>NW_022436944.1:5606327-5826446 GCF_009761245.1 Sapajus apella | reverse complement strand
TATATATTTATATATATATCTATTCATATATATATAAACATATTTATTTATAGATATATAAATACATATAAATATATACATAAGGTATATTTATATATATAAACTATATACATAAACTATATATATAAACTTTATATATAAACTATATATAAAATATATATCTTATATGTATAGATTTAATTATATATGAAACTATATATATATATATATATATATATATATATTGTTTTCATTTCTCCTACCTTTCAAGTTATAATTTTTCTTACTTTTTTTTATTTAGCACTCATCACTCTGGCTTCAGTGCTATACTTTTGATAACTAAAATCAGAATTATTATGCAAAGAACCGTGAACTTTCTATGAGAGCAAGCTTTCACTTCTAACTTTCATCTACCAGATACAAATTTAATTATTTTATATACAAATATTCTATAACCATTAGTGCTTTTAATCACATCTAACATGCATTTCATTAAATTTGAAAAGGCCTAATTTTACCTTTTGCTCAAATAACATACATATATTGAAATTCATCAATGTTTATTATAGATATTAACTATAAAAGAATGTTTAGTCTGGGCGCAGTGGCTCATGCCTCTAATCACAGCACTTTGGGAGGTCTAGGCGGGAGGAATGGTTGAGGTCAGGAGTTGAAGTCCAGCCTGGACAACATGGCAAAACCCTCGTTTCTACAAAATAATTTAAAAAATAGCTGAGGTGTGGTGGTGAGAGTGCCTGTAGTCCCAGCTATGTGGGAGGCTTAGGTAGGAGAATCACTTGAACCCGGGAGGTGGAGGTTGCAGTGAGCCGAGATGGAGCCACTGCACTCCAGCCTGGGTGACAGACTTTGTATCAAAAAACAAACAAAAAAATCGAAGTGGAGACATTAATAATTAAAGCCCTAGAGGAGAACTGTTTATTGAATTCTCTTTTCAAATCTATTAATTTTTTAACATAAACGCTACCTATAGTTTTAACAAATATTATGACAGAAATATATGGCACCTTAGCATGGAGAGTCGATAATGGAAGGTGTACAAGTCACATTCTCTCCATCTATAAATATCTCTCAAGAATTAGATTTGACATAAACTATCATTATCAGAGTCTCATAAGAAAATTTTAATTATATTTGTCTTTTCAAGTTAAATTCAGTGTTCACAAATATTTTACTCATTCTTTACAATAATTAGAACATAGAGCAACAACTTTTTCTAACAAATGCTCATATTCCTTAAGTACTTTCTAGGGAACTCTGAAGAAGGTTTCATTCCGTAATAGCTAATAAAGACTGAATTAGCCAACAGTATTTAAAAGATCATTTCAATAAAAGTATAAAATTAGTGAAATTAAACTTATTAATATTAGAAGCTCAAAAAGTATGCCAAAATATTTATAGTAATATCTTGTAAGAATAAATAAAATAGCATTGCTAAGATACTAAAAAGAACTTGTCTGCAACATTCAGAAGGATTAGATGTGAACTTGTGTTTAATTTGAAATATTTTTAAGGTTTCTTTGCAAGTTAAAAGCTCTACCTTTTGTGCATGCTACAACTGATTTAAGTGAAGCAGTGAAACTATTTAATTTTGTATGAAGTGTAATATGTGACAGAGCAGGAGCACCGTCACCTTGCACAAACACTGCCATTTTAAGTCCCAGATGCATTTCAAGGAAATTACTTCTCTTCTAACAACAAGCAGCCAAAAAGAGCAGACAGTGAAATACAGATAAGAAAGCTCCGGCACAGAACGAAGGGGGGCGTCTCTTGGGTAACCACTGATCTCTAGACTGAAAAAATGGGCCCCAGTAAAACAGTGAGCCCTAGTAAGCACATTCCTTTCCTTTTAGGTTCAATAAGATAGGAAAGCAAAAAATAGACTTGGGGTGGGGATATGCTTGCAGGTGCAGGAAGATGTGCAGAAACAGACACAAAAACTCTCCCTCCCAGATAAACCAGACAAAGTGTGATAAGCTCTCCCACCTGAACCCATAAATACTCTTAGTCTTTCAGAGAGAGTGCTCCTGACTTAACTTGGCAAAAGTCCTTCTCAGGTTTATTCTTTAAAATAAAACTGTCTCTGACTATTAAGCCACTTTTCATGTTTCTTTCTTCTTCTTCAACTCTTATGAAATGTAAACACTACGTTTTGTTAATTAGTTTATAACAATTTACTGTGTTTTATTTGCTAACCAAATTTAAACAGATAGGTATTGTTTAACTGTAAACAAATAGAAAACACTAATGAGCAAATAGTGACAATTAAAATGAAACATAATCTCCACAACTGCCAAACAATCCTCTGCCAATACCTTTAACATTTTTTAAATTATATAAATAAATAGGTTTCTAAACTTGGAGTCTCTTGGATAAGCTGTTACAGAACAGTAATATCCTTTTTTTATAATGATGATTTAAAATTATTTCATTTCAGTTATAAAACATAACATTTTTTAAGACTATATATTTATCATTTTATATTATATTATACATTGATCAGAGGTTTTCCTAATGTTTACCATTCAGTTTGTGTTCAAATTAGTTAATATAAATAATTGATAATAAATTTATTTTCTTTCAACTGTTGCTTACTGTTATTTTTTAGATTCACAAAATGGATATTATTGATATAAAATACATGTTTACTTTAATGTCTTTTGATGTATACTGCCAATTAATTTTCTAGATTTGTGGAATCAATATAGCTATATGTGTAAGACTGCTGATTTTCATGGAGTCCTGTCTACACTGAATATTTATTATTTAAAGTCAAACAAGGAGGAAACATCATTTCATTATACTTTAAATGAAACATCATTTCATTATATTCTAATACTAATAAGGTTATTTCATTTTTGTAATGTATCACTCATCCTTTTTTGATTTTTAAATATATATTTTTAAAATTATTCACATATTTTATACGGCATATGAGTCTATAAATATTTTCATTAACTGCCAAAGTTTTCTCTGTTGAACTCATTAGCCTTTTTAAAAAATATTCTCTATGATTCAGTATCACAGTATCCTTTGATTTTATTGTATGTGAGAATACTTGCCTTTGACATTTTTCTTAATCCATTAAAAAGGAATTTATTATGAAAACTTGAGCTATGTGAGCTACGATTGGGCCATTGTACTCCATCCTTGGTGACAGAACAAGACTCTGCCTCCAAAAAAATTAAAAATAAAAACAAAAACACCACTGTATAATTCATGTTTACTGCTGCAAAAGTTAAATAAGCATGTTTTAAAAAGCAAAGAGAAAAATAACATAAAATAAGCCCTACAGCTATGGGAGTACTATTTTTAAAAATCAATTATTCTCAGAAACACAAAAAGCTGTTTTTTAGAAATTACAGCAAAGCAAACTGCTGGTAACCATCCAAGTGTATATCCGTTTCTCAAAATGGTACAAGAACTTTCACAAAAATGTCAAGCCATTCATTATAAAAAGCCCCAAAGGCATAGATTTTCTCCAAGTGAGATCCACATTTCTCCTTTGCAAAGGAAATTAATTTCAAAAATAGAGATAAATGCTTAGCAACAGCAATTCAGTAGCTTTAAGCATAGGTGCTGACTATAGAGTGTATAAATATATAGGTATTTGAATGCCATTTATATTTATAAACAGTTGAGATGATGTTTTCACTCAATGTTTAAGTGCATAGCACATTTGCAATAACATCCATTGTATACTATACCCGTGTAATGAAAGCAGCATTCATATAATAATAGCATTGTAAACTTTTCAAATTAATGATTATTCAAGCATTTAAGTAGGAATTTTATGAAAATGAATTATTTTATAATATACAATTTTGTAACAAATTTTCTTCAAGCTATACAGCCTTCAAAATACCTAAAATTGTTTTTTAAAAAAAACTTGTAAATATGCACATTTATCTTTTAGCAGTGAAATAATATATTAATATCTGTTACCAGCTATTGTAGTTTATATTTTGTAATTTCACAGATTAACTAGCTTCTAGTTCAGAAAAATCTTTTCTTTTTTTTTTTAACAAATATAATGACATAGTTGGAAACGAAAGCAAGTTTATTAGAAAATAAATGTTGTCATTTTACGAGAGGTTAATTTTTCTGGTCTATAACTTAGCTGGTGCAGACAATACCATCTAAATTACAAGTAGAACACTTGGTAGGGAAATAATGCTCCTCCCCAAGAGTATCTCCTCTCTGCACAATATTCAGCCACTTATTTTAAAGGATGTAAAAAGATGAACACTCAAATAGACCTTAATAAACATAATTTTCTTATTTTTCAAGTTAATACCTCTCTCCTTTAGAATGTGAGAATAACAAATCCTCAACAGTCTGTTCTGCCACAAAATTATTGGTAGCATTAACTATTTATTTATGTATAAGGGTAGTCTAGTTTTTGAAATCTGCCAATTTTCCTGGAACACTGTAATTTAGCCAAAAAGTGTTTGTCTATGGCTTTAGGCTTCAGTTTTACTCTTTGTGCCAGTAGACTGAATGTCTAGGTTCATACTTCTTGTTATATTTTTGGACATTTTTTCAGCTGGCTACATTTAAGAATAACAAAAAAGAAGAGTAACTGCAAAATGAACAAATTATTCTTTTTTTCTCTTAGTTTTACTAAGTATGTTGGACATAAATCTATATACATATAACAAACTTGAATATATGTTAAAATTGTGCAAAGATAACATCTTTTTTATTTATACTGCATAATATGTTTTTCAAATTGCTTTACATGTATATTTGAAGCTTAAAATAATATAGGGAAGTAAGCACTGCCAAGAGATTATTTTTTTAATCAGAGTGGAAACAAGTTTAGGCTAAAGAGCTTGTTGAAAATCACAGGGCTTATGATTAGGATTAATTTAATACTGAAAAATAATTTATTACCTTTACTCCCTATGAGTTTCATATTCTAGTATATCAAGATGAAACTGCACTTTTTCTTCTACGTTCATCTGTACTGCATGAGAACTTTAAACAAGTGAAGAAAACATACTTGGCTGTATGTATCGGAAAGCTACATTTACCTCCCATTATAGTTGTTTTAAAATAAGTTTGCATGTAACAAGTTTGAGAACTCCATTTAATGTTACTTATGTCATGAATGTAGTAGTTAAACAGAGGGCATGTAATACAGAACTTACACCATATTTGATATTTAACGGCTGACAGATATTAAGTCCCACCATCCTCCCTTTTCCTCTACCCCCCATCTAGACAAGCCTGGGTGTTCCCTCCCCTTTGCCCTGGAAAGCAGTTTAATTAAATTCTGAAGGCCCTGGCCCTTTTGCATAGAAACTTGAACCCTGGGTTCATCTCCTAACCAGCACAAAACCCCAAGCCAGTCTCTTTTTGCTCCTGAAACCGTTTTGGGGTTGGCTTGGAAACCTGCCCAGCTATCTAGAAAATGCCTAATTATAAATGTATTTGAACTTTTCATACTTGCTTCTTGTTTGTGTGAAGTCATCAGAACAGATTTATGAACCAAATTTTGTATGAGAGGTACACCACACCTCTGTGTAGTGTCCAAAACAAGGCATTATGTAGAATATCCCTGTTATCACCCAATGGAACAATAACAGCTTGTGAAATGAAACTTAGAGAAACGCCAGCACATATATCATCATCCCTGCCCCACCACTTATTTTTTGGCTTTAAAAAGAATGTAAATGAATTAAGCTCATAATTCCTCTAGAGTAAGTATTTGAAGGCAAGGAAAACATACTTTTTGGATCTAACAGTCTTGGTATGTTTAATAAAAATCCACCCTCTTTTTTTAGTTATATCACATGCAATGCTCATAAATTATGTGTCTGCACATTGATTTACATTTACATATTTAGTCACTGTGAAATACATATTGTTAATATCTGAATGTATCACTACTCTATGAAATTCTTTATGTAAAAATACGTTGAGCTTGCTTTGTGCAACTAAGCAAACCATCTAATCTTTTTACAAGTTAGTGTCTGGCTATAGTTGTGAATCATCTTCTGTAATAATCTCCTATATGCCAGTTGGCTTTGTTAAGATGTCACTTTCCAAATTGTCATTCACCTAACATTGTATAAAGCACATAACCAGTAAATAAATTGATCTAGACCCCAGATGCATGTCTTTGCTACCAAAAGTAGGGACAATATTTCTACTAAAACTTGTAGTTGGTTCCTTGTTTTTTGGATTTCTGATTATTCATACATTACCTGCTTTGAGTAAAATATTCTATATCAATGTTTAGCTCCCACTTTAAGTAAGAATATATGGTGTTTGGTTTTCTGTTTCTGTGTTAATTCACGTAGATGACTAGCCTCCCTCTGCATTCATGTTCCTGCAAAAGACATATTTTGTTCTTTTATATTGCTGCATAGTATTCCATTGTGTATATGTACCACACTTTCTTTATCCAGTCTATCATTGATGAGCACCTAGGTTGATTCATGTCTTCGATATTGTGAACAGTAATGATGAACATAAGTGTATGTACCTTCTTGGTAAGCATAATTTATTTTCCTTTGGTAAATATTCCAGTAATGGAGTTGTGGGATCCAAGGGTAGATCTAAGTTATTTGAGACATTACCAAATAGATTTGCACAGTGGCTGAACCAATTTACATTCCCATCAACAGTTTATAAGTGTTCCCTTTTCTCCACAACCTTACTCAGTCATTTTGATAGGTATAAGATGATATCTAGTTGTGGTTTTGATTTGCATTTCTCCAATGATTTGTGATAATGAGCATTGTTTCCTGGTTATTGGCCACTAGTAGTCTTCTTTAGAGAAGTATGTGTTCATTTTCTTTGCCCATTTTTTAGTGGGTTATTTGTTTTGTTATTGGTTGATTTATTTAAATTTCTTACAGCTTCTGGATATTAGACCTTTGTAGGATGCATAGTTTGCAAACATTTTTCTCCCATTCTGTAAGCTGTATGTTTGTTCTGTTGATAGTTTCTTTTGCTGTGCAGAAGCTTATTAGTTTAATTAGATTCAACTTGTAAATTTTAGTTTTTGTTGCAATTGTTTTTGAGGACATAGCCAAAAATTATTTGCCATGGCAGATGTTGAGATTGGTATTTTCTAGGTTTTCTTATGGAATTTTTATTGTTTGAGGTCTTACATTCAAATCTTTAACCCATTTTGAATTAATTTTTGTAATCAAACTTTCAATACATATAGACATAAAGATGGGAACAATAGTCATTGAGAACTATTAAAAGGAAGAGGGAAGGAGGAGGGCAGGGTTTGAAAAACAACCTAATGGTTACTATATTCACTACCTGAGTGAAAGGATCCATACACTAAACCTCGGCATCACACGACGTTCCTATATAGCAAACCTACACATGCATCCCCAAATCTAAAATATAAATTTGAATTATTAAAATAATAATAAAATAGAAAGGTTCCCTATAATGAGTAAGACTCAAAAAATCATCTATATTCTTTCATGATATCATATTAATTTTAGAATGTACTATTGTTATTTGTTCAAATAAAGTCTTAAATCTATTATGGCAAATTTTCTATCAATTTTCACACCAGCAAAGTAAGATTCAGTATTTATGTCTTTGCCTGTATGGTCTCTTTTATTTATTTTTCTGTTGGGAAGGCATACAAAAATTGGCTTTGGTTTGTAGATGGTTATTTTTGAAACTTTAAATGTATGCTAGCCTGCAGGAGCAGAAGACGTTTAGCATTCTCAGTAAGACTGAAAACTGAAAAAAGAAAAACAAACAAAATCTCCTTAGGAAAAAGTATTTGAAGGTAATCTATTGGACTTTCAGATCCAAATACTACAACATCAATAAATTTTGGCATTTAAAAACTTCACATTTCTGGAGAGCACTTTGTGAGTCTGAGGTGGGAGGATGACTTGGTATCAGGAGTTCAGGACCAGCTTGGGCAACATAGTGAGACCTTGATTATATACAAAATTTAAAATAAAAGTCACATTTAAACATCTTTCCATTTAAAGTTTTGTTTAATAAAAAAAGAGATCAATTAAAAAAGCAACGAGACAGTTTTAACCAAATCAACAGCAGCCATAGGAAAAGTGCAATTTAAAATATTACAACAAAAATAAATATAACTGTTGACAGCATCTGAAACACTAGAGAACAGTATTCTTGGTAATAATTATAGTGTGAGGTCAATTTAACCCTTTGCCAATGTCTGCGTTTACTAGTCTCCCAACCCCACACTCATAAATCAAATTTCTCTATGCCCAGCCATTTATCTCTTCTTTAAGCTGGTACTTTCCAGAGTTTTCTGATTTTTTCATCCATAAACTACATGAAACTGATAGCTTAAATATCGTATGATATTGACAACCCTTGGACTTAGCCCTCTGTGCAGTGGTGTATGATTCAGTTTATGCAATTTGCACCTAGAAAATTTGCTTCTGGCTTACCCTCTAACTTTCTGAACTGTTCATGATAAGAATAGTGAGGATAATCAGAACTGTATCCTTGGCATACCTTGAGGAAATACACAGCTATCAATTATGGTGGGCTAAGAACACCTTTAATTTCCATGGAAATGCCTCACATCCTCCAAGAACAAACACATCAATTGATTCCATATTTTTTCTCAGTTCTTCAAAATAAAATAAATAAATAAAATATTCAAAAAAGTAAAAAGTCTTACCTATTTGCTCCAATGTTAACATAAATAACACAAACCTGTAATACAATATCATAACCAGGACACTGACGTCGGTATAATTCACTGATCTTATTTAGATTACCCCGTTTTAATTGTACTTAATTATGCGCACGTGTGCGTGTGCGTGTGTGTGTGTGTGTGTGTGTGTGTTGTTGTATACAATTTTATCACATCTGTAAATTTATGTTCCACTGCCACAGTCAGGATACAGAGCAGTTCTACAGCCACAAGTGTAGAACTCCTGCTGCCCTTTTAAAAACACACACAGCTCTCTCCTCCATTATCTAAATCTTTAGTCACCACTAGTCTATTCTCCATTACTAATATTTTGTCATAAAACATTTATTTCAATAAAATTGTACAGTATTGTAATCTTTGGGGATTGGATGTATGTATCAATAATTTGTGCTTTTTTATTGCTGTATAGTATTCCATGGTGTGGATGTACCACAATTTGTTTATTAATCAATTGAAGGACATCTTGGTTGTTTCCAATATGAAGTTATGAATGAACATATTTTTACAGAAAAAATTTAAATTAGTCTTAAATTGATATTTTACAAATTTTAACTGTAAATATAAATGTCCTCTAATATAAGTAAGTTGTAACCATAGTTGGATTTGATACCCTTCGTCACCATTTTCTAATAATTTCTTGTATTTTTGTTATAGCTTAACTTGGTAAATTTACTATTTTTAGTAGATGTTGCTGAACATGGAGTTATATCATTTTAATGTCTATTTAAATGTTTTAAGGTATATTATTGTTATTTTAATTTTACTGTGTTTTTGACCTAGAAACTACTTGATTTTCAAATACTTTCTCCCATTCTGTAGGTTACCTCTTCACTATATTGCTTATTTCTATTGCTGTGTGAAGACTTTTTAATTTGATGTAATCCTATTTGACTATTTTCTTCTGTTGCCTCCACCTTTGAGGTTCCATTATTTTTTCCCCATTTATTTATTTTATTGCATTTTAGGTTTTGGGGTACATGTGAAGAACATGCAAAATTGTTGCATAGGTACACACATGGCAGTGTGATTTGCTGCCTTCCTCCCCATCACCTACATCTGACATTTCTCCCCTTGCTATCTCTCCCCAGCTCCCCACCCCCCACCGTCCCTCCCCTATTTCCCCTCAACTGACCCCAGTGTGTAGTGCTCCCCTCGCTGTGTCCATGTGTTCTCATTGTTCAACACCCACCTATGAGTGAGAACATGCGGTGTTTGATCTTCTGCTCTTCTGTCAGTTTGCTGAGAATGATGGTGTCCAGGTTCATCCATGTCCCTACAAAGGACCCAAACTCATCTTTTTTGATGGCTGCATAATATTCCATGGTGTATATGTGCCACATTTTCCCTATTCAGTCTATCGTTGATGGGCATTTGGGTTGGTTCCAGGCCTTTGCTATTGTAAACAGTGCTGCAATGAATATTCGTGTGCACGTGTCCTTATAGTAGAACGATTTGTAATCCTTTGGATATATACCCAGTAATGGGATTGCTGGGTCAAATGGAATTTCTATTTCTAGGTCCTTGAGGAATCGCCACACTGTCTTCCACAATGGTTGAACTAATTTACACTCCCACCAACAGTGTAAAAGTGTTCCTATTTCTCCACATCCTCTCCAGCATCTGTTGTCTCCAGATTTTTTAATGATCGCCATTCTAACTGGCATGAGATGGTATCTCAATGTTGTTTTGATTTGCATTTCTCTGATGACCAGTGATGATGAGCATTTTTTCATACGTTTTTTGGCCTCATGTATGTCTTCTTTTGTAAAGTGTCTGTTCATATCCTTTGGTTCCATTATTAAAAAATCCTTGCCTGGATTAATTTTATCAAGTGTTTTCCCCATGTTAAGGAAATCATGCTCTGATGACACATGATGAGGCTGACATAATGGTGGTATTTACTAATGATAGTGCTGATAAAACTGGAGAGTTCTCTTATCCCCCTCTCAGGATATGCCACAGGGATTTGGCTTGCTTCTTCTGCACCACTGATCAAACTCATAGGGGGAGCATGCAGTTCTGCAGATGCACTGGCTATGGGGAGTGCGTTTGAGCTCTGACTCTGGAAACTCAAGTGGGCATGTGTTAGTTCCAGTGTGCTCCTTCAGCTTTGCCTTCTGCAGGCCATTGTGTTAATCAGCTCAACAGATCTTCCACCTTATTGCAAGGACAGGGGTCCAGTGTGACAGTCTCATTTCTTGCCCAGTGCACCAGAAGAATCAGTACACAGGTGGGCTGGAGGAATGAGTGCAAAGCTTTATTGAATAGTTTCATAATTTTGAGTCTTATATTTAAGTATTTAATATATGTTGTTTTTATTTTAATATGGTAATAGGGAAGAGTCTAGTTTTATTCTTCTGTATGTGGATATCTAGTTTGCCCAACAACATTCATTGAAAAGACAGTTCTTTCCTTGAAGTATATTCTTGTCACATTTGTCAAAAATCAATTGGCTGGAAAGTCATGGAATTATATCTCTTTCTTTGAGCTATTTATCTGTTCTTATACTAGTACCATGTGGGTTTTTATACTATAGTTTTGTAGTACTTTTAAAGTCAGATAACGTAAGGCTGCCAATTTTATTTATTTTTGATGAAGGTTATTTTGGGTATACTGGGTCTCCTGCCTTTACATTTGAATTTATGGTTGATTTTCTATTTCTGCTAAGAATGTCATTGTTATTTTTATAGAGATTGTATTGAATCTGTAGATTGCTTTAGGTAATATGGGCATTTTCACAATGTTAATTTTCAATCAATGAACACATGATACAGTTTCATTTGTATCCTTTTTTCAACTCTTTTTTATCAATTTTATATTTATTTTTAGTTTTATATTGATCACTGTAGAAATTTGTTACCTCTTTGATAAAATTTATTCCTAGTTAGTTCATGTTTTTAGTTCATGTGAATAAAATTGTTTTCTTCATAAGCTATGTATCTGACAAAAAGTTAATATTCAGAATATATATATAAGAAACTAAAATAATTCAATAGCCAAAAGCCCAATTAATCTGATTTTTAAAATGAGTAGAATACCTAAAAAGACATTTTTCCAAAGAAGACATACAAATGGCCAAGAGATAGATGAAAAATTGCTCAAAATCACTAATCATCAGAGAAATGCAAATCACGACGTATCACCTCACCCCAATTAGAATTACTATTACTGAAAAGACAACAAATAATAATAAATGCTGAAAAGAATGTGGAGAAAAGTGAAATCTTACAAACTATTGGTAGAAATAAAAATTAGCCTAATCATTATGAAAAACAGCATGAATATTCATTGACTAATAGAACTACTATATGATCCAACAATCCCATTACTGGTATATATTAAAAAGAAACAAAATCAGTATGTTAAAGAGGCTTCTTTTTAATCATATTTATTACAGTGCTATTCAAAATAGTAAAGATACGGAATCAGTTTAACTGCCTATTTTGGTATTGGATGGATAAAGAAAATATGGCACATATATTTATTTTTCTAAGGGAAAATGACGTATTTTTCCAGCGGCTGGAAACAGTGGGAAGCAGGACAGATAAAGAAAGTTCATTAATGTGCACAAAAATACAGTAAGCTCTAGTGTTTTAAAGAATGGTATTGTGATTTTAGTCAATGATAACTTATTATACACTTCAAAATAGCTAGAAAACAAAATTGGAAATGTCAGCACAAAGAAATAATAAATGTTTGAGGTGATAAATATTCTAATTACCCTGATTTGATTGTTACAGATGTTTGCATGTATCAAAATATTACATGTACACCATTAATATGTACAATAATGTATTTATTATGCAATTTTAAATATATATATGTAATGGAAGAAAAATCAAAAAAAAATTATTCATTATAACAATTTATGAGATATACTTAGATTTCAATACTAACAAATTGTGAAGACGCGTTTTTCCTAAGAACATATGAAATCTTCCAAAAATAGGTAAGTATGTAATATGCCAAAAATTAGTCCTCAATGTAATTCAAAAGATAAATATCAGTTTTTGAAATAAATTATAAGTAACACAATATAATTATACATAGTTAAGGGGTAAAATTTCATTTTTTGATGTGATTTATTGAAAGATACATGTATACATAGTATAATGATAAAATAGTGGTAATTATATATCTACCCTTTCAAACATTTATCATTTTTTTGTGACAACATCCAAAATCTTTTACTTATCTTAAAATACACAAGACATTGGTATTTGCCATAGTCACCCTACTGTGGAATAGAATAACAAAACTTTTTCTGGTCCAGCTGTAACTTTATACCTATTAACGAAACTTTCCAGGTGTCCAGTCTCCCATATCCCCTTCCCAGACAATGGTAACTACAATTCTAATCTCTGCTTGTATAAGATCAGCTTTTTAAGGTACCTTTTCACTTATTGTAAGATTATGTGGTGCTTGTCTTTTGTGCCTGATTTATTTCACTTAATGTACTGCAGGAACATTAATGTACCTGCACTTAATTTCATTTAATGTACTGCATCATTCTACACTCTACTTTCAGAGGATAAACTTTTTTAGTTATCACACATGAATGAAAATATGAAATCAAATTTAGTAAAGTTGCAGAATATAAAACTGACTTGTAAAAATAAGTAGTGTTTCTAATCATCAACAATAAACTAGCAGAAAAAGAACTCAAGAAAGCCATCTAATTAACAATAGTTATATTTTAAAAATCTGGGAATAAATTAACCAAGTAGGTGAGAGATATTTGCAAACAAAACTATAAAACATTGATAAAATAAATGGAAGAGTCACAAACTACGGAAATAATTCTCATGTTTGTGGATTTGGAGAATTAATATTTTTAAAAGACAAAATGGAATTCATAGATTCAATGCAATATCTTTCAAAATACCAATGACATTCCTCACATAAATGAAAAAAAAATCTTAAAATTCTTATGGAACCATAGAAGACCATGAATGATCAAAAAGAACAAAGCTGGAGGAAGCATATTATTTGGCTTCAAATTATGCTACAAAATTATAATAACCAAAACTGCATGATACTGGTATAAGATAGACACATTGACTAATAGAACAAAATAGAGAACCCAGAAATAAATTCATACATTTACACACAACCAATTTTTAACAAATGAACCAAGAACATTAAATTGAGTAAGAACAATCTCTTTAATAAGTGGTGCTGAGAAAACTGGATAATCATATATAGAAAATTGGGCTATTATTTCTCACCATATTAAAAAAATAAATCAAAAACTGGAAACGATAACACTACTAGAAGAAAAAAATAGGGAAATGCTTCAGGAACACTGATCTGGTCAATGATTTGTTGGAAGAGATTTCAAAAGCACAGGCAAGAAAAATGAAAATAGGAAAATATGATTACATCAAACTAAAAAGCTTTTGCATAGCCAAGGAAACAATCAACATATGAAGATACAACCTATGGAATGGGAGAAAATATTGGCAAACTATCTACCCAACAAAAGATTAATAACCAGAATATATGAGAAATTCAAACAACTCAAGCAAAAAAAAAAATCTCATTTAAGAACGGATAAAAAACCTACATAGACTGTTTTCATAAGCAGACAAACAAATGGCCTACAGATACATGCTCAACATTACTAATCATCAGGAAAGTGCTAATCAAAAGCACAATAATACATCATCTCGTAACAGTTAAAATGGCTATCATCAAAATGACAAAAAATAACAGATACTGGCAAGGATGAGGAGAAAGGGGAATACTAGTACTCTGTTGATAGGAATGTAAATTAGTTGTGCCACTGTGAAAAACAGTATGACGGTTACTAAGAAAACTAAAAATAGATCTACCATACAATCCAGCAATCCACTGGGTATATATCCAAAAGAAAGTACATCAGTATATCAAAGAGACATCTGCACTCTCATGTTTATTGCAGCAATGTTCACAATAGCACAGATAAGGAATCAACCTACTTGTCCATCAGTGAATGTATGGATAAAAGAAATGTGGCATATATACACACTGGATGCTATTCAGCCATAAAAAAGAATGAAATCCTGTCATTTACAGAAACATGGGTGGAGTTCAAGGTCATATTGTTTCAGTCTTTGATCTGCATGTATTTTATCTACTGATTCTATCAGTTTCTGATAATAGTAGATTAAAATTACCAATTACAATCTTGATTTAGCCTTTCTCTTTGCCATTATATTATTTATCATTTTATACATTTTAAGATGTCTTAGAATATAAACATATTAATCACACAGTTTGTATTTCTACATAGCTTTTATGTGTATATAAATTATTATTTTGTGTCCCATATAAAACTGGTCTATAATTCTAAATTGTATAGATATTCAAACTGATACCTCTTTTGCGGGGTTTATATTTGCCTACAATGTGTTTAATTCCATTACACTATTTTCAAACTCTCTGTTTCTTTCTATGTTAAGGTCTTCTATAGACAACTGTAAAACTACATATTGTTTTCAAATATAGTGTGAGTCCTTTAATTAGGTTATATTCATATACATTTATTATATTTATATTATGTGAGAAACTAGTTATGTCATGTACTTTATATTTTCATTTATAATTTTTCTTTTTTTCCCACTCCTATTTTGTTTTTATGCTGGCTGCCACTAGCTCTAGATACATTTTTTTTTAATTTCCCATTTTAATATTTAATTTTTTAAAGTTATCATCTACTTCCCTCATAAGAAACATGTACTCATTTTTTTTTTCAATTTTACTTTCCCTTCCTATTATTTTGATATATGGAATTTAGTTTGGGATTTTATCTATATAGTATACTCATTTTTTTTTGTTTCCTTTTACTTAGAATTTATGGATATTCGGGTACATTTCCTTTACTTTCCAAAGCTTTTTAACATATCTTGTATTTGTTCTCCTTATTATCATAGTATTTTAACCAAAATTGTTTTCACTATGAGTACATTCCTTACTATCATATTTTTTTAACCAAAAATGTTTCACTATAAGTACATATGGGTTTATATGACTAGTAATATATTCATAGCTCATAATTTAATTAAAATATACTTCTATAGAAATATATTTAAAATTATACATCAATAGTTAACAGCAAATACTCCATAATTTTTGGAAAACAATATCTTTGTCATAAAAATGATTTCCAGTGGATTGTTTTCCTTTGTGGATGACCAGTTGCCCTTTCTTTAGAAATAGTTTTAGATTTTCTCTTTAGTTTAGACATTTTCAAAAACCACCATAGCATATTCCAGGTCTTGAGCTGTCATTTTATTTCCTGTTGGATATTTGATGGGCCCTTTCAAAATGCGGGTTATGTAAATATTTGGTATTTCTACAAATGTATGAGGTACAAGTAAAATTTTGTTACATGTAACATATTTTTCAATTCAGAAACAATGCACTACTCTGAGGCCCCTAGACGGTTGTACATCTATCAGAGGAATGTTCCCTACCATTCAGGCTTGAAGAGCATGTCACCTGTGCAGTCACATAAGGCCCCAAACTTAGAAGCTCTCTGTGCTCACTTTAAAGCTCTTCTATTACTGTTCTCATTTTTTAACAGTAGCAAAATGTGGGCACTGCCTTTTTGTTTTACACTGAGCCACCCAAAGTCAGTTTTGCTTTCCTCAGAGAGATATCTATGATTAGGAATGAAATAAATGTATGCATTTTTTCTCATTATTTCATTTATAAAAACAAATGAGGATATTGTATCCCTAAGGAATAATAAACATTTTATAGAGTATTTCGATTCTCTAAAATCTTTCGATTATCATAAAAACTTTTTTCTTTGGTGACTGTTTGCCTTATTATTAGCAGCTCTACTATTTGTCTTTGTCTGGTTTTGTCACGTTTATTGGATGTACATGTACAAGAGGAAAGGTCTTGGGAGGAGGTAGGAAATTTTCCTTTGGGACCTACCTAGGTTTTTCAAATGCCAGTTGCATGTATTAAATCAGTTGTTTTCCTGCGTAACCAGAATAAAACGTTAGGTGACCTTTTAGATGGCAAATTCCACTGGGCGCCAGAAAGAAATTTAAACTGCCTACCATATTTTACTTAAAAATAACAACAAAATAACAACAACAAAAACCTTTCAGGAAAACTATCTTTTATAACAAAAGTATTAAAGAAATACATTTGTATGACTTCCATTGTAAATCTTTTAAAATAACCATTATATTTAAAATATATACACCTAAAGGAAATTAGATCATTTAAAAGGCAATGATTCACTTTTTCATAATACTACCCTTGATTAGGAATGAAATAGAATTTAATGTATGCATTTTTCTCATTATTTCATTCATAAAAACAAATGAGGATATTGTATCCCTAAGGAATAATAAACATTTTATACAGTATTTTGATTCTCTAAAATCTTTTGATTATCTTGAAAACTTTTTTCTTTGGTGACTGTTTGCCTTATTATTAGCAGCTCTACTATTTGTCCTTGTCTGGTTTTGTCACTTTTATTGGGTGTACATGTATAAGAGGAAAGGTCTTCTCAGGTGTATTATGGAACATTACAACTATATATATTAATGTACATTATATTATTAGAGATAATTTTATGTATTTATTTAATAGTCTAAGTAAACTTTGTATTCTTTTCCCACCTATGTAATCCTAACAAATTCTCAGTTTACATTTCCTTTTCTTATTCTCCAAATATCCTCCTCTCTTCTCTATGCCACAAGTAACTTCACCCTATTACCCTAGTTTCATCTTGTACTATAATCTTAACTTCAGCACCATTTAGGTATCTTCTTACGTTTAAGTTTTTACTGTCAGCTCCTCCCTCAAACTCTCATCCCACTCAGTATAAGTCAAAGTGCACCTCTACATCTCATGTGCTTAAGCCCAACTTATTTATTACATTACATAGTTGTAAAGTAATAAATATATGACAAATAAATATTATGGAAAAAAGTGTTTTTCCACTTAAAAGTAAAAAGTGCAAGTATTTTCTCATTAGTTTAGAGATGATATTGGCATATTTAAAGCATAATTATGTCAATCAGAAAGGAGATATATTCACAGGGTACATATCAAAGCCCACACATTACCATCCAGATGAAAGGATATACTAAGAATACAATATTAATACATAATATATATGAAATTTAATTTTACAGAAATGAGATTCTGAAAGTATTAAAGTTATGGGTAATATTGCCATCTTGCATTTTATATTTATTCTATGCTCATATTACATAAATTCATGTATATAATACAAAAATTTATTTCCTAATGTAGTAAATGAATACACTGGCCAAATCAAAATAAAATACTTTTCACAAGTCCTGATCGCTTTCAAGTTAATTTTAGGATTAAATGAGATAATATGTGAAAAATACCTAATAAACCCACAAAACAAAATTTTGCTGTTTAATAAATATTATTTCCTCCCTGCATTTCTTTGAAGCTTTAAAATAATTTTTTAAACATATCCAATTACTCATACTCATATTTTTTAAATTCAGCTTATTTTTACTTTTTTCAATCGGGATGTCACAAGACAGAATTTAAAATTTCACATATATGCATATATACATATATAATCTAATATCCCTAGAAATTTTGATTATGTGTGTTTAAATTTATAGTACATGGAAATATTAAATTATACATAGCAAAGAAACCTAGGAACTAAATACAAACTATCTTTTTCTACTGAAGATGTAATTTTCCTAATGACTATATAATACATCCAATTCACATTGATTAAGACTATTGTTATTAGTCTTCATTTAATTCTTCCTTTTTATGTGTTTCAAATTTCAATTTAATAGAGCATGTATTATAGTAATGCAATATCAATTAAGGTCTTCCCTAATGTTTCAGATATTTTCTGCTGATGCATAATATGAAAACTCCAAACTTTTATGGGCAAAAAATATGGAAATAATCAGTATTGTAAGTAAATAAAATAATATTTAAATTATTTGCTGAATTATTACATACCTAGTATGTAGTACCTTATATTTTACCTTAGTAACACATATCATTATCACAATCATAATTAAATAAATAACATATAATTTTATTATTTAATAGTATATTAATATATAATATTATATATTACATAAATATGTAATTTATATAATGTGTAATATATCTATATTTATAATATTGGTATTTTTATAGAGACAAGGACAAATATTAAAGAAAATATTTTTTAAATTTATACTTATAACTATTTTTAAAATAGGTATATACTTGCCATTATATTATAAATGAGAGAACTAAGCTGAAGACCCTCCCTGCCAAATACTGGCCTGCCCTTTTAATGTGCCAGGTATTGGATCTGCTTCTAAGTCTGAAGGCCTCCCCTTCCTAATCCTGTTTCCCTCCCCTTTCATCTTTCAAAGATGATATCCTGTAATAAGTCTCTTGCAATTGTAACTCAATGTCTGCTTCCAAAAGACCTGATTAACACAAGGACTTTACAGTATCCCAGGCACAGGAGTCAACAAGCAATATGAAAAATGATTGCCATCATTTCACTCAAAACACACTTAACATAATTTCTTCTCATCATCATCATATATAAGCAGTTCATATCATTTTGCATTTTAACTTACGTGAAGACAGTCTTTTACTAACCTCTTTAGTATGGAGCAACTAAGAACAGCAATGAAGCAAGAATTTCTTATTGAAAATAATTTTATCCAAAAAATTATAGAATGACATTTTTTCTAAGCAAATAATTCAGCATATATAACAAAAAGAATTTCATGTTTAATTTAGGCTTAATGTTTTATGAAAAGAAAACATTAAAACACAGTTAATGATTGCAGGATTTAATACATGTGAATTCTTTAAAATAATAATAAACATCCTTAAGTTATAGAATTTTACAGTGTTTATTGGTACTAGTTATGTAAATCACTTTTATCAACAACTCTTCTTATATGACAAATTCCATCACGACCTGGAATTGTTCATAATTAAAAGTTCAATTATTTGTAGGCTAGGTAAAATATAACTAAGTACCGCGAAGTAAATAGGTTTAACACTGTGAGTCTTTGCCAGGGTTTTATTCTTTCATTGCTTAGTAATACAACACTGGGTTATCTACGATGCTTGAGTTTAGAAGAACTAAATAGGGATGCAATGGTATATAAACCACAGTCATATTTAGAAGCTGCCTTTATTAAATATTTAACTATGAAAAGCATATTTTAAAATGACAGTATACTTACAAGGAAATAATAATTGAATCATTTTCTAATGATATTTAAAAAAATATTTTTATTTGAGTATACAATCAAAAAGTAGGAAAAATTCTACATCCTTAATTTAAGACTAGATGGATTTTCATATATTCCTTGAATTTGATAACCAAGATATTTATTCTATACATCCACACAATTTTTGTCTTGTTTAAAATAATCAACATCCAAAATAGAAAAGGCAACTTTGTTTAAAAGTGTTACACTATTATGATGAAGAGTAATGTGAAAATCTGAATAGACTCCTAACACATTTTCTCTGAAGTATTTAAGAGTTCTATAGTATAAAGTTTATTAAAATTGGTCTTTGTTCCAAGTATATCATCCTGACCTTTTAACTTTATTTCCCTGTGGTCTGTGGACTATATAACCTTCTCTTTGGTTTTATTGCCAATTTCAAGATTTCATTTTTATTTTTATTGTTTGTGATGTTTCAATATTTTATAACTTAGATTATTCACTGTGTAAATAAACTGTAATTCTTTTGTAAATATAATTTATGTTTAGCAAAACTTGAACATATTTTCTGAGCAAAAACCATGTCACATAGTAATTATTAGCAGACATTGAAACATGCATGGTGAAATAAAAGTAATTCTATCATTCATTTCCTACTTAAATTTACAGTATCAATAAGATGTCTGCTCTTGGATAACAAAAATCTCAATCTTGGGCATTTTTTCTGTTATTCTCTAAACATCCTGAATTTAGTAGAAGAAATCTATTTAGTCTATACGTTTCCTCTCAGGTATTCATTTAAGTGTGTAAATCTGAAGGAGAGTAAAAATTTCTTGAACTTTGTGAGAATGCTCTTCAAGAATTCACGAAGTATAATAACTCTCAAATGGCATTTCTAGCTGATCTCCCATGACATGTTGAGATCTAGCAACATTAGTCTCCTTGCTTTTCCTCACACACTCCAGGCATCCTTCCCTTTGAGATTTGTGTACTGGCTATTCTATTTCAAGCATTCTCCCCAATAATCTCCATAGTTAACTCTCTCAACTCTTTCAAGGCTTTAATCAAACATCACATTCTATTTATAGATATACTTACAGTTCCCTATTTATAGTTATAGCTCCTACTCTCACCTCTTACTCTCAATTTTTATTACCCTCTTCTGATTTTATTTTCTCAAAGTCCTTCTCACCTTTCATATCATATAAAATATAAGATGTAAGTTGGTTACATTTATTCTTTATTTTCTGATTCATACAACAATATAAGCTAATCCCTATGAAGCAGATATTTTTTGTTTGTTTTAGTAATTAGTATGTCATGTTTTGCATAGTAGGTCCTTAATATGTATGTTTAAGTGAAACAATGTAAATTAGTGAAGTTATAGACAATTTTATGGTCAATTGATATTTTCAATATGTATTATCTATCATATGTCAAACACTGTGTTATTTTCTGTGAATATAATCATTAAAAAGCACAGCATGGGGCTATCCTCAAGTAGATCACTCCATACGGTGAAAGAGGGAGATTAAAGAAAAACACAAAAGGCTGATTATGAAAAGCCTTTGAAAGAAAAGTATGTGGACACTATAGATGCATGGGAGAAGAAAGTTGTCCTAGTCTGAGGGAGGAGGAGGGGTGTAAAGGCAGGAGAAGATATTTATGGCAAGCATTAAGCTAACTGCTGTTAATCCTGAGGATGTTTTATATTTTATGCTCAATGACAAAATGAAGACTATAGGCCACATGAGTTTTTTAAATTAAAAATTGAAATTGGACCCCTTATCTATACCATATACAAAAAAAAAAAAACATCTCAAGGTGGATTAAAAACTTACATGTAAAACATAAGCTATAAAAACCTTGGAAACCTAGGCAATACCATTCTGGACATGGGACTGGGCAAAGGTTTTATCATGCGGATGCCAAAAGCAACTGCAACAAAAACAAAAATTGATAAATGGGATCTAATTAAAGAGCTTCTACATAACAACAGAAATTATCAACAGAGCGAACAGGCAACCTACAGGATGACTCAAGGGTACATTTGTATGTTTGTTATATAGGTTAAAAAATGTGTACAAAATGCATCTGATAAAGATCTAATCTCCAGAATCAATATGCAACTTAAACAAATTTACAAGGAAATATGAAAGACCCTATTAAAATGTGCACAAAAGACAAACAATACTTTTCAAAAGAAGACATATACACAGCCAACAAGCATATGAAAAAATGTTCAACATCATTAATCATTAGAGAAATGCAAATCAAAACCACAGTGAGAAACTATCTCACACCAACTAGAACGGCTATTTTTAAAAAGGCAGAAACTAACAGAGGGTGGCAAGGTTGCAGAGAAAAAGCAGTGCTTATACTCTACTAGTGTGAATATAAATTAGTTTAGCCATTGTGGAAAGCAGTTTGGCAATTTCTGAAAGAAACTGAAACAGAATTTCTATTGTATCCCAGAACCCTAGTTTTGCGTCTAAACCCAAAACAAAGTAAGTCATTCTCTCATAAAGACACATGTACACATACGTTCATTGCAGCACTATTCACAAAAGCAAACACATTGAATCAAACTAAATGTTAATCAATGGTAGGCTAGATAAAGAAAACGTGTTACATATACACCATGGAATACTACATAGCCATAAAAAGTATGAGATTATGTTCTTTGCAGCAACATGCATAGAACTGAAGCCCATATCCTAAACAAAGTAACACAGAAACAGAAAACCAAATAACACATACTATCATGTATAAGTGGGAGCTAAACACTGATTATCTACGAACACAAAGCAGGGAAAAACAGACACTAGGATCTATTTTAGGATGGAGAATGTGAGGAGGATGAGGATTAAAAAACTACCTATGAGGTATAATAGTTATTACCTGGGTGATGAAACAGTCTGTACACCAAACCCCCAAAACATGCAATTTACCTATGTAACAAACATGCAAATATACCCATAAATCTTAAATAAAAGTTAAAAATGACTATTGTTGACATTATTAAATAATATATAAAAGGTATCAATATTTTGTACACATGCTAATTGATATATTTTCATAAAATACCTTGTGTACAGATAAACAGACAGCTTAAAAGATGAATATGAAATTAAAGTATTTTGGGGTAGGTACAGAGACAGGAATATTGTAAGCATTGAGTATCATTGACACAAGCAAGAATAAATACTTACATGCATTAGAGATCACTGATGCCTGATCATAAGGTGTCCATCAGGGTTGCCTTAGAATAACATTTGCTGTTTACTGGCAGCTTCATAGGTTTCCACAGTCATCTAAATTTAAAAATTATTGAAGTAAAATGTCAATCTTTCTCTTTCTAGTTTGAACACAGAGTTTATCAGTAAATCAGGAAATTTCTGAAAGTAAACTAACTAAAATACAAATTTCAAAATATATATTATTGACCAACAAATTATTGAGTTGATAACATAGTTATACTTAGGTACTATGTGTTAAAATAAAACTAACTGATGTATTGAAACAAAAGTTAAACATAATTATATGTGAAGTATAATTATGTATTTTAATTGGTTCTTAAGCCTCACATGTTTCTAAAACTGGTAATTTTTTTGAAAAATAATTAAAAAAAAAACAATGCAAGGCTGTTTCAACATCTACAAATCTATAAACGTAATCCGTCACATAAACAGAACCAAAGATAAAAGCCACATGATTATCTCAACAGATGCTGAGAAGGCCTTCAACAAAACTCAACAGCCCTTTTTGCTAAAAACTCTCAATAAACTAGGTATCAATAGATCGAATCTCAAAATAATAAGACATATTTATGACAAACCTACAGCCAATATCATACTGAATGGGAAAAAAAACGGATGCATTCTCTTGAAAACTGGCACAAGACAAGGATGCCCTCTCTCACCACTCTTATTAACATAGTATTGGAAGTTCTGGCTAGGGCCATTGGGCAAGATAAAGAAATAAAGCATATTTGAATAGGAAGAGAGGACATCAAATTATTCCCACTTGTGGATGACATGATTGTATATTTAGAAAACCCCATCATCTCAGCCCAAAATGTGCCTAAGTTGATAAGCAACTACAGCAAAGTCTCAGGATACAAAATTAATATGCAAAAATCACAAGCATTCCTATACACCAGTAACAGACAAACAGAGAGCCAAATCATGAGTGCACTCCCATTCACAATTGCTACAAAGAGAATAAATACCTAGGAATACAACTAACAAGGGATGTGAAGGACCTCTTCAAGGAGAACTATAAACCACTGCTCAAGGAAATAAGAGAACACAAACAAATTGAAAAACATTTCATGCTCACGGATAGGAAGAATTAATATTGTGAAAATGGCCATATTGCCAAAAGTAATTTACTGATTCAACGTTATCCCCACCAAGCTACAAATGACCTTCTTCTCAGAATTGGAAAAAAAAAAACACCTTAAACTTCATATGGAACCAAAAAAGAGCCCACATAGACAAGACAATCCCAAGCAAAACAAAACAAACAAACAAACAAACAAAAACGCTGGAGGCATCACATTACTTGACTTCAAACTATTTTACAAGGCTACTGTAATAAAAACAGCATGGTACTGGTACCAAAACAGAGATACATACCAATGGAACAGAACAGAGGCCTCAGAACGAATGCCACACAACTGCAACCATCTGATATTGACGAATGTGACAAAAACAAGCAATGGGGAAAGGATTCCCTATTTAATAAATGGTGTTGGGAAAACTGGCTAGCCATGTGCAAAAAGCTGAAACTGGATCCCTTCCTTACACCTTATACAAAAATTAACTCTAGATAGATTAAAGATTTAAACATGAGGCCTAACACCATAAAAACTCTACAAGAAAAGCTAAACAATACCATTCAGGACATAGGCATGGGCAAGGATTTTATGACTAAAACACCAAAAGCAACGGCAACAAAAGCCAAAATATACAAATGGTATCTAATTAAACTTAAGAGCTTCTACACAGCAAAAGAAACTATCAGTAGAGTGAACCGGCAGCCAACTGAATGGGAGAAAATTTTTGAAATCTACCCATCTGAAAATGGGCTAATATCCAGATTCTACGGAGAACTTAAACAAATTTACAAGAACAAAAACAGACAAACCCATCACAAAGTGGGCAAAGAATATGAACAGACACTTTTCAAAAGAATACACTTATGCAGCCAAGAAACACATTAAAAAAAAAAAAGCCCATCATCACTGGTAATTAGAGAAATGCAAATGAAAACCACATTGAGATAACACCTCATGCCAGTCAGAATGGCAATCATTAAAAAAATCTGGAGACAACAGATGCTGGAAAGGATGCGTCGAAATAGAAATGCTTTTACACTGTTGGTGGGAATGTAAATTAGTACAACCACTGTGGAAGACAGTGTGATGATTCCTCAAGGATCTAGAAATAGAAATTCCATTTGACTCAGCAATCCCATTACTGGGTACACACCCAAAGGATTATAAATCATTATATTATAAATGCACATGCACACATATGTTTATTGCAGCATTTTTCACAATAGCAAAGACTTGGAGCCATCCCAAATGTCCATCAATGATAGACTAGATAAAGGAATATATACAACATGGAATACTATGCAGCCATGAAAAGGATGAATTCATGTACTTTGCAGGGACATGGATGAAACTGGAAACCATTATCCTCAGCAAACTGACAAAAGAACAGAAAACCAAACACAGCATGTTCTCACTCATAAGTGGGTGTTGAACAATGAGAACCCATGGACACAGGGAGGGGAACATCACACACCGGAACCTTGTGGGTGGGGAGCTAGGCAAGGAATAGGAGGGGGTGGGAGGATTGGGAGGGGATAGCCTTAGAAGAAATACCTAATGTAGATGATGGGGCAATGGATGCAGCAAACCTCCACTATGGCACATGTATACCTATGTAACAAACCTACATGATCTGCACATGTACTCCAGAACTTACTTAGTATAATAAAAAAAAGAAAAAAAAAACTGAAACATTTTTAATCAAGTGAGCAAATATAACTGAGAAGGAGGTAAAATCTGTATCATATAAGTTTTTTTTTACTAAATAAAATGACCCAATGTAGTCATTGATGTATTAAGAGGGGAATTTTCTTAGTAGAAAGATCATAAATTGAAATTTAAAAAGCAATTTGGAGCTATAGATTTAAGTAGTACCTTGGCTAGTTGGTGTATTGGTTTCTTTGGGCTGCTATAGGAAAATATCACCAACTAGGTGCCTTATAACAATAGAAATTTATTTTCTTGTGATTCTGAAGGCTTTTCTTTTTTTTTTTTTTTTTTTTTTCTTTTTCTGAGATAGAGTCTCGCCCTTTCACCAGGCTGAAGTGCAGTGGCTCGATCTCAGCTCACTGCCACCTCTGCAACCTGGGTTGCAGTGATTCTCCTGCCTCAGCCTGAAGATAGATAGAAAAATGAAAAAAAAAACAAGTATAGTATTTGACAAAAATTATCTGGGAAACACTCTAGATATTTTTGTTTTTAAAATTTGACAATACTGCTAAAAGTAGAAACAATAACCTACATGCAACAAATAAAAAAAAAAAACTTTGAAAATAAAAATTAATGAAAAAAGTAACTTTTCAATAGAGTATGCTACCACTTGTAAAAACCTCAAAATCAAGCAAAGGAAAACCATATATAGCATATATATGATAAAACTGTTCAAAATTCAGATAAGGATGAACTTTGGGTGGAGAGAGCAGAGAAGGTACAGATTTCTAGACAGATGTTATTTTACTGATGATGTTCTAGTTCTTATGTTGAGTTCTGGGTTCACAGGTATTCATTTAATTTCATTGTATTTCATAATTTTAATAAAGGTTGCATCAATGCTTTTATTTGTATAAAATTTTACATGTTATTTTAAAATCATGTTTTGTTAGTCAAGGTCCCAGAAGAAAGGGATAACACAGTTAATACAATTTGGGAGACAGTTTAATAAAAGTAATATCCACAAGATTTGGGTAGTTAGAAAACCCTAAGTCTATACTGTAATTCCTAAAGTTAGTAATATTCTGGTACCATTCCTAGACCTAAAGGTGTGATGAGGGTGAGTAACAATCATACCTAGGGAACAGGGGGAACCATGAAGAGATGAGGGTTTATGTGGAGAGTAATATTTGACAGAAGACAAAAACTAGCGTGGAAAACGTAAATCAGCCTTCAGTGGCCTCACAGGAAGAAAGCCAGAGGAATAAGTATCTCAATCTCACTTGCCCTTCCTCTCAGTTTCTCCTGGAGCTCTGCACTGGCTAAATCCAAGAAGAGAAGCAGCAAGGGATCCCTGCCATGTAGGTCACACAGCTTAAGTATTCAGAAAACAGAGCAAGGTGAAATGTGGAGTACATACTTGCAGGAGCAAATGGAATATTTCCAGCACGTCTGGCAATTTCATATATTCAAAGCTCTCTGAATAGCCATTGGTATTCGAAACTTCCTTTTCAAAACTCGTTTTGCCTCTTCAGAATGTAATTTGTGTTGCAAAGTTTGTCATAATTCAACAGAATATAGATTTTTAGCCAATGTGGAAAGGGTTTAGGAATATAAGCTAAGATTTGGAATAGTTCCTGCTTTCTGGCTCTTTAATTTTTTTGTCTGCTAAGTTTGTAAGCCTTTCTCAAAATTAAGAGGCTGTAAGCAAGTATAAAAATAAACTAACTATGGTTTAAAACTACTCTATTTAATTAAAAAGAAAGTCACTTTTTCTAAAATAGAAAAACTCTGATGGTTCTTATAAGGTAAATTTAAATGAGTCTCGCCCCATGGCAGTCTAGAAAAATTAGATGTCTCATTTATCTTCATGAAGACCAAATACTTTCAACAGAGCAACCATTCTGTGCAAAGCACAGAAAATAAAGCTGTTATTTTATAACTATGCTCCAGTAGTCACCAAACATCTTTAAAGTGACCTTACAATTAATTTGTTATCTTTTTGATCGACTTTCACAATACACACTTTGATGTGAATGATGGACTATTTCTTAGCTGTGTTATTTCTATGTCTGTACAGCCTATTTAATAAGAAACATATGTAAATTTAAATGAGGACAATACAGTGGTGACAATTCAAAATTTTTCTCTTATATTAAATTCTTACTGACTGTAGCCAACTTATTTAACTTACCTGGCATTCAGGCCATTTTTAAAAGGGAGAATTTGGACTCAGGTTCTTTTGAATCCTAGCACACTCAACTGTTCTAACAACCACGCTGGTTTAAGTTTTTAATAGGACTAGGGCTGACCTGGGTTCTGTTTCCTTTTTTTTCTTCTTCTTTATATTTTTTAAGCTAAATTTTGCTTTAAATTCTTTCAGTCAACATTTTTTTAAAACCACAAACTAAGCAACTATAAATTATATCTAGTTCTTTACAGAATGCAGGTTATATCATTATGAATACATGTATTTCTGAGTCATTCTTATTTGCTATCAAATTCCTAAGATTATATATACACATATATATAAATAGAATGATTTTCATGTCCTATACAGTTATGTGTGTAAAATTTAAAAATTGATTAAAAACATTAATTTACTGTGTTCATAAACTGAAAGACTCATATGATGCATATATATTAGAATAAGTAACAGGAGAACTACTGACAATTCCATGTGATGACAAGAATGTAGAGCAACTGAAACTCTCATCCATTACTACTGAAAATGCAAAATGTTACAGCCACTCTGGAAAACAGTTTGGAATTTCTTATAAATTGAAATATATTTATACAGCCTCAAAATATTTCCCCACAAATGACTTTTAAATAACACAGAGAAGGAAATAACTTTATAACAAAGATGTGATTAAAGTGAAGATCACTAGTAATGGAAAAAAAAAAAAAATCATGTGCTCCGTGATAAATGCACTGAGAAGACTGCCACATCTCATCTGTGGTATTCCATCATCAGATCAATCCAAATTGAGCTTCACTCTACAAATAACTGGCTTGCACACATAAAAAGGTCAGGGTTAAGGTTATAAGAACTGGTCCATGTATGCAAGCTGATGAGATTTGAAGAAGATCTAAATGTTCCAGATTAAAGTAGGCTAAAGAGACATGACAAATTATGTAACATATGTCATCCTGAAATGGAAACTTTGTAGATTTTTTAATGCAGGTCAGCATGGGACAATCAGTAAACTTTGATTAAGGTCTATATATTACATAATGAATAGTAAGACGTCAGAGATTTATACTTAGATTACGTAAGAGACTTTTTTTGTTCTAGTGAAATACACTGAAGTTTGGAGGGTAAAAGCACATCATTTTTGTAACTTGCTCTCAAATGATTCAGAAAAAAAATATGACTATATATGGAGATAATTACAAAGCCCACTGGTAAAATACTAACTATTGAGGAATCTTAGTGAAGACTATATATATAGTGATTCTTTATTTATTGTTCTTGTTCTTAGGAGGTACATATTAAAGTGTGTCTCCTAAATCACAAAAAAGCATACCAATCTTAATATTTGGAAAAAAACAAATATCCTACTATTGATGAACTCTCATGAATCAGAATACTATTAAAATACCTATTTGGTACCGTTGTACCACTCTATCACCATTGTGATAGGGAGGTACTACCGTACTAAGTAGTTATTAAGATTTGTATGCTTTTTACTTTAAAATTTTAAATTGTACTTCTATATTCTTTTATTTGATCTCTATACAAATAATGTGAGGCGGTTGAGGTAGATATATATCTTTATTATTTATGTAAAAAATAATTAAGATGCAAAATGGTTACACATAGTTACTATTAGTCAGAAAGTTAGTGAATGGCCAAATCAGGACCAAAATCACTATCCAAACTTCCAAAACATGAGGGCAGAAGTAGAATTCCATTTAGTCTTTTTTTTTCTTTTGACACAGAGTCGTACTCTGTCACCCAGGCTAGAGTGCAGGGGTGCAATCTCTTCTCACTGCAATGTCCATCTCCTGGGTTCAAGCCGTTCACCTGCCTCAGCCTCCTGAATATCTGGAATTACAAGTATGTGCCACCACACTGGCTAATTTTTGTATTATTAGTAGAGACAGGGTTTCACCAAATCTACCAGGCTGGTCTTGAACTTCTGACCTCAGGTGATCCACCAACGTTGGACTCCCAAGGTGCTGGGATTACAGGTGTGAACCACCATGCCAGGCAGAATTCCATTTAGACTAATGGACATGCATTTTTGCAACGAAGATTTTACTCAGACTCAGACAATGTAAGACCTCATATAGAATAACATTTCAGGATATTTTTCATACTCAGTTAATGAGCAGACATTGAGAAAAGAAATCATATGATGACTTCACAGTACAAGAAAGAACGTTTATTAAGTGCTGTATTGGATGTGCTCAAATCGAGATTATAGAGGACTACATCTTAGCATTTTTGAGAAAAGGTAATAGGAGTCTCATATATTCATATATAGTTTTGTGATTGAAAATGCAGTTCAGGAGTTGGATTCTAGAACCAAGCTGCCTGGTTCAAATATCAACACTACAACTTCTGTGTCTTTAACAAGTCTCCGTTTCTCAGTTCATATTTACATATAGGTGTATATAACTGAATGATAAAATGTCCTTTGTAGAATAGAATTGAATATACAGTAAGTGTAAATATAAACAATTATCTTTTTATTTTGCTAAAACACAGGATTTTACAAATGAAAAGTGAGGCTTTGTTGTTAATAAGCAAAACAGTATTCATAAGCAAAAAATGTAGAACAAAGATGTTCAAATATAATGGGCAATTGGACCTTTGGAGTCTTGCAAAAAGAAAGATTAAATAATATTAGTAATTCAGTTTAAGATTGTTTAGATGTAGCACTACTAGGGGATAACCTTATTTTCAAGTTTGATAAGAAAGGAATGTTGAAGTAAAATGAACCATATTATTTGAGAAGCTTACTAACATCACAATTGGAATAGGTTCCATGGAACTGAATTGAAGGAAGACAAATGAGGGTTAAAAAAACAAAAAGAAGAAAGGAACTATGTGTGATCATTAAAATATAGATGCTTCTTGATTTACAATGGGCTTACATCCAAAGAAACTCATTGTAAGTTGAAAATACTGCATGTATAAAATGCACTGAATACACTTAACCTACATAACACCATATCTTAGCCTACTCTACTTTAAATGTCCTCAGAACACTTACATTAGCCTTTGTGTTGGATTATTTTGCCTAACTGTAGGCTGTTTTATAATTAAATATTGAATATCTCATACAGTACATATTACTATCCCAGGAAAAGATTAAAATAAAAAATTTGAGGTACATTGAAATTGCAACATTTCCCCATTATTTAAAGTTAAAAAATAGTAAGTAGAGCCATCATAAGTGAGGGACTGTCTGTACTAGAAATTAGAGGAGAGTTAGAGAGAAGCATACATGGAATGATCTGAGCAACTATTTCTTTAATGTGTTTGGAACTTTAACACTCCTCAGACCTCTCGGAGGTAAAGGAGACAGACAGTGAGAAGGCAATCTCGTGTGAAACAGTAACAATAGAGTATGGCAGGATTAAGTGGTTTCCTGGAGGGGGTACTAAACCAAAAAGAGGAGAGGCAGTTACTTCACAATAAACAGTCATCGGCTTTCTTTCAGATAAACACAGTCAACGTGTCTCAAAACAATGCCTTAAATTAGTTGAATAACTGTAATTTTCCCCAATTGGTGAATCTCAGCAAAATATAACATATAACTCTGTTTAGCATTGCTGAATAACTTTCATTAAATTATAAAAACAACAACAATGGAAAAGTGAGAATGAAAAATACAATTTGATTTGACATTTGAACGATGAAATTTTGACTTGTAAGCTTTTAAAGGATTTGTAGTAATTGCTAAAACATTTTGGAAGCTGTATGATCTTTAGCTTGTATTTGTTAACACCTCTATTTCTTTGAGGCAATCAAATTGGGTTCAAGTCTCTAGGTATGTTTGAGTATCATACACAGTTATTACTTTATATATAATGACCAAAGGAATTTTAATATTTATGTCAAAGAAGAAACAATGCAACTAAAATTGTTAAAGCTTTATACATTTTTAATATTCATAGGCTACAAATGATAGGAACATTTCTGGGAAATATAATGTAAATTTTTGTAACAAGTCAAAACTATCAAGATAAGGTTAATTATGGAATTTGAGAGCTTCTTTAGTGATCGTGGCAAGTGAACTTATCTACTCTTACACTCTGACCTGAAAAAGAGCACCTCACTCATGTATTGCCTCCAGGATGAGGATATTCATCTAGCAGACAAAACAACTCTAGAAATCAATGGGATTACAAGTTGTAGCCAAATCACCCACAGATAAAAGGGTAACAAGTATAAAGGATCTCAGGGATTTGCAAAGTGATGTGACAGCACAGATAAGGCTTCAACTGAAGTTGTACATTAACTGGATGACTATTAGGTGGTTGCACAAAATATTTCAGTCACTGCATTTAGTAAGATTTCAATTTATCAGAACACCGTGGCAGATATAAACAAAAGTAGGCTTGGTGTCTGCCAACTTAGAGCTTGTAATCAATTTGGAAATTTACTGTCTGGGCAGAACATGAAAGAACATTTATATAGAATGAATGTTATTTGACTTTATATCCGGTATTAGATATAAGTAGGATGGATATTTAAGTATTAAGTACTACTGTAAATAAAGTTCCTTGTATAAGTAGAAGAACATGTATTAGAGAAAGGTCACTGCAGGACAGAAAAAATCCTTATGCCAAAACTTGGAGACAATAAACACAGTAAATTAAAAATATATATATTATTTTAAATGTGTCTGAGAGATTCTGGCACGTTGTATCTGCGTTCTCATTGGTTTGAAAGAACATCTTTATTTCTGCCTTCATTTCATTATTTATCCAGTAGTCGTTCAGGAGCAAGTTGTTAAGTTTCCATGTAGATGTGCTGTTTTGCATGAGTATCTTAGGCTTGAGTTCTAATTTGATTGCACTGTGGTCTGAGAGACTAGTTGTTATGACTTCCATTTTTGTGTCTAGAAGGAAATTTATAGCACGAAATGCCCACATGAGAAGTGAGGAAAGTTCTAAAATCGACACCCTATCATCAAAATTAAAAGCACTAGAGGAGCAAGATCAAACATATTCAAAAGCTTGCAGAACACAAGAAGTAACTAAGATCAGAGCATAGCTGAAAGAGATAGAGACACAAAAAACCCTTCAAAAATCAATAAATAAAGAGGTGGTTTTTTAAAAAGATAAACAAAATAGACCATTAGCCAGACTAATAAAAAAGAAAAGAGAGAAGAATCAAATAGATGCAATAAAAAATAATAAAGGGGATGTCACTACCAATTCCACAGAAATACAAACTACCATCAGAAATTACTACAAACAACTCTATGCACAAAAACCAGTAAATCTAGAAGAAATGGATAAATTCCTAGACACTTACACCCTCCCAAGACTAAACCAGGAAGAAGTTGAATCCCTGAATAGACTAATACCAAGGCCTGAAGTTGAGGCAAAAATTAATAGCCTAACAATCAAAAAAAGTCCAGGTCCAGGTGGATTCACAGCTGAATTCTACCAGACCTACAAAGAGGAGCTGGTACCATTCCTTCTGAAACGATTCCAAACAATACAAAAAGAGGGAATATTCCCTAACTCATTTTCTGAGACCAACATCATTCTGATACTAAAACCTGGCAGACAAAACTAAAAAAGAAAATTTCAGGCCAATATCCATAATGAACATCGATGCAAAAATCCTCAATAAAATACTGGCAAACCAAATGCAACATTACATCAAAAAGATTATCCAACACATTCAAGCAGGCCTCATCCCGGGGATGCAAGGCTGGTACAACATAGGAAAATCTATAAACATAATCCATCATATAAACAGAACCAGAGACAAAAACCACATGATTATCTCATTAGATGCAGAGAAGGCCTTCAACAAAATTCAATAGCCTTTATGCTAAAGACTCTCAAAAACTAGGTATTCATGGAATGTATCTCAAAATAATAAAAGTTATTTATGACAAACCCACAGCCATTATCATACTGAATGGGCAAAAACTGGAAGCATTCCCTTTGAAAACGCACTAGACAAGGATGTCCTATCTCACTATTCCTATTAAACATAGTATTGGAAGTTCTAGACAGAGTAATCAGCAAGAAAAGGAAATAAAAGGTATTCAATTAGGAAAACAGGAAGTCGAATTGTCTCTATTTGCAGATGACATGATTGGATGTTTAGAAACCCTATTGTCTTAGCCCAAAATCTCCTTAAGATGATAAGCAACTTCAGCAAAGTCTAAGCATACAAAATCAATGCGCAAAAATCACAAGCATTCCTATACACCAATAAGATACAAACAGAGAGCCAAATCATGAGCGAACTCCCATTCACAATTGCTACAAAGATAATAAAACACCTAGGAATACAACTAACAAAGGACGTGAAGGATCTCTTCAAGGAGAACTACAAACCACAGCTCAAGGAAGTAAAAGAGGACACAAACATTGAAAAATATTCCATGCTCATGGTTAGGAAGAATTAATATTGTGAAAGTGTCTATACTGCCAAAGTAATTTATAGATTCAGTGCTATCCCCATCAAGCTAGCATTGACCTCCTTCATAGACTGGAAAAAAAAACATCTTAAACTTCATATGGAATCAAAAGAGAGCACACATAGGCAAGACAATCCTAAGCAAAAAGAACAAAGCTGGAGGCATCATGCTACCTGACTTCAAAATATACTATAAGGCTGCAGTAATCAAAACAGCATAGTCCTGGTACCAAAACAGAGATATAGACCAATGGAACAGAACAGAGGCCTTGGAAGTAATGCCACACACCTACAACCATCTGATCTTTGACAAGCCTGACAAAAACAAGCAATGAGGAAAGGATTCCCTGTTTAATAAATTTATCATAGTTTTTGGAATAAAAAATTCCAAGTAATGATTTACTATGTCTTTCATTATACTTTTTTTCCATTGGTGCCCTAATTAAAAGAAGCTGTTTTCTTTATCCCTGTATTTTTAAATTTACTAATTTACATATTTTGAGACTCATTACTTCTTATTTAATTAAATTGGTTATATTGTAGCATTTCTATGAAAATGACAAAAGTACAAAATGGAGAGTAAGGCATATTTGCGAGCGCTTTCCAAGCCTCTACTTGTATTATATCTGCTATGATCCCACTGTCCACAAGGTCATAAGGCCAAGCCCAGACTTAAGAAGTAGATTAAACGGATTCTTCCAAAGTGAGAAAACACTATAAAGTTACATGGCAAAGAGGCGATGAATAATTGTTTCCAATGATTGAATTTAACAAATGGTTGGGGATTTTTGTCTAATCATTGCCTTAACTATGTCCTTGCTATAAAGTAGTTTTATATTTTGAAATTCTGCAATTTATGCATGTATTTTCCTCTCTTAATCGTGAAAAATTAATATATATATATATATATATATATACTCCATATATATTATAGGATATATAAGTATTTCAATTAGTAAATGGAAAGTCACTGCATTTTTATTTTATAATTAATCTTAGTCCTATCCTTTTATTAAGGATATCATCTGAATTATAACTTACTTGAGATTTTATGTGAGCTTGTACTTTAGAAGAAGTACATTTTTATCATCTACCTATAAAATTTTATTATTTGTGTTGTTTAAGTTTTCCAGAGTTTTGCTTTTGTTCAACCCATTGATCAGTCTTGAAATATGACTAGTGGATGAAAATTTCTATTATTTGTAATTTAGTTATTTCTCCTTACACACACAAAAAAAATCTGAATTAAGGAGATTATTGTTATTTTATTTGTTCTATAGATACTCTTAATGTCATTCATTCACTGTGAAATAAAATCTTTACTATGAAGAATTGCAAATCTTTGTTCAGTTCACTCCTTTTCAGTCTAAATTTAACCAAGTCTAATATCAGAATCAGAATTCCTGCTCATTTATTGCATACATTTGTTTATCATTTTACTTAATCTTTATAAATATCCTTTTCAGAGGACTTTTAAATAGAAAACAATTGGATTTTGCTATGTAAGTTTATCTAAATTTTTCATTTAGTAAGATAGTTAATCCATTTATAGCCATTAGTAACATTGAATAAGTCCCTATTCTGTCATACAATATTATATTTTATATATAATATGCTCATTTGTTGTGTTTTTTTACTTTCTTTTCTATATGTCTTTATTAATATTATTTTAACTTGTTTTGATGTTTAAGAAACTTGTATTTTATCTGCTTTATTAACTAATAGCTTTAATGAAGCCCTAGTACTCTTTTCCTTCAAATATTTTATCAGTTTTAAAAGATATCTTTTGAATATCCTTTAACTCCTCTGTATTGATGTGACTTTTTTCCATTTTCTCTCTTATTTTCTCAATATTAATAAAATTTTATTTTCAAATATGCCATACCATATATAATTTACAAAATACTCAAAAATTATTTTCGTGTTGTTTTAGTTTTAAATCTACAATAAAATATATGTAATATTCATCTTCAGCGCTTTTGCCAAATTTTACCTACTTTTCTACATAGTGAATCTTGCCTTCTGGTTGTCCTTAGGGAAGACTCATGAACACAGTTTATCTTGAATTCTTACATGCTTTAAAATGTGTGTTGGATTGTTCATTTTCTTATAGTCCTCATATTTGAAGAACAGTATATTGAGTATAAAATCCTCCATTTTCATGTTCTTTCCATGAGTTTCATAAAAAATATTTATGTACTCATGCATTGATTGTTGAAGGGAAGGCTGAGGATTAATTGATAATTGTTTCCTCATAACAGACTTGATTTATTACTTGGCTTCCCTAGACCAAATAATTTTATTTTTATCTTAAACTTCCAATAGTTTTGTTAATGTATGTCTGAGTTGACCATTCTGTGACAATTACGGAGTAAGCAGTAATTTTTCCAAAAATAGTTTTTAGGTACTTGTATATATAATAAATATTTTTTTTGCCTGTCTTATGGATCCCTTTCTATTTTGAAATTTAATTTCATTTTAATTTATAGATTTTTTATTTTTTATAAATCCAGTCTCATTTATCATCTCTTAGAAGACTTATAATTTAGTATTCATTTCTGTTATGTGTAGTTCTTTTGAATATTTTTTCCGAATTTATTAACTCATTTCATGTTCAGCTGTTCTGAGTTGGTGCATTTCTGATTTGAAGTATTTTTGCATATCTACAAATGGTTGTTTAAATAGATGTAATCTAGTGTTTTTTTTTCTGCTCTTGGTTATTCTTTAGAAAGAATTTTATCCTGGGAGAAATGACTGACCCCTGAGCTTGAGCAAGGAAAAATACAAGGTTAGCCTGGAATATCTTGCTCACAAGAAAAGAAGTGATCAAAAAATGATGGAAATGTGCAAATATACTGGACCTGGCTTATACTGGCACGTGAAAACTATTTGTGCAAATCAAACTAGTAGTTTCAGTCTCCTCTCTTGTTTTCTTATTAAGTTAGCTTTAAATGGGCGTGTCCACCTTTACTGTTTATTTTGTAACACTTCCAATTTGGGGGACTAGCAGTAACAGACTAATTGATAAAATTAATAACTACAATTTTTAGTTCAATAATGTTCTCCCTTTTTGGCAAAATAAAGTGTAGTCTTTTTAATAAATTGCCATTTTGAGAATTTGAATTTGTACTTCTGATTTCTGTAATATGTTTCCACAAGCTTCTTCTTCATTTCCACCTTTTGTGTCCTTCAAACTTCCAAAAGATAGCCCCTCTATTCAAGTAAACTCAATTTCCCAGAAGCAATGCCTTTCCTAAACTTCATACTAAAACTCTTCTGATTTCCCAGTTGCCAATATCTGAACTCCTACATATGAGACCTTTTGCAAATATTTCCTCATACAATGTGGTATTATTTTTTGGCACGTGATTTAATATATATTCCATGACTTATAATATCAAGTTCAATTAATTATCCTATTGTTTTGTGCAGTTTTCACCTAACTCTTCTCTGGCATGGTTTCTGAAGTATGTTTTGGTATTATAAGGTATTTCCCTACTATCAAAAGGTTTAAGTTATGCATAGTTCAAATTATCATCTTTGTTTAATATGTGCATTTCTTAAAATGAAAAGATACAAGTTATAGTAGCCATCATTATTATATGAAAACCTATTATTCTATGAAAACCTAGATTTTTGTTTTTCAAATATTGCTATAGCTGAACTTTAAAGTACAAAATGGAGTAGGTGGGGAGGAGAAATCCTGAGGGCAAACTAAAAGCTAGCAAGTTTTACAATAGTTAGGTGATTAAAAATACTGTGCATGGAACATACGGAGATGTCTAAAGTGAAAATTTTAGGTAAAAGAAAACCAAGATCATTCAATCCTTTGCTGGCTTGAAATTAAGAATTACTGAGATGATGCAGTATAAAAGGATATTCTGAAATATCCTATTAATATTAATAATCAGGATCACATTATTATTAATCTATCAGGATTATTAATCCTGATTATTAATCTATCTGGAATGTCAGGTAATGGATATTTCCTGTCTCAATCTTATCTGTGCCCAGTAAGTAAATGGGAAATTTAAGCCACATTAAGAAAAAAAAATCATTTTTATTAAATGCCTCATGTAAAATTCTATGTCAAAAACTATTCAGGAATAAGATAATATTAATTTTAGGGAATGCATAACTATTACTATCAATTTGCAAATTAGACAATTATTGCTCAGAAAGTTTATATTGTAAATATTATCCACATGGCTACATTGATAATAAATGGTGAAGCAGTTATTGAAAGTTATGTCTCAGCACAATTATGCTTTTAAAGATAAATTAAAATACCAGCAAATAAATAAATACTTTGCTTCATACAAGTCATAAATAATAGTAAAGCCAGTAAACCTGAATTTGTAACATTCATTGTAGGAATCTCCCCATCTAAACTGGAAAAAGCTTTTTGAGAGGTAAATCACAGCATCTTGACATTTTAGTGACTGTCCATAGTATTCTTTCCCCCAATCAAAAGATGTCAAAATGTGTTTCACCACAGGAAATAGATCAGTTGATTAGGTCAAACAAGGTGTAGGCAATTCCTGTTTTACAATAAAAGAAAACACTGTTATTTTCTTAACTTAAGTGGTTATTGACTTTTTCTATAGAGAAGATCAAGATTTATTATCTCAAATGATAGTCAACAGACTGCCTGACAACTATTGACTTGGGGGAAATCACAGCAGGCCACTGAACCACCAGGGAACCTGAAGAAAGATCTTTTGTGTCTCACACAGCAGGATAAGGCCAACCTTACATCAAGAAGATAGGCCTTGCTAGGTACAAGGGACATTAAAATGTGTCTTTCCATTTATTTGGTTTGTGGGGTTCCCTTAATATCTCAGTACTTTTAAGGCTGAGAGCAGCTAATTGCAAAATTAGATAGTCACAGATGAAAATATCTATAGCAGTGTGAAAGTCTTACAAGCTTAGGAAAAATAATGTCTAATTATTTACTCAAAATGATCTTGCTGAATACTGACATTAGATTAGTAATAATAAATCTAATTTTTAAAGTCATAAAATTCACTTAACCTTTTTAGAGAGCTCTAAATTTCTAACAAATATATATCATTTTATACAAATATTATTAAAGGGTTACTAAAAATCTGGACATTTGTTAACAAATGGTATCTTAACAATTTACTTATATTTTAATCCAAAATGCTTCTGGAGAAAGAATAAAAGATATAAACATTTGAATTGTTTTTGGTTGTCTGGCATCCTATGGAAAAAATACTTGAAAAATTTAGACAAAAAATAAGTCCCAATCAATGTAGATTGAGTAAACACTTTGCAGCCTATCCTAATTTTGGGAAATATAGCATTCCTACTACTGAAAGAAGGCAAAAAAAAAAAAAAATCAAACCCAAAATACCAGGCAATAATCTATAGACTGTATGGCAAAATGTGTAAAACAAGTAAGTACAAAATACAGACAGTGTAAAATAAGATAAATATCATAGGCAGGATTAAGATGACCCCCAGAATTTTCCACCTTGGGTATATTCAGATTTTCTGCCAATTATTCAATCAAATACGAATGTGCTGATGTAGAGGGATTTTGCCAATGTAAATAAGGTATTAAGGTCCCAACTCAGTTGACTTTTATGAAGGGAGCCTATTTTAAGTGGGCCTGAATTACTTAGGTGGGGACTTAAAGGGACAGGGCTCCTCCTGGAGAGGGAACCAAAGTATCCAAGTATGATGAATGATTCAATACAAGGAGATTCTCTATTTTTGTCTTTGAAGATGGAGGGAGCTATAGGATAAGTAATTTGGACAGCTTGTTGGAGCCGAAAGTATCTGTCTGCTTTGTGAGACTTTGATAAAAGCTGAAATATCTGTCTGCTTTGTGAGACTTTGATCAAAGAACACAGCCATGCCATATCTGAACTTCAGGCCTACCAAACTGTGAGCTAATAAATGGATGTTGGCGTTTTGTTTTGTTTTGTTTGCTTGCTTGTTTGTTTTTGAGACGGAGTCTCACTCTGTTGCCCGGGCTGAAGTGCAGTGGTGCTATCTTTGCTCACTGCAACCTCCACCTCCCCAGTTCAAGTGATTCTCCTGCCTTAGCCACCCACGAGTAGCTGGGATTAGAGGCACGCATCACCGCATCCAGGTACTTTTTTGTATTTTTAGTACAGATGGGGTTTCACCATGTTGGCCAGGCTGGTCTCAGACTCCTGAGCTCAGGTGATCTGCGCTGCCTTGGCCTCCTAAAGTGCTGGGATTGCAGGCGTGAGTCACCACGCTTGGCCATAAATGGATGATTTTATAGCTACTATATTTGAGAGAATCTGTTGCACAGTAATAGAAAGGAATGAGCCAGAAATCCAAGAAAATATAAAGAGAAGAATTTGGTCAAAATGTATAACATACCCTGTAAAGTAAATCAGTTTCTACAAAGCTTCAGATTTAAATGCCATGGAGAAAATTGGTGAAGTTATGATTTCCATTAAAGCAGGAAAGCCAGATTTTGAGTAGAAATAGTCAATTTTAAAAGCTCAATTGTAATTTATTTGTTGATAAAATAGCAGAAGGGGGAAGATAACAACATCCTGTATCCTGTTGTTGATATAGGGAATCCAAACTCATATTCTGATTCTTACTGTTGTTTAGTGAAGCCCTAGAAGTTCTGTAACCACTTCAAGACAGCAGTGTGTTAGGGAGACTTCATGCTAAGTGAATCAAATGTTCAAATTAGTTTGTAAACAAGATTAATAGCATGGTACATAAACCTGTTTATCCCAGTTGTATTGTATATGCAATTAATAAAAATTTACTTTCTATTTTTTTTCCTTTTTTTTTATTTTTTAGATGGAGTTTTGCTCTTGTTGCCTAGGCTGGAGTGCAATGGTCTGATCTCAGTTTACTGCAACCTCTTCCTCCTAGGTTCAAACAATTCTCCTGCCTCAGCCTCCCATGTAGCTGGGATTACAGGTGCATACCACCATGCTCAGCTAATTGTGTATTTTTAGTAGAGGTGGTGTTTCATGATATTGGCCAGGCTGGTCTTGAACTCCTGACCTCATGATTCACCTGCCTCAGCCTCCCAAAGTACTGGGATTACAGGTTGAGCCACCGCACCTGGCCTGAAATTTAATTTTCTATGAGACTTCTGTTCCACATTTTAAAAGATAATAAGCAGGAATCTGAAATAACTGAAAAAGTTAGAAAAATACCTACATTTTTCTATCTGCTAGACATGGCTCAGAGCTCTTTACATATATTAATTAATCTTTTAACAACCCTTCCTGGTAGGTACTTTGTTAGCCTCACATACAGATAAGAAAATTAGGACAAAGAATAACTAAATAATTTGCTCAGGTTTACACAGCTAGAAAAAAGCAGAACTGAGTTTTGAACACAGTGATTTTGGTCTAAATAAATGTAGAATTTTAGATTGATTATTATAGCAGTACGGAACTTGGATAAACTTGAGGTATGGATAAGGATAAGATTAGTAAGTACCCTTTCAAAATTATCTTAAGAAGAATTTACCATGCAGGGTGAGGCATATGTAGGGCTGAATTATTTTTCAAATGTTACTGAGATAAATTAACAAGATTTGGGGTGGGATACTTAAGGAGTTTGAGGGAAGTGAAGATAAAGTACATGTTTCTGACTTGAATGGCTCATGACACTAACTGCATGTAAAGCAGTAAGGTTGGAGGAGTAAAATGTATCTGTTTATGGAAAGCTTGCATTGGTTTATTGAGCACAAGACAGTTCAAACCAAAAATAAAGAAATTTGGGAACAATCAACATATTTCTATAAAACAATGGAATATAATTGGAGTGGATGAGATCACACTGTGTTTTTTAGAGAAAAACAGCAGTAACCCATTGAATATACATTTGAGAACATAATGTTTTATAGGTAGAATTAAAGACAGAACTCATGGAGATTAAGAAGGGAGGATAAGTAACTAGGAAAACTAGGAACAAAGAATACCATGAGAAATGGGAAAAAATATTTCTGGGGGAAAGCATGGTTAGCAATGTCATAGGATGCAGAAATATTAAACAAGATAAAAATGGAGACGCATTCAATAGCAGTGTTGATGAATTAGTGACAACAGAAGTCAGACTGCATCACATTTGAGGCATGAATTAAAATTGAGAAAGAGCACTAACCTTGTAAAGTAAAGAGAGGTAGGGAGAGTGGTAGAGCAGACTCTTAAGAAGAGCACATGCATGAATATTCAAAATAGAATGTTTACAAAGAAAGAGACATAAACCTGTTATATGTAGAGGTAAAGGACCAGTAGAGAAGGGAATCTCATGATGGAGACAAGACACATGAGAATAGAGCAGGCAAGATCCTAGAAGAAATGCAGCGAAGAAGAAATTAAGATTCATGTGGATGGATTGAATTAAGATAATGAACCTTTCTTTTGCTGAGTCTAAAAAAGATTAAGAAAGGGACTAATTTATACAAATTTTTATTTGAGAGAAGGAAATTGTGATAATGAATCATTCATTCTTGATAATCAGGCTGATTTTTAAGTGAAGTAGAAGGCAAGATTTTTCTTTGCATTGAGAATGAAGACTGTGAGGATGAGTAGAGCCTTGACTAGAATAATTTTCAGAAATGTGAATGAAGAGCTTATTATCAATAATTTTAAAAATTGTCAAAAGGCTTTGAATATCAAACTGAGGTTATAGAACAGAAACTTAACAACAAAAACAAGCAATGGGGAAAGGATTCCCTGTTTAATAAATGGTGTTGGGAAAGCTGGCTAGCAGTGTGCAGAAAGCAGAAACTGGACCCCTTCCTGACACCTTACACTAAAATTTACTCCAGATGAATTAAAGACTTAAACATAAGACCTAACACCATAAAAACCCTAGAAGAAAACCTAAGCAAAACCATTCAGGACATAGGCCTAGGCAAAGACTTCATAACTAAAACATCAAAAGCACTGGCAAAAATAGACAAATGGGATCTAACTAACCTCCAGAGCTTCTGTACAGCAAAAGAAACAATCATTAGAGTTAACTGGCAACCAACAAAATGGGAAAAAAATTTTGCAATCTACCCATCTGACAAAAGGCTAATATCCATAATCTACAAAGAACTAAAACAAACTTACAAGAAAACAAACAAGCCTATTCAAAAGTGGGCAGTTGCATATAAGCAGACACTCTTCAAAAGAAGACATATATGAGTTCAACAAACATATGAAAAAATGCTCGTCATCACTGGTCATTAGAGAAATGCAAATCAAAACCACATTGAGATATCATCTCATGCCAGTTAGAATGGGGATCATTAAAAAAATCTGGAGACAACAGATGCTAGAGAGGATGTGGAGAAATAGGAACACTTTTACACTGTTGGTGGGAGTGTAAATTAGTTCAACCATTGTGGAAGACAGTGTGGCGATTCCTCAAGGAACTAGAAATAGAAATTCCATTTGACCAAGCAATCCCATTACTGCGTATATATCCAAAGGATTACAAATCGTTCTACTGTAAGGACACATGCACACGAATGTTCATTGCAGCACTGTTTACAATAGCAAAGGCCTGGAACCAACCCAAATGCCCATCGACCATAGACTGGACAGGGAAAATGTGGCACATATACACCATGGAATATTATGCAGCCATAAAAAACGATGAGTTTGGGTCCTTTGTAGGGACATGGATGAACCTGGAAACCATCATTCTCAGCAAACTGACAGAAGAGCAGAAGAGCAAACACTGCATGTTCTCACTCATAGGCAGGTGTTGAACAATGAGAACACATGGACACAGCGAGGGGAGCACTACACACTGGGGTCAGTTGGGGGGAAAAAGGAAGGGACGGTGGGGGGTGGGGAGCTGGGGAGAGATAGCAAGGGGAGAAATGCCAGATGTAGGTGATGGGGAGGAAGGCAGCAAATCACACTGCCACGTGTGTTCCTATGCAACAATTTTGCATGTTCTTCACATGTACCCCAAAACCTAAAATGCAATAAAATAAGTAAATGGGAAAAAAAAATCTGGAAACAACAGATGCTGGAGAGGATGTGAAGAAATAGGAACACTTTTACACTGTTGGTGGGAGCGTAAACTAGTTCAATCATTGTGGAAGACAGTGTGGCGATTCCTCAAGGATCTAGAAATACGAATTCCATTTGAGCAAGCAATCCCATTACTGGGTATATATCCAAAGGATTATAAATCTTTCTATTATAAAGACACATGAAAACCTATGTTCATTGCGGCATGGTTTACAATAGCAAAGACCTGGAATCAACCCAAATGCCCATCAATGATGGACTGGACAAAGAAAATGTAGCACATATACAACATGAAATACTATGCAGCCATAAAAAATGATGAGTTCATGTCCTTTGTAGGGACATGGATGAATCTGGAAACCATCATTCTCAGCAAACTGACACAAGAACAGGAAATCGAACACCGCATGTTCTCACTCATAGGTAGGTGTTGAACAATTAGAATACATGGACACAGGGAGGGGAGCATCACACACTGGGGTCTATTGGGGGAGACGATGGGGGAGAAGAACAGAGGGGTTAGGGAGGTTGGGGAGGGATAACATAGGGAGAAATGCCAGATATAGGTGACAGGGAGATGGAGGCAGCAAACCACATTGCCATGTATGTACCAATGCAACAACCCTGCAAGATCTGCACATGTACCCCAGAACCTAAAGTGCAATAAAAAATATATATATATGTATATATATATATAAAAGAAATATTTCTCCCTTTGAAGAAAATTAAAGTCTCATTATGTATCTGTTGACTGTCAACCAATTCAGCCATAGAGAAAGTATAATTGACCCTTAAATAACAGAGGTTTTAGCCACATAGATCCACATATATGTGAATATTTTTTAATATATTAGAAATGTGTAAATTTGCAATTTGAAAAAATGTACAGAAAAACCACGTAGCCAAGAAATATCAAAAATAAAAATAAATAAGTATTTTTCTGTCTTGAATGTATCAACTATACATAGCTACTAGTTTATCATTTACTATTATAAAATATACACATATATATTATAAAAACTTAAAGTTTATCAAATTTTTTGTACATAAACAGAACATATATGGTGGTATTCACGATCAAAAGGAATGCAAATATAATAATGCAGTATTACATCATCACTGTATACAATTACTGTAGAACAACATACTGTACTATTGTAATAAGTTTGTGGCCATCACATGTTGTTATTGAGGTAAGCTCAAGTATTGCAAGTGTCCAATTAAAACACCTACTCATCATTTCATGGACAGATCATCTCTCCAGTTAATTGCATACTGCAATACAAAGTGACCTCTCATTGTTCTCACATATTTTTCATCATGTTTAGTGCAATACTGTGAATCATCAATAGGACCCATTTAAAGTGCCACTAGTGATGCTGGAAGTGTTCCTAAGAAGTGGAGAAAAGTCATAACATTATGAGAAAAACTTGAATTGCTTGTAACATAGATTGAGGTCTGAAGTGGTGGTTGTCCACTATTTTCATATAAATAAATCAAGCATAGGGACCATGTAAAAAAGAAAGAAAATATTCATAGAACCATTGTTACAGCAACATGAGTAAATAGTTTGCACTTTTTATAAAAAAGCTTTTTTAATCCCATATTGAAAATTCAGCTTTTATGAGGATACAAAATTTCTGTAAGAAAGGTATGTCTACAGACTAATAATTTGAGAGAAAGTGAAGTCATTATATGGCAGATTAAATAAAAGGTAGGCAAAAAACGTAAAGCCAGAAAATTTAATGCCAGCAAAGGATGGTTTGATGATTTTATAAAGAGTGTCTTAAAAATAATTTCAAGATAACAGAAGAAACAGCTTCTATCAACTAAGACGTAGCAAATTTCCCAGATGCTATTAAGAAAATCATTAAAGAGAAAAGGTACCTGCCTGAACAGAGTTTTAATGCAGATTAATGTATCTATTTTTGATAAAAATTATGCCACTATAGAAACTTATTAGTAAGGAAGAAAAATAAGTGCAAATATTTAAGGTTGGAAAGGATAGGATAATTTTATATTTTTGTGCAAATACAGTTGGGTTTATGATGAGGACTGCCTTTATCTATAAAGCTATTAATCCTCAAGGCTTGAAGGGAAAAGATTAACATCAATTGACAGACTTTGGGTTGTACAAGAAAATTTGTACAACAAAAATCCTTTTTTGGGACTGATTCCAGAGATGCTTTGTTTCTGAAGTCAGGAAGCACCTTGCAAGTAAAGAATGAACTTTCAAAGATTTTTTGATATTAGGCAATCTCCCTGGCTACCCAGAATCCCCTGAGTTGAAAATTGTAGTTGTCAAAGTTGTCTAATCTGTTCCAAAAACAATGTCTCTAATTCAGCTTCTAGATCAGGGTTTAATCAAGATGCATAAAGTTCAATACACAAGGTATTCTATGAAAAACGTTGTCAATGCTATGGAAGATAACTCTGATAGAGAAAACATTATGAAACTCTGAAAGGATTACACTGTTGAAGGTGCTGTCATTGTTGGAGAAAAAGTCATGAAAGCCATTAAGCCTAAAACACTAAATTTCTGCTGGAGAAAACTATATCCAGATATGGTGCATCTAGATTTAGGACAGAGCCAATGAGAAAATCATGAGAGACTGTGAATATGCTGAAAGTGAACAGGGTGGGTGAAGAGTTTCGAGATCTTGGAGAAATTAAAGAGCTAATAAAACCCACATCAGAGGAATTAACAGAAACTGTTTTGATGGGAATGAGAGTCAGATTATGAGAAAGAATTCATTGAAGAAGCAGGGTCAGAAAACGAGTGGACATTAGAGAATCTGGCCAAAGGATTTTTATTATTCAAAACTGCTTTTGACTTATTTTACAACATGGACCATTCTATGATACAGACAGTAAAACTAAGGCAAACTTTGGAAGAAGGACTGGTACCATATAGAAACATTTTCAGAGAAATGAGAAAGCTAAAAGGTCAGACAGAAATTACAACATATTTTTGTAAAGTAACAAGTTTGCCTGCCTCTCCTGCTACCCTTTCCACCTCCTCCATCTCAGCAAGACCAAGACCTTCTCTTCTTATTCAAGGTAAAGATGACAAGGTTAAAAACTATTTCCACCTAATAATAGTAAATATATTTCTCTCTCTTATGATTTTCTTAGTAACATTTTATTTTCCCTAGCTTGCTTTATTCTGAGAATACAGTAAATGATACATATGACATACAACATATGTTTTAAATGACAATGTATGCTGTAGGTAAGGCTACTGTTAACTGCTAAGCTTCCAGTTAACAGTAGGCTTAGCAGTTACATTTTTGAAAAGTCAAAAACTTTATGCAGATTTTCAACTGCAAGAGTAGTGGGGTGGGGTGGAACACTTAACACATTGTTCAAGGGTCAACTGCACTTAAAGCAAAATAAAATGTTTAAATGATGTTCAAAATATTTTCCTTAAAAATATTTGAAGAGTGCTTATTGAAATTGCCTTTTTGATATCACATTTTTGTTTGACAAGTGCTAAAAATGTTAAAGAGTTCTTGAATGTAGAAACTATTTCTTTCTTAAATACACTGGTGCCATGTGAATTAGGTGATACGGAAATAGGATCAGTCCTCTGCTGCTCATTCTCTGCTGATCCCACCCTTCCCTTACTGCACCTGCCAATCTTTGGGAGAGGAGCTAGTTATTTTAATTATTATTTCTCATGCATTTTTAGAAGCAAAATATTTTTAGGAGTTTTTAAGGGATAAATATATAAACTGATTCAGACAAATATTCAGTGAGTATGGAAGATGAGTATCATGCCACCATCCTTCCTTCTTCCTTGAATATTCTTTATGTTTAAGAAAGTTTCAGTTGCTTAGGATTAACTCAATAAATGTTTATTATAATGTGACTGAATTCAAAGTTGCCAGCTTGGTACAGTGAATATGTCAAACCAATAAGCAATTTTAAAAATTGGGCTTCTAACATAAGCGAGCTCAAATCCTGGTACTTATGTAATTCTTCAAAATAGTGTTGGAAAAATGAGTAGAAATTGAATTAGAAAGAAGCATAAGGAGGGTTCTAAAGCTCTCAAGGGGTTAGAACAGGCTAGCTTAGAAAAGGAAGAGCCAAATGAGTGTGGCTATCTAAATAAGCAATAAGGAAGGAAAGAATATGAGATGACAGAGGAAAAGGTAAGTATAATTGCTTGGAGGAAGAAAGACTGTGGTTCTCAAACACTGTGCATTTGAAAAATTAAGAATGTTTTGATATGACTGGGACACAAAAGGGTATGTAGAAGGGGAAGTAGCTATCTCAGTTTTGAGAATGGATCAGGTTTAGTTAGGTCATAATATATGACATAGATTAAAAGCCTGATCCCAAAATTGATTTGAAAGTCTGAGAGGTTATGGAAGGCTGAACTTGAGTAGTAGTTATGGAGATATGAAGAAAGGAAAATATGAGAGAGATGGGACTTGGCACCTATATCAATATAGGAAAGGGGAACTTAAGAGTGGAGTGGAAGTAGAGAAAAATAATGATGGAATTTGAGTAGATCTGGTGAGAATGGTAATTTTCGAATTGATGAAACCCTAGAAATATTGTTAAATGACTGACATCTATTGTAATTGGGCTGTTATTTTAAAGTTTAAAATTCAGAGTCAGGGGATTAGAGCATATTCTCACATTACAAAAGCCTAAACTATATATATATATATATATATATATATATATATATATATGCATATATATATGTATATACATATATATATATATGCACTTGAATATTATTACATTCGAGGTGGTTAATTTGTTTAGAATTATGCTTATTTTATTTCAAAGCAACATCCAAAATAAATTTCAGTTTGGTCATTTCTTCATCATTTATATTTCCTTTTGCGTGTGTTTTTCCCTATGATTTTATTCTTCATCATTGAATTTTAACATATTGTTACTCGATATCTTAGGATATGAGAAAAGTAATACTGAATGTACCTGTTAATTCTCACATTTTCTAAAATATTGACTTCAATTAATAAGGCTACTAGCCTTGCCTTCCCTGTGCATAATCAAAGAAGCTTAAAATATTGGCCGATTACAACACCAGTACAATTATCAATACTCAGAATTTGAGCACAACTCTTCCCTAGCTAGGATAGAAAAAAAAAAATCACTAAAAATTCACTTTACAAAATTGGCTAGTTGTTTTATTGACTCTTCTTTTCTATGGTTATTGAATAAGTTGCTGAAAAAAATCATACTTCTAAACAAAAAGCCACTATTTTCTTCAGGAAAAGGTTATTATGGAATCATAGACATTTAAAAAAACGAGCTAAGGATAAGTTTTATGCTAATTACATTTTTAAACTGACAGCATTATTGAAATAAATTATATGGATATATATGATCTTTATGTTTCCTAGAATTACTATTAAATTATATCAAAGTAGAAACAGTTTTATTATATTATTTTTAAGTTAAAAAATTATTTGAAAAATAGATTATTACTGTGAATACATGTTTTTATTGTTTTAACATGTGTTGGGATAACATTGTTTAGAAATAAATTTAAAATATTTTTGCTTCATAAACAACAAAGTTAGTTGGCTAGGACATGTCCAATTATTCACAAGAAAGTAGAATGAAGTGAATAGTTGAACGTTGTTGAGAAATACACCTAAATCTAAAGAGAAAAATTAAAACAGGACAAAAATATTTTTTTTCAGAAGGTAATTTGCTTTAGGAAAATATTAAAGATCTAAGAAAAAAGCAACTAGATGTGTGTTTGTTTTTTTTTAAGGTCACGTAAGATAAGAAATAATGGTTGTTTAGAAATAGTGACTCTCATCTGTGAGCAGTACAGGATACTAGAATGGTTATTGCTAACCTGTTGAGAATTTAATGAAATATACACATCCTTTAACAAAGAGGCCACAATAAACCTAATTTTTTAAATGTTAAATAATGACATATTTATTTTTTTATTTGTCCTTATTTGATCTATAAGGTTTTACATGTTTTTGCTTTACCATAAATGATTTCTTTTTTATTAATATATTTTAAGTAAATGCTAAAACAGTTCTAATAAGTACATGCTTCACCATTAAGCCTGTTAATCAGAAAAATTCAGTGGTTTACAATGAGATCTAGACTTCTTACAAACTAATTTGTAGCAGTCCTTGTAATTCTTTTGACATCATTTGTACCCTTTCTCATCCTTTCTCACCCTTTCATTTGTGACCATCAGTATTTCTGATGATAACTACTTAACATTTATCATTCACCACATTTCTCTTTTTGTGGAATTAAGAGAAAAAATAGGTTTCATAATTGTGAGGCTTCATTCTAATACCAGATGGTATATGACTGGAATCCTTCCTGGTACAAGTCAGGTTTCTATGGACGGAGCATCACAAAGTTTAAATGAAACAAAGCAAAGTTCTCACCTTAGTTTGCTTACTGTGCAGTTGGCTTTAAAAATCTTAATTTCTAATAACAGATATTCTGCTATAAATCTTCATATTAAAAATTACTCATTTATTGAATGTTTCTTATGTGTAAGCAATTCAGATGTATTATTCTTACTAATCTTTCTATCCAACTTACGTGGCACATTATTATGGCCATTTTACATGTAGGTGATCTTTTACATAAGCTTTAGAAAATTCTCAATTTTTATTTTTTCAGAGGTTGTTTGTACCCTATTTTCTCTCTCCTATGCTTTTGTATTGAAAGAGCACATATGTTAAGCATAATCAAATCATTCTGATATTGTTCCACATTTCTCTCACATTCTATTCCTCTATTCCTTTTTTACCCTTTTGTGCTTTAGCTCGAATATTTTCAATTGAACTCCCAATCATTTGAAGTTAATAAATTTGTGTTCTGCTATGACCAGTTTTCTGTTAAACCCATCCAATGTATTTTTAAGTCTAGATATTACATTTGCAGATGTCCATTTAATTATTTTACATAGACTTTGTTCAATTTTTTTGTACTTGATTTATATTTTTATTCATCTATTCCTCCTTTTCTCTATTTTCTGTAACATATTTTGTAATAAAATTTACTAACTTTAACATGTGGATAATTATACTTATTTTATTGTCTTTTCTCTTGATTATTTGTAAAGAAAAACATTTTTCTGTCTCCTCAAAAAAAAAAAATAAAGGCAAAGAGTATGTAATGTTCTTAAGGTGGTATTTGAAACCATGTTTCTATGATGTGGAAGATGATATGCTCTACAACCATACTTTATACCTACTGTCATAAAGATTATACCACCAGCCGGGCACAATGGCTCACTTTTGTAATTCCAGCACTTTGGGAAACTGAAGGGGGTAGATTTCTTGAGCTCAGGAGTTTGAGAACCATCTGGACAACATGGCAAGTCCTGTCTCTACAAAAAATACAAAAATCAGCTGGGCATAGTGGTGTGTGCCTATAGTCCTGGCTATTTGTGAGGTTGAGGTAGAAGGATCGCTTGATCCTGGGAGGTCAGGAGGTTGAGGTTGCAATTAGTCATGATCACAACACTGCACTTCAGCCTGGGTGACAGAATGAGCAGAATGAGCAAAATAATTTTTTTCCAAAATAAAGCAATTTTCCATATTTCTCTAAAATATCATGCTGATGTGCAAGGGTTAATACTCCATTAGAGCACACAGATTTTCTAGAAGAAATGTTAAAATAAAACTTTGAATTTTATAACCATGACCAGGACAAAGATGTTAAGACTCTAGAAAAATTAATAACAAATGTAAAAAGTTAAAATTCCATAATCAGAATGGTTAATTTTTATATATTTATATCTCCCTAATCTATTGTATATATGTCTTTATATAATTTATACATGCATATGGCTAAACATAAGGTTGAAGATAAATATTACCATTAAATAATGTCACTGTTTGAAGTCTGTTGACAAATTCTAAATGTTTGACATTATAGAGCAAAAATAAAAATTGCTTGTTACTTGCATATGGTACAGTATGTCTAAATTCATTATACAGCCTATTTTCTGTACTAAATACTATATCTACTTACTGAATTATTTTTGCAGCATTAGAATGTCTTTTTTTCTTATTATGTTAACATAGAATATTCTTAAATCCTGGCAATAAACTCCACAAAGTTGATGTGGGTTGACTCTGTGTCCGCACCCAAATCTCATGTCATATTGAAATCAGCATTAGAGGATGGGTCTGGTGGGGGTGATTGGATCATAGGTTTTTCCCATGCTGTTCTTGTGATAGTGAGTGAGTTAACAAGAGATCTGATGGTTTAAAAGTATGGCTGTTCACCTTTTGCTCTCTCTCTCTCTCCTGTGGCAATGAGAAGACATGCTTTTCCTTTGCTTTCCTCCGTGATTGTAAGTTTCGTTAGGTCTCCCCAGTCATGTAGAGCTATGAGTCAATTAAACATCTTTTCATCATAAATTACCTAGTTGCTGGTAGTTCTTTATAGCAGGGTGAGAACAGAATAAAGTCATGGAATATTTTACTAGTATTAAATGTGCAGTTGTACTCTTTGTCTGCTTTCCAGTTACAATGTATTTACAACAGGTGCAACTATTTTTACAAATGAGATGACACAATTTTCTTTCATTTTATGATGTCAAATTATACTAGCTTCAACATATGAGTGACCTAATGTTGTCTACTCTCAAAAATATTTTGAATATAAAAGTAGTTATAGGTTTAGCTAATGATTGACTAAACTAACTATACAAAACCTAAGTCTTAACACCTTTTCTGTGGGAGAGGGATTTGAAGATATGTTGAGATTTGTTGTCAATGCTCCAGTTTCTTATGTTTTCTGACATATTACAGTATTCTCTTTTTTCGTGGATCAGCTTTCATAAATATCAATGCCTACAATTTTAAAAGATTTTTTGCACCTAAAACTGGGATGACCTTTAAAACAAAAAAGTTTGTAGTATTATTATTAATGCATACTCAAACTATTTTCAATGCATTTACTCACAATATGTTTATTTAACTTTTGGATAAAAAATACATATGCATGAGAGAAAAAATGTACATAAAATGTAGAGTTAAAAATTTACTTGGTACTTTTACTCTGCATGTCTAATTCCCTTGCACTGGCCACTACTAGGACATGTGGAGGCCCAGCAATATATTTTTTATTAAATGTATTTTAAAATATTTCAAAATTTATAGGTTTACATTGGGTAATGTGATTTATTGAAGGAGATTTAAAATAATTATTAAAACATATTGAATTATTATCTAATTAATACATATAAAGATCCTTTCTAGGCACCATCTCTTCCTGTTCAGATCCAGGAACTATCTTTTAATGTTCCCCATTATCAAATGACCATTATTAGCTAGTTTATTATCTTACACCTAGAGAAAAATGCAGCATTGTTATTACATACAATACATGGCTCTTTAAAGCCCTTTTCTATTAAAATAATGCAGAACGTTTTGCATCTGCAGTTTCCTAGTATAATGTATTCAATTCTGATTACATCATTACTCATGACTCTGCATCATCCAACATGCCACCTGTGAATACTGGCGGCCATTTACTCCATGACAGGTTGTTACTGTGCTCCCTTCATGATGATCACAAACACGTCTTACCCAGAGTATTAGAAAAATGTGAAGAACCAATAATTTATTCTATCAATGATAAATTTACTATTCAGGATTTTGTAGCACAAATATAAAACAAGGCTTTTTTTTTTTTTTTTTTTAACAAGTCTTCTATTTAACATCTCAAGAAGCTGCACATGATGACTTTTAATTGACTACACCCCTCCCTCTACAGCACACCCGGGGTAGGATAGGCAAGTGGTAACTGGATGGGTTAGAGTGCTCTTCTTTGCTGGCAAAGACTGTCCATTCTTTCTCTGGCACAGCTAAGGAACAATCCTGGAAAGTAAGGCATCACACCAACTGAAGACAGACAAGGACATGAACCAGAGAATCCTGTTGGCTTGCAGAGTAATCATCTTTAAAGTCCTCAGCACTTTCAATCACAGACAGCCAACTCATCATGACTTGTGCAATAAGACAGAAACCTCTTGACACCATGACCAAATAAAACAGATGCTTAGCTGTGGCCATTAGATAATTTCTCTACTTTGCTTCTGTGTTTGGCCTATACAGGCTTGCTGCTCACCCTGCTGTGCCAAGCTGTCTGAACTGCTTCTTGTTCTGAATGCTATCCAATTCATGAATTGTTCTTTTCTCAAATAAACTCTGTTAAGTTTACTCTATCTTAAGTTTTTCTTTTAACATACTTAATCATATAGTTTTGATATAATTATGGAGGAAGAAAGAGAAAGAGAAGTCTAATTCTTCTAATTAGCTGAACAGTTACTAAATATTAAAGTTCTATAATTTATTTTTTATTATTTTATATTTATATTGACATTAAATTCAATCACTATTCATTACAAGCATGGATATACTTAATGTTCATTCACACAGAATAGTTTGTGAAATCTTACGATAGCTATAGGATAAATTCCTGCAAAGGAATACACTGCAACAAAATTACGCTTATCTTCAATTTGACAGACAATACCTAATAATGCTTTCTTGAGTGTTCCAACAATTTACTTGCCTCTTTTTTTTGACAGGTTCTCCCATGCTGGAGTGAAGTGGCACAATCATATCTCACTGCAGCCTCAAACTTCTGGGCTCAAGTGATCCTCCCACTATTGCCTCCCCAGTTGCTGGAACTACTGGTACATGCCACCACACCTGTATAATTTAAAAAAAAAAACCTTTTATGGAGACAAGATCTCACTCTGTTGCCCAGGGTGGAGTGCAGTGGCTCAATCAAGGCCTACTGCAAACTTTAAAAAAGACCTGAGAATATCTACTTCCACAATAAATCACATAGTGTAGATTATAAATCTTTTTGATCTTCAAACTCACAAATGAAGAAATAAAATCTCATAATTTTGACATGCATGTTTATAGATTATGTTCTGGATCTTTTTATCTGAGAACTGTTTGAATTTACTTTTCTCTGCACCATGGAGCCACATCCTTTCTATGTTTTTAAGTAGTTTGTTGTTATTTTTATAATATCACAATCTTTTAACTCTGGCAGGTTTTACAAATTCCCCTAATATTCCTCATGTTTTTACTTTAATTTTATCTTTATTTATAAAGTACAATTTTGCCTTGGAGAAAGTATTAGCTTTTGTGCTTCAATTTATGGTTTCTGGGCAGAAAAGAGTCTTTATATCTAGAAACAATATACTATTCATATAGAACATAACTTCACGTATATTTACATAACCACGTGGCTTTTAAGTTTTCTTTTGTACTTTTTTGACTTCCAATTTTTACATTTTAAATACTTAATTTAACTGAAATGTTGGTATAAAGCAGAAATGTTTTTCCTGTTGCTATGTAATGTCATATTTATTATACGTCTTAGGCATTTAGAATTTTCAAATTTTCTTCTTCATCCAGAATTAGACACATTTTCTATATTGTATATCCTAATTGTTGTATTGGATCGAGCGTAGAAAGTTAGCACCAAGACAAAAGTATGCCAGATTGCAGGGTCATTTATTATGCCGGCGACCACAGAGGACTCACGTCTCTCCAACCTGTGGCCTCAAAAGGAGGGTGCCAAGACTTTTTATACCCGAAAAACCACCTTGGGAGTGAGGGTGAGGAGCGGGGATGGGGATGAAAAGGTTTCGGACATTCCAAGGGCTAGGGGATTCTGTGATTCACCTCCTGGGCGGAGACGAGGGCAGGGGTCTCCGGACATTCCAAGGTCCAGGGGATTCTGTAATTCACCTCCTGGGTGGAGATGAGGGCGGGGTTCTCCGGACATGAGATCAGGGCCAGGGGACTTTTGTCATTCTGTTACTTCAGTGGTTTACAGAAGTCAAGATAAGCGTTTGTTTACACACAGATCTTAGTTATCCTGGGCTGCTTATTTTAGTTATTACTAAATAACTAAAGCAAAGGCTAGCAATTCTGGCACAATATCACATAGTAAAGTCTCAGTTTCTCATTAATATATTTTTGACATAATTGTATAAAATAGTCTAAAAATGACCTTCAATATTAGGAATAAAATCAGCTTCAAAAATAATAAAACATACACATTTTAATTTTAATTAAACAAAATGGATATTTAAAATATAGCAGCTAAGAATAAATGAATATATGATAGGTTCATATGGTTTTAAATGTATCTGTTTTGTGATAAAATTTAATTGTAGACTAGGAAAAAGAGTAAGAGAATGCTTGCTTTTGAAAAGTAAAGATTCAAAGTTGGTAGCAGTAAAATGTACACTTGGTTTCAAGTCAGAAGTTTTATTCCTACTAACTACTTGACCTGTGTTTTAATCTCCAAACTCACTTTGCTCATCCATAAAAGAGAGATTAATTTTTTAAAAAATCATCCTACTTCAGAAGGTTACTATTAAGTATCCAAACCTTTTAAACAGTTTTGTCCATCATGGCCTATTATAAAAGATGTTATGTTAATCTGAGACAGTGCGAAATAAACAGTGAGAAATATCTGAGACAAATGTGTCAAGCAGAGGTCAAACATGGACCTCTAAAAAGCATATTATCTTTCAAAAGTATGCATTTAATGTCATGATCTTGAACACATGGCAAACGCCCCTCTCTTTAAACAGTTTTCACGTTCCTCTAGCCACCTCTCTTCTGTCCATCAAAGTCTGCCCTCCTGGTATATACTTCAATGTCATTTTTTCCCTATGTTATACTTCTCAGTGATGAGCTGGTGAACTCTCATGTTCCAAAGCTCATGTATTTCTCTAAAGAACTGTAACTAAAGAACAAAAACCTGACACTCTCTTTTAACCATTTACTATCTTGAATGTTTACTATAAATCAGAAATACCGTTCAGGTTCTTCCAGGCAGACACTAATAGGCACTAGGAAAGTAATATTTGGCTGAGGTGGATAAAGGATAGGTATATTTCCTGCACTCATTTTGGTCCCAGTTATCCAGGATACACTTTAAGGGTGATTTTGCCTTGAGAAGAGGAGCACCCATCTGAAATTGAACACAGGGATGTGGGCTTTCTTCCACTAATCCCAGTGGATTAGTGGCCCTGTACTGGTGTGTCCTTGATGAACTAGGCCATGTTAATTGGCGTATGTTAATTGAACTAGGCGTATGCTAATTGAACTCTTGCTTGGGTGTTGGGTGCCAATATTCTCTATTAAGGGTTCAATTAACATATGCCTGACTGTAAAACTGCCCCAGGAGAATAAACTCCTTGAGAAGGGCCTCTAAGCACAATAATCTAAAAGAAGATAATGGCTGGCCATAAGGCTGAGGCTGAACAACGCCCTCAGGATTCATCCCACTTTCTGAACAATGCCTCCTCCCCCATCCCACTTTCCATTTTGGGAATATGCCCTAAGATTGTGGGGCCTGTAATTAACTATTTAAGCCTTGGAGCAGGTCTGACTATGGAATTCTAGATGGAGAAGTTCTGCCATACACAAAGCCAATTGTAGGCAAGAAAAATTGTACGATACTGGATTCTGGTGCCACTCAGTTGGGTTGGGAAACTGTGGGTGATAAAAAACACAATGTCCTATAGCTTCCAGTACCCTCTGATAGACTCTGTTTCTGTTAGGCCATAACCTAGCACTGCGGACTAAGGGAACTGGCCCTGTGTATTTATACTGTAGGAAGTCCTTATGGGCATAAGCCTGAGGGCACCACAGTCAAGGGGCCCTGTATTGCCACCCCAAGGGCCTCAAAGTCCTAGCATGAAGGGTAATAGCCTCATGTATAGGGAATATCTTAGAGGAAAGAGCCAGAAACAAGTATGCCTTATGGATGTCTGGAACCAGGAGGTTGGGGTCTGAAAGGTTAGATGTGGCTCACATAGAAGGCTTTTTCTCAGGAGATCTAAGCAGGGTCACAACCTCCCTTTCCTCCTGCCGGCCCTTGGCTTGGCCCAGAGAAAGAAAGAACAGTAAGAAACAGAAGCTGATTCAGGGCTGACCAACGCTCCCAGTTCCGAAGAGCCAGGGTTAGTTAGCGAGTCTGCTCCCAGAAAGCATGACACCCGCGTCTTCAGTCCGGTGGCCACACTAGTCACTCTTAGATGGCTGAGAGGTGCCCGGTTTTTACCTCCCTAACAAATTTAAAAGAAGGGAAAGGACAGATTAGCAAGCGAAAGGGGTCCAATATCAATCACTGCTCTGAAGTCCAACAGTCCTGGCTGGCTCATGATAGATGTAACCATGGGAGTGTACCCAGCTCCCAGTTCTGAAGAGGTTCTTGGCCCCTATAACCACAAAGAATGGGGAAGGGGCCACAAAGGCGTGTTGAGTTTGCTGTTTGAGTAAGTATCATGGACCCAAAGAGTTTTGCGGGAAGAGCGATTTATTAGACAGAGAGAGAGAGAATGAGAGAGAGAGAGAGAGAGAGAGACAGAGAGAGAGAGCAGGAGCACAAGAGTTCAAGCCCTCCCTTGCTGTTGTGGGAGGGGAGCCTGGAGTGGAAAATTCATTCAGGTCAGGAGCAGCTGAACTTTTAACCTTGAGTTATTCCCTCCCCATTCATGTTCTCATCCAATGAAAGGAGTTCTTTCAAACTTCCTCTGGAGTGATTTATCTTTGACTCTGATACAAGATTGGCTACTTGAACCACAATCCTGAGTTTTCCAGAGCTTTTGGAGGGATTTTGGGACAAAAGAGCCCCACCTGGCCTGAACTATATCCCTGGGGAAATATGCCTCCTCTCCTTCCAAGTGTCCCCCCATGATGATTTACACCGACTCTCAGGTGCAGAGTCTTCTCTTGCCAAGACCATGCCATAGTCAAACCCCAATTATTCCTTTCATAGTGGGGGTCGGAACAATAGGAAAACTTGGTACTGGCATTGGAGGAATTTCTGCCTCTACTCAGTTTTACTATAAGCTGTCTCAGGAGTTAAATAATAACATGGAAAAGGTTGCTAATTCTCTGGTAGCTCTGCAGAAGCAGCTTAACTCTTTAGCGGCTGCAGCTCTTCAAAATAGAAAGGCTCTGGATCTGCTAACAGCAAAGAAAGAAGGAACCTGTCTCTTTTTAGAAGAATGCTGCTAGTTTGTAAACCAATCAGGTATTGTCTTATAAGTTAAAGAATTCATGGATCAATCAAACACTGGGCTAAAGACCTTCAAAAAACAGGATCATGGAGCTTGTTTAACAACTGGGTGTCCTGGCTCTACCCTCTTCTAGGCCCATTTATAACCATTCTGTTATTGCTGGCCTTCAGGACTCTCATCTTTAACCTTCTCGTTAAATTCGTTTCTTCTAAAATTGAGGCTATGAGGCTACAAATCGTCCTGCAAATAAAACCCAAGATGTCCTTGGCTCATGAGTTCTATCGTGGACCTATGGAACAACCTGCACCTCTGGAAGACTCCACTCTGGAGGAAACCTCAACTGCAGGGACCTGCTATGCCCCAATTCAGCAGGAAGTAGTTAGAGAACAATTGACACCCATGCCCCAACAGCAGTTGGACTTTGCTGTTCAGAGGGGAGACTGAGGGACTTCTTTTCCCGGCCCACAAAGGGCGTGGTTTCAAATGCAGTAGTTTCCAGGCTCCAGGCCTCCATCTGGGGACCAGAGGGGTTTGAAGTGTAATGTGCTTTGTATGATTTTTTGTGCGTGTGAGCCAAGTAGGGAAAGCCAGGTGAGGTTCTTTAGTCCCAAAATCCTTCTGAAAACTCCAGGGAGGGAGCTCCGCAACTCAGGATTGCGGACCAAGTAGTCAATCTGGTATCAGAGTCAAAGATCAATCACTCCAGAGGAAGTTTGAAAGAACTCCTCTTATTGGATGAGAACATGAATGGGGAGGGAATAACTCAAGGGATAAAACTTCAGCTGCTCCTGACCTGAATGAATTTTCCATTCCAGGCTCCCCTCCCACAACAGTGCGGGAGCTGTTTCTCTCTCTCTCTCTGTGTGTGTGTGTGTGTGTGTGTGTGTCTATCTAATCGCTTTTCTGCAAAACTCTTTGGGTCCATGATATTTATTTGAACAGCAAACTCGCTGCACCTCCAGTGCCCCTTTCCCCAGTCTTTGTGGTTATAGAGGCCAAGAACCTCTTCAGAACTGGGAGCTGGGTATGCTCCCCTGGTTACAATTTGACTGGCTTCTGGTAAACAACACAAAATACAGCTAGCTACTAAGCAGTATAAGAGTAGTTGTAGTAAATGCAGGATGTTTCAGTAGCTTATGTAAAGCCCTAGAAGATAGAAAAACATTGCACATAAAACCATATATTGTTTTTTCTAATTTTTTTTAAATATTTTGATTTTGTAGAGATGGGGTCTTGCTATGTTGCCCAGACTGGTATTGAACTCCTGGACTCCAGTCATCCTCCCACTCTGGCCACCCAAAATACTGGGATTACAGGCATGAGCACATCTGGCCCAACCTACTGAATATATTTTAGTGAATAACTACTCAGAATTATCCTCCGAAAACAGCACATAAGTGTTGGAGAAAAGGGGGGGAAAATGCATGTACCATGCATAGAAAATAATACAAGTAAAAACCTAAAAAAAAAATAAAATGTTTAAAAATCAAGCAAAATAAAATTGTCTTAAAAAATAATGATTTTAATTTTAGAAGCATAATTTCAGTTTATCTGTAAATGTCTGTGTATACAGTAGGCATGGCAGATAGGAAGACAATTTTTGAGGCTATTTTAGTAAAACCAGCTTAGCTTGTAGCAGTAAGATGAAAAGAAAGAAACAAGCTTTGAAGCTGTCATAGAGTTAGACTGTAGGAATTAGCCTTTTTAAAATGTTGTTTATTTTTGGGCTATGACAAAAAATGCAAGGACATAGCTTCAGGGTTCTAGCTTGATCTCTAGGCTATGTGGTTGTATAATTCATTGACATAGGGAATATACAAGTGAAGGACAATTTTAGAGAGTTTCTGGTGAGTACAGTTTGGGATATTCAGAAAACAGTTGCGTAAAGCCTCTCTGTGTAGCAATTTGAGTCAATAACATTTAGACGGTAGCCATTAGAATGCAGAGCATTGTTTAGATAAAAGTCGTATGATGGAAAGGGAAAAGGAAAAACAAATCAAAACAAAATACTGAGTAATACTTATATTTTATATAAAGGCAGAGAAATAGAAAGGCCATCAGTAGAGAATGAAAAATACAGACTAAAATGTTATACAGTAGTGTTATAAACATCAATGGCAAAACTGTGTCTCAAACAAATAAATATTAACTTGCCCAACTACTGTTAAGACAACAAGAACAGTGATGAATGACAAATATATTTTGGATTAAACATTACTAAGATCAGCTTTTATGGTACAATAGGAACAGCAGTCAGAATAAAATCAAGGTAAGTAATGCTGGAAGAAAAGTCAAGAAACCTCAAAATAAGAAGCCCTTGAGAAATCAGGCTACATTTGGATGGTGTGAAAATAAGTAATTCAAAATCTAAGCTGTTGAAACTTTAAAATATTTTGAGTTTCAAGGGAATGTGAATTATGAGAACTGAGTCACATGACAGCAGCTACGATCTAGGAAACTGTGAGCTTTGTTTCTCTGATTAACCTTCTTCCTTACTTATATTGGTTTGTAAAATGTTGTAAATTACTAAAGGGCATTAAGTAAGATCCCTTTGCTCTTCACTGTTGATCTTCATTGTAGATTAACTTTCCCCTTAACTCCCTCTTGTTGTCTAAAACGGAATGTTAAGTACAGTCTTATAAGTCGGAAAAGAAGTTAAAACAAACTGTCAACAAAAGAAAATCAGCTGTATGAAAAAGAAAACAACTAATTAAATTATTACAACTCATAAACCAGCCTTGTAGAGGAAATATTACAATCCTACTAAATTGTTTTGTTTCCTGCCTACGTAGGCATTCTGACTTGTTTTAAACATCCCTCTTTTCAATCAACTGTTTATTTTACTTACTTTAGGACAGTAATTTACCAAGTAGGACACTTTTTCACATAAAGTATCTTTTTTGGTAATCTTTCTTAACAAAAATACCTTTTTACCTTTATAACCCTTTAATTACACAAAAGTAATTTCCCTTCTATTAGAAAGTTACGGTTTATTGCTATGTGAGTACTGTGAAGTGGGAGAAAATAAGGATAAGTTATCTACATACTGTAGAAATTATCCCCCTTCAAGAGATTGCTCAGTTAGATTTTATTGCTAGGGGCTTGTCTGAATATGCGTGAGCTATTTTTTAAGCCCCTGAGGCAGGACTCTCCAGTTTGAAGTTACCGGTTAAAGGTTTAGGTAAGTTTCTCAGGAGAAATAGGGCTATATCAGGGAATGATGAATTCAGAGGTTGAGTAATAGTTAGGATACACCCATCCTAAAGGGTTGTAGGGTATTTACACATCACCAGGGACTGGTAGGAGAATGGTGTTTGGTCCCCTAAGTAGTATAAAGGAGTGTGAATTTTTTTCTTTGGAGAGAGTAGGTGCCTTTTGCCCCCATGACCAGACATGATTTGGAGGAATGTTGCTTGAAGAAGGGGATTGCCACACAGAGTAGGCAGCTCTTAAACTCAAAAAGGCAATTCATAATTACAGTTTCCACCTCCAGAGTTGCTCTTGGTTTGTCCTGTTGATGGCTATGTCTGATTTGGTAGCAAGTAAGAAGCAGAAAGTTTCTTCAGCTCAAGGCCATCAGGGGTTGTGATTCTGTCCCAGGCTCTTCCAACCCTTGGAACAGCCCTGTTTCCGATGGCTGTGCTTGTGGCAGAGGGGGCATGCTGTGCAGGGCATCTTGCCATTTATTGCACTGGGACAGATTGCCCTCCGGTGGCCTAGCTTCCCACACTATTGGCTGTTTCCTGAAGGAGTGTTCTTAGAGCAATATGGAGGGGCTGGCAATCTTGTAAAGCAGCCAACAGTTGGGTCTGCCTCTGGTCTCTATGTTTCTCTTTCTCTTAAGCCCTGTCCTTTTTGTTCTGATCAGTTAAATAACTGAGGGGACTAATTGGAGAATTTCCTGTGTAGAGACATTGGATTCTGAGGCTGGCTTTTGTTAATTTTCTCCCAGTTCATTTTTAGGCCAAACCATATTACAAAGAAAACCTAATTTTTTGTTTTAAAGTTTTGGAAACTGAACTTTTCCCAGTTTTCGAAGATCTATCCAAGGGGTGTGTTGTGTGATATGGAGATGCGATTGCTCGTCTGTGAAGAGAGAACAGAGGAGGAATTAAAAAGGGAAGAGAAGGTGTCCCCTCTTTTTTCCCTGTTATCCTTTTCTAAATAGGGTGTCCCCATTCACTGTTAAGATTCTGGAATGAAACCAATGTCACTAGGTACCCTTAACCTTGGTCCTATCTCATCAAGATAACCCACTTGGAAAAACAGGTGATAGTGGAGTAAACAGGAAGCACCCTATTCATCCTGGGGGTCTGAGAAAGAACCAATCCTACCAGGTACCCCATATTTGCCTGCATCTCTGTTCTAATGGTAATCTGTTCTGTGCCTGTAGCTAGGACCAGCCTTCATCTCCCTCCAAAGTGTACTTTTGTCTCTTGTCCTGTGTGGCCTTGGCACAGCCTATATCCTTGTCTCCATGACCTTATAGTGACTCTCACTTGGAGCATTCTAATAACAAAATGATTATCTCTTTTCTCAGATTATCATTTCCCTGTTCTCTAAGTAGACGAGAAGTCTGTTTTTCAGCTAACTGGCACAAGGAGCTGAACTTCTCTCTTCAAATATGACCTTTAAGGTCTTGATGCATACTGAGAAGGGCTTGGAAATGATTCAATAAATAGAGAAAAATTTATATTTTGGATTTCTCTTCCTCCTGGGATAACAAATGCTTAAACAGACAGGAAAATCTCTCTGCTATAGGAAGAAGTGGAAGAAAGTGAAAGGAATACTTATGGAAAGCATTCCTATGTTCTCAAAAAATGACAGCCCTTTTATTTGAAAGGGCAATGTTCCTTTGTCCTCTTGACATAAAGGAGGGACCTCTAGAAGACTTGGTGCCTGGGATAAGGGCTCACAAATGGCAAAGGAAGAATTTTTCCTCCTCCTAAAGGGATGCTAACTCAAAAAAAGCAAGTTGGTTGTGTGCTTAAAGGGCCACAGAATGAGGTCCCATGCAGGCAGACAAAGTGCTTCAAAACCCACCAGAAAATTCAACCCTGGAGCATAACAGAGATGAAGAGCTTTTTGTAAGTCAAAAGGAGCTGGGGGCGTCGGGCTTCTGACTAGTGTCTGTCCTGGTAATGAGCCAACAGACATCTGCAAGGGAGACAATTTCTTTGCTGCCATGCAAAGCAGGAAGTGCCACAGGTGCACGAATAACAAACAGTGAGTATGTGTTTAAGGCAGAGAAAGAAGTAACCTGGTATGCAAACTGAAAGCAGGGAAAAGGCGCACTTGCCCACAAGGTAGAGTCCAGCAAGTATGCAAGCCCATTTCAGAATATATACAGAAAAAAGAAAACACAACAGGAGGGTAGTCAGTGCAGGTTTTGGGAAAGAGTCAAATGTGTTGGAAAAGCAGAGGAAAACCCAGACATTGTGTGGTCTTAGGCTTTAGCCCTGTCACTCTCCTGAGTGTCCTGTCTAGGAGGCCGTTAGTGTCTCAGGTCTACTTGGTGCAGACTCCCACGTCCTTCTACCCCATGAGGTGAGAGATCCACCAGAGTGAGCAGAGCCACGGTGGCCACAAGGAATCATTCTGGGGGTTGGTTAGTCAGCAGGAAAGTAAAGGGTGAGAAACAAATCCTGTACAGAAGTCGATTGCCTCCAGGCAAAGAAGGCAAGGCATAGAGGGATGTTATCCTTAGGAAATGTATCCAAGTCACATGCCACTGAAGTATGTTAGCAGCAGCAAATCTATACAGGTCTGTAGCAACTCCATTCTTGCCTTCTCAAAGAAAAGGATTCCTCCAAAGGGCATAAGGCAGAGTGAAAGACCAAAGAAAGTTTTAGAGCAGGATTAATAGCTTATTAAAAAGTTTTAGAACAGAAACAAAAGGAAGTAAAGTACACTTGGAAGAGTGCCAAAGAGGTGACTTGAGAGATCCAAATGCACTGTCAGCCTTTGATTTGGGGTTCTATACATTGGCGGGGTTCCGGGATTTGCATTTCTCCTCCCTTGATTTTACCTTGGGGCAAGCTGTCCTCATGTATAGTGGTGCATGAGCAGTGTGTTTACTGGAGTTGTGTACATGCTTGTTTGAGGCATTTTTTTTTCACTTACCAGACAAGTGATTTACCAGTTAAACTGATATTTTGCCTCTCAGTGCACATATTCAAGGCCACTCACCCAATTCCTGAGATCTTCTTGGGGACCTCTTGATCACCAGTTTCTAGTGTTTTCTACCTATTGGGAGTGTGCCTTTTCATGGTTCCAGCTGTAACTATTTATTAGATTAGAGAGACAGTTTAACAACTGCCTGACCAGCACCTGATGGTCGTCTGATATTTCTGGGCAGTGGCGCTCTCCTGCCTTGCTCACGTCTGCCTAGGTACCTCCTCCCACACGCTGAAAAGAAATTACTGTTGGATCTTTCTGGTTCTGTCAAACTTCACTTTATTATTGGTTAGGGAAGGCCTATTTTGCTTTATATATTGGACTTAGATCGTAGTAATTACTCCATGGTGCTTTATTTACTCCAAAGGCTTGTCCTTTCTGGGCTCTCACCAAGGACTCAGTGAGGATTCTTAACCCTGGATGGACCATAAATCTAATGTTTCCCCATACTACACAACCTTTCCTAGCCTCATTCGTCTTTTTCTTTGTAGCAGGTAATCTTGCAGTTAAATGCGAGCATAAGGTGCCAAGACCTTAGTTAAACACCTGTGATGAATCTTGTTTCAGGCTCCCTTCTCCCACACAATTCTTTCTCTTCAGAACAACTGTCCTTAAAATTCTTGCCAATGTAGCAGTCTGCAACTCCAGCATTTGCATTCTCTGCTCAGTGAAACTACAGTTCTGCTTGGATTTCATCTTCATGAACATTGGCAGAAAAGTGTCTCCAGGTAGAAACCTCTTGGTATCATGCAACTGCCTTCATATGTTTCTCTTCTTTCCAGGATTAAAAGCATGAGTGGTCTATTGGTCAGTGACTAAAAACTGTTGCCTAATATATTTTGTCTGATTTTATCATTGTTTTTGATGAAAGAATAAATCTGGTATCAGTTGTTCTATTATAGCTGGAAGTAAAAATCCAACTACGGCCGGGCATGGCAGCTCCCACCTGTAAATCCCAGCACTTTGGGAGGCCGTGACAGGCTGATCACATGAGGTCAGGGGTTGAGACCAGCCTGGCCAACACGGTGAAACCCCATCTACACTAAAAATTTTTAAATTAGCCTGGTGTGGTGGTGCACACCTGTAATCCCAGCTACTCGGGAGGGAGGCTGAGGCAAGAGAATCCTTTGAACCTGGGAGCTGGAGGTTGCAGTGAGCCGAGATTGTGCCATTTTGCTCCAGTCTGGACAACAGAGCAAGACTCTGTCTCAATTAAAAAAAAAAAAAAAAAAAGAAATATCCAACTACACCTTTTGAATATAGTTGAGGAAACACAGAATAATTTTTTGTCCCTTTTTGTAAGATTTGAAGTTATAATAAAGCTAGCCATGTGCAGTGGCTCATGCCTATAATCTATCTCAGCACTTTGGGAGGCCAAGGCGGGTGGATCACAAAGTCAAGAGATCGAGACCATCATGGCCTGCATGGTGAACCCCATCTCTACTAAGAAATACAAAAATTATCTGGGTGTGGTCGTGTTCTCCTGTAGTCCGAGCTAAGGGGGAGGGTGACGTGGGAGAATTGCTTGAAACTAGCTGGCAGAGATTGCAGAGATCATGCCACTGCACTCTAGCCTGGCAACAGAACGAGACTCCATCTCAAAAAAAAAATAATAATGACAATAATAAAGCTATGTGTGACCCTTTAGTAGGGAGGAAGTAGATACGATTATGAACAGCCATGTAATTTTTATTAGTACAATTTCCCCTATCTGTAAAACAGAGATCCTAATACAAATGTTTCAAATTTGTTACCAGTTTTAAATAAAATAACATTTTTAAGGTATCTGTCATATTAGAAGTATATACATTTTGATATTTTCTCTAATATTTAAAAATGAATGTGTACAAATATAAGGTATTACAAATATTGGAAAGATTAGTTGCACAGATGTCTCTGCTTTCCCTCAGGTTTATTTTTGTTTAATTTTACTAAAAATAATCTGTCTGTTATGACCATAAGAAATTAAAACTGATGAGACTGCCCAGTTTCCTCATCACAGGGGTCATGTGTCCCTGAGAATATTTTCAAAACAGGATCATATATTAACCAATATAATCTCCTTTTTCATTTTTTAAATCTCTAATTCAATGTTACACATTTATTAGTCATTGAAAGCCAAATCATTCTACTTGCCTTATTTTTTTTCTTGCTTCACATACATTTCAAAGTTTTCCTTGTTCCACTCAGTTATCAATCCTACTCTGCAAATTCTTTCTTAGCTAAACACTTCAAAAATTGTGTATAGCTCCTTAGTGTGTTTTTAATATAGCAAAGAGCATAATCTGTATCCATACCTTTTTTTATAAAACACTTAATCCTAGAAATCTTTGCTTTTGTGGATTTCCTTCCCTTTATTCTCCTTCCCTGTAATCCTTTCAAATAAATCCTTTTACCATTCTTTTCATTTTATGATTGTATAAGTACATTATCTTGATAAAACTTTAGTGTTCTTTAAAGTAACTTTACTTGCTTTTTCACTCTCATCATTTACAAAGAAGGAATCAAAGAGGGAGATAAATAAGACTTTGCTTCACTTTGTATTTGTTAAGTAAGGTACACTACAGGTAATAACACTACATGGGTGATTGGTAGTTCAGTTATCAGAGGAAGAAAGGGCTAAGGGGCACTTTACCAGAGCAGTTATAACACTCCATCAATGGGAAACATTTCATAACCTTTCAGAAAAATTTCTATTAGCTCTATAAAAGAAACATTTAAAAGAAAACCAAGAAAAAATGGCTGGTTAATTTTCTATTTAAAATAAAAAGCCATGTGATTATTATTGTCAATTTTTTGGCCTTCTGTCTAGTGCCTGATGTTCACCATGGGCCTAACTCATAAAACATATAGGGGTTCTTGACCTTCTGTGTCCACATTTGTTGGCCATCCCATATGAATTAGTCATTATGTATCCTGTTTGTCAGAAGTAGTCCTAACCTAGAGCCTCCTGATGCAATTCCAATTTTGAAGACTGGGGTTTTTTGTCTGTTATTGTAGATTTTGTATTCTTTTTTTGAAAGAACCAACCTGAGAGGAAAAAAAAATCTTAATATAAAGATTAGTAGTCCAAATTTATAATTGTTTATATTATTTAATAAATAAATGTACTCAAAATGTATTAAATGTGTTTAAGAATTTATTACTATAAGTAGATAGGAAACCAGAACAAACTGTCCGTAGAGACAGTATAAAATAAATACAATGAAAACATATTATTAACTTCTGATCAAATACTTTTGCTTGGAGAAGGCTACGCAACTAAGCCCTACCTCTGTTTTACAAAAAGGGAGATCAGTGAAAACTGAGGGTTGTTAAATACATCTTAGTGCCAAGTGAGAATTTTCTCATGATGCAATCAGGAAAATGGAAACCAAATCATTTTCTCCCCATGTAATCCAGGGTAATTTAAAGCTGTGTCTTTAATACTTAAAATCATCTCTATACCAATAGCAGCACATGTCACGCATATTTTGGAGTCTGCCAGAAGAAAAACCCTCTTAATCCCATCATACAGATTTATCATAACTGCCTTAAAGTAACCTGCCTGTTTTCATCTTTTCTGATCATTGAACACAAAGCATTATTCACTTAATGTAGAGGGGTAATAAAAATGTCAGTATCTTTTGAAATATTTACTAATTAATGGCCACTATCAGTCATTTTTTTTCTTATAGTTATGGTTTCTATCAGGGTAAATAAGTATATTTAGTTTCAAGAGTCTTAAAAAATTAATCATGCTTAATCAGCATGACAGGACTGAACAAATTGCAATATTATACAGAACTAAAGCAAATATCTAACCAGGGAGAAGGGGGAATGTTTTAAAGAGTCAAGTTTTTAAAAAACAAACTTGTCCTCAGTCATATAGCTCACACTCATTTTACTTAACTGGATCACTCAGTAAACCTGTAGCTTTCTGAATTATGATTGCCCTGAAGATTTATATTATGCTATGAAAGTTGTACTTATATTCATACACAGACACACACACACACACAAATAGAGCCCTGGGCAGAGCCCAAACTTCATCAGAAGGAAAACAGGAGACTGAAACAGAAAATAGACACAAAGTGACAAGAAAAGATGTTCTACAACATAAGAACTTCAAAAAAAAAAAAAAAAAATCCAAAGTCACAATTCCAATAGAGCACACAGAAACCCCCTGTCATTGCAATATTGTTTATTACAGCACATGCTTTTCTCTCAGGTCCACTGCAATAGACTTCAACATACTCAGAAATATCTCAACTTCTGAAAACAGGCTCAGGCTCAACTTCAGACTTGCTTATAGAAAAAAACTGGCAGTGTGATTTGAAAAGTATTTGGAAAAAGCTTTGTGGCCGCAATAATTATTCATCATTTCTTATGCATCTATATACAGATTTTTGCAAGATGTCTCAATCTAGAAGGCAACTCTTTACACTTATCTACCTAGTAAATTCCTACTTAGCTTTAACACCAGTCCAATTATTTCCCTTCTAAGAATCTTTAAGCTTAAACTTGTTTTGCTTGTGCTCCTATGTCCCTATACTTTAGGCTTTATTACTTTTATGTATTTTACTTTATTGCCTCCCTCACTTACCTAGATTTTGAATCAGCTCCTGATAGTTTCAAATATCACCTTGGCTTTTTTATTTTTTCAGTTGTACTTTAAATTCTGGGGTACATGTGCAGATCTTGCAGGATTGTTGCATAGGTACACACATGCCTTGGTGGTTTGCCATCTTCATCCCCTGTCACCTACATGAGGCATTTCCCCTGGTGTTATCCCTCCCCAGCCTCCCTGCCCCCTGTTGTCCCTCCCCTAGTCCCCCACCACACAACATACCCCAATGTGTGATGTTTCCCTTCCTGTGTCCATGTGTTCTCATTGTTCAACACCCATCTATGAGTGAGAACATGCAGTGTTTGACTTTCTGTTCTTGTGTCAGTTTGCTGAGAATGATGGTTTCCAGATTCATCCATGTCCATACAAAGGACACAAACTCATCGTTTTTTATGGCTGCATAGTATTCCATGGTGTATATGTGCCACATTTTCTTTGTCTAGTCTATCATTGATGGGCATTTGGGTTGGTCCCAGGCCTTTGCTACTGTAAACAGTGCACCTTGGCTTTTTAATTAGTTTAGAGACTTAAGGAAGGCTCAAAATTTTTTAAACTTATCTTTTAAAGTGGTATTATATTAAATTAAAATAATGTATTTTTATATTTAAATATACATATATTACATATATGTGTGTGTGTGTGTGTGTGTGTATACCCATATATAAGTAAGTATTTATAGGTAAACATAAGCACGTAAAACCTGAATGCAATGTTTGGAATGTTTTAAGTGCTAATTAAGCTATAGAAATATTCCTTAATTCATTCTACATCCCTTTCCTTGTATTTTAATAGATAATAGGTTCAATCAATTTTAGCTGTATTCTTAACTCAAATTTATAAAACATATACTTCTTGCCAGAAACTGTGCAAAGTACTTTGCATATATTTTCTCCTGTTAACTGGATATCAATTCTATGAAGTGAATATTGTTTGCATTTAACAGGAAACTGAATCTTAAAAGGTTTACCTGAATTGCTCTTAATACCTAATAGAACCAGGATTTGAGTTCACTTCTCTCTAAATCTGGAAGCAAGATGATTAATCTGGAAGCAAGCATGCTAATAATACTAACTCTCTGCTAATTAAAATGTAAATATTCCTGCATGAATATCATGATAAATCTTATAACATTAATGTAAATGTGTTTCTTAGATGGCTTTCCTCTAATGTAACAAATTGTACATTAAAAAGACATGATATGGAGGCAAAGGATGCATTTAAATAGTAGAACAAATGATAAAGGGAAGGAAGTGTGCTATACTCAGTCAATCTGACCTTTATTTTCTACTTCATTATTCTGCTTTGCCTAAGATATTAATACTCAATCAGTTTAAAAATTAACATATATAGAAAAGAAATACTTTTACAGTTGTATGACATTCATCTGACACATAAACACAGATACAAGATTGTGTCAGCTTACAATGCAGACATCGTATAGATGAATTAAAGTGATATAGATTAATAGTTTTAATCTACTTTTTATTTCTAATAGCTCTGGATTATATAAAACAAGAAAATCAAAAATTCTGATGGAATATTTTTCATCCAAATTATATAGGAAATGTTAAGATAAAATTGTATAAATCTACTCTATTTGATTTCTACCAGTCAATTTATCTATCCAGAGATGTATCTCTATTTAACTGGAAGCCCTCCACACCAGAGGACACCAAAAAACTACACATGCATTTTAACTTTGTAAAAATGGAATTTAAAAATTACTCAAGGTTTTTATTATGTAATACGTGTTTGCAATAACAAACTAACAATGGGAGATAAGAGCATGAGGGTAAAGCCACTTAAAATTTTAAACAAAAAAAATCAATCAAGTATAATTTTCATTAACAGGGTACAGTGTTACTTAAACTATTTTAGAAGTAAAAAATATCATTTATATATGCTGTTTACATTTTCATATATACACATTGTGATGGGTTTCTATCTATTTAACATTCCTCCCAGTATGAAAGGACAACAGAAACAGGGTCCACTTCATAAATGTGCTTATTGTTTACAGGTAATGATACTTTGGTAAACGTTAAAATTTAAATGTTTTGTTAGTTTGTGTTACTGTTTTAGGATGTTGTTTTTTAATATCAGTTATCTGGGAAACTCTTGAAAATAGGGATCCTGCCATGTTCATCTTTGAATATTCAGCACTGTGCAAAATTGCTTGACTTATAATGGCTGGTGATGATATTCAAAATTATGTTTCCACTTAATATTTCCTAATATTTCAACTATATTTAGACATTCATATAAAAATTTTGTTACAGTTACATGTATATAGTGTCCAACCTACCTTTCTGATGATATAAATAATATACTTTAATCTCCGAATTGAATATGAACACTTAATCTAAACTTTGATATGTAGTTTATATAGATCCTGATATTTCCCTCTTACATTATCAATCTTTTTATGATATAAAAATTTTCATGGCATTTTATTGAAATATTGTCACTGACATAATTATTATTTCCAGACCTGAAATGTAAATGAAGTAACTAACTTCAGTGTAAAATCCCTAACTCTTGTTAGCACGACTTCCATCTTCCCTTTCTTAGTTCACTTCTATTTTAAGGCAAGATACATTCTTCAAAGCAATTGGACAGATTCTAACTTATTTTTCAGTTGAAAGAAAGAATAAACAAAAACAAAATTAAATTCCTCTACATTTTAAATTAATATGCATTGTCTCACAAATAATCATTGATATTAAAAAGTTAGTTAAAATACGAAGAACATAGATGATAATTTCCTTTTTTTTTTTTTTTTTTTACTTTAGGTGTATACTATATCCAGCATTTCTCCCCATGTTATCATCATACAGCTACATGGACCATCTACTGTGCACAAAGTATTTACAGTGCTTGTAGAACTTAAATTTTTGACACTTCTCTTATATTGTTATATAATCTCATATTTATGTTAGATATAATAGTAGAAATTATAAAAAAGATTCATTTTAAAAAATCTGTGGACACAAGCAATGAGAAAGCAAAAATACAAAACCTTAATTGAATCACAAGGAGTATAAACCTTAAATAATCCAGTGATTTGATTTAGGCAATGGATTACTGAATGGTTTTATTGCTCAAAATGAGAAATTGAACCATATGATTTTCAGTACTTCTCCTTTTTAAGAAAAACTTTAATAGGATAAAGAGGGGAGGGCAGACAGATCAAGGCAAATACTTGAAAAATAAGATCTCATTTGTCTAGGAGTTTGCATTTTGGTTATACTGCACTGATCAAATTCTGCTGCTTAAACATATTCTCTAGTTTTCCCAAAATTTCAAAGCTAAGCTAAGCAATAAAAAGAAGAGTTTTATTAAAATTCAACTCTACGTAAATACATTTTTTAAAAAGAGGAAAAAAAATTCAACTGTACCCTGTTATTCTTTGACCTCACCTCTCTCTCGTTCCCTTCAAAAGCTATCTTCATTTACAGTGCTCTAAATTTATTTTCTCTCTGCTCTTTATATCCAGTTATGCCTTCAGTCTTCATCTCTTACAATCATCCCTTTTTCTTCACCTCCCTACTGAAATTGCTCTCTGAAAGGTCATTATTAAGCTAATTTTTTCTCACATACACCATACACTTCAATATACCTATCCTGAATCTTACTCTACTGCTTGTCACTGTAACACTTTTTCATTGTTGTTGTTTTCTACTGTAGCCTCAAGTGAAAAATATGGTAAGATACGCAAGATGTTCTGAACAAATTTAAAAAGGCGATTTACAATCATGCTAAAGCTTAAGGACCTCAGGAAGAAGAATTTTGTATATCTTCAATATTGTATTACTAACATGACAACTATAGTCTATTTTCACCTTGTATCACTCTTCTACCACTAATAGACTTCATTATAATTTTATAGTAAACAAGACCATCATGACATTTCTGGCTCCAATTACACCTCATGTCTTTTAAACTAATTTCTACCTGTTGACTGGATCTAACTCTCCATTCCTGGTTTCAATTCCTGGTGACAATCATCTCATTATCCAGCTTATCTTTTTGTTATGAGGTCACTAATGGGTTGCTAATCAGCAATGGGTTGATATTTGGTTGGCTAGGCATAGTTTATCATCTAAAAGGTAAGGTGGCAGTCAAATGACACAAAACACAGCACCTGGGAATCAGGGGCTCCAGCCAGTTATTTCTAAGAACTATCATTAGATTGGGACAGTCATCATCATTTTTGGTATATTCTATTCCTTACCTGTCATCATTATTGATTTTGATGGGAGGGAATTATTAGCAGTGTTGCCAAATACGAACAACCAGTTAACCTCTTGGAATGGGCAAAGGCTTAATTCACCTCATTTCTTAGGTGTTCCCCAGAAATTCCTAGGACCTTTTGGGACCTTTCTATAATTGGTTTCTTGATTTTTCACTACAGTGATTCTATAAGCTGGTGCAAAAGTAATTGTGTTTTTTGCCATTAAAAGCAATAAGAAAAAAACACAAACACTTTTGAACCAACCTAATATATCTATGTCTGTGTCTATGTGTATCTCTATAGAGAGAAGAAAGAAAGAGTGAGTTTAAGGATTCTCTTCTATTCAAGTCGTTTTTGTTCCTAGAGTAAGCAGGCAGGTAATCTCAGAAGATAGCACAAATACAGATAATTTTCAATTGGGTATATAGATATTTAAGGGAAGCCTAAGAACATAAATTTAAACAGAGCCAGATCTCAAGGAGCCTTTCTTGGTAAGGTGGTTCTTCAGTCAATGAACTTCTCTTGGCTTTAGCCATGAATCATAGATAGACAACCAAAACTGTTGATATGATTTCTATTTCTGCTGATTTCTGTTCATCTGAAAATTTTCTGCCTCTTACTCATTTATTATTTGCTACTGCTGCTTCTTATTTTGTCTTGCATATGGCCCACTATGGTCACTTGAATGTTACTACTCCTTAGACACTATTAGTCACAACTTCCACTAACTCAGTCTGTCCGAGTTTATCAATATAAATTTTATAAAGTAAGAATCTCTTTGGACGAACTCAGCATATGGTGCAAGTGCACTTCTGGACCATGACCAGACTTTGAATTAACAATGTTTACCCTGATCCAAAAAGGTCTGATCAAGTGGATGATGTGGTCACATGGTGAAATAAATGACTGAATAAGGACAAGACTGTGTGGATTAGTTTGTTTACAAAGCAGACATGGAGATTGGCATTAATCAAACCATTTCCTAATTCTTAAAAAGCTTTTCTATTTTTTTTATTTTGGAGACAGGGTCTCATGCGCTTACCCAGGCTAGAGTATAGTAGGTGTGATCATGGCTCACTGTAACTTCAAACTCCTGGGCTCAAGCAATCCTCTTACCTCAGCCTCCTGAGAGCTACGACTACTGTCATGGTCTGCTACCGTAGCTAATTTTTCTTCTTGTTGTTTTAAATTACAACATCTTGACTTTTTTTTTACATCTCTGACATTTCTCTGCCTTTTTTTTTCCTCTGAAGATTTTTCTCCAAATTTCTCTGTTGATAGGTACCTTACGGTTTTGTCCTTGGATCCACAGTTTTTCTTTGCTTTTTCTCAAGACATAATAATTCTTAGGAATTCGTTTATCACATATTTTATATGTAGTTCTCGAGTCTATAATTTTGGCTTCAACCGTGCTCTGAAATGTTAAATCCACTTTTCCAACCCCCACTTGCTTTCTGTACTTGAGTGTCTACTATATTTATGTATACTTGTTCAGAAACAAACTCATTATTCTTAATAGCCACTAAATTAACGTCCTCTTCTGAATTTGATGTTTTCTTTCCTGGAATGACAATTCTCTTAATTGCCAAGATTTGTCCTTGGATTACCTTTCATTCTTTTCCGCTTCATCTCCTACATTTAGTCAGTTGCTGAGTACTATGTAGTCTGCCTCCACATTATTTGCTGCATCACATTTTATATATTTTCATGTTTATTATGTAATTTGTTTTTATTATTACTCTTAATTAAAATATTCAACATTTTTTCTCTCTACACTGTGTGTTAATTACTCAAGTAATTCTTTCACAAGAATTTTAGTTATATCAATCTCAGTTTCAGTCAAGACTCAGTACAAATAAATGGCACTCCCAAATTTGTGAATTTTAAGGGAGTTTCATACTAAGATACAAAAAGGTGTTCGTCCAGTGAACAAAAAACACAAGGGATAACAGTATACCCAGGGGTTTACATCTCATCTCAATATTTTTTCTATTCTTATAGCTGAAGAAGATTAAAAAAGAAAGTGATTATTAGAATCTAAAGACACAGAAATCTGTGTGGAAAGGCCACCTGTCATGAGGGAGATACCAAGCCGCACAGGAAGGGAATCCAGGTATGTATGCCACTTCCCTCTCCTTGTATCCCCCAGATGGCCTGCCACTGCTTTGGATTGGGCAAACCCAATCAGAGGCCCAAAGCCAAGTGGTCTCATGAATGTGGTGCAGATAGGTGGGCTCCCAGAGTAAGCAGTGGAAGCTGTATCTGAAGGGGAAAGCAGAGAATAGTGCAGCCACCTTAAACATTCACTAACTTCCTGTTGCCTTCTAAAACAAGCACAGTGCATTTAAAACCTTTCATTGAATGACCTAAATCTTTGCTATTGGGATTACTGGCCAAGCTGACCTACAGAAACAGTCCTTGCATTTTCATTTTCATTACATTATATGACTGGCTCTTTGTTGTAATACATTCTTTCTTCCCCCCTCATATCTCCTATCACCTGAAATAATATATATGCTTTAACCCTTCCATCACCATTTCTCATCTACATTTATTTTCTGCTATATATATATATATATATATATGTATATGTATATATATATATATATGTATATATATATTCCAAGATCTATCTATCTATCTATCTAGATAGATAGATAGATAGATAGATAGATGATAGAGAGAATGCATGATTTTAATTTTTATCAGTTCAACTTCTGTCTAACCTAGACACTTACTTTTTTCCTTTCTGCACTTTGTAGTAGGCAGAATTCTTCAATGGCCCCAAAGATTCCACCTTATCGGTATGTAAATGCCCTGTATGATTCCCTTACCCTTAACTGTAATCAAGACCAGTGAATATGATGGAGTTTAATTCCTAGGATGATGCTGTCTTACATGGCAAAGAGATTTTTCAGATATAGCCAGTTTACTTTGATGTAATCAAAAGCGAGAAGTGGACCTAACCTAATTAGATGAACCCTTAAAAGATACTGGATCCTTTCTTAGAGAGCAGATATAAATCATGAGAGAGTATCCTGGCAGCCGGAAGGGGCAGAATGCCATGTTGTGAAGAGGACCACATGCAGAGACTGGTGGACAGCCTACAGGAGGTAAACATTGCTCCCTGTTGATAACCAGCAAGAAAGCAGAAACCTCTGTCTCATCATTAGAAAGAATTAAGTTATGCCAATAATTAGTGAGCTTGGAATAGGACACTGAGCCTCCACTGTGGTAGCATCCTTGGCCCGCATGTGGCTTTCAGGTTGATGAGACCCTTGTGGCTTTCAGGCCGATGAGATCCTGAGCCAAAGTCCCAGTAACCCACACCCAGACTCTGACCCATGGACACTATGAAATAATACATATTTGTTGTTTCAAGCTACTGGGTTGGTGGTGATCTGTCACACAGCAATATAAAACTAATATATACTTCAAGCATGTAAGTATCTGATTCAACTTTCTACACTTAAAACCTACCTGAAGGCTATGACTGTCTTCTCCTTCTATAAAATAGAATACCCTCTCAAATTATAATCAAAACCATGCTCTTATAATAAGTCAGTTACAGAGTGTAGGTGAAAATTCATGCTTTATGACTTACTGCACAGCAGCCTCTCCACCTCCATTCTCCAATTGCTCTTCTGATGAGAACAATTAGTCTAAATAGACGGATAAAGACCCATGAGTTACCTAGGTGGATTCAAAACATTACATGATGGAGATAATCTAGAACAGGTTACAGCAATTCTCTTTTCAAGACACCAAATAATAGTCTGGATTTAAAAATAAATTAATGATATTATACATATACAGGAACATCAGTTCAGTTTTGCTTTTTTAAAACGTAAATATTAGTTTGGCTGCTGAAAATAATTTTATTTGCTAAGCAAAAAGATAGTCAATTCAGGCTTACAATGGATTAAAATACAAAAAGCAGGTTTTCATTCAGAACCCTCAAAAAGAAGGATGTTAGATTTCACAGTATTGAATGGTCAAGATAAGATGCCTCAGAAAGAACAATGAATCAAGACGAGACTTGAAGGGGATGGAAGGAGGTAGCACTTCAGAAGATGAATGATTTTAAACCTAGCATTTTCTTCCTACAAATGGAGTTAGAAAACAGAAGGCAGATGCTGTCTGATTATCTCAGATTCAGCTAAAGTGGGATGTCATTTGTTATTCCAATTTACAGAAACTGCACAAAACAGTCATAACCAGAGCACATTCTCTTTCCTTACAACATGTTAATCATCATTACATCTCTTTCTGATCACTCCAGAAAGAAAAGTTGCAGATGTTCAGGGAATTGGTCACACATAAAAAAGAGAACAATTCTTGAGATTAGTGTTCTTTTCTGCAGATCAAGTGAACAGAAATGAAATTTTATACTTTTGAAAATCAAATTTGAAGCTGTATCTGTTTTCATGTTAATCACATTTTAATAAGATAAATATGAGAGAAATAATTTTGTATTTCATTTTCTACTTTTTCTCAGGGTACTTAAATTTTGAGACAAATACAATGAGACAAGTTGCTTTTGTTCTAGTATTGTTTTTGAATTCTTTAATAGAGGAGTATATTAAGTTTCTACCCTAATCACTGTGGTATTTTAGGAAACAGTTTTTATAATAACTTGGTATGATTCTGAAACCCAAGTTTCCAGTTGACTTGAGAATAGGTTGGAAAATTCATGTATTAACTCATTTATTTTGCATTTTTATGTTATCTCTTCTCTGCTGATGCTCACTATGCAAATTGAAATTTACACAAATAATAGATGTATAATGGGTGGGGCAGACACTGTATTCAGACCTGAGTTCTGAAATAATGTGGGAGAGAAAGATAGGGAACCTAAATGTTGGTGTATTAGTCCATTCTCACACTGCTAATAAATCCATACTTCAGACTGGGTAATTTATAAAAGAAAGAGGTTTAATTGACTCATAGTTCAACATGGTTGGGGAAGCCTAAGGAAACTTACAATCATGGTGGAAGAAGGAGCAAATACATTTATCTTCACATGGTGACAGGAAGAAGAATGAGTGCTGAGCAAAGGGGGAAATGCCCCTCATAAAGCCATCAAATTTCATGAGAACATACTCACTATCATGAGAACAGCAGTATAAGGGTAACTATCCCATGATTCAATTACCTCACTGGGTTCCTCTCATGACACATGGGGATTATGGGAACTAAAGTACAAGATGATATTTGGGTGGGGACACAACCAAACCATACCTGTTGGTATTTTTAAGATTAAGGGATATTATTTTTAGGTAGAAAAATATCCCAGAAAGATAATTATATTTTTATTGTCTCCTAAATGGTTTATTTTTAAAATTTATTTTTTAAATAGAGACAGAGTCTTACTATATTGCCAAGACTAGCTTCAAACTCCTAGCCTTCAGTGATCTTCCCACCTAGGCTTCCCAAAGTGCTGGGATTATAGGTATGAGATACTGTGCCCAGCCCTTAAATAATTTTATGTTAAGAATCTTAAATCTCTTTGGGGATCTATTTCACTAGAGCTAATATTTATTTGTTGGCCAGCCTCAGTGGCTAATGCTTGTAATCCCAGCACTTTGGGAGGCCATGGCTGGAGGATCATGAGGTGAGGAGTTCAAAACCAGCCTCACCAACATGGTGAAACCCCATCTCTACTAAAAATACAAAAATTAGCCAGGCTTGGTGGCACATGCCTGTAATTGCAGCTGCTCAGAAAGCTGAGGCAGGAGAATCACTTGAAACCAGGAGGTAGAGTTTGCAGTGAGCCAAGATCATGCCACTGCACCCAAGCCTAGGTGACAGAGCAAGACTCTGCCCCAAAAAAGGAAAAAAAAAAAAAAAAAAAAAAAAGAGTATGTTTCTCTTCTATACTTGTCACAATATATTCATGCAAAATTTAATTTTTGACAACTATTAAAAAAAACCTTATTCTGAATAATATAAATTGATATAATTATTTAGTCTTCTTTACAGAAATACATGACAAACAAGCAACAAAAATAGGAAGGGATAACTTTTTTGATAATTTGTTTTCTACAAACATAGGAAGCATATTATATCTACAGCACTATGTAGGCACTATGGAACAAATGAACTTATTCCCTATAATGCAAGGTCTAGCAGAGGAAATGAAATCATAATTTCACAGTTGCACATGGTAGCATAAAGCAAATGCATAATTAGCTTTCAAAGAGGTACCTAATGTGATAAGTAATTAACTGCAATGAAAGTAAAAAAAGTCTTTATAAAACATTGTATGAACACATTCCAATTAAAAACATAATATAAACAGAGACTTAAATATACCCATATACATAGACATATTGTATTATTAACTATGCCTTTTGGCCCACAGAGAGAATGCATAATGAAGTTTCTAGTCTAGGTTGAAAGTAGTAACAGGGCGTAGGACTCAGATTTGATCCTTTACATCTTACATCAGACTCACTTCTTCCACAACTGTCCTATAACTTAATTAAAATGAAATCAGGGATATACTTGGAAGTATCAAAAGTACTGGAATAAATATTACAAAATAGCCAACTAAGTAAAATGACAAGGAGAAAAGCCTGATTCATCAAGGAAATAAATGTTATAAATGAGGGCAATTCTGGGATGCGCTAGGAGAGATGGAATAGAAGAATATGGAAACTTGTGAAAGAAATGACATACTTTTTATCATTATTGTACTTTAAGTTCTGGGGTACATGTGCAGAACATGCAGGTTTGTTACATAGGTATACACCTGCCATGGTGGTTTGCTGCATCCATCACCCTGTCATCTACATTAGATATTTCTCCTAATGTTATCCCTCCCCTGGCTCCCCACCCCCTGCTATCCCTCCCCTAGTGCTTCCACTCCCTGATAGGCCCTGGTGTGTGATGTTTCCCACATCATGTCCATGTGTTCTCATTGTTCAACACCAATTTATCAGTGAGAATATGTGGTGTTTGGTTTTCTTTTCTTGTGTGAGTTTCCTGAGACTGATGGTTCTAACGGATTTGTAGTATGATTGCCTCTAACCAACTCAATATTCTACACAGTTTTTAAGCTATGTAAAAATACTATGTACACTGTTAGAATAGGTAAGTAGCATAATATGGCCTTTTACACAGCTAGAGTAGAGGAGTACTTAAAGTGTAGCAGACAATAGTGTTGTCACTGGAGATATTTTATGTTTGTTCTTTTTGCTAAAACAAAATGAAACAGAGGTGACACAATAATCACAATTTTGAACCTGATGGGAATGGGAATAGTTTGAAAGGAAGAGGACCCTGCTTGAAACACATATTATCCAAATCTCATGGGAAGTAGAAGAAAATGTTTTGGATAGAAACAAAGAGAATTAGAATTATCTAGAAATCAACAAAAGCTAAAAAGTATCAGGGTAAATACTATATATATATATATATATATATATATATATACACACACACACATATATATATACACACACACCTCTATAAAATAGCATATATAGTACTATTCTATTGTTATTTATAGTCATATGCAAAATTATTCTTTGACAGCCCCCATCCCCGCCAAATAATGTGAAAAGAAAGAAATACAGTATTTAGCCAGTGTGGTTTATCTACGTATTGATTTGTTTGATTGTTTATTTTGAAATCTTCATTAAAATGTTAAGATGAAGGGTGGAAGTGGTAAACTTTGGTTCTGAAAATGTTGGTTTGCAATGTATTAATAGCTGATGTTCCCCTGTATCTCATTCCTATGCATCCTTTAAAATTCAACTATTGTCTAAATGGTTTATGAAATGCTTCAAAATTATCTGGGCTCAAATAGATGACTTTCACTGAAGCCCTCCAAAATCATTGTCTAAAGCATTTAATTCATTAAATAGTACACAATCAAGATTTTTTCTGTGCAATGTAAAACTAAAAATATATATGTTTAAAAGCCAATAAGGCAAGTTTAGTAAAGATAAATATTTTGCATTTGAGAATAATTGCAGGCACTACACTCATAATTTCAGAACTTTTGGAGGCCAAGGAGGGAGGATTGCTTGACCCTAGGAGTTTGAGACCAACCTGAGCAAATAATAAAACCCCCAACCCTACAAAATTAGAATACAAAATTAGCAGGGCATGGTGGCACATGTCTGTGCTCTCGGGTACCCAGGAGGCTTGTGAGGGAAGGTTGCTTGAGCCTGGGAGGTGCAGTCTGCAGTGAGCCATGACTGTGTCACTGCATTCCAACCTGGTTAACAAAGTGAGATGCTGTCTCAAAAAACAAACAAAAATTGAAAGGCTCAATTTTAAATTACTGGTAATAGAAACATTGCAGTTTTCAGTATGAGACTAATATAATTTAGCATAGGTATTAATTTGATTATGTATGAAGAATGGAAAAATTATGTAAGAGGAATAGAGAGAAGGAATAGGAATTTATACACACACACACACACACACACACACACACACACACACACACACATAAAATCCTGCTCTATAACATTTTCATAGTTGTGTCTAAGTCCTCCTCATACTCATCTATATACAGAGAAAAAATATTGGCAGCATTATATACTTATATATTTATGTCTGTCTGTCTGTCTATCTATCTATCTATCTGACATATTTATCTGTCTATATGGAAAAGAGAGCGAGAGAGATCATGGTAAATGTATTCATGGCTTTTCCTAAACAGATTTTCTGCTTTCATTTGTTTTCCATTAGATTATTTTATATCTCTTTTATATCATCAAAGAACACAGAGCAGATTTTTAATCAATACCCCTTGAATCAAAAGAAATTATATAGTTAAATAATTTTAAGAGCTTATTCTCCTTTTTGTGATCAAACATGGAAACATTTTCTCCGTAAAATTCAACAGAAAGAACATCAGTGCTCACATAGATGAATGCACACAAAGCAGTATAGACTATAATACATTGAATTAAACAACTGAAGGTTTTATCTAAGACATTTGCCTTTATCTCTATAGTTACATAGACCACTATTTAATAAAACATAACTGAATTGTATAATAACACTAACATGGTCAATATAATGGGTAAAATTTGAGTTAATCCAAACACAAAATGATTTCTAAGAATAGAATTAAAGTAAAGCAAGCGGTGATTACAACAAAAATAATTATTTGCAACCAAAGTTCAAAAATGCATATGCACATGGAAATCAAAGAAAACTGTATTACATTTTAACATGAACAGAGATATACATACCTTAGCTTGACATATAACTAGTATTTTTTGTTAAGGAATTTCTATCAAAAAATACTTCTATTTATTGTGTACATTGCTGTTCCAATGTGTATTCTCCTAGCATTATGATTTTATATAATCTAAATGTGAGCAAACTGAAATCTTGTGTTGTTACACTTTCACTTGGCTATCTCAAAATGAAATTTGCTAACTCTCATATTCTGTAATAGAGTGACTTCCAAAACAAGTAGTAATGTCTGACTTAAGTAAGATTTCATGGCCTAAAAAAAGCTGTTTAACTCAGAAGGGTGATTTTTTTTGTTTTTTGTTTTTTACATTTTTCTAGTAATTTTGAAAGTCTAGAGGTTTTCATTTGTCCACCCAGGTTTTTTTCTCCATCCTTCTTCACCTTGTTAGTTTCTTACTTATTTGGGTCAGTAGTATCCTGACCTATGGCTTCTTCTTTATTTTTTAATTTTTCCTCCTTTTCCCAAGACAGGGTTCAGTGCAGTGGTGCAATCACTGCCCACTGTAGCCTGGGCTCAAGCGACCCTTCATCTCAGCCACCTGAGTAACTGGGAATACAGGAACATGCCATCATGCCTGGCTAATGCTTTATTTTTTTGTAGAGATGGGATCTCACTATTTGCCAGGCTAGTTTCAAATTCCAAAGCTCAAGTGATCCTCTTGCCTTGGCGTCCCAAAGTTATGAAGTTACAGGAGTGAGTCACAATGTTCCGCCCCACCCCCTGGCTTCTAATTGTGGTCTCCCAGTGGAGATACTGGAAGGCACTGTTTTCATGGTATTTATTCTCTTACTCTCTCACTGCCTGAGGCATCACTTGGCTGGTTGTGTTTCTTGACAAAGGATACAACTCCTGTCAAATGGCATATGAATTTTTTCCTCTCGGTTCCCTGCGTTCTGCCTTTGATACCTGAATTAATTGCTCTGATGCACTGAACTAGATTTTATGATTTTTTTCTCAAACTTTCCTTAAATAAAATTCTCCTAAAAAAACCAATTGAAATGTATAATCGTTTTCCTATGGAGACTCTGAGTGATATACTCATATATATACTTCCCAAAGTAAAAATAACTAAGCATCCCTTTGGTTTGGGAAGCTTAATAGATGTGACAAAAATAATTTTCTTTTTTTGGTCTGTTCTGTAAACTTTTATTTATGTTCAGTCTTTAACCTTTTTTTTCTGCTCTCCATTTTCTCTCCTGTGCTAAACAACCACTCCTTTCCATTTTTCCAAAGAGCCAGTTGAAGTTTCCTGCTTTAGGCTAATGGTAGGAAAAGGAGGAAAGAAAAAATAAATTTTAAACGGGGGAACAGCGGTAGTAAGAGGTAGGTAGGAGAAAAGAAAAGAAGAGAAAACAAAAGAAAAAAAAAGAAGAGGATGAAATTCAAATTCATAGCACATTTTTTTCTTGCTGCATTTGAATTTGCCCAAGCTTGGTCCATAATATTGAGAAAAAAGGGGAAGGCAAAGAAAATATTAAAAAAAGAAAATTGTGTCCTTTAAGTGTTGCATTTTCATTGCGGTTACAGCAACAGTTTTTAGACCTCCGGGTACTACAGTGCTCTTCCTATAACTTCAATTCAGATTTCATCCTCTCACCTTTCTTTATCTCTAAGATTTCTTATCTTAGATCAATCTTTTAAGCATTCTTTCTCACTTCACACATTTCAGTTTCCATTTTCATTTCTTATTCCCAATTCCTGTTGGTTCCATTTTCAGAAATATTTTCAGCTTACTGCAGCAATATTTACCAGACTACTCAATGTTTGGTATAAAAGATGTAATCTTTTTATACATAACTGATATTGTCTAATATTTACTCTAAATAAAACAGTTTAGTTTACAAACATAGCTCTGAGCTAATGAGGAGGTCAAGAGAGTCAGTATGTTGATAGACACTAAAGGTGAGTGAAAACAAAGTGAAAAAAATGAATACAGAGTACAGAGAAAATCAGGCTCTTCCAGACTACAGGCCAAGAAACAAAAATAGTCAATAAGAATTAATTTGAATGATGATGTCATAAAGATTTAGATCATAAGAACATCATTATTTTATACTGAAGTCCACCATCCTCAAATTATTTTAAGTGGAGGATGTTTCAGTATCTGTTCCTGTTGATACAGTTTGCACTAGCTTCATGAGAGTAAGAAGATTCCGGGAGCCACAGTCCTAGAAGAAGAGTCCCATCTTTTCTAAGCTTTCTTCCCAGGTTCTCACTGTGAAGGCCCAAGAAAGATCCCTCATAGCTTTCCTCCCCTCATGACAAGAGGAAAAAAGAGAAATCTTTGTAAATATCCACAGGGCCTCCTTCCTAAAAAGAGGTCTACTCTCCAGTGAATAGTGGTTTGGAAGACTTACATCAGCTGGGGGGAAGGAAATTACTCCTCATTTTAACCTCCTTCAATCTTCTTGTCTCACCTAAGGAAATTAAGAGAGAAATACAGCCAAACGGGATACTGATTCAAAAAGCCCAATTGGAAATGACTCAATCAGGGAAGGAAATAGAGTCTAGGAGTAAAATGGCATACAACCAAAGGAGAGACCTAAATACATGTAAAAGACACACCCATGAGACAAAGAAAAAAATTAATAGTAAAATTGAAAAAATGTCCCCCTTCTCACATCCCACTACCACACCAAGGTAGCTCAGTAGTGAATTCCAGTTGAAAGAGCTGTAAGAAGTAGACTCCTTAAGAATAACAGTATGTATAAAACCCAAGAGAGAATATAAAAACATAAATACTAGAAAAATTAGAAGATTCTTAGATCTACAGCAGCAAAAAATTTTACATACAGCTCAACTCATAATCAGATTTACATAAATGCACAAATGCCTATTTACCTGAGATCATGTTGTCAAATGCAACATACCTGGCTCGCAACAAAAAATTATGTCATAACAAATAGAAAGAAAAATAATATTTTGAAGAGACAATGTAATCATCAGGATTAAATTCATTCATGACATAGATTTTGGAATTACCACACAGAGAATTTTAAATTCCTATGATTGGTATATTAAGGATTCTCATGGGGGAAGTATACAACACACAGGAATAGAGGGATATGGCAAGTCGAAACAGGAACATTTTTTAAAAAGGCAAAGGTTCAAATTGAAAATTACTGTAACAAAAATAACATATTCAATGTGTCTATCAGTACACTTCACATAATTGAGAAAGAATCAGTGAACGTGAGATAAATCGATAGATAATATCCCCAAATTGCACTGCATAGGAAAAAATCTGAAAACAAAAACAAAAACAAAAGAAGACATTCAGGAACCGTGAGACAATTTCAAAAAGTGTAGTAGACAGGTAACTGTAATATAAGAAAGAATATAAAGAAGAAATGTTTGAAGTAGTAATGACTGATAATTTTTTCATAATTAATGAGACATCAAATCATAGAGCCAAGAAACTCAGAGAATATCAAGCAGGATAAACACCAAAAAATTTACACATAGGTATATTTTATTTAAGCTGAAGAAAATCAAACACAAAAAAAGGTAAAAAAATAATAAGTAAAACCTAAAACCCATTAACAATAAGAGAAAAAAGGATAAGAACTATAGCACACTTTTCAACAGAAATTATGCAAGCCAGAAGAGAATGGAGGAAAATATTTTGAAGTGAGGAAAAAATAAACACTAACTTAGAGTTTTATATCCATTGGTAGTTTTCCTTAAAGGTTAAGAATAAATAAAGCCTATATCAGACAAATGAACACTCAGGGAATTTATCAACAGCATATCTGTCCTGCAAGAAATATTGAAAAATATTTTTCAAGCAGAAAGGAAATTACATAGTTCACAATTTTGAATTAACATGAATATAGAAGAGCATCTGGGAAAAAATAAAAGTAAAATATTCTATTTTTCTCATTCTTTAAATGATCATCTTTAAAAAATCCACTGATATGGACAATGTGTTGGGTGAGGAAATCATATAAAAAAGTAAAATGAATTACAGGTATTCCAAAAAAGTCTGGAGAGAGTAATTGAGAATATTCTTTTATAAAGAATATGTACCAATTGTAAAGCAGTGTGGTATTGTTTTAAAGCTAATTTAGATTGAAAATAAATATTATATAGAGTCATCCCTAAAGTTTTTGTTATAATATGTGTATCATTGATTAAATAAGACAGAAGAAAAAAAGAATTATTTGAAATACTTAAATGAAACCAAGTGAGTCAGAAGGAAAAGAAAAATAAGAAACAAGAAAAATTCAAAGAATAAAAAGTTACCAACATGGTAATTGTCAGTCCAACTTTATCAATAACATCTTGAAATGTAAATGTTTAAATATATTTATTTTAAAAATAGGTTTTTAGAATGGATACAAAATATCTAATCATATGTTCTACAAAATATAGTTTTAAATACATTTTAAAATGCTCAGATAGGTTAAAACTTAAGGGATAGAGAAAAATATAGCATGCATACAGTAATCAAATGGAAATAGAAGAAACTATTAATTTCAGAAAAAAATAAAAAGTTAATTTCAAAAAAAATACCATGCACACAGTAATCAAATGGAAATGGAAGAAACTAAATTTTTAAAAAATAAATTTTTTTTGAAATTACTGTAATATAGTTTCTTCCATTTCCATTTGATTACTGTGTGCACAGTATTTAAAATAAAACAAAATAAAATAGCAGTAAATACCATAACAGAATATACAAAAAATAGGCATTTAAAATAAAATTGCAGTAAATAAAATAACAGAATATACAATTCCAAAGTATAAATTATTAATGACAAATGAATAAGTTGGACTATATTAAAGTGAGAAACTTCTACTCTGTGAAAGACACTTAAGAAGATGGAAACGCAAAACATAAATTGCTGCAAGATGCATATGTGCTAAAGTACTTGTATCAAATTATGTTGAAAACTTCTAAAACTTAGCAATAAGAGATAAACATCTCAATTAAAAATGAACAAACCATCTGAACAGACACCTCAACAAAGAATATATACAAATAACGAGTACATGCATATGTAAAGTGAAATAAAATTAAAGGATATTAAAAGGAAAAATAGGCCAGGCATGGTGTTTCACGTCTATAATCCCAGTATTTTGGGAGGCCAAGGTGGGTAGATTGTTTGAGGCCAGGAATTCAAGACCAGTTTAGCCAACATGGGGAAATTCCATCTCTACTATAAAATACAAAAATTAACCAGGCTTGGTGGTGGGCACCTGTAATCCCAGCTATTGAGAGGCTGAGTCATGAGAATTGATTGAACTTGGGAGGCAGAGATTGCAATGAGTTCACCACTGAACTCTAGCATGGGAGACAGAGTGAGAATCTGACACAAAAAAATAATAAAATAAAACAAAATCGCAAGATACTGCTACAGATCAATTAGAATGATTAAAGTCAAAAAATAACAATTTCAGATAAAGATAACAAGCAACAATATTTTCATTCATTTATGATGGGATTGCAAAATGACATACACGCTTTGAAAGATACTTTGGCAGTTTCTAAGAAAAGCTAAACATAATCTACCAAAATGATTTGGCAATCACACTCTGAGGTATTTACCCAGTTGAAAATATGCCCACCTAAAAACTTGTGTGTGACTATTTATAGCAGCTTTATTCATATTGCCAAAATCCAGCAGCATCCAAGATGCCATTCAATAGGTGAATGGATAAACTCATCAACTCAATGGAATCTTTTTCAGTGATAAAAAGAAGTTATCAAGCCATGCAAAAACATAGATGAATTTTCAAGATATGTTAAGTTAGAGAAATCAGTCTGGAGAAATGATACATGCTTTACTATTCTATTAAATAATACTTAGCAAAGGTAAACCTACAATAATCAACATCCAAGTGGTTGCCAATCGGGGAAAGGGGACACATTGAAAAGTAGCACAAAGGAGCAATTTTAGAGCAAGGATATTATTTTCTATGAAGCCTTAATAGTGGATATATGCCACTAAGTGTTTTTTGAAAACTATAGAACTTCAAAGCAGTAAGAGTAAATTTTAATGTATGATTTTTAAAATTAAGCAACGGAAAGATTCAGAATGGAATTCAGAATTTTCAAAATAACCTGCTTTACAGATGTATGAAATAAGTTCACTGAAGGGCCTTGGAGGAAAAGATGCCAAACCAAGTAACTCTGGCAATGAAGTCTTTACAGACTAAAGGCCAAAGAAAATCCACACAAGAGTTATATTCTACTTGATTAAATTGTTTTCCCATATATTATGGATTAACAATTTATAACAATGATATTAGTGTATATTTGAATAGAACAATTACATAAATTGATGATGGATGTTGGCGGTGATGTTTTCACTGTTGAAGGGGGAAGTTACAGACAAGAAAGAGAAAAGCAGAATTATCCAAGCAGTTCTGGATTACAGTTGGAAACATCATTATGAATTCACATTTAGCTTAATATTGAGGCAAATAGATACCTATATCAATATTTATGGTATGCATAATATACCTGTTAGTATGCACACTGTATTTCCTTGCTCTCTCTGCTAAAGTAATCACAACTGTTTTGAGAGATTGATTATTATAAAACTAAGTTAATAAATATGCACTCTGAACTTGGATCATCTTGAAGTGCCAGAATGTAAGGAACCACTCAAAACCAAGCAAACAGAACCATAAACAAGTGATGAGAATATGTTAAAAGAACAAAAGAACCAATTTAAAGAGTTCCCAATGGCCAAAGTTAGAGCAATTGGAGCAACAAAGTGAAGTAGTAGTAGATTACAATCCAAAACATGGCATAGATGCCTGTAAACCCACAGTTATATAAAATAATGATCAAACATATAAATAAGATGGGAGAATACACAATCTTTTGTGCAGAAGAATTCCAAATATTGCATGTCACTACCCTGCCCTCTATGAGGTGGAGTATAACTCTCCACTCTTTAATGTGAGTTTCACCTAGTGATTTCTTTCCAATTCCTACAATATATAAAGGGGGAAAACAGTAAATGCATAGTGTAGATATCTGACAAACACTGTGTCAGCCGGGTGATCAAGATTAACCACAATATTGTAAATCATGCTGGTAATATCAATTCTTGACACAACGTGATGAAAATTGCACTTTTGCTCTATGGTTTTCCAAAAACCCATGACCTTAGACTAATCATGAGAAAACATCAGACAAATCCCAAATGAGGGATGTATTAGCAAATAACTAATGAATGTTTTGGAAATTGTCAATGTTATCAAAACTAGGAAAGTCTGGGAAATTGTCACATCCAAGAAGAGCCTAGGTAGATGTGACAACTAAATGAGCTGTGGTATTCTATAGAAAATCTGGAACAGAAAAAGGACATTAAGTTAAACAAAATAAATCTGAAGAAAATATAGCCCTTAGTTAATATTAATGGTTCATTATTGATTCATTGTGACAAATGCACCATACTACTGTAAGATGTTAAAATAAGGCAAAACTCAGAATGGAGTATGTAACAACAAACTAATGCCTTCAAAACTTTTCTGTAATTCTAAAAGTATTCTAAAAATGAAAGTTTATTTTAAAAATAGATTCACCATCATTCACACACATAAAGTCTGGAATTATGAAATTTAAGTGCTAAATTAGTTTTGCAGCCTCGTTAAGCATAAAAAAAAGCTCTATTGAAGCAAAGGGAATTACGGTACCTTTCTCAGAAAATTATTTTGAGAATCAAATAATGTATCTTCATATCAATTATTATTCATAGTGATAGTCTCAATGCCTAAAACAAGTTTGTTTATCAATGAAATAAAGCAATTACAACATTCCCTCTTTCTCTTTTTCACTCTAGCACACACAGTAATCTACTTAACCATCTTTACCCTTCACTGAGTTAAAAAATAAATCAATCAAAGATTAGTTGGCTCAGATAAAGAAACAGGGGCTTCAAAATGATGGAATAGATTCTTTTGAAAAGTTGAATTTCTACATTAGGATTCAGAAAGTGAAAAGTGGGAATGTGTATTTAATTAGCTACATAATATACTCTATGTTCAGAGACTGGTATAGAGTCAGTAGAAAGTAAATATTAGTAATCACTGATGCTTTATCCAAGGGATTTTTGTTAAATATGTTTCAGTGTTTGCTTTAAATAATACATGAGCTTAGTATGCCCTGTAAATCTATGTATTAATCTATAAGCTGATATCGCACCACTAAACTCTAACATGGGAGACAGAGTGAGAATCTGATGCAAAAAATAATACTGAAACAAAATAACAATGAGAGACTGCTACAGCTCTATTATCAATTTATGTAACTGTTCTATTCAATATACATTAATATCATTGTTACAAATCGATAGCCCATAACATATGGGAAAACAATTTTATCAAGTAGAATGCAGCTTTTGTGTGGATTTTTCTTTTGCCTTTAGTCTGTAAGACTTCATTCATATGCTAAGTGTGTGCTATGCATTTGACTAAGCTATGAACGTTTACTAAAATATATAACGCATACATATACACATGCATATATATTCTTGATTTGGAATGTATTGAAAAAGAATGTATTGCAAATGAAAACAACATAAAATAATAAAATGAAAAAATGGGTCAATCCATCAAGAGCTCATCACAAGAAAATATGTTCAACATCATTTTACCTATGTTACAGCAACAAAGTCGAGGAGTAGGGATGAATGGGAAGAGAAGATTCAGATTGTTAAATGTGGAAATCTAAGAGGAAAGAAAGTGTTAGGCAAGAAAGTTGTTGAAGTTCTGTATGACTTGCTTTTTCTATACAGGGAACAATGTAAGTTTTTGAGAAAGGGAATAAAATAAGAAAAAAGTAGGCACAGTGATGGCTGGGTTTAATGTTTTTAAACAACAAGTAACCAGGTTAGGAGGAACAGATGAATAGTAGATCTAATTAATTATTGTTATATTGGATACTAAAGTTTGTGTGTAGGACTGGTTTAGGTGATGGCAAGATCTAGGATATAGCTATTTTTATACATGATTAAATATGTAGAATAATATGGTTGAAGTCAAGTGAGTGGGTGTCTTTTTCTCTATGCCCAAGATGAATATCTGTGTACTTTTTAACCTAGAACAACCTGGTGTGCACTTGATGTCCTGCCGTAATTATCAGTAACACTTTTGTCCACTCTTGAAGTTTACTAATTTGAATACAAACTATATGATTATTTAATCACTTCGGGCTAGTAGCCAATTTCCACAATAATTTGGAAACAGCCAGGAATTCTTAAGAAAATAGAACAAAGGAGAGAAGTGGAAAATTGTAAATTGATATTTTGAACAGGAGCTGAATAAAGACTTTTGAATGAAGGAGGCAGCATAACAAGGTGAAAGCCATTCAAACTTATCTTCTATTTGTTCTTAGCAGAGCTCTTTTTGGACAAGTCTGGCTTATTCTGTTATTGTAGTCCATGCCCTGTACTTTATTATGAACTTTTTTTGTACCATGCTTCTAACTGAAATAATTTTTCTCTTCTCCTTCTTCAAAACAATTTCTTTAATGATCCAAAGCCTAGCTCAAAAATGGCCTCAATAAAAAACGTTCAAGAAATATGAATAAATAGTCATCCAAATTCTTTAAGAAGGCTGCAGAATTTAATTTTGTTTGATCTTGTCCTGCAGAACACATACCAAGTCCTGGTGAATTCCCAATAGTCTCCAATGACTGTTGAAAACTACAAAAGTAGCCTAGTGAGAAATATTTGATGCCCATACTTATGATCAAATATAAATATCAGTTCAGCTCAGTACTGAGGTGTGTTTAATCTCTCCAAACATATTCAGCTTTCATCTTTTAATAAAGAGATGATAATTACATATGCTATATGAGTTTGTTACTACATTTCTGTAGAAACTACTAGCCTAGTAAAGTTTATTGTATGACTTATTTTGTGTGTTGCTACACACAGAAATACTAGTGGCTAGGTTAATGCCTACATACTGAGAAGATATTCATCAAGAAAACATAATACAAGTAAAGAAGTATAAATTTATCCTTTTCATTTTTAGTGCAGAATATTGTTTTGTTCAGTTTGGTTTGGTTTGGGGTTAGGCAAGCTCACTTTCTGTACTATAAAGTCATAAACTTTACCTTTAAAGGCTTTATCTTATTTATTTTTAAATATCACATAATAGTTGCCCACAGCCAGTAAGGCTCAGGAAGGATCACCTGCTAATGTCCTCTGCTGGTAGAACCTTATGCAGATATTTCTGCATTTGAGAACAGTTGTTTAGTACTGTCATTCAGTACTAAAAATCCCTTAACCAACATTATGAACAACAGAAACAATTTATCCTACTTATTTAACTATCTTTAGAGATAGCCTATATACTTATATAAAGGCAGTCTTATTTCTTTGAAAAAATATATTTTAAAGGGCATGAATGTCATATGATTCTCTTAAGAAATTGTTCATTATATTAATGAATCAAAGATGACTTCTTTAAGAGAAATAATTTCACTTGCTTAGAGTATATTTTTTTATTTTTAATGGGAATAGATCTATTTTGACAAAAGTTGTAAGTAAATAACTAGGCATTTTTAAAAAAGCAAAAATATATGTCTGGACTAAATTATTAGAAGGTATTATCCTTTAATCATAGTAATATCTCCTTAGCGGACAATGCTATTTTATTGTTACTTTTAGATTACGTATCAGTTGAAACCCAAATTTGGTGTGTATTTGTTTTTTTAATAGGGCCATTAAAATTGCACAGATTTGATGGGTGACTAGAGAGTTTTGAAGTAAACCAAACAACGTGTTAGAATTTTAAAATAAACCATGGTTAGTGTTAAAAATTTACCAACACAAATTTCTTTCAGAGCCATGATATTTCTAGAACCTATTCTGACACTCTAAATAAGCTTAACCGTCTTCTAAAAACTTTTATTATGTATTACTTATATGCATAATGATGTAAAATTGAATCATTAAAACACGCTCTATGAACTTCTTTTAATAAGTTTCAGTTAAACAAATTGTAACTACAATTTACCTTCATTCACTTCTGTTTCATTCCAACTATTTATTTTCATAAAAACAAGTCAGAATGTACACCCATGTGTTTGCATACGTATACTTTTTGACTACATACATGGTTTTAAAACTGCTGATATAACTGTCATGGCATCCTTGGGACTTTACCTCAACAGTGGGAAACCTCTGTGACTGGTGGTGTGTTCTGCTTGAGTATTGCTCACACCTGCTGGACTCACTCTGCTCACTCAGCCCAGAAGGCTGTTCTTGGCTTGTGCTAATGGCCTGGATCCCACACCTGCCAAGGATGGGCCAGTTGCACAGCAGTGAGAGGTTTGTAGGCAAGTGAGTGTGTGTTCTGACCACTGTGCACAGGCAGGTACTCTGGCTGCTGGAGCAGGGTAAGAAGCCCTAGGTGCCGGCACAGGTGACAGCTGTGTGCGAGGCTGTGGCTGGACCAAAAGTACTGCACGTGTACCCAGCTGTGCCTGGGAGGGCAGGGATCCCACCTGTTCAGCTTGGAAGGGGACAGGGTTCTCACCTGTTCCTGGGCTCCTGTGTCTGGACAAGGGGAACTCAGTGTCACCCAGAAGCTTGGAGACTTCAAAGAGGGTGTCACAGCCCTGGTGCAGGGAGCCACTAGGTCTGGGCTCCCAGAAGGGCTTTAGCTCTGCTCTCCTTGTGGCCAGCAACATGGCGAGCAGCGGTTGAGGAAGGTTTCAGCCCTGTTTATGTTAGAGCTATTCTAGTCCTGCCATTCAGCAAGTCCCGAGTTCTTGACCCACATCCGGGAAGAATGAGTGGACAACTGAAGGGTGAGCAAGGTAAAGAGGTGCTTCCTTGAAGAGCAGCACAGCTCTCAGGAGTCCCACAGTTGGTAGCTCCTATCTGCAGGCAAGTCATCCTGTCTGACTGTACAGCTGTCTGTAAAGAGGAGACCCACAGTGGGTAGATCCTCTCCACAGGAAGGTCATCCCTATGTCTGCTCAAATCTAACTTAGTCTGGGGTTTCTATGGGGTACAGAAAGGAGGAAGTGCATGCTGATTGGTCCATGGGCGGCCATGGGTGGGCCTGGAAAAAGCACCTTAAGTTACCACTTGGAACAGGGCAGCCCAGCCCCCAGGCCGCAGACTATCTTTGACCTGAAGGTGTGGTTTCCTCTCTTTCTGCCTGAGAGTCTATCTGCCTCTTGTCACTATCCATGGTGCCCAGGCTGCTCTTGCCAAGGGGCGCCTGTAGGCTCACGTTGAGCCACCCTCAGCCCCTACCCCAGCATCTCTCTTGTGCTAGTCGGAGCCCAAAATCTGGAAGAGGCCGCGGTGGCAGGGGGCTGGCATGTCAGCGCCTCTTTGAGCGAGTACACACCTGGCCAGGTTGTGACAGCGCATGGGCCCCTCTTCAGCTTTTCTCTGAAATCTGAGCAGGTACTGGAAGTGGGGAAGGCTCAGGAAGGCTCAGCCAGGGCAGCAGGTGCAGGCACTTCCAAGCCTGCAGTGCAGTCAGGCTTCCCACCCCTGAGAGTGCGAGATACCCGGGTCTACAGCTGCAGCTGAGTGGCTGTAGCTGTGCCCAGGAGGGCAGGGATTCCACTGGTCCAACTTGGAAGGGGACAGGGTTCTCACCTGTCCCTGGCTTGTCGGACCCATGGAACACGCAGCACTGCCTGTGCCTGGCACACTGCAGCCAGCATGGCAGCAGCGGCTCCACACCACCATGGCTGCCATCATCATCACTGGCATCAACACTATGCACAGTAGCAAAACATGGAATAAAGCTACATGTTTATCGACGATAGATTGGATACAGAAAATGTGCTTACATACCATGGAATACCATGCAGCCATAAAAAAATGAGATCATATCGTTTGCAGGAATATGGATGGGGCTGGAGGTCATTATTCTTAGCAAACTAACACAGGAACAGCAAACCATTTACTGCACGTTCTCACTTATAAGTGGGAGCCAAATGATGAGATCACATGGATACATGGAAGGGAACAACAAACTGAAGCTTATTGGAAGATGGAGGCTAGGAGGGAGAGGAACAGGAAAAATAACTAATCGATACTAGCCTTAATACCTGGGTGCTGAAAAAATCTGAACAACAAACCCCCATGACACACATTTACCTATGTAACAAACTTGCACATGTATCCTTGAATTTAAAATAAAAGTTAAATAAAAAACTGACATCTCAATAGCCTCATTTTTTTTCAATACAAATTCCTTCAATACAAGAACAATTTGAGATTTCACTTTTCAATATTGTATCATAATTATCATTTTTCCTAATTAATCATAAGTTTATAAACATTATTAGCTAATATAATTTGGCTCTTCACTAAATCATTAGTAATACCAAAATTCCAGATTTAATCTTTTTAATGCTGACATTTTGATAGCCTGCCTTTAGGATGGGAATTGGGGAGCCTAATACCAGATGTTATTTCCAAGGGAACTACTGGAAATGTAAACTTCAGCAAGATAAGCAAGACATATTTTGGAGAGATGATATGAAGACCGAAAAAACAGGTCTTCTCTTAAACGGCTAGTAGTATATCTTTCTGTTAGCATGCTTTATCAACCAATTGCATGTAGTTACTTGAATTGTGTAGAATATTTTGAAAAATTGACTTTGAGAGAGAGATCCAAGATGGCTGATCACTAGCAGCTCGGGATTGCAGCTCCCACTGAAAGAGCAGAGAACGAGAGGACGCCACACTTTCAGATCAATTTTTGTTGCTCACACACCAGGAGATTCCCAGTGGAGGAGCCCCACGTGTCGCCAGCGTGACTCTTGAGGCCGGTGAGGCGGTTTTGCCACTGCCTTGGTGCGGTGGTTCTCGGTGCAGAGTCAGAAAAGCACCATCAATCTTAACGCCGCTGTTTTGGCCGGAGCAGTGGGTTGCTCAGATTCTAGCGCCGGGAATCAGCAAGTTGGACGTTGATTTCTGATTTCCATTCAGAAACCCAACTATAAAGACGGTAATTATAAAGACCACAGATGGATAAATTTATAATGAAGGGAAGAAACCAGCCTAAAAAGACTGAGAATACCCAAAATCAGAATGCCTCTCCCTCTACAGGGGATCACAGTTCCTCATCAGAAACAGAACAAGGCCTGATGAAGAAAGACTGTGTTCCATTAGCAGACGATGGCTTTAAAAAGTAGATGATAAGAAACTTCTGGGAATTAAAAGAACTTGTTCTAACCCAATGCAAAGAAACCAAGAACTTTGAAAAAAGGTTTGAAGAAATCTTAACAATACACACAATTTAGAGAGGAATATAAGTGAATTAATGGAGCTGAAAAATACAACACGAGAACTTCGTGAAGTATGCACAAGTTTTAACAGCCAAATTGATCAAGCAGAAGAAAAGATATCAGAGGTCAAAGACCAACTTCATGAAATAAAACAAAAAGACAAGATTAGAGAAAAAAGGATAAAAAAGAACGAGCAAAGTCTCCAAGAAATATGGGACTATGTGAAAAGACCTAATCTACGTTTGATAGGTGTATATTATTCAGGAAAACTTTCCCAACCTAGCAAGGCAGGACAATATTCAACTCCAGGAAATACAGAGAACACCACAAAAATATTCCTTAAGAAGACCAACCTCAAGGCACATAATCGCCAGATTCACCAGGGTTGAAATGAAAGAGAAAATACTGAGGGCAGCCAGAGAGAAAGGTCAGGTTACCCATAAAGGGAAGCCCATCAGACTCACAGGCCAATATTCAACATCCTTAAAGAAAAAAAACTTTCAACCCAGAATTTTACATCCAGTCAAACTAAGCTTCATAAGCGAAGGAAAAATAAAATCTTTTGTGAACAAGCAAGCACTTACAGATTTCATCACCACCAGGCCTGCTTTACAAGAGCTTCTGAAAGAACCACTACAAATAGAAAGGAACAACCAGTATCAGCCTTTCTAAAAAATACCAAAAAATAAAGAACATCAACATAATTAAGAAATTGCATCAACTAATGGGCAAAACAGCCAGCTAACATTAAATGACAGTATCAAACACACATATATTGTTATTAATTCTAAATTTAAATCGACTAAAACTCCCAATCCAAAGACACAGACAGGCAAAAAAAGCCAAGACCCATTGGTATGCTACATCCAGATCCATCTCACATGCAAGGATACATAAAGACTCAAAGGGATGGTGAAAAATTTACCAACCAAATGGAGAGCTAAAATAAATAAATAGAAAGCAGGAGTTGCAATTTTTGCTGATAAAATAGATTTCAAAGCAACAAAGATCCAAAGAAGCAAAGAAGGATATTACATAAAGATAAAAGGATCAATGTAACAAGAAGAGCTAAAGATCCTAAACCTATATACACCCAATACAGAAATACCCAGATATATAAGACTTACAAAGAGACTTGGACCCCCACGCAATAATAGCGGGAGACTTCAACATCAATATTAGATAGATCAATGAGACAACGTTAACATCGATATCCAGGACTTGAACTCAGATCTGGAACAAGTAGACTTAATTAATATTCATAGAACTCTCCACTTTAAATACACAAAATATACACTCTTATCAGTACTACATCACACGTATTTACAGGTTTAAATGAAATATTAGTTGGCTGCTTGTTAATTATTTTCTTCCCTCTTTTTATTTTTTTATTATTTTTTTTTATGTCTCTATTATTAAACACAATTACAGGCATACCCAGTTTTAGACTGCATTCTAGCCCGGGCAATAAAGCAACACCCATGTTCTCTCTCCTTCTTCCTCTTCTTCTTTCTTCCTTTTCTTTATTCTTTTTTTTTTTTTAATTCTTTTTCTTTCTCTCGTTCAAAAAAAAAAAAAGAAAGAAAAATTGCTTTAAAAATTAATTTTTCCTATAGAGTTTCAATAAGATATTTGAGGCACCTATTTTTAGCTAGTAAATGTAAAGATTCAAATCAGTTCAGTCTTTAAAGATTACACCTGAATGATTTCACACCTAGAACTTATGGCTATTTATTTTCACTCAAATCATTCCAGTAAGTATTTAACATTATTGAATGTCCCCATAACTTTAAGTGATAGTAAAATAATACAGGTTAAGTAGTTACAAGCACGTGGTAGACATTTTGGTCGGCCAAACTTGAGATTTAATCTTATTTCAGCCATCTTGTGCTTGTGTGTTGTTGGCCAGGCTTTCTGACCCATCAGTGTATTTTTGCACCATATAAAATGGGTAAATAATTGTGTTCTAGAAGAATTACCTTAATGATTATATGAAATAATAAGTCATTTAGAGCAATTCTTATACATAGTGAACACTCCATTAAAGATATTCATTCCATGTTTCTTTCCATGCCAGCTAATTTCTTACTGAATACTAGACATTTTAAATTTTATGTGACTGGGTTCAAAATTTTTTTTCATTTGAAAAAATATTTTTAAACAGGTCCTGGTATTTAAGTTACTTATAAACAGTTTTATTCTTTTGATGCATGATTTTATGCTTTGGTAGACAAGCCCAGAATAACTTTTAATCCAGAATTTGTTTGCTCATACTAATAAGGACTCTACTTGATATTCCATGTGTCATTAGTTCATTCCACTCTAGTTGTTCAGAACATGAACCACTTCCAGCCCTATGTGATCTCCAGCAACCATTCTGCTTGTTCCTTTCCGGTGGGGCTCCCTTAGTCATGAGTTTCTTCATCAGTATGTCAATCCGTATTCATAAGGGGTGTAATGTTTCTCTGCAGACCTCTGGAGTGCTCGCATGCTCTCTTTCTCGTCTCTCTTCTCTCTCTCCTGTCTCTCCTCTCTCTCTTCCCTCTCTCTCTCTCCTCTCTAAAATAACGTCTTGTGAATTCTAGCCAAGTTGGCCTTCCCAAACCCTACATTGTTTCCTTATCTTATGGAGATTAGCATGCTCCGGCTTTGGCATCCTGTCTTGCACTACAGCCTAAACATTTTGTAAACGAATTGGGCCAGAACAATCTTAGGTATAATCTTATGTATTTACCTTATTTCCCTGGCCTAAGAGGCATGTTGACCAAAGAAAGGGGAAAAAAGAGCTTCTTAAACTTGGTAGTTTCTTAGTTGTTAAAGATGGGAGGTAAGTCTAGTTCCAGTTATTCTATCATAGCTAAAAACATTTTAATATAATGATATCTTAAAAACACTTTATTTTCTTTGAAATATATATTTGCTTTAATTTCTATTTTTTCAATCTCAATAGCCACAAATCTCTATTTCTATTGTTAAAGTTTTTTACATCCTACTGAAACAATTGTGTATAAAAATAAATGAGAGAAGACTTTGTATAAGACAATGTGTCAAGCAATAACATTTTTATTATTTATTAATTTCAGCTTTTATTTTTGTTAACTCTTCCTTTCTTCAGGATACAGTGCTTCTTCTAAGACATTTTCCCTGGTTTCTTGAACTGAATGCTTTTTCAAAAATTATTTTCCACCTTTCTTAGCTATTGACTAAATGCATTCAAGGGTTCACCTTTCTGGACTTTAGAGGAATGATTTTATTTATCTTCTTACATTTACTTTATTCTCTCTCCTGATTCAATTACCTTTTAAGCTTCATGACACCCTCTGTAAAACCTACTATTTCCAGTTTTGTTTCTGGCTATTAGATACTCCATCTTAATGTCCTCTTCTTATGGTTGGAAAATTTAGCTGTTTAAGATTGTTGTTACGTATAAGTGGAACTACTCCAGGGAGGGCACTCAGGCTGGGTCCCACATGATTTCTGAGACCTAAACCTTTATCAAGATGCCATTTTAGAGCCATTTCAACAGACTATGCACTATCTTGGAGTCCAGTTGAACTGGGACTGAGGGGTGGACCCCTAAAAAGCCACAAGGGTAGAGCTGCCCATGGCCTTGAGAACATACCCCTCATACCAGTGTGTCTTAGATGTGGGGGGACATGGAGTCAAAGGAAATTATTTTGGAACTTTAAGATTTAAACAGTTCTTCTGGGTTTTAGACTTACACGGGGCTTGTAAAACTTCTTTTGGGCAATTTCTCCTTTTTGGAATGGAAGTATTTACCCAATGCCTATATACCCTCATAGCATATTGAAAGTAGCTAACTTGTTTTTAATTTTACAAACTCACAGGAGGAGGGTGCTAGCCTTGTCTCAGATGAGACTTTGGACTTTACACTTCTGAATTAATGCTGAGTAAGTTAAGACTTTGGGGGACTGTTGGGAAGACATGATTGTATTTTGCAATGTGAGAGGGACATGAGAATCTGGAGGAACGAGAGACAAAATCATACGGTTGGAATGTGTGTCCCCAGCAAAATCTCATGTCAAATTGTAATCTCAAATGTGGGAGGTAGATCACAGGGACAGTTTCTCATGAATAGTTCAGCATCATCCTCTCAGTGCCATTCTTGTGATAGTGAGTTCTCATAAGATCTAGTTGTTTAAGATAGAAAAGCATCTCCCCCTTTTCTATCTTCCTTCTGCTCTTGCCATGTGACACATCTGCTACTCCTTCACGTTCCACCATGATTTTAAATTTTCTGTGGCCTCTCCAGAAGCCAAGCAGATGCCCCTATGCTTCCCGTACAGCCTAAAAATCTGTAAATCTATTAAACCATTTTTCTTTTTAAATTACCCAGTCTCCTGTCTTTTTTTTTTTCTTTTTTTTTGTGAGCAATGTGATAACAGAGTAATACAGATGGAAGCCATAAAAATTTTTGGAAACAAGTGTATATGAAAACATAACACAGGAAAGCCTGTGGGATACAGCAAAGTCAGTACTAAAAGGAAAGTTTATAACAATAAACACCTACATCAAAGAAGTAGAAAAGTTTTAAATAAAACATCTAATGATGCACTTCAAGGAATTATCAAAGCAAAAACAATTGAAGCCCACAATCAACAAAAAGAAAGAAGTAATAAAAATAAGAGCAATTCTAAGAGTAATAGATACTAAAAACATAAGAAAATGAAAAGTTGGTTTATTTAAAATATTTTTTATTATATTTTAAGTTATGGGTACATGTGCAGAACATGCAGGTTTGTTACACGTGCCATGGTGGTTTGCTGCATCCATCCCCCATCACTTATGTTAAGTATTTCTCCTAATGCTATCCCTCCCCAGCTCCCTGAGTCCCTGCTATCCCTACTGTAGCCCCACCACCCCAAACAGCAAAATATTTTTTAAAATGATAAACCACTAGTTAGATTAAGAAAAGAAGAGAGGTGGCCTGAATAAACAAAATTAGAAATTAAAAAGGAAACAATGAAAAAATAACAGATGCTGAAAAGAAAAGAGAATGCTTATATATTGTTGGTGGGAATGTAAATTAGTTCAGCCATTGTGGAAAGCAGTTTAAAGATATCTCAAGGAATGTAAAACAGAACTACCATTTGACCCTGCAATTACTGGATATATACACAAGGAAAAATAAATCATTCTGCAAAAAGACACATGCACTTATATGCTTATTGCAGCAATATTTACAATAGCAAAGACAGGGAATCTACCTAGATTCCCATCAATGATGGATTACATAAAGAAAATGTGGTAAAAATACATCATGGAATTCTACACAACCAGAAAAATGAATGAAATTGTTATTTGCATCAACATGGATGTAGCTAGAGGCCATTATCCTAAATGAATTGATGCAGGAACAGAAAACTAAATACCACATGAACTCATTTATAAGTGACAACTGAGCATTGGGAAGATGGGAACAGCAGATACTGGAGACTCCAGGAAGAGAAGAAGGAGGGAGACAAGAGTGAAAAGCCACTTGGTGGTTACTGTGCTCACTACCTGGCTGACCAGATCATTCATACCTCAAACCTCAGTGTCATGCAATATACCCATGTAATACATTGCACATGTATCTCTTCAATCTAAAAGTATAGCTGAGTTGTTTTTTTAATAAGTAGACAATGTAACTGATACAACAGAATTACAAAAAATAATTAGAGAATATTGTATATAACTATTCACTAACAAATTGGAAAACTTGGAGGAAATGAGCCAATTCCTAAAACCATACAACTTACCAATATTGAATTAAAAAGAAACAAAAACCTGAACAGACCAATAACAAGCAGTTAGATTAAATCTGCAATAAAGTTTTTCATCAGCTGGGTGTGGGGCTCATGCCTGCAATCCCAGCACTTTGGGAGGCGACAGCAGGTTGGTAGCTTGAGCCCAGTCAACACCAGTCTAGATAACATGGCAAAACCCATCTCTACAAAAAATACAAAAATTAGCTGGGCGTGGCAGGTCATACCTATAGTTTTAGCTACTTGGGAGGCTGAGGTGTGAGTACGCATTGATCCCAGGAGGTAGAAATTGCAGGGAGCTGTGATTGTGCCACTGCACTCTTGCCTAGATGACAGAGTGAGATTGCATCCCAAAAGAAAATAAAATACACAAAAAAGTCTCCTATCAAGGAAAAGGAGACAGGAGATGCATTAAATGCCAAATTCTATCAACTATACAAAGAAGAACAAATTCTATCAACTGTATAAAGAAGAACTAATACAAATCTTCCTCAAACTGCTACAAAATATTGAAGAAGAGAGAACTCTCTTCAACTGTTTCTGTGAAGCCAGCGTTACCCTGACATAGAAGCCAGAAAAAGACACAAGAGAAAACCACTGCTCAATATCCCTGATGAAGATAGACAAAAAAAAAAAAATCAACAAAATACTAGGAAATTAAATTCAGCATTACATAAAAAATCTAATATGCCATGATCAAGTGAGACTTATAATAGGGATATTAGTATGGCTTAAGATATGCAAATTAATAAATATATCATGCCAACAGAATGAAGGACAAAAACAATATGGTCATCTCAATAGACAAGAAAAAAATCATTTGATAAATCAACATCCCTTCATGATTAAAAACTCAAATTAGGGGTAGAAGGAACATATATCAAAATAGTAAAGGTCTAACATCTAACAACTAACATCATACTGAACAAGGAAAAGTTGAAAGCCTTTTCTCTAACACCTGGAATAAGACAAGAATAATCATTTTCACCACCCTTAACCAAAATAGCGTTGGAGGTCCTAACCAGAACAGCCAGACAAGAAAGAAATAAAATACATGCAAATTGAAAAGAAGTAAGTCAAATTGTCCCTCTTTGCAGATTCCATACTCTTATATTTGGGAATACCTAAACACTCCACCAAAAACTCTTAGAACTGATAAACAAATTCAGTAAATTTGCAGGATACAAAACAATTTTCAAAAATCAGTAGCATTCTACCCACCAATAAGAAATAACACAATCTCACAATACCCACAAAAACTGCAAAATACAATAAAATACACAGGAATTAATTTAATCAAGTAGGTAAAAGATCTCTGCAAGAAAAACTACAAAACACTGATGAAAAAAATTGTAGAAAAGGCATAAAAATGAAAAAAAACATCACGTTTATGAATCAGAAGAATTAAGAGAGAGCTAAGATGGCTGACTAAAAGCAACCAGTAAGATCTTCTCCCACTGAGACCAGAACACCAAGTTCACTAGCAAACTGCCAGCAGATCTTAGGAAAGAAGGTACTGAGAGTGGATACAGGGAGGACACCGACCCTGGGACTAAAGCATAAGGAAGCTAGGAACGCTGTACAGGTTTACACAGCACCAGGACTCATTTCTGGCCCCCAGCAACTTCTAGGGGAGGGGTGAGTGAAATAGACATGGAGTGGCCCACTCTCACCACCAACCTCTAGAATCCTAGAGGTAGCTGACCCCTACAATCACCATGGACATTTGAATTGGCAAGGAAAACTGCGCAGACAGTTGGCAGACACAAAACTGGCGACTGCACAAAGCCTAGAAAGCTTGGCATGGGAATGGCTGCAGTGGAGCACAGCCATGGGCTTCCATCCACACTAGTGGTGACTAACACTGAATGGTCAGGAAAAAAAATTATTTTTAAAAAACTGAGGATATTAAAAAGCAAATTAAGTAGGCTGTCCAGTTGAATAACTTTCCTGAACTTTAGGGGAAGAGCTCACAATTAATCCTAAGCTTCCATTGCTCCTTCGTATCTATAGTAAGTAATAAATCTATTTTATGCAATTTATGTTTGTGGCTGTTTTGTCTTGCTAGACTCAGACAAGTTGGTAATCAGTGCACAGTGCACCTGCCTCACAAAGTTTATTTTGTTAATAGGGTCCAGCCTAAGAAAACTTGGCTTCCTGACAAAGCAGGAAGGGTTAATCTCTAGCATGCAGCCCAGCATGAAGATGCCAGCCTGGGGGTGCATGGGCTGGACATACAGCTGGTTATTTTACGGGGAAAGAAGTGTGTTAAATAAGACATAGGGCACCCTGCTACCAGCCTCGGTATGTGAATGAACTGACTGCATGGATTGAGGCAGAGATAATGGAATAGTGAAAGAGAGAAGAGCTATACATAATCCCCTGTTGTTGGGCATTTATGGGATCACTCGTTCCCTGGGTGAAGAGCTCAGGAAATGAGTACTACATGGATCCTGGGGCATCTGGGGAGAAGGGAAAATAGATACTCCTCCCCTAAGATACATGAAAAGAAAACGAACATGTGCAATCTAGGCATTCGCAGAAACGGAGATTCACAACCGAAAAGACAGATACGGAGAAAGGCCAAGGAAATTTTCTGCAGCTTAGCTGCTGCATTTGTTGGATAAAAGAATATTACAGATCCAAATGTCTCTGGCTGAACAGTGCAATTAGGAATGGTCCCAGGTCTCTGGGTTGTAGTGGAGGCCAGTGGCCCTCTACTCCTGTCAAGATAAAAGAGGGAAAAAGTGGGAACTCAAACTTTCCAGCAGTTTTTTGATACTGTATCTCACATGGCAATATTATCAGGTCCTCAGTATTTCCAGGTGAAACATTAAACTCATGACACCAGTGGCTTTTGAAACAAACACAGTGACCCATGATATTTATCTGCCATGGTGCTTCTCTGCTGCTGGGTGAGGCTCTTTTGGCCATATGGGTGCCAGAAATGGTTCCCATTGCTGACTATATTATAGATACTGACATTTTGGCTTCTTGAGGCACAGAACATCACTGCTGCCTGAGAGGTTATACCCTCTCACTGCTAAGAACTCAAACAGTAACATTGGGGCATATCTACTCCTGCCTGCTACCTAAGCTAACCAAGCTCCAACAGGCTATTTAATGAAAGTAACACCTCATACCAAATGGAGAATGGGACACTGTGTTAACTTATGACTTGCTACCGATAAAAGTTACCACCCACCCTTTCATCACGTACCAGCTCAGTCTGGCTGATCAAAAGGTCATTTGGAACATGGAGACTAAAAATGGATTATTGCAGGCTGAATATCAAGGCAGGAAGGTGAAAAGGGCATGATAGATATAGTCAAGCAAAAATGTCTGGCCCTGGAAGTACCCACTAAGAAAAAGGAGGACAAGAACTGGTAGGCATCTTCGGGTACTAGGGATAGCCTGTACCCTATCTGGGTGTTCTTTTAGCCCTCTCAGATAAGCTGGCCCAACAAAGCTGCCAACTTTAAATTGGAACTTTTGGAGCAGCAAGTCTTGGTAGCCATTCAGTGAGCTGTGGCCCAGGTTCTGCTTTTAAAAACTTTAGAGCTTGCTTGCCTGATAAAATTACAAGTGTCTTCAGCCTCCATATCTACTGACTGGAGTCTATGGCAACAAAAGTCTGCCACTAGTATCCACTAGCCTCTTGGCTTTTGGACACATAAGTTATGTGAAGCAGCCACCAAATATGCCTCTTGAATGACAATGTTTTGCTTGCAGTTGGACCCATAAGATTGATATGGCCATCTTACAACTAGGGCACCACATGTGAAACTGTCACTGAACTGCTCATTCTCACTTGGATGTTTACAAACCCCACCAATAAAATTGGACAAGCTCAAGAGGGCTTAATTACCAAATGAAAATGGTACATTCAAGATCAGGTCCCCATGTCCAAACTGCCAGCTTATCAAAAGGGGATGTCCTTCCTGGGGCCATCTAAAATCTGACTCAGAGACTTGCTTACTGATGATATGACATGGGTTTTTTTGTTTTTTTGATAAGTCTGTGAAATAACATGCAGTCAGGGCTCACTGGGCTATAGCTGCCATCTGCCCAAAAGATGGTTGTCTTTTACTGAGAGTGGACATGGTCACTCTATCCAATGAGCCCAAATACATGTAATGGTGATGGCCATGCAGGCCACTCTAACTGCCATATTTTGCTATATTTTCACTGACTCATGGGTTATTGATATGGTTTGGCTCTGTGTCCCTACCCAAATCTCATCTCAAATTGTAATCCCCGGGTGTTAACAGAAGTGATTGGATTATGGGGGTAGCTTCCCTCATGCCATTCTTGTGATCGTGTAGTTTTTTCCCGCATTGACATACACACTCTCTCTTGCTTGCCACCATGTGAGATGTGGCTGCTTCCCATTCTTCCATGATTATAGGTTTCCTGAGTTCCCCCCAACCATGTGGAACTGTGAGTCAATTAAACCTCTTTCCTTTATAAGCTACCCACTTTCGGGCAATTATTTGTAACAGTGAGAATATGGATTAATACAGACAGTGCCAAAAGGACTAGTCATCTGGTCAGGGAAATGGCAAGTGAATGACTAGACTGTAAATAATCCCCTGTGTGGGAAAAGTAATATGGAATAAATAGTTTCACAGTCCTATTTGGAACAAGGACTTGCTACCTGGAAGGAAAATTCTCTGTGGAACAAAGACTTGCTACCTTGGAAGGAGCAAATATATATCATTTATGTGGAGGCTGAGACTACCATAGCTTCCCATGAGATAACTTATGTCATGTTTCTGGATACTTCATGGAACTTCACTCCGACCAGGAAACATGTCTCTCCATTCAAGCAACATAACGATGGATGTTCTCTATGAAATGCAGTGGGCATAATACATATTCTGTCTTCCGCGATCAGTGGAACCATGAATTGATGGAACAGCCAACTCATATAGTAACTGAAAAAAAAATGGCGACAGCCTGCTAAGTGGGTGGTATTTCCCATATGAGTAATGCAGTGTAGATACTAAACACTGCATTCCAATGCAAGGGAAGCACAATACTGCAGTGCATATTGAGAATCACATAGTTTTGTGAGTGTGGATGTGAAGTCAAAGGAAGACATACATTCAAATCATAGCAAATGACAACTAAATATATGAAATGGTGCTCCACATCATTAATCATCTGGAAAATTCAAATCAAAATCACAATGCTATATTGTCTTCATACCTGGTAGGATGACTATCAACAAAAAAACAAAAGATGACAATCATTGGTAAGCACGTGGAGAAATTGCCTAACATTTTTGTAAATCATTTACAAAACCACTAAGCTACAGTTTAGTCCCAAAGAAGAATTCATTCTAAATTTATAATTTAAGTTTTCTATTTTAAAAATAAATAACCTTGTAAACAAATTTGTCAAAAGTAAACCAAAGTTGAGGCATTAATTTTTGAGACAAAGTTTCTTGTAAATGTATGCATTTGGCCTCTCCTCTATTCTTCAATTAATGCAAAACATTGTGATTAAATTATGGCATATGTTTAATAACCCTATCTTATCTTCTTAAAGACCATTTTTGCTATAAAATCTACAGAATAAATTTCATAAATGTACATATAAATACTTTTAGGTACAATTTGCTCTTCTGGAAAACAATCTGTAATGATGTTAGGATAAATTATTATTATCTATTTTTTTTAAAGAGGATGCTCTCTATAACAATTAGAATGTAGAATATGCCCATTCTAGAACAATTAGAAATGTATAATTAGAATGTAGAACTTAGAATTCAGTTATGAGTTACCATACATAGGTGATAGACAGTTACAATATTGGTCAATGAATCATATCTCTTTGTGTCAATACCATTGTATAGATTCATTGATCCCAACTTAGTCATGTTACTTGTTTTGGCTAATGGAACCATATCATTTGTGTGTTGAGACTTATCCTTTGTTGTTTCCTAAGACGTCCTGCTGAGGAAGCTTTCATTACCTAATGCAATATAGGCCCATGGAGCATGCCAAATCCGTCTCAGCTAAGGTCAGCAATACCAGTGATTCTCCAACCAATAGGCCAACTATTAAATGTTACCAATGAAACTTCTCAACTGAGTCCAGTCCAAATTTCTGGTCCACAACATCACAAACAAGTTAAATGCTCTGGTTTTAATCCACTAAGTTTTGGAGTGATTTGTTATGTAGAAGTAAATTACCAATATGTCCTATACTGTTTCAATTATTTTTTAAAATGCATTACTGATACATTCTGCCAAACTGACAAATACGTCAGCTTTTGCTCTGGACCACAGTAGCATCTGGACTTAGAACTTTGTCTGCAGGCCAACATGACCAAGGGGCAGTTTCTGTGGGAGTGACAGTTATTTTATTGTCCCATGAACATTTTAAATCATCCCTGCTGATACCAACAGTAAGAGTTTTAATAATGGCAGTATGCATGATAATATGCATTTCTAGCTACTAGCAACAAAGTAGAGACAAGCCAATGTATTTCAAGTTAGCTGCTACAATAGCTTTTAGATGGTAAGAGTGATAAATACCTCAATAATTTAGAATGGAATAAGTCTCCTATTAGTGAAACTTATTAATAGTACTAAGAGCTCTAAGTTGTTCTATGTTCCAATAACACCCTTTGCCAAATTGTGGTAATGTAGACTGAACAATTTTATAAACATTAAGTGTTTTCACTTAATGTTGGGCATTTTAGAAATATACATATTTTATTGTTTTAAATAATCAGAAAGGTGAATCATTTAAAATTAATGTTTCTTGAATTTTTCTGAGAAAACTAAATCGATGGGGCTATTGTAAGTTTAAATTTTTGCAGAAATAACTTTTTTGACTTCAATTTATTTTATTTTTTGAAAAATGTTACACTGTCTTAATTGTGCAGTTCTTTCATTTATTCATTTGAGCACGGATCATGTGCATCATGTGACCGGGAGTGGTGGTGGCATTGGAGAATTTTGATATGAAAGATAAAAATGAGAAACCAGACATATGTAAATAATCAATATTTAAGCGAAGTTCCAGGCATAGGTAACAGAAATAAATTCAAAGTTTGTTGGAAGAAAATATTCATAAGCTAGAAGTGACTCATATAAATACATAATTATCTGTAGATTTCAGACAAAATTAACAAAAAGTAACAAAGATACTCATTATTGTGAAGCTTCTGAACCAAAATGCAAAATAATAGTTCAAGAACCAAAGCAGAAAGCACAGTTTTCTATAAAGGTATAAAAGTTATGTTGTTATGTTGACCTCAGACTTCTCTACAACTGCTCTCTTTTTCTTTTCTTTTTTTTTTTTCTTTTTTGAGACAGAGATTCTCTCTTGCTGCTCAGGGTGGAGAGCAATGGTATGATCTCAGCTTACCAGAATCTCCCTCTCCCAGATTCAAGTGATTCTCCTGCCTCAGCCTCCTGAATAACTGGGATTACAGTCATGTGCCACCACATCTGACTAATTTTTTTGTATTTTTCGTAGAGACTGGGTTTCACCATGTTGGTCTGGCTGGTCTCGAACTCCTGATCTTAGGTGATCCACCTGCCTTGGCCTCTCAAAGTGCTGAGATTATAGGTGAGACACACTGCGCCCCACTTCCACAATAGTTCTGTGTGGATGTTTGTTTAGTCTGCTTTTCAGATAATTGGACAAAATACATATTACATGTGACAAAAAAGAACGTAATTCCAGGCAGTGTGTGAGATCAAAGAATAGGAAAAACATGAGCTTTCCTTGGATTTATCTTAATATGACAAAAAGACAGACATGGTCACTGGATAGTCAGAATATAATAATAAGCTTTATATAAAAGTAATAAGGAAATACAGAGGAGGTTAATTCCAAATGGGAGATTTTGAAATGATTCATGGAAAAATAACATGTTATCTTCCTTTCCTCATCTCTTCTAAGGGGAAGACAAAGGGCATTCCTATTAGTGTATGGTTTGGATGGAAGAATTGAGCTGAAAATTTCAAAGCTCAAAAGGACTGACAGTCCCATCAGACTGTAGGGAGTAGAAAAAGCTTCCCAAGTGGAGAGGAACAGATGTTCACCATGTTTCAAGCACACAAAGATGTTGAAACCATTAGGCTTTGGGAAACTTCAGAGTTTAGATTAGTTAGTTCCCTCTTGCAGGGAAGCCATCTCTTAGCCTACTCAAGTGTGCATGCCCTTACAACTAGCTTCCTTCCACATCCTGGTAAGGACAAAAACGACATGCACTAACATAAACATTGGAATTAAATATTGAAACATCTGTACGCTGCAGTAAAAGATTCACAATTCGTTTTGTGAAAGGAATATTGCACAAAGTCAGTAGCAAAGATTTGATTACTTGTTAAAACAGATAAAACTGTAAATAATGCAGAAAACAAACTGAAATGGGGAATTTTACCAGAGAATTACTGGAAAGTAGGGCTGGCAAATATGTGATGGTGGTGCTATTCTAACTGAATTATGGGAAAAGGTATTTCAGAGATATTATTTAAAGAGGTATAGATTGAGTCCAGGTAATACGTGGAAATATGTAAATACATTCAACAAAATATGGGTCAATACTTCTATCTTCTTTAATTTTTAATGTAATCTCAATTTCTACAACATCCCTTGAGATTTCTTCTAATGTATGTCTAATTAAAACATTTTGAAAGTACAAGTTTGGTCCAAAAATAACAAAATTATTTATAGAAAATCAAGCAAGTTTGTTTAGATCCAGGGCAAGAACATAAGATCCCATCTCTCCTAATCCTTTCATATATTTTCACTATCACAACTTCTATTTTCTATCAAATAACTTTTTATTGTTGGGTGAACAAATAGAAGACAGAGAATACATTTATGAATTATTTCAATATATACTTAAACCCCACTTGCCAATTTGCATAGTTAGTAATATCAAAAACTGCTATCATTTTTAATAGTAGGAGCATCCAGTAAAACAAGAACAGCTCAAAAAAGAAGAGCGTATTTTTGTTTAAACCTATTTTGTCTTTGTTCTAGTAAATTAGGTGTTTCACTGGGAGTATGGTATATAGCCTGAAATTTCAAAGAGCTTTTGTTTTCCCTACGGAAGAAAAGATGACATATATCAAAATGAGCAGTTTGGAAAATGTTATTCTTGAAACAAAGAACCCACTCTAACTACAGTTTATTATTTTCACCCCAATTCCCAAATGCCAGCCATAGTCACACAGCTGTAATACATTAGCTCTGTGGTTGACAATATCTTTCCAGAAATGATGTCTCTACCTTAGTTTTTACAGCATTATTAAACTTATCAACTTATATTGATCTTAGTGACTCTAGTCATATGTTCATATTACTACAATCCCTACATAATATACTTTCTTCTTAAACCTACCCTCTAAACAGCAAAATTTCCTCTATATATTGAAAATGTCATGCTTTATCTTTAAAGTCTCCTGTAAATTTCAAAACTTAAGACTCTCAGAAATCCTTTCATCAAAGAGAGTCTCCTGCAGAAACCAGTCCTTGCGAAGGAAGTAACTGATGATTGTGCAGTGATCTGAAAGTCTTATGCTAATTGAAAGTAAAATGTGTAACCATATTTACAAGAGAGTGCTATTATTTTTTTGAGAACACCTTACCTCTTAGTTGCAAAAAAAGTCTGGTAACTTTCAGCTTTAGATAAAATTCCCAGGTTTGGGGAACATAAAATTCCCAGGTTTGGGGACATAAATTCTGTAAGGATTTAAAGTATCTTTTCATTCTCAGTGAGCTCTGTAGATCCCATTAAATAGTAATATAATTAATTGAAATAAAGCTCAATGAATTTACTTCTATACACCATTTTTCTCAAAAATATAATTTTCTTACTAATAACTTTCCTGTTTAACAAAAATTATTTGATGTATTTGATTAGAATACTTTTAAAAATTGTTCTTTCCCCAAATATGAATGCTTTAAACACAGAAAATAACTCATATCATTTGGGAAATGATATAATCAATTTCAGTGTAATTTTATTTAAAAGTACTTAAAGACAATTGAGGTGAAATATTATTTTTGTACCATAAAGTAAATAATTCAATGAGCATCTAGTGGATAAGTGGTCTAAGGTGGTTCCCAAACTGATATCATTTTGTAAGGGGTGTGGGGGTGTGTGTGTGTGTGTGTGTTTGTGTATATAATGCATTTTATGAATTTTATAAGAGTGAGATCAAATATTCTTGGTTTCTCCTTGTTCAGATGCCTCTCTTTAAAATACGTGATCAATGTTTTACTGCTAAATATTTATTTCTCCAATTAAAAACAAACTAACACAATATGTTTAATTTTAAACAAAAAATAAATAGACATATACACATAATAAATTATAAGCATAGTTTTTTGTATCAAGATTCTGGTACAAACATTGACTTTCTTTTCACAGGGTAATTAGCAGAGCTCTTTACCCCTCATGATAGGTTAGTGTCTTAGCTATCATTTTTATTCAGATTCATTTTTCATGATGTAAGTATTCTAAACAAGGATTTGCCTCTGCATTTTTCCTAGTGCATGATAACATTCTAATTACTTTACACATTCTGAAAATATCTGTCACTTATCATATGAAGGCACTTTCTGATTGCTGAGAATACAGTATCAAATAGAATAAACCAAATTCCTATACTCATAGCACTTACATAAGACAACAAATCATAGTGGTTGAGATCATAGATTCTGGAGTCACTTGCCTGTGTTCAAGCCTCAGATCATCTATAACTTTTAGATTTATAACTTTCGGCAACTTAATCTCTTTTTAGCTTAGTTATATCACTTGTAATATGAGGATAGTTGAACAGCCCTCATATGGTTGAATTCGTTATTCTAAATAAAATGCTTAGAAAATGCCTAGTACATGGTAACCTCCATACATATATTACCTAATTTCAGGTATTTGTAGAGAAGACAGTCTATAGACAAAATAATGTATCTACTGTCAGGAGACAAATTTTTGGTTATCCTCTCTGATAAAAAGATTCAAGCAGAAGAGTATTTTATGCAGAGGAAATAGTGAATGCTGAGGTATTTGAGGAAAAATAAAAAAGTTGAGAGTGAACAAGAAGAGCCGGAGTTGGTAAGTTCTAAAATTGAACATTCCTAGCCCTTCTTCTCTTTCTCCTTCTATTCCAGAGACTATGATTCAACATCCACAAATATTACTTTTTGCTCATCAAACTAAAACCATTAGTCTCTCAAAAGAAAACCAGCCAAATCTTCTGCCAGTGCAATGGATGACTATACTTACATCTATTATAATACTTCTCTTAGTGATGGGGTGTTATCATCATTGGAGAAAGAATGGAACTCAAAGTATCATGATGGTTTGTTGACTTTAGAGAAAATCATGATAAATATCTGCAATAGTCTGTTCTCATGCTGCCAATAAGGACATACTTGAGGCTGGGCAATTTAAAAAGAAAGTGGCTTAATTGGACTTATGGTTCTACATATCTAGGGAAGCCTCACAATCATGGTGCAAAGCAAGAAAGAGCATGTCACATCTTATGTGGATAGCAGCAGGTAAAGAGAGAGAAAGCTTGTGCCAGGAAACTCCTTTTTTTAAAACCATCAAATCCCATGAGACTCATTTCCTATTCTGAGAACAGCAAAGGAAAGACCTACACCCATAATCCAATCACCTCCCACCAGGTTCCTTCTATGACATGTGAGAATTGTGGGAATTAAAATTCAAGATGGAATTTGGGTGGGGACATAGCCAAACCATATCAACATCACTGGGTTCAAACTTGTCAAGTAGCTCGAGTGAAAATATCACCAGATTGCAGATCTTAGGACATCTAGCCTCTCTTCATATTCTTTAGTGACCTAGGAAATCTATGGTTGATAATTTATTTTAAATTTGCAATGAATCACATCTAAATAAAGATGTTTTCTGTAGATTTAAATATTTTAAATAAAACTTCTCAAGCATCATCTCATATACTGCTGAAAAATTTATATTACCAAAAGCACAAATTAAACATATTTTCCCCAGTTTCATCACTCACAGAATACAGTACAATCTTTCAGTCAAATTATTCAATCTTTCCACAATTAAGCCAAGCCATTTGTATAAATATGTCAGTGACTTGTGAAAAAAGTAACTGAAAATTGTGCAATGACCTGAAAGTTTTACATTTATCAAAAGTAAAATGTGTAATCATATTTCCTAGAGAGTGCTATTAATTTTTGAGAATACCTTACCTCTTAGTTGCAAAAACATCTGGTAACTTTCAGCTTTAGATAAAATTCCCAGGTTTGAGAATATAAGCTCTGTAAGGATTTAAAATATTTTTTCATTCTCAGTGAGCTCCATAGATCCCATTTAATAGTAATTTACTTAATTGAAATAAGGCTCAATGAATTTACTTCTATACAACATTTTTCTCTTAAAAATATCATCTTTTTCCTAATAACTTTCATAATATTTGGGTGGGTTATTACTTATTAATTAATTCAAATTACCTAAAATTGGGCACTGTGTTTTCTGAACCCACAAATTCTTGTTTGAAATTGGTACCACCATTCACTAAATTACCTTTGTTTAGGACTGCCCATTCCACTGTCTGTAGCTTCCGTTTTCACAATGTGCACTTCCAAGAATGTGCCACAGACTCCTATTTGCCACAAATAGCATGTTGTTTATAGAATTTGGTAACCCTCAGTATATACTTCTTATCTGAAATGTCTCATAGATGGAAGAGACTGGTTAAAAAAAAATTAAAACAGAATTATCTAACTGACTTTGAGTCTGATCTTCTCTTGTATAGCTGTTTGACTTCCATCAGATTATTCAATATTTAGGAGCTTCATTTTCTTCTTCTGCAAAATATCATAATATTTGATGCTTAACACAGCTACTGGCACATTACTGGTACTCAAATCTCATCTTTAATATCTGTACATTGTATGTTCATATGTATGCCTATGGACTCTCTCTTACTAAATTCTGAGCTCCATTAAAGCAAATAAATAACTTGACATATTATTTTTGTACTCTTCACATTGACAATATTTTAAATCTTATAAAGAAAAATATATATAATTTTTGTTGTTGTTTGGAATAATATATCTACAATTAGGATACCTATTTATATTTAGATATCTTGGCAGATTAATGAAGGAATGTTTGGGGTAATTTGGTCCCTTAAGCAGAGATAAAATCTCAGAGGTTGGGCATGTACCTGTGTGAAATTTGTGAATACAGCACATTTAGCATGATGTATAAATGAATATATACATATTTTTTAATTTGGTGAGGACCTCATAAAAATACGTTATTTCTATGCATGGGAAGATAGCTGATCACATAATAGACATGTGCATGTACACACATATCTGTTTGCTTTACTATCATGTAGATTAAATCAGCTACCACTTTCTTTTTTAAATTGCCCAGTCTCAAGCATGTCCTTTACATTTTTGTTGAATTTTATTTTAAGCTTTAACCAAATGTTAGAAAAATTTCCAGAATTTTAACTAAACAAAAATAGTAATTGAATTTCTGTACAAGTATGTTAGCAAAATAACAAAACCCTCTTCTACCATGGTGAAAGTCTTTCTTATAAGAAGTAATTTATCCACATCCAGTGATAAAATAGGTACACTTTCAATTGCCTTTCTTTGCCTTTGGTCTTAACCCAGGTCTGAGAGGAATTTAATCTCATTGTCAGAGTTTACTTCAAATGACTTGGTTGTAATAGGTTTAGAATTGCTTAGGATCATCATTTGTTTCCATGATTATCACTTCACCTAAGCTAGCAATTACAATTCCCATAACAACATAATAGAGCACAATACAATGTATAGGAAACTAGCACGATCTCTGAAATTAAAGTATTAGCAGAAGACAATCTACATATGTGTATTGTGGAAGAATTTTAGTCCAATGTTCTTGATAGCATTCACTTTATGTTAATATAATTTATTGTTTATAATTATTGTCTTGATAAAGCTGTTTTCTTTCTTCCCTTGGCCATGCCTGCACATATTTGGAAGAAGCAATGCTCCTACAACATCATGTTCAATCTTAGTTCTCTGTAATAGGTATGAAAATATGGGCTAAGTTTACACTTAGAATTTTAAAGCACTCAGGCAGACCAAATGAGCATAAGATTTTGTGGTTAAAGATAATTTATCACACCGACTCTCTCTTTTATTCCCTAGGGTAATTTTGTTTTATGAGACTGTATATATCTTTCAGGCAGATACTAAGTTTATTTAAATTAATGCATGTAGATATCAATAGGTATCTAAAATGGGAGACTAGACACTGGAGCAGATGACTGTGGTAAATGAAGCCCAAATCAATACAAAGAAAGATAACTTAGCACATATTTAAAACATTTCTTATAGCTACAGATTTTTCTTTAAAAACTTTAAATAGATGTATTTGCACATAGGATTGCAATTGTCTGAATTCCTTGAAAGACCACCTATTAGGTTGACTCATTTTCCTTTTTTTTTTTCAGGTTTATTGTGGTGTAATTGATAAAAATTGTAAATATTGAAAGAATTGAACTTGTTTTGATATACAAATACACTGTGAAATGATCTAGGTTGGCCTTTTATAATCCTTTTTGTAGAATTATTTTACCTATATGCAGAGGCATGTACATACTTGCATATGTGTTAAATATGCGAGTTTGTTTAAAATAGATTTAATTAAAATTGAATCATTTGGCTTATAAAATAAAGGCATATTTGGGAATTCAATAAACATGAAACTATAATATCTTATTTAGTAACTCTTCTGAGAAAGGAACTATGATAGAAAGTCAGAAGATGTTACTGAATGTCAACCCTCAAGAAGTGTCAGCCCTATTAAAAAAGCCTTCATCAGTTATGCTACAAAATGTTCAAAGCATACGTGCCAGATTTTAAAAAACTCTTCAGATGTTTAAGAGATGGTATACATATCTATTTATTATCTCCAAATCCATGCCCTCTAAATCAGAATTCTTTTTCTTCAGACTAATAGGTTATTATTTAATAAATAGGATATCCAACATTATATACTAAAAATTTATTTTTTCATTTTTATCATAAATTCCATTGTCAATAGATAGGAATAAAATTCTTTGCAGTGATATTTCCCTTCTCTTATCAGTTCCTGATAAAAATTTCATAAATCAGTGAGGTTATTTATAACTGAAAAGTTCCGTATTTCTACCACTATAATTTTTCATGTCAATATAGGCCAGCTATGGGGGAGGTATAGCATGACATTGCTTTATTAATGCTGACACTTTGCAATGGATTGAAGGAGTTTTCATTCTGTTTATATATAGAGGCATGTTATTAGCATTCAGATGCCATTTTTCCATCAACTAATCCATTTCAAGATATTTGCATGAAGTCAAATTTGCTTACCACTCAGCAACATACAAAACACAATTTACAGACTTGGGTTCACATTAGTAAAGTTTAGTTACTTAGAGCACAGAATTATCAGTCAGTCTCATTACCAAGGGAAGACAGGTAGTGAATTCCACAGGCGCTGTCACTTTGCTTGTCCTGAGTTGATTTATACAGTGTATATTTCAAATGTTTAAAAATATGTCAAAGTTGGAGTTTTACTGATAAGGTTAGTAACACTAAGATTTGAAATTTGTCATTTATACAATTTCATGAAGTGACAGTCTCTTTTTCTCTTATGAAATTAACAAAGTAAAATTTAGCCCAATTGCATTTGAACAAATTTGAGGCTGACACATATATTATCTAAATAAAGCATTTAAAATTACTGTAAATGTTTACATATTAAAACGTGTTTAAACTATATAGGCAATTTAGGTAATTATAATATGTATTTATATTGTAATTGCATTTTATGTAAACAATTGCCTAAGTTGACCATTGCACCATGTGGAGATATTTTTTAAATGTCCAATAATACCTCATTCTGTGACAATACAGTTCTGAGTTATTTAGACCATTAATATGTTTCTTAAAACATAGTTATCAGGTAGGTACTATAATTATTCTGTTTTAGAAATGATTGTACTGAGTCACAGAAATTACATAATTTACACAGGCTGACAACAAAAGTAAGGGAGGAGGCCAGGAGTAAAATGCAAGTATTCCCTAATTTTGATTGTTCATAATACCATGTGACATGGGGCTCAACGGGAACAGAGCCTGAGCTGCTCTGAGGGCTTGAGGGGAGATGAGATCCTAAAGATGGGGGTTGATTAATGCTATACTAGTATGTTTCTAATGGGATAAATGCGTTCTCAGTGGAGAACCCGGGTAAAAAAAAAGTTTCTAGCATTTCCAGATAAAAGCAAAACTACATCTTACAGGCATGCAGAGAAGCTGTACATGGTTTATATGTAACAGAACTGGTAGTCAAAATTATACAGAACACATTGGAATGAAGGAATACTTTATTATCTATCTAGCTGATAAATTTGTAAATAATGTGATCTTCAAACAAAAAATAATAAGACCAGATTTTGGGCATTGAATATTAGGAGGAGACCAAGTATTCAGCCCAGCCTATATGAAAAGAAGGAGAAGATGAAGTTATCTGTAGATCATGCAAGGGTAACTTTTTCTTATCACAGGGAAGACTTTCTTATTTTGCTTGTTTTAGTTTGTTGGGTTTTTTTTTTTTTTTTTTTTTTTTTTTTTTAGGAAAAGAGTAAAAATGTTCACTGGACTCTCACGTATAATCTTTGTGGTTTGCTGTGTTTGTTTTTTTTTTTTATCATAAGTTTAGTAAAATTGTAGGTAATTCTCCAAATGAACTTCTTCATTCTTATGTCCTCCAAGTAGAATTAATTGGAAGAGTCAAAACTATAAATAATTTTATTAGACAGTATCAAATTGTCACTCAAAAATTTTAAGTCTATTCAGGAGAGCATTATTTGACGTGTTTCATGTAATATAATTTAAACTAGTTAGCAGACATTTGGAGACTTTAACTAATTAATATTAAATATGTTAAAATCTTTAAAAATGTAAAAAAAAAAGTAAAAGTTGTGAAAGCAAAAGAAAAATCAAAACAGGCTGAAGTATAAGGAAATAAATAGATTAATATATAGCAAAGTTACCATTTCAAATCACTAAGAAAATGCTGTTTTATTAAATACTTAAAGGACGGACTAAACTAAGCAGCAAAACTTTACTCTTGTGTCAAATTCCAGTTGATTCAAACTTATGAGTCATAAAACTAAAATATAAAGAGTCAAAAGACAGCATGAGTAAAAATAAAACATGTTTTATTAATAAAAAAAGATGTTTGCAGCATGAGCACTAATGGTAAATTGATTTGATAAAATATAAATACATAAACATATAAATTTTGAGGGACCCAAACATTATTACCAAAGCAATATTTTTCTTTAAAAATTTCAAAAAATAGTAATTATGGACATTGAACGTGTAGTGTGTGCCTCTCATATTAAATTAAGTGATATAAGGAAGATACCTCCTCTAACACTGCAAGCTTTCTTATTAAAAGAAATGGATGGGGCTATTGTTGGATATAGTATAGTGAGTTAAGAACAAATATGAAAAAATAAAAAAAAATACGAGAGTCAGGCATATCACTTTGTAGGATCAGAAAATATTTCCAGGTGTGTGTAACATTAAGCCTGAGCTTACAGTAAATCAGAATTTGATAGTGTAAAATAAGCGAGGAAGATTATTTTAAACTAAAAAAAAGCATATGCATAGAACCCTATAAACAGATATTATAAATATATATCAACCAATCTCTCTATTCACTCCTCCATGTATCATCGTGCATCTGTATTTTAGTGAGGCAGTGCTGTGAAGTGATACCTAATTGTTATCACTCTTCTCTGGTATTCCCCTTACAATTCTGCCTATCTTTTAATCAGTAAACTTTGCAATCTCATTTTCATTTAGACTCTTTAAATTTCCATATTCAAGGTAACTTATACTTGGTCCCTTGATTTTATATTTTCATTATTTTATCTTTCTTGGCAATCTCATCTATTTTCTTTGACTTTCATTGCCATACAGGCACTTCCCAAATATCTTTTAGCCAAAATCTTTGTTCTATTCATCAAACCCTTTCCTGAGTATGTAAGAAATACCACAGGTACTTCAAATCAAGTTCACATCACAATAAACTCATCACTCCCTTCCCCTGCCACAGTGCTTTCAGCCTGTTCTCTTCTGAGGAATAGCATCACAACATCAAGCCTGATTGCTCACAATTTTCTTGACTCTTCACATTTCCTCACTCACCTAATGAATCAATCATTACTCTACAGATTTCATTCCTCAAATCTTTTAAAAATGTTCATATAATCTCTATTATTCTGCTATCATTATATCATTGCCTACTTATTTTCCTGTTTGGCTCCACTTCTGCCATTACTCATGCTACAGCTACAGGAATCTACAGCCAGATATAAATGTCATACTATTACTCTCTGCAGAAAAACCTCTAATGATCACCAAATTACATCATAATAATGTCTCCCAAATATTTTTTTACAATGTGTTGTCAAACATCATAACATACAAAGTACATGAACCATAAATATCTAATGTAATAAACAATTAGAAAATGAACCACCACCTGATCACTCTCTAAGATCATACAATTGCCACAACCTAAGAAGCTCCTGGATTGTTTTTTGTTTTGTTTGTTCTACCAAATAAAACCTCCTTCCAATTATGCAGAGGTAATTGCTATCCTGAATTTTGGAATAATATTTACTTGTTTTCTTTTCTAATCCCAACTATATATACCTCTCTGAATAATAAAATCTAGTATTACCTGATTGTAAACTTAGATCCTTTAACAACCATAGTAGAAATTTTTCATAATATCATTTTACCTCCTTGGACCTTACTGTCCTCTTTGAAACAAAGAAGTTGGACAAAGCTAGCATCTAGTATAATTATTAAGTTGTTTTTCTGTAAGGATCTAGCAGTTTCTTGAATTAGGCTGTTTTGATTTTGTTTTTCATGATTAGAAAAGCATTGCAAATACATATGTATATATATGTGTGTGTGTGTGTATATATATAAACATATATATATATATATATAAACATATATATAATTATGCAAGTTCTGGGGCACATGTGCAGAACATTCAGGTTAGATACATTTGTATGCACCTGCCAAGGTGGATTCTTGCATCCATCACCCCAACATCTACATTAGGTATTTCTCCTAATGCTATCCCTCCCTTAGCCCACTCCTCTGCTACCCTCCCCTAGTCCCCCACTCCCGGGCAGGCCCCAGTGTGTGATGTTCCCCTCCCCACGTCCATGTGTTCTCATTGTTCAACACCAACCTATGAGTGAAAACATGCAGTGTTTGGTTTTCTGTTCTTGTGTCAGTTCGCTGAGCATGATGATTTCCAGCTTCATCCATGTCCCTGCAAAGGACATGAGCTCAGCTGCTTTTTATAGAAACTGCCCAGTGTATATTCCTAATCAGTCACTTATTCATTCATAGCTTACTCAAAACATTTTCTTTTTTAACAAAGTGGTATTTCTAGGAAAGGTTAGCCGTTTTTTAAATTCTCTTCTGTAGTATTAAATTTCCCAGAAGTGCCTACAATTCTCACATTAAATTGTCAGACACAGATTAGTTTTCTCTGAAATCTCTCACTTCTAGAGTTCAACTGACTCTGAATAAAAAGAGACCAACCAAGCGGTGAGGCTATTTGCTGAATAAATGAAGGTGTCTCCTCACAAAGTAAAATTCTTAGTCTTCTTATAGTGATTTTTACTCAGTCACAGGAATGGTCATAGCTTTAACTTCTCACACCAATCCTATTGTCCATTCCATCTCTGAGTTTAGTTGTGGGCATTTGTCTACCAAGGGACCGCTCCATAAATAATCCAATCCTAAACAGGCATACTGATGGTCCCCCAACTATTTGCTCTCATAGAGCATGTAGGCGCACTTGTTCTCAAACATAGGTTTTTGAAATAATGTAATTTTAAGTAAAATGTGTTCCTAACAAATATGTTCTACACACATCTAAAACATTTAAAGGCAGTCTGCCATCAGATCTTATACCAAGAAAAGGGAAGTTAAATTTCAGTTATCTCTATTAGATTAGAGTCACATTAAATGTGGCTTTCAGACATCTAGTATCTGTCGATTACTCATTTAAGTTTTAACCAAATAGATGGTTACGTTCAGGATCTATTATCCATATGTTTACTAATCATGCTTTCTTGTTACCTTTCAAAGTAATCACTACTTTAAAAATTTTTACCTTTGCTGTATTTGTATTATATTTATCATGTTTGAGCATAATTTTCTTCTCGAACTTCGATTCTTTCATGAGTTCTTTAACATAAAATTTCCTTCAATTTTATGTGTATTCTAGTAATTTTTGGGTTTCTGAGACAGCCAAGTATAAAGGGGGAAGGTGCCTGGAGAATCTCCAGCTGGCCTGTGTACTGGGAGAAGAAGGTGGGTCCACAGAAGTTTATGCCATTTGCAAGGGCAAGAAGCCTGGCCTCTCCTGTTCCTGGGTGCTAACTGGGAATTCAATCTGTGAGGAGAAAAACCTGCTAGCAGGACTCTCACTTTGCTAGGAGTCCTTGTTTCCCTTTTTTTCCCACAATAAACCCTGCCTTTCTCACCCTTCAAAGTGTCTGTGAGCCTCATCTTTCTTGGTTGTGTGACAAGAACCCGAATTTTCCTACAACATTTCTTCTTTGAAATAGCTTACCCATATTGTCGCTATTTTAAAGATAATGCATTTTCCTTATGTGACTGCCTTTATTAATATTTTTCTTTTTCTTCCAAAATTTTACTATAATGTGCCTAGTTGTGGATTTCTGTTTATTGATTTTCCTTGCATTTTGCAAGCCTTTTATTTTTTTTTTTAATCCTACAGTTCAATCTTTTGTAAATTTTGAAAAAAAAAAAAAAGGCAGTATTTCTCCTAGTATTATAACTTATCTTTTTTCTTTCTTCTTAAACTCTAATTACAAGTATATTAGACTTTCACACCATCTTAACTTGTACTTGATTGTAATTTCTGTATTTCTTACATTCTGTTTTCCTCGAATGGCTTCACCTGCCTTGCCGTTTACTAATATTGGTTCTTGTCTAATAATTAATTAAATTTTTAATTTTAATTATAGCATTTTCTATTTTAGAATTTTTATTATATACCTGTATTAGTCCATTCTCACACTGCTAAAAAAGACATACCTGAGACTGAATAATTTATAAAGGAAAGAGGTTTAATTGACTCACAGTTCCACATGGCTGGGGAAGCTTCATAATCATGGTGGAAGGTGAATGAGAAGCAAAGTCACACATGGTGCAGGCAAGAGAGCTTGTGCAGGGGAACTTCCATGTATAAACCCATCAAATCTCCTGTGACTTATTTACTACTATGAGAACAGTATGGGAAAACTGCTCCCATTATTTAATTATATCCACATGGCCCTGCCTCTGACACATGGGGAATATTAAAATTTAAGGTGAGATTTGGTTGTGGATGCAGCCAAACCATATCAATATCTTTAGAAACACTCACATTTTCTTTTAGTTTGGTTCAAATTTTGCTACTTTGCTGGAACATAATTAGCATATCTATTTTAAACATTTCAATCTGATAATACTCAAATTCAAATCACTCCTGTGCCTCTTTTCCACAATACATTTTTATCTCTGTTTTTACTCACATGGTTTTGTTTTCTAGATGCCTTTTGATGTTGTTATTATTATTGTTTTGTTTTGTTTAAATTGGCTATCAGCCATCACAGTTAGATTTTGTATAAACACTGAACTGTGTCTTCTTCCTCCTGTGAAAGTTAGGTTTTCTTCTGTCAGTAATATAAAACAGAAGCAGAGTACTTTAATCCTGTAAAACACTGGTTTTCATTCTTTGTCACTATTAGTGTTTCAGTTTTCCCTTCTATTTTGTGAGTTCCGGATTCTCAACTGAAATCCTAGGGTATCTACCACACCATTCCACACTGGTATTAAATTCCAACCTCTTCTCAGCAGAGTACTTTTGGACATCTTATCTCAGCTCTTTAGCCTTTCTCCTTCTACATTACAATGGACTATTAGAGTCCAATTCTGATAATGTTAAAATTAGCAGCAGATAATTGCCTGAAGGAGATGGAGGCTGCATGTAGATTTTTAGGTCATTCCCATGATTTTCTCTTTTCTTCACATGCTCTCCCTTTTCCAGCCACTTTGACTAACCCAGTCTTCAGCTTTTGTGTTCCTCTGGACAGTGTGACTGCAACATTCTTTCAATACCTACTTTACCCCAGTAGGAATTGATAAGTGATTTCAGGAAAAATGCTGTGCTAAAGATGATGTGCACCTGCTTGTGATTCCATTCAGTCAGCACTAACACTCCCTCAAATGTTTCCACTGTTGGTTTCTCATAAATCCCTTTAAACAAGTATTTCTACATATCATCTTGATTTCACACGTGTTTACAGTAAGACAGATTCTCCGTCATGGGCAAACTAAACATTTCTGGGCATCTTCACTAGCTTTTCTGTCACAGCCAAACTATCCATTTGGGGAATCTTCATTAGCCACTATATCTCATTATAGCAGATCTCTAATTTCTGGTTTTTTAATGCCATAATTATTTAAAGTAAGAAAATTTCTAGCCTTACATTTTCCATCATTAATTTGTTTGTAAGTTGTACAATGACTTTATTTTTCTTTTTAAGTGTTCTTGTACTTTTTTGATTCATTTCAATATTCTATCCCTTATAGTTTAAAAAATTATTTGTTTTGTTTCTTGCATGATGTTCAATGATATCAATAGTTTTACCTTTCCCAAATTTTATCTGAATTTGTATTTTAAAAATATAACTCTCTTATGTTCTTACATTTTTCTTATTAGGACTGTAGAAGTGGTGGTGATTTGAAATTTTTTCTCGGTCATAAGAAATTGATTTACTTTACTTGGCCAATCTGTGTCTTTCATATACTAAGAAACATTGCTCATGAAATGATATCCCTGTTTTTGTAAGGCACAGGTGTTCTCTGGAAAACTGTAGGCAATTTTCTGTTAATTTATTTGATTCTATGAGAACAAAGATGAACTAGGTACCCAACCAGGGGTATCTAATTTTAAGAGTGTTTTCCAAATGTTATCTATAAATTCATTTAAATTTTTGTTCCATTTACAGCCCACTAGATTGTAAAATATGATTTTCCCTGTTAGAAGGTAAACTTTTCTATGAGATTGTGCAATATTTCTAGGTAAATTTATTTAGTTCTTAATGGCTAAAGTGATATCTAGGCCGTTTGTTTATAATTCAATAAGCATTTTCTCTCTCTTCACTTCAGAGTCTCAATACTTTCCAGAGGCCTGTTTTTCTGATGCAGATGCCAAATTAAAGAAAATACATTTTATATTTATACATACATACATATGCACACAAAATATATAGGTATATATTCACCCTATATTATGTATAAATATCTACAATATATAATGTATATATTTTCTGTAAATATATTTATATGTATTTGTATTTATGTGTAAATAATTTTTATATGCATCATATGCTCTTATACCTATTTCATCTTTTTTAACCTACATGAACCACTGCTATTTCTACAAATTGATATTCCTGATGAGTAAAATGGGTTTAGGGTTTTTATTCTATATCCATTTTGTATTCTGACTGCATGCCTGCACTCCTCCTAAATGAATGAGTTTTGATCCTTTGAAATTGCCTTCATTCCTTCTTCACCATACCTTACTGTAAACAGAGCAGATAAGCCTGGTGTGAGCTTCTTCCATTTCCTCTGACAATATCTTCCAAACTGTACCACATTTAGCCCTTATCTTCTGAAACTTACGGGATTCAATTGATCTTTTACTAGTTTCAGCACATGAAATATTTTGTTTTGATTCTTCGTAGTTGTGATAAAAATGATTACAGAATAATTTTAAAATATTTTCATGGACCCAAAACTTTTTAAAATCCCATAAATACTTTAAACTTCTATTTAATGTTAGGTTATATGCCATGACATATGCTAATAACAAAATAGTAAACAGTGTAATAATTTTTATTGTACAATAGACATTTATATTTTAGAACTAATAATTATAAAAATTATTTATAAAAATAATCCTAAATATGTTTTCTTTCTTGCTACAGTTTTCTTGATTTTGCTTGTGAGGAAAGCCAATTGACTAAGTTTTCCCAGAACTGTTAGTGTTCACTGATAAAGAAGGAAATGAGGTCAGAAGTCAAAATTTTCACTTCTGCTCAAATATATATTGCAAGTACCACAGAAAATTGTAACAATACATGCAAGACAGACTGGTTTTCAACATACAGAGAGCCCAGGCAAGAAGGGTTGAGTACTGAAGATCTACAGAGGTCAGACTGGGAGCACCACTATAGGAAGTTTGAATCTATCCACGCAGCTCTTTCCACCCACATCCCAGGCTCATCACTTCTTCCTGTTCCAAGCTGGCTTATCCATACACGGAATTCCAGGCTGCTCCATATATATTAATCCTTGCCCAGCTGTTTCACGAGGCATCTCCACAAGCCAAGCCACGACTCAAATTCTGTACAGAAAGTTGCCGTTGCTGTCAAAGAGCCCCTGCCCGCTCTGCGCTACTTTGCTGCGAAGTTACCCGCTCCCTCGCCTTCAACTCCGCCAGCTTCTGATCACTTGGCAGCCCACCATGGCCAGTCCTTCTGGTGCCCTCACAATCACTGGAGTACTTCTGCAGCTCTGCCTGATGACCCAGGGTTGCAAAATCTCTCTTCCAGGCCCTGGATTCCTTCATTCCTTCCCTTCCATCTCCTTGGTGTATTTTCCCTGTGAGTATTTGAATCTATTGCTTTCAAAGTGGTGCTGTTATTTCGGGTCTTTGGACGAGGCTTCATGCCCTGGCATAAGCAAAGATCCTAATACAGAGTGGCCCGCAGGGAGCAGTTTCGAGGCGTTCCCAGAGCCCTGGAGCTGCGGGAGCTAGGCAAGCCCAGCTTTCTTAAGGACTTTTTTTTTTAAATCCTGCTTCAGCTTCTGTTCCAATGTGGGTACAAACTTGCTTTTTAAACTTCTGCGCCTGGCACGGTGGCTCACACTGTAATCCCAGCACTTTGGGAGGCCGAGACGGGTGGATCACCTGAGGTCAGGAGTTTGAGACCAGGCTGGCCAATATGGTGAAGCAGCATCTCTACTAAAAATACAAAAAATTAGTCGTGCGTTGTGGCGGGTGCCTGTAATCCCAACTACTCAGGAGGCTGAGGCGGGAGATTCGTTTGAACCCAAGAGGTAGAGGTTTCAGGAGCGGAGATGGTGCCATTGAGACAGCGACACTGGTGGGGGGGGGAGGGGGGAAGCCTCTTTGGATCGCTTCAGTGCATCAGTGCTGACAGCAGAGCCTTCTGCCAGCCTAGGAACTGACCAGGACCAGGCACCTCCATTTGCCTCCAAATTTTCTGGAATCGGATTGCTTTTTTCCAGCGTTGCAGGGTGCTGGGGGAGAGAACCAATGGAGGAAGCCATGCATGGAAGCAGGATGGATGTTTGAAGAGCCTCAGGCTAAGTCATGGAGCGCTTAGCCCACTTCTCTTTGATCACAACCGGGCCATGTTGCCCCCTTAAGGCTGCTCTATACACCCAGAAAGCTAACCCCTAAAACAATAACTACCCTTAACCATGCCGAACTCTCTAAACTGGCAATGACATAGTGAAGGAACTATTAGTCATTAGTGAAGGAACCAGTGGTCCCAGGGTAGCCGAACACCTGGCGCTGGGCCCTGACAAGGGGTAAGAAGGAACTAGAGCTGCTATCTGGCAGGACCCCCAGTGCCAAGGGGACGCAGGGGAGCCAGGTGCTGCTTCAAGCTGAGGGCCAGGGAAAAGCAGTTACCTCTCCACTTCCTGCAGCTCTGGTTCCTCCGGCTCCCAGTGGGAATCAGGGTCAGGTTCCCGGCCAATAGGGCCTAGACCCGCCACCTACTGGGTCTCAAACCTGCAGCAGGCGATGCCAGCACGAATGCGCTCGCCCTTCTAGAGACTCAGGATAACCACCATGTCGACGCAAGCCAGACTTCAGCAGCCAAATTGGGTATATCCTTTGACAGAATGGATTTTAAAAGATATTACATAAGATGTTCTCCCTTTACTTATGCCATCTCTTTAAATTGCACATAAATGTACAAGATTATTCGCCAATAATTACTCAGGCAAAGCTTTGTCAAATCAAATTCAGAAACATGAAATAATGTTTCTGGTTCCATCTCCACTTTCTAATTTATTTGAAAAACGAAGTTATTTCCTCTGTTTTAAGGTTAAATTTGTTGCTCAGTGTTTCTTATTTGTACTCGCTCTTTTCATAATTAATCAAGAGCGCTCTCTGTCTTGCCATATTTAAATTGTAATATTCACAGGAAAAAAAACAAACAACTCCATTAAAAAGTGAGCAAAGGACTTGAACATACCCTTCTCAAAAGAAGATGTTCATGAAGCCAACAAACATACAAAAAAAGCTCAACATTACTAATCATTAGAGAAATGCAAATCAAAACCGCAATGAGATACCATCGCATGCCACTCAGAATGGTGATTATTAAAATGTCAAGAAACAATCAATGCTGGCAAGGTTGGGGAGAAAATGGAACACTTTTACACTGTTGGGAATGTAAATTAATTCAACCATTGTGGAAGACAGTGTGATAATTCCTCAAAGATCTGGAAGCAGAAATATCATCTGACTCAACAATCCTGTTACTGGGCATATACTCAAATATAAATCATTCTGTTATAAAGATACATCTCCATGTATGTTCACTGCAGCACTATTCCCAATAGCAAAGATATGGAACCAGCCCAAATGCTCATCAATGATAAACTGGATAAAGAAAATGTGGTACATATACACCATGGTATACAATGCAGTCATAAAAAGGAATGAGATAGTGGCTTTTGCATGAACATGGATGGAGGCTGAAGCTGTTATTCTCAGCAATTTAGTGCAGGAATAGAAAACCAAACACCATATGTTCTCACTTATAAGTGGGAGCTGAACAATAAGAACACATGGACACATCCAGGGAAATAACACACACTGGGGTCTGTTGGGAGGGGTTGAGAAGGGAAAGCATTGGGAAGAATAGCTAATGGTTCCTGGGCCTAATAGATTGGTGATGAGTTAATCTGTGCAGCAAACTACCATGGCACACATTTACCTATGTAACAACCTGCACATCCTGCACACACACCAGAACTTAAAAGTTGAAGAAATAAAATAAAAATAAATTATATTAATTAATCAGAAATTAGCCAATAAATATGAGTAGAATAGAAATCAAAGCTATAATTTTTTAAGAAAATTTTATTTCTAACTTACATCCATTCAAATGTTATAGTTGTTATGATGAATACAGATTTAAAACATTGAAGACTAAAAATCTGGGTTTGAAATATTTTTTATAAAATATAAAATCTCCAGCTTTGGTTTTGTGTAGTTCTGTGTTATTTTCAAATTTAAAGTGCTATAATGCAGCTGAAAACAACTCACGTTATTTCTTTTTAACTAAAATATGAAGAAGAAATAAAACCGTTAATCTATTTCATTTTGATCCTTTATTTTAGTTAGCACTTTTGCATTTAAACATGTGAATTAAGGTTTTGAAATTACATGGATTTTTTTGCCAAAAGAGAAGTCAGTCTACAAACTATTTTGATGTTAAATGCCAGCAAATCCATTTATTTAGTTAGCAAACATCAAACTTCTAGTGTGAACTCAGGCTATGTTCAAGACTTTAATTAAATGGAAATGTGTTGTCTTAGCTGAGAGAAAGAAAACAAATGGCTATTATATTTTCTAAGCTAGAAGTGCAGTATTTATTGGGTGAAATTTTACACACACACACACTCTTACACCCTTAAATACTAGCAACTGAGTTTAACTCTATTGAATAACTAAATATAGAAATATAAATTATGTGATTTATAAAACTTGGGAAGTAATGATCATTTTTGATCATCAGGATTTAAATGTTTATGAGACAATTCTCAGCTCAGTAGATGCCTTCTTGATTTCCAGGTTACCTTAACAAAAATACTATATTTTAGATCTGAAAAAAAAAAAAACTGGATTTCTCATAAACTCATTATACCTAAGATTTAGGAGTTAAACTCGGTCGGGAGCAGTGGATCACACCTGTAAACCCAGCAGTTTGGGAAGCCGAGGCAGCCAGATAACCTCAAGTCAGGAGTTCTGGATCAGCCTGACCAACATGGTAAAATCCTGTCTCTATTAAAAATACAAAAGTTAGCCAGGCATGTTGGCACGTGCCTATAATCCCATCTACTAAGGTGGTTGAGGCAGGAGAATCACTTAAACCCAGGAGGCAGAGTTTGCAGTGAGCCAAGATTGTGCCATTACACTCCAGCCGGGGCAATAGAGAGAGAGACCATCTCAGAAAAAAAAAAAAAAAAAAAAAAAAAAAGAGTTAAACTCTAGATTATTTTATTACTGTCTAGTAAGTTTAAAAGTTGTGATACATTAAATAGCAAGCTTACATCCAAAAACTTCTTATAAAGATTATTCACTGACAAATTTTGCATAATACTTTGCTATTTTTGCATATACATAAAATTGTTCCTGCTAAGATTCTCTCACCTAACTAGACTGCTTAACTAACAACTGATGTGTACAAGCATAACCCATAACTAATTTCCCTTAAACAAACAATCTTAGGGATCTTTATATGGTTTATTTAATTTGCTAACTGAATAGACTGGTTTGCTGGCATATGAAGGTTGCAGCTTTCTCCTTATTCTACCTAAATATCATTCTACTCTTTATTATCATATTTATACAATATGGCTCAACCCTAAGAAAGTACTTAAAGTCATTTGCTATTTTCCCAGTGCTTTAGATGTGAAGAATGTTAAAAATAAGATGTAGTCCTTTATAGTTAATTATACTTTCATTTTAATTTGAATAAAATAGGCATTCTTGGAAAAATAGGACCATGACATTATAAATATGGGTGTCTTGCTTGTTAGTTCTGAACTTACAGTACAAACAACCATATAATATTAGGAAAGGAAAGGCTTATTGTAAGTTAATGAAATAAGAGAATTTGAAAATACTTATCTGATTTTTACTTTGTTTAGGGTCATCCTAGAGGAAAGGAAAATGTTTAGATATAGAAAGACGATTGAAGTTTCAGGTCCAATTATCTTGTTTCTGAGATTTACAAGAATACTGCCAAATTTATCATTGACTTTATAGAAGAGTTCTGAGCAGAAATTTGACATAGGACAGCTGAAGCAATGAGAGAGGTGAAGCATAAATATCCCCAAACAACCTATTTTCCATATTAAAATATATTTCTTCTAAGATTGGAAAGCTTTAATGAACTCGGAGATGACTGCAAAGTGGCTTACCTGACAGATGAACCAGTAAGTCCATTCCCCCTCTGCAGATAAAAGCTTGAAATTACCCATCTGTCATCTCTCTAGTGGGCGGGGATTATAATGGAAGGCAGCATGCCATCCTAATTACATAACTATCCCAATTCCAATTATATATCATGTAGGGTATAAAATACATTATCTCTCTACAATAAACTGAACATATAACAATGCTCTATTCCTTTTTAGCTTTGATTTCTATTTTTCCATTACTATTTTATTTAATGTAACATTTCAGTATATTTTACCTTAATGTTACTTCTCCCTATTTTTTAGATATTAAGTTATCAAATATGCAGTGATTATTTGTTGACAGTTAATAAGCATGTAAACATATATCAGTATACCACATGAGTTTTTAATGAAGAAAAAGGAAAATAGTTTAAATAACTTCTTTTGTCTTCATTGTTTTTCTTATAAAGGACTCTTCCACTTTGTAAAAGAGCTCTCAAGATAGGGGATCCCCAGAGGATTCCACATGGTGTATAGGTTTATTCATGTGACTTTGAGCAAAAGATCCTTGTGATTTAATTCAATTTTATTCCTTTATATAGCTGGATGAATGCTAGAAGTCCAAACTCACTTTTTTAGTTTCATTTGACTCATTCAATGATAACCTTGAGCGGTGACCTGCACAGCTATGTGACAGGAATGCTTTTTGTAGGGTTACGATAACACATAAAAAGGAAACCTTTAAAATTTTCTATACAGAGGGACATCTAGACAGAGATACTCAAGATAGATAAAATGCCTTTAAAAAAAAAAGACTTTGAAACGCGATATATATGTTGTGTGTATACATATGTATGTATACACAAACAGACACACAAGAGAATATATTCTCTTGAAGTTCAGTGAGAAACTCAAAACCTTAAATACATTCATTTTTATATGGACTTTGTTTTAATATGGAAAAAAAGTGTCTCAAACATGTATATCAATTAGTTACTTTTACATAACCAGCTCTACTAAAACTCACAAGCATACAAGTATTTATTTAGCTCACATTTCTTTTTAATGGATAATCTGGCTGAGGCTCACCTGCTGCAGCTTGTCTCTGCACCAGGTAGCTTTCTTCTCCAACCTGGAACCAAGGCTTAGTCGAAACATATCACTTTCAGGGAAGAGGAAGGAACACAAGACACCAGGGAGCATGTACCAGGCCTCTTAAAGCCCAGACTTCAAACTGGCACACAATTCAGCCTGATTTTATTGACTAAACAGGTCACATGATATCATTCAAAGCCAAGGGCCAGGAAAACATACCCTATTCCTTAATGGAAGAAACTGAGAGGCCATACAGAAAAGAAAAACAAATGATGAAGGGGTAAAGAAGTGGGTTATAATGTGATTAACCACAGTAAGAGTTGTGCTCCATCAAATGAGAGATAAGACATGATTTAGTATGTCCAAAGGGTTTGCAGTCTACTTCAGTCAATAACAAATTGTTTCTGTAAAAAAAAAAAAAAAACAAAAAAAAAACTAATCATCGTTGCAAAAATGTGACTTTTGTTTTAAAGGGTTTTCAAAACTAAAAATAGATGTGGAAATCATGGATGAATACTATAATTAATAAGTAAGAACGAATTCCACCTTTATTGCTGAATGTATTTTTATTAGCAGAACACTAAAATGATTTAGTGGCATTGTTATTTTGGTACTATAATACCATTCTTTTAATGAAGATATTTTGAGAATTATATACCTAAGTACTATTTTCTCTAGCCTATTACCTCTAGAAGTAAAATAAAGGACCAACAAATACTCTCCCTTTAAGAAGTTCATCATCTAGGGCAGTAGTTCTCAATTTTGCTTATTTACAATTCAGTTACTGTCTGCCACCACTTTTCGTTTGGGTAGTTTCTGAGGGGATGTCCCCAAATTAGTAATTTTCTCATAATCAAATGATTCTAATGTTGGTGCTATAATGTTACACTTTTCAGAAAATGTTGTAAATTAAAATACAGATGCAAATATTATCTGTATAAAGAGGCTAGAGAGAAGGATAAATAGTCTTAGAGATAAGAAACAGAAAAAGCTCCAAAGGAATGATCTTTTAGTTGGATATTTAATAAAGTAAAATTTTTTGACTATGGAAAAAGGACAGTCCACTTCATGAAAAGAAGATACAGTATTAAAAAAAAACAAAGGCATGGAGGGATGAGACAATGTTGTTGATTTGGAGACTAGTAAATAAATTTATGAAAAGGAAAAATAGGACATGGATTGTTTGTAGCAAATAATAAAATATATGTAAAAAAATTAAGAAATATCAGTATATAAAGACATCGTGTATCATGCTACAATGTCTGTGTGTTATACCAATGGCAAAACTAGATTTGAAGCAATAGAATAATTTAGAGTTTTCAAAAATAAAATTTTAATAAATAAATTTGGTAGAAATGTAAAAAATGAAGAAAGAAGATATTTTTAGATTGAAAGCCTTGTTTTGTATAATTTGATGTTTGTAAAAAGTCTGAGAAGTATCATAATTTTTCCATAAATTTTAGATAACAAAAACAATAGTTTATCTATTGTTAAGCTAAAATAACATGGTTTTACTTACTGGTATTTTTCAGTTCACAGGTGCTGAATGTGGACTTGAGCTTTTAACGACTCAAAAGACTGAATTAGATTATTTACATTATTATCTGTTTATCCAGGGTCCTTTAACTAATACTTTAAGAAAATTCAAAAGTTAATAAATCAAGCAAAAAAAAAAAAAAGAGAAAAATAAAACTCCAAACAACTTCTAAGTAAATGTACCCTATAAATCAGATCATCTATAATCCAATGCAAAAGGAAACAGTACAAGTTAATCCAGAGGCTTTTAAACCCACTATATAATTAAATACCAGCTTTGCTTCCAGAAAGTTCATGATCAAAAGCATTTGGTCATATATACACATGCTTTAGAGTTTGGGAATTATAAAGGCTGAGCAGTAGATTATAATTCTTCATTAATTTAAAATTAATCCCCATGGAGATAAGGGAAGGCAGTTAAGGGCAATGGTTTTCCTATTTGAGGGTACTATATGTGAGTCTAGGTGGTTTGTGTTGCTAAGTACTCTGCTTAAATATTCTGAAAAATATACATATCCATATATGTGTATGTTCTAAATTAACCTCATTCAAGTCTCTGTAGAATTAAGCTGTAAATGGCAAGAGTTGACACTTGTGCCCAAGAATGAGATGTGGAAATAGTGCCACTTTTTAATTAAGTCATTTACTACATTCTATATTAAATATGTTTGCTTTTCCTATTGCTTAAAAAAAAAATCCTATGTCCTAAAATCATGCTTGAGATGAATGAGCAGACTGCCTTGTGACTCACATCAGTACTATATGGAACCAAAATTGATTGTAGTTTAACCTGGAGAAGTAGACTTTTGGGAATATTGCAAAAATGTGCACTGGATAGTTTGGAATGGAATGGGGTGTGGGGAGAGCAAGTCGATATAAGATTCTAGAGAAGTACACAGATGGGATCAGCAATATTAGGACAAAAGTTTGAGTTATAAATTACCCAATCCACTGAAAAAAAAAATAGCTGAGAGAAAATGAAATCCAACAGATCTATTAGTTTATAATGAAAAGTGAAAAATCCATGAACTCAGAGCTTGCCCAGCTAAAAGGTAGAACATTTCTGTCATAAATCATTAAGAAATGATTTATAAATCATTGGGTTGATGATTTATGGCTTATTTTGTAGGCAATAAGCCTATGAAAATCTGTAGGCTTATTGCTCAGAGCAGTGTCATATGATTGGTCTTACTTGCTTGTATTCTTCATAAGATTCCTCTTAGCCAATGGGAAAATTAGAGGGAAAATGAGAATTGACAGAATTTAAATATCTACCAAAAAATAATTAAAATTGGATTAAATAATTCTTTTGTCCTAGGCACAAGATAACTTAGATGGGGCCCACATGTTTATGAAAATCTGTAGAACAGGTATTGTTATTTCCTCTCCCACTGCATAAGATGGATTGAAGATCAAAGAACTTATTTGGACCAAGATACTTGCTATAGGTTACTTAATCAATGCAAGTGTCAATTTCCACATCAGTAAATCTGAATAATGATGCATAGCTTTAAGGACGACAATGAGAAAGGAATTAGCTATGCAAATCTAATCATCTTAATCAATGACAAATTCATAAGTTCTTATATATGTTAGATGTCAGTAATTTATTCATTAAATAGATTTCTAAATGTATGGTATGCCAGCTAAACATGAATTAAAATTATAAATTGTGAAACCACAGAATTTGAAATTAAATTCTGCAAAAGAAACCAACAATTTCTTAATACATTACTCTTCTAATAGTATACAGAGATTATAAAAATATATTTTAAAATGTATATTCAGTGTTAGAAAGTTTTGGCAGGGCACAGTGGCATATGCCTATAATCCCAGAACTTTTGGGAGGCCAAGGCAGGTAGATCACTTGAGGCCAGGAATTTGAAATGAGCATGGCCAACATGGTGAAACCTCACCTCTTCTAAAAATACAAATATATATGTGTGTGTGTGTGTGTGTGTGCACGTGTGTATATATATATATTGGCCAGGTGTGGTGTGAAGGCACAAGAATCGCTTGAACATGGAAGGCAGAGGTTGCAGTGAGCGAAGATCCTGCCACCACATTCTGACCTGGGGGAAAAGCAAGACTAAAATCAAAAAAAAAAAAAAAAGACAGAAAGGAAAAGAAAAAGGAAAAGAGAAAAAGAAAGAAAAATAAAAAGGTAAATAAGATTTTATTGAGATAAATCATTTATTGAGATATAATCCAGATCCATAAAATGTATAAATTCTGTCTTATTTTATGAATTAGAAAATACTTAAAAATATATTTTTAAAATGTTAATTGTTTTTTCTTTTTTCTTTTTGTTGCCAATCTTTCAGGATAAAGTCTCTGAATGCGTAAAATGTTAAATTTTACTCTCATAACCTAAATTCTTGTACATAACACTTTTATATAGAATCTACTGATATTATGTCATTGAATTTTTTTTAATGAACACATTCACATTTCCTGTTTTAGTTATTCAAAAATTTCCTACATGCAAGTACTTTGGTTTCCAGTGCCCATTTACTCATTTTTACATCTTCTTCTGCCATAAAACATGTATAAATAGGAAAACAATAAAAAATATTATTACAACTCTTATTTTTTTATGCATAGGCATTTCACAGTAAAAACAAAATTGGGCCCTACCTGTGCTAACATTTGGTGGATTAAATCACACTTCTTTGTGTAGGTAGATCTCATGTTCATCTACAGTCTTTTGCTCTGTAAGAGCAAAAGCTGTTCACTCTACTATTCCTTCAAGACTTTATATTAGAAACATGGAGAATTTCATGACTGATCATAATTAAATAAATGGCTAATTCTACAGCTGAAGCAAGTATGAAGTAGTTTTTTTAATATTCTTGACATTTCAGTTACTATTAAGCTTTATGGTGTGCCAAAGGAATATGAAACAATCATTCTTTTTAAAAAAATTGACCAACATTTCAAGCAAAAATGACCATTAAAAGGAAAAACTGCGTTCTAGGTTCAGGACAAACATTCTTTCAAAATGTGATAAAATCGTACTCAACAACATAAAATTTAATGGATATCACAGATTGCCAGGTATCATAAATTATTCTCTCATAGAAAAAGCAATTATGTTTGAAGCACTTTCTCTTAAACAATGGCAACGACCACCTTGGGGATTAACTTGATGTATGGAGTAGGTACCCTGTAATGTTCTTGGGTGCTTTTTGGTTTTTAAGAGTAAATTGGTTACTTTGATTGTTCGAAATATTGCATAGCACATTATTTCTCTGTGCTATGATGCCATCTACTTTGTCATGTAACATCAATATTTTATTAGATTGGGGATAAGAGATATGAGGCATTTAACTAAATATACGTCATTTTTCTTTGCCTTTCTGAGAAGAGCATAAAAGTTTATTTCAATATAGAAACAAAAGTTTGAGGGTATCAACCAAATAACAATGAGTAGCCAGGAAGCCCACACACAAGGCCAGAGGGACTAAATAAAGAAGAAAAAAATAATAGACGGTGGCAGGAGTAAGTGCAGTGTTCCATCATCTCAGTGCACAAAAGTCTAGCAGACCCAGCCATTAGAGTCCATTAATGGAGTCCATTAATGGAAGGGTCAGGGTATCCTGACCCTTCAATTGCAGGGCATTTAAACTGCATTTACTACTCCGCTGAAAAGGTAACAGCAATTAACAGGCAGTCTTTGGTCTCTGGCCATGCTTTTCTGCTAACTCAGAACTCATAGTTGGGGAATACCAGCTATCCTTCCCTGCTATGATTAAAAAGTTTGGGTTGAAGCCTTTACCACAGCATGCAATGTAGTGAAAGACTGATTCACCACCATAACAAGCCCAAGATGTGACTTCTATTAAACTTAAGTAAGCAAGCTAGTTTACCTGAGTTAGTAAGGGCTTTGTGTCTAGACAGTGCAGTGCTGTTGAGAACATTAGAAGACAGAAAAGTTAATAAAGGAAAGAAGGACAAAAAATATTTTTATGACTATCACTGGCAGAGGGAACCCAGACCTGTTCAAAGAAATTATTCTCAAGATGCAGACTGAAGCTTTAGAGCTTATTAGATAAAGAGATCACTAGTGTTAATCAGTAATTTGGGGAAATACATAAATTGTTGAAACTCAATCATACCACACCACCTTTTCCCTAGTTAAAACTTCCCTTCTCTGAGTGGTTGTTTGTGATATAGCCAACTTATTCCTCATCTCACTAACTTAAACCCCAACATATCCCCATGACTTAGAGTTGACCAAAGTAATGTAAATAAGTTCCTCTCTTCACGTGTTTTCTTTAAACTAGCCAATTGACAGCTTCAGAGATAAACCCTAAAGGGTAACACCCATGGACATTAATAAAGGTGTAGTTCCACTGGTTGTATTCCTTTTCTCTCTCTCTTTCTGTCTCTCTCTTTTTTTCTGTCTAACACGCACACACACACACACACACAGAGTCTGCTGGTTGAGCTTCTTGCTGCCTTCAAAAGTCCCTTCGGCATCCTCTCAACCCCATAACCTATCTAGGACATGTAAGTAATACATTTCTTCTGTTTCGTTTTCATTTATTCTGTTTTTATTTTTCTATTCTTTCCTACTGCTCCCACACAATCCTAACTTTCTCACAATCAGGGTTCTTATACAGAATGGCTTTCTTGGCTTATGGCCACTCTCATGAACCACAGAACTGAAGACAAAATTAAAAAGAAATTATAACAATAGAAATCACAAAAACAAAAGAAAGAATGTAAATTCAGGAAATTTTCAGGTAAACAAAAGATGAGAGAAGTATTGCCAGTGGAATTACTTCAAGTACTAAAGTAATTGCTTCAGGTTAATGAGTGTTTACTGAAACTGTCAACTGTTCCAATAAACACCTTCTATCAGCTTTAGAACATTTTCTTATAATCATAGGAAATATTGAATGATTAAACTATTGAATACTTTTTCTCTTTCTCCAAAATAAGATAGATGCAAAGAATGTGCACTCTCACACATTCTTTTAGGCATTCACTACAGCTCATAGCCAGTGCCATAAAACACGAAAATAAAATAAAGGGCATAAAGATTGGAAAGGGAAATGTAACACTCTCATTGTTAAAATACTATATAATTATTTACACTAAAAAGTCCAAAGAATTTAGAAGATGGCTTCTATAACTAGTCATACTAGGGGATCAGGAATATTTCAGGTTATAGGAACAGAATGTATTATCAATTGTGACTTTATATAACCAAAGAAGTAGATAATAAAATTTTAAAATAGCATTTATATAGCATAAAAATTATAGTTCTTAGGAATAAATTTAACAAAAAAAGTTTAAGAAATGTTCTCTACATAATAAACCTCAAATAAATGATAAAATAAAGAATATCTTAAAGATACAGTATAGTCATAGATTCAAAGACTCAACATTGTTAAGATGCTAGATTTCCCCAAATTGATCTACATGTTCAAAACAATTCCAGTCAAAATCTTAACAGACTTTTTTTTGGTAGAAATGTATTAGTTGATTCAATATTACAAAAGTCCAAAGGATATGGACAATCTTAAAACAATCTTGAAAGAAAGAAAAAATGGTGGAAGACTCATTGATTTTCTGCCTTTCTATAATGTTTTATTAATAAAGATTGCATGTTTTTGCCCTTTGGAAAGACAATAATATCAGTGGAACAAGTTAGAAAGCTCAGAACTAAGCCTGTATTTATTTGCTCAATTGATTTTCAACAAGCTATCATAGCATTATAATTCAGAAAGGAAATTCTTACAAGAAATTAGGTAAATATGTGAGGAGAGAAAAGAAGTTTGGCTGGGCGCAGTGGCTCATGCCTGTAATTCCAGCACTTTGGGAGGCCAAGGAGGGCTGATCACAAGGTCAGGAGTTCGAGACCAGCCTGACTAACATGGTGAAACCCCATCTCCACTAAAAATACAAAAAATTAGCCAGGAATGGTAGCATACACCTGTAATCCAAAATACTCAGGAGGCTGAGGCAGGAGAATTGCTTGAACCCAGGAGGTGGAGGTTTCAGTGAGCCAAGATCATACCACTGCACTCCAGCCTGTGTGACAGAGCGAGACTCGGTCTCAAAAGAAAAGAAAAAAAAAGAAAAGAATTAATTTTGATGCCTCCCTCACTCCACCTACAGAAGTTAATTCATAATTGGCTAAAGACTTAAATGGAAAAGTTTAGAGGAAAATTAAAGAAGTTAAGTGGAAAGTATCCATTCTTTAGCAGAGTTTTTCCGGGCACCAAACAGAAATTCATCCTACAGAGTTAGAGGGATATTGAGTACTGGAGTTGATTATGTCCTTGACCCCAGTACTGAATTTGTGAACCTGAACAAGTTACTTAACCTATCATGTATAAATGTATAACATACTGTATGTTTAATTTTAGTCAATTTGGTTATTTATAAAAAGTGCTGAATAAAGTATTTTGGGAATCACCTTTTTCACTCAATCCTGTACACCTAAAACTTGTTTATAACAACTAGTTTATTCATATTTATCTCTGTGTAACATTCTATTGTGTGATTATATCACAATTCATCCTTTTTACTGTTTAAAAAAAGTACAACTTATAGAAAAAAAAGAAAGAAAATGCTTTCTGGCATTTATGAGGGTTTTGAATGCAAGGATATATTCACTTGTCAAATTTATTCAAATTATATTTAAGATCTTGTATTGCACTATACAGGTACTTTTAATATTTATTAAGAGATAGGGCCTCACTGTATTGCCCAGGTTGGTCTCTTAATGGTAACTTGAACTCTTAGGTTCAACATCCACCTCAGCCTCCTGAGTAGCTCGGGCTACAAACACATGCCATTATCCCAGGCTTATGTTGTATTTGAAGTTTATTGCAAATGGAATTTAATGAGGCAAGGTACAGTTGGTGGTCATGTCAACAGTGTGATAAGCAACTGACAATCATATTTAGAATGTAATGCAGTCTAGACTTCCTGACTACCTGAGGATGTGAGTATGAGAACAGAAAAGGAAGGAGAGGGAGAATTGTATGAACACATAGCTGACTTAATAAAGTCATATTTGAGGGAAAGTGTATGGAATGAACATTATTTTTAAGAAGAATTTTTGCCAGGTGATGAGTAGAACAGATAAGAAATAACAAAACCTTGCCGTTGTCATCCAGTCTGGCTTCTCTGAAAAAAATCACAAAGTGTTTGTGAAGCCCATCAGAAAAAATGTTCATAATGATCCACATCAGTTTGTTATAATAATTACTGGCAAATAAATTTACTTCTTGAAAACAGTGAAGATGTCAGCTTTTGCCTATCACAGCAAAGTTACACTTATGCATGCTTGTTGCATTAGTACATCTCAGCATGCACATTCCCGTTCACAGCATTCTTAATGCCTGTAGGGGTTTTCTCATCAATCATAGTTAGTATATTTCTGGGGCAATAATATCAAAACAGTGACGTTTTATCAGCATTATTTGTTTGTTCTGGTATCAGATGTTTATCAAGAATAACCTTAGCAAACTCATCAATAATATTTTCTGGTGCTTCATAATTAGTAGATTCTTTATTGTCATGAAACTTTAAAAATTTAATGTCAAGTCCTCCGATACGTTTCTACAACTAACCTGTTGAATATTCACAATTCCCTGCAATTTCAGTCCACTGTTTGTTGCTTTGCTTGCTTCATGATAAGCATGTGATTAAGTGGCATGTACTCCCTGCAACATAAATGGATTCACTTTTTCAATATATAATCAATACTTTTTTAGCTTTATGCAATTTTTAAATTTCCATTAACTCCTGTTTATCATTTCAGCATAAAACTTTGACAGTTTGTTTTTCTGTTTTCTTCAAGTCATATATGGTGGTCATTCCAACATCGTGCTCTTTTGTATGATGTTTCATACTTACCTCACTGCCCAGTCTTTCCAACAGTTTTACTTTCTATGCTATAGATAAACACAAACACTTCCTGTTTTTCTTCTAATGGTTACGGATGGGGTATCAACAGATGTTTTTGACATTTTCAGCAATATCTTCACATCATAGAGCAGAGAACAAGCAGCATTCATATTACAGCAGTTTCCCATCTCTATATCTACACCTCTTTAGACAGAGGCAGCAGTCAATGATCAGAGCGCAGATCCCTAATCTGAGGAGAACAGAGTCATTACTGCCCACTGCGGCTCCAGCAAGCTATGCAAGCTGGTCCAGGAACATGTGCAGAGCAGCTTTAAGAGCTGAAATTGACTCCCTTAACCACAATTTTCTAACCAAACGTTCCCCTAGAATTGGCGAAGCATCAATAGAATCCTCAGGTCCAAACTGCCAGTGCAATTATTTTGTAAGTTGTTATACAGATTCCTGGTAATTCCTACTCCTCCATCATCCCAGGACTCTGTTGCTTCCTTTTCTCTTTTTTTACCTTAGAACATTATGCTTTGTTAACCAACTTCACAAATTACTGTAGATCAAATTCTTTTGGCTGTCCATTTGGATATAGTAATTTTGACCTCCTGGCTTTGATGATTAAGCATTACTACTTGCCACTTCTTAATTTAAAGCCCTGGCATCTCCATCAATATTAATGAGCCTAGCTCTTCATTGCCTTACCTACCATCAGCCAGGACCTATAGAGGAAACCGCCAATCTTCCTTGCAACATTATTATCCGTCTCACCAACACAATTCTGGTGGACATTTTGAATGGTTTATCTTCTGAGCCCTCTTATTGGAGTCAACCACAGTCGCCTATCAAGTCAGACTACCATTTATTGTTTTGAGAGAGGGAAGGTATTGTCCCTCAAAAAGAAGTTAATTAAATGTTGGGATTATTTTAAAACTCATGCCAGAGACTATAGATTTAAATCAAAAACATTTTTATTTGCATAGTGCTTCAGAAATTTAAAACTTGGCCCAGTATATTCTGATCAAAGCTTGAGTGCACTGACACATAAGCTTATATCATAGTATATACGGTTACAAGAGAGAGAGTATAAGAAATAAATAAGGCATAAACATTTGTTTCATCATGCAGTGCCCAACCAAGAAGTTATTCTGTGATTTATTGTGACTGAAAAATGAGACTAAGTACAAGTCCCTGCTGACTATCCTCCTTTTAGAAAACAAACCAAAGAGAATTAATACAAACCCCTAGATAATTCTGGAAATGTGAGAGGAGATATTTCCTATTATTGATTTGAGTTTCTGGCAAAAGGCAGTTTCCAGTTAGTTAACCATACCAAATATCATTACTACAATATTATAATGAAGAGAGAAACCCAAACTCATCCTATGCCTCCAAATATTTTTCTGCTTCTACAGGGTAGGGAGCATATAAAAATTTATAAATAACCAAATGAAGCATAAAATACTACTCAGCATTGAGAGATAGATTCTTGCCAGGGAGTGTTAGCAGCAAAAGGTGACGAAGCCCTAGACTTAAGAATGTAAAGTAGATGGGCAAAGTGGGAACTGATCAACAGTAAATATCTGACTCAGAGACCAGTAGTAGCAGCAATCGCTGAGATTGGAAGCTGAGTCAATAGGGATAGAGCATTTAACTCTTCAGATTTACCACCATGGGTTGTTTACATTAAAAGAAGAGACACAGTAATCACTACCTATAATACACATCTGCCACAATACCTGTGGCATATTGTATTATGTCCACAATACATATATGCCACAATACCTGTCAGTTTTGAAAGAATATAAGAAAAACAATAAACTGGAAAATGCTGCATTTAACTAAGCCCTGATCTATTCATAAATCTGAATCTAAGAGTTACAATACTTGATTGAGGTGATTTGGCAAGATCAAATTGTTATTAGAAATGGGGCTATTTTGTAGAGTAAAATTTTATAGAATTTCATATTTGTACAATTTTATAGTCTACAAAATATTGCTTCACATGTTTTGCAAAAGATATATGAAATGGAAACAGTCTGTTTTTGATTTTAAATTCTGCCACACTATTGAAAGAGAGAAAATTAGCTTTCAGAGACACTTTTACTAAAATGCCCCAAAAGTTAATTTAATATTATATATATCTTTAAATATATATAACGTATAAAGTAAATATTGTATGACTGGCTAGAGTAGAGTAGCTTTTGGCAGAACTTTATTGCTGGTAAGAACTAGAAAAGCAAGAAGAAAGAAAGAGGAGAGAAGAAAGGAGGGAAATGAAGAAGGAGGGAAAGAACGAACAAAGGAACCAAGGAACTAAGAAAGGCAGGCAAGCAGGAAAGTGCTTATTTTGAGGGCACCTGAGAACTACTGAGGCAACCAGAACTTGAAAGCCTAATGCAAAGGAAGTATAAATGTGAATCAAAATTCTCTGAGTACCTTTTCCCTCATGGACTGTGCTTAATTTTGAGTAAATTATATGTCTAGAAACTCAGAGAGAATATTACATTTAAAACATGGAGAAGCTAATAAAATTTAGGGAAAGGTCATAGTGCTGATGTCAAAAGTTAGGTTTTAGACATTTTCAGTTAACAGGACTTGAGGGGACAAGATCAGAGAGAAGAGAGGAACCTTTCTCAGCAAGTTTTTCCCCTCAAAGCATTAGGTGATTTCTTAATGTGCTGAGAGCCAGACATTAAGAACCTAAACAGAAAGTCAATAAAAAGCAGGCCAGAATTTTTGCAGTCTCACATTGCTGAGAAAATAAAAATTGAAGTTCAGCACTTATCCACTGTTGGTGGTAATGTAAATTAGTCCAGCCACTGTGAAAAGCATTCCGGAGATTTCTCAAATACCTTAAAACAGAGCTACCATTTGACCCAGAAATCTCATATCAGTGTATATAACCAAAAGAAAATAAATTATTCTCCCAAAAACACATGCTCTTCTATGGTCATTGCTGCACTATTCACAGTAACAAAGACATGAAATCAACCCAAGTGCCCATAAAAGGAAGATTAAATAAGGAAAATGTTGTATGTATACACCATGGGTTACTAAACAGTCATAAAAATGAATAAAATCACATCCTTTGCAACAACCTGGATGAAGCTGGGGGCCATCATCCTGAGCAATTTAATGTAGGAATGGAAAACCAAATACTGCATGTTGTAAGGGGGAGCTAAACATGGAGCATATATGAATGAACATAAATGTGTAAACAATAGACATTATGGACTACCAAATGGTGGAGGGAGGGGCTGGCTAAAAATTAATTAATATTAATAAAATGTAAATTTTTTACTAAATATAAATGCAAATCAGTACTATGCTCACTAAGAAGGTGTGGAATTCATACTCCAAACCTCAGCATCATGCAATATTCCCAAGTAACAAATCTGCACATACACTTCCTGTATCTAAAATAGAAGTAGAAAAATGGAGTTCAGGGCTTTCAAAGAGGAAGGCCTCTACTAGCTATGTAGAATTTCCCCTTGAGACCTAATGAGACTTAATCTTAAGAATATCGAGAAATGTGAAGGGACTAAGATTTTACCTGATAAGAAAGCCTGCTATAGTTTCACAAATGCTGGCAAAATACATGAGACTTCTGAATTTGAGACAGAGAACTTTATTACTCATAGAACAGCAGATGGTACATTAACTTTGGTGATTATTTCCCCTTAAGTCACACAGGAGCAGTATAAAATCAGGTGTAGGAAGACAAAACTGTGTGTCTGTGTCACAAGTGAGAGGTCTTAAGCTTAGAATGCTGCCAGTCTTACACGGGATTTAATAGCAAATTTGCCTAACTTTTGCCTTTAAGGGAAATAGTGTCAATATTATTCCAAGCAGAAAAACAAACAAGCAAATAAAAACATCCATTGATTTTTAAGCCTGGAGAAATAAACTAACTTTACCTTCCAGAACTATTTTCTACACAAACATCCTTAACAATATAGTTTAGAAGAAAACTCTCACTAGACATATAGAAATGTCATGGAGTGAAACAGAAGTAAACTGATCCTTACAAAGCTGACAAGACAAGCTCAAGTCAGGTCAGTCTCTCACTGTATTAAGGTGATATCCCCCAACCCAGGCCACCTATCAAAAAATAAGATGAACTCTTACTGGAGAAGGAAAGCATCATCAGGCAACATGCAATTTTTTATACAAAATGTCTGGTAGTGAAGATCATCAGGCATACAATTAGACCAGACAAAAAATAATGGAACCATAGCTACAAATCTAAAAATGATCTAGTTTTTATATTGAAAGTAAATATTACACAGCACAAACTTTACACTTTCATTGTTTTCTTTAAATATTCTGGTTAATTTTGATTTATAGAATGCAAGTGAGAAATCATAGTAACTTATTAGTTGGCAATTTTCTTCCTTTGGGTAAATATCTATGTTTGTGGTATGTTTGCTATGCCTTGTTATATTTATTTAAAACTAAAAAAAATATATATGGTATAACTGAAGTAGTCTTTATGTATATAGTTTACACATTTTGAGAAATGCTTTTCTAGGCAGATCATATCAGCAATTAAGATCATTATATATTCTGAAAGTATTAATTTAAAAAAGGTAAGTTTGTCATATAGAAAATAATATTTTATTAAATGAAAATGTTGAAAGCTATCATAAAATAAATACTAAATGTAAAAATCTGCATTTGGTATTTTGAAAGATGAAAAATAGAAATAACCTATGCTTTCCAAGAGATTGTATTATTTTATAAATCTCAAAAAATATATGTAAACAATAAAACATGATGAATGTAGCAAAATACCAATAGTTTAACAAAGGAAGAAGAAAAATTTAAAATATTGAAAGGTATATTTTAAGATGACATGAGTTAAATACTTATTTCTATAAACAAAGTGATAAAATTTAATAGTTAAAAATTAAAAGTTATCTTGAGCTAAAAAGTCTTTGTTCTGTCTGTGTGAGCTCCTATAGGCCCAAATTAAACTTCAAAATTTTATACATGTTTAGGAACTAAGTTTCTCTGTACCCCCATGTTCCTAGTGCTTATCCTAGATATCTCTGATTCTAAACTCTAGGCTCACATTTTGTCAAGGTCAAAGAAGGACCCACAATGATCTATTGGCCAAAATTACCAAACATATTTACTACAATTCCAATTTTACCTGCAAGAATATAAATTTGAGGCATGGATATTTCAGTAATGTATAAGTAAAACTCTATTTGGAACACTTGAAAAAGCATATCAGCAATTGAAAATGTATACAGAGAATCAATTTATCTACATTTAAAGTGTGTATATTCCCTTACAATAGACAATCAAGCAAAGAGACATCTAATTATTCTTGGTGGATGTTAATTATTTATTATTTTCAAAATTCAAAGAAAAAAGCAAGAATTTTTATTGCCTTCTTTAACAAACTTTGTGAATGTAAGTCAGGCAATTAATGAGGAAACAGGGCATAATTACTTGTAGGAGGCTAAAAGCAATACAAATAGGCCCCAACACATTATCACAAGGAGCTGTCCCCTAGTAGCAAAGAACTGTTACAACAGGCTATAACAATGAAGACAGATTATAGATAGCCTGTTTAGGCACAGATAAGAATGTCCTAACAAAAAACAAACTGCAAGTGGATAAATCCTCAAGTGGTTAAATTCAAGATGGCTGAAAACTTCACCAGTTGCTGACCCTTGGCAGCATTATGCTCATATTATCATAAAAATTCTTTGGGGAAACTCCTACTTCCATCATACACCAGATGCCATGACAGTTTCAGATTAAACATATTTAGTAAGAACAAAAAGGATGGCATTGATTCTGGGAATTGTCCACTCATTTCCCAGAAAAGCCCTCCCTTTATTATAGAAAATTCTCTGCGTTCCTTATGCTAGAAGAAGGAATTAGCAGAAAGTATTAGAAATTAAAAGACGCTTTGTAAGTAAAAACCACAGGACATTGCAAAGGTATGTTAAGACAGAAGGAAAGTATCCCAAGTAGGTAAGAATGGAAGAGATTTAGTTACAAGATTGCTTGTGATATCCTAACAATCCTGTCTGTGAGTTTTGGTAGTCCGGATTCTGAGATAACTTTTCTTAATTTTCCAGATAATACTAACAATGAACTAGTATTATCTGACATTACTTAATATCTATGTTTCTTACAACCTGAAAAGGTCCTCCTGACATACAAACATAACATAAATCCAAGAAAGGGTTCTCACATACAAACATACACATAAATCTATAGACTAGGAGTATGTACTATAGTTAGTAAGCTGAATTAATTTGTATTGCATTGCCATTCATTGAATGACTGTCATTTAAATAATTCTTGTTTTAGATTACTGTTTTCAGTAAGTATATTTTCCTTAAATTTGACCTTTTTCTTCTCATAAGTTCACAACATTGCTGTATTAGTGTCACTATGATTAAATTGTTTTTATATAGTATTTGTTTCTGAAGGAAGAATAGTTTCTTAGAAATATTTAAACAAAATTTCATACTTTAAATGCTACATAAGACGGGAGATGGTTAAAATAAAAAACCTTTAGCTGAATTAAATTTAAAATAGTTTAATTGAACAAAGAACAATTCACAAATCAGGCAGCCTCCCAAGCCAGAGTAGGCTCAGAACCTCCAGCACATCCACATAGTAGAAGATTTATGGGCAGAAAGAGGAATGTGACATAATGAGAAGGGAAGTGAGGTAAAGAAAGAGCTGGATTGGTTATTTTTTATTTTTATTTTTATTTTTTTGAGACGGAGTTTCACTCTTCTTACCCAGGCTGGAGTGCAACAGTGCAATCTCGGCTCACCGCAACCTCCACCTCCTGGGTTCAGGCAATTCTCCTGCCTCAGCCTCCTGAGTAGTTGGGATTATAGGCACGTGCTACCATGTCCAGATGATTTTTTGTGTTTTTAGTAGAGATGGGGTTTCACCATGTTGACCAGGATGGTCTCGATCTCCTGACCTTGTGATTCACCCGCCTCGGCCTCCCAAAGTGCTGAGATTACAGGCGTGAGCCACCACGCCCGGCCAGTTATTTAAACATAGTTTGATCAGTTGGCCATCTTTGATTGGCCAAAACTCGGTGTCTGGCACAAGAGTGGACTACAATCTGTGCATAACTCCATTAAGGTTTTAGTTCACAATGTTCAGAGAAACCTTTAAGCCAATCTTAAAATATTTAAGAAGGTAACTTTAGGCTAAACTTGATTTAACAGTTCCCTGCTTTTGGTCATCCAAAATGGGTCTTCTCAATTCCCCCTTTCAGTCATCTCAATTTTGAGAGGACCAAACTGTAGTCATTAATGTCATTATCACCATCATAAATGCACTTATTTGTTCTTGAAACCCAGTGGGAAATAACACAACAGTGGGTTTTGTAAGGTGGGAATAAGGACTTCAGGTTATTTTTTTGTAAGGGTGAGAAGAGAGGGTACGTTCTTATGCTGGAATGCCCTGTTGACAGGAGAAAAAATAGAATCTGAACTCTTCTAGGGCCTATTTGTATTCTTAAAGTCTTACCTTGATTATGTCAAATTTAGAAATTTTGATTATGTCAAATTCAGCATGAATGAGTCCATTTTGGTTTGATCTGGTCTGTTGGGCCTAGTGCATGAGCTCAGTCCCAAACAATGGCCTCCCATAACTTTATTTAAAAGTTCTCCCCGTTTGGTCACACTCTCACTTATAGTGACCAAAATTTAGGACCTTAGCACTATTCTCAGTTACCATCATTTTGGGTTTCTAGCTTCGACACATCATCATACGTTAAGGTGCCCTGATGGTCACGTAGTTTTTTTTTTTTCCTCTTGTCATTTCAGTTTAACATTCTAAAGAGATCATTTAACAATCTAAAGATTGTTGCATGCAAACATTTAAATCTTTTGAGAGAACATACTGCACCAGGGAGACTACTAATTTGACTATCAGGAGGATAATACAAAGAGTTTGTTATGCTGCATAGCCAAGGTCCCCATAAACCAAAATTAAATATCTAACTCATTCTTTGATCTACAATTAAGTAGATATCTTCATGGTACATACATACATATTTAATCTAAAATTAAATAGATCCAAGAATGAGCTAAAGAGTCTGCTCGCTTTAACTAATTAGTCTCTTTGTTAATCCCCTAAAAATGAATCTCTATCATCCCTTATGTGATTCATTTTTCCATTGAAAACTGGTGCCAGCAGCTGCACAGATAATTCTCTGTTTAGCCATTAAGTAGTCTAGAGCAATTCTACCATTTAGCATAACCTACCTAAGACAAATTAAAGTCTGTTGTGCAACCATAGCCTTTATAGTAAAATCTGCTATAGATCCTACCATGACGGATAAATTTTTAATCATTGTCTTCTTTACTCCAAACTATGAGGAAGAAAAGACCTAAAAAACGATTCTCTTTTAGAAGACTGAAGACCTCCTGGAAATGTCCTCTTTAACTCATGTTGTAGGTTAAGAGGAGTAGACAAATGTTTGTTACTGATTATGAGACAATGTATGTACCATTAAGATATCTCAGCTACACTGGGCCTTCATCTTCCATCTATTAAGGCATACAGTTAGCCATGTATAAGGCTGGCTGTAAAAAATATTTACAAATAAAAGTATACCTCATGAGTCTGCACCACAGACCTCCCTTCACTTCTACTGTTCATAGAGCAATAAACAAGGGTAAAAATGGAAAACAAGAGTATCATCATAGTAGAGAAATTGTAATCTGTATCTTGGGGAAAAGCTGTTCACATTAAGGATGCCTTCTTCTGTGGAAAAACTTTCCTGGTTAGCTTTACCTTAACGTTTTCAATGGGTGAACTGTTCCAAGGGTGTGGAGAGGCCCTTCTGAGTTGTTAAATTATGAACCCAAGGTTCAAGGTCCTGAAGTTTTACTACATACAGTATCAATGGCAAAGACAGTCTTTCTCAGAGGTTATGGGAAGATTCAATCTTCAGATTCTCAATTGATTAGGGGGTTGATTTTCCTCATTCAGTAAAATGTGAAAAGGTTTCTTTATCTGGTGAAAATACACTCTGTCATAATTAGCTACTGTTAAAACATCAACCCTCTTACATGGGAAAAGCTTTTATACGACCAGAAAATATGCACTGAAAATGATGATTGAATAAAATTCCTCTATAAATATTTAAATGGTCCATCAGGTGGTGAAATGCACCTGAAGTTTTTATTATCTTCTCAGAAATATGGGTTTGATAAAGCAAATGTTGGTCATAAAGCACTTTAGAAATTTAGAAGTCACCAGACTTTACTTTGTATTAGTGTATCATGAATATTAAAACTAATTTTAATAAAATCTCATAAATTAAATTTGTCATTTTTAACCACACAGTAATTCCATAAACGTTTCACTTTACATTTTTCCTTAACTTTCTATATTTGTCATATTTTATCTATTTCTTACTCCAATTTGAAATCTTTAAGTAAATTTAAACTAGAAAAATACACGTTCATGCCTTTATTACTTTTCTCAGTGAATGCATATTTTTCTTTTGTTTATATAGTCTGTATAAATGTTTTTCTTATATGTAGTAGTTTTAAACTCTTAGTAACTCTAATTTCTGTTGAGAACCCTAGAAAGTAATATTAACTGTTTTATGTTTCTAGATGAAAACCATTTTATAATTGTTTTAGAAAAATAGTTTTTCAAGTTGCTATTAATAGATCTAAATATATTTATCTTTTATTTACCATATGAATATAAATTTCAAGGTGTATAGAGATAAACAAATATTTAATAATTAGTATTAAACAGAAGACTTACAGAAGACTCAGACTTAAGTGATTATCTATTACTTAATTTAATATAACATGACTAAGATTTTATTTATTTATTTATTTTTAATTTTTGAGATTGAGTCTCACTGTGTTGCCCAGTCTGGAGTGCAGTGGCATGATCTCAGCTCTCTGCCATCTCCACCTCCCAGGTTGAAGTACTTCTTCTGCCTCAGCTTCCCGAGTAGCTGGGATTACAGTCATGCACCATTATTCCTGGCTAATTTTTGTATCTTTAGTAGAGACAGGATTTTACCATGTTGATCAGTGTGATCTCAAACTCCTGATCTCAGGTGATCCACCCACCTTGGCCTTAGAAAGTGCTGGGATTATAGGTTTGTGCCACTGTGCCTAGCCTATGACTTTAAGATTTTAAATTACAGTAAAAAAATGTCAAGCCATGACACTGGTACTTCCTTAATATTTTCTCCCTGTAATTCTAAGCCCCAAATAAAGCAAGTATCAAATTATATTTGGCTGATAATTTGGAAACCATTTCTATTTTACCACCATTTTAAAAACTAGTTTTAAAAAGAGCAAAAATAGCCAATGCAATACTAAGCAAAAAGAACAAACTGAAAACGTCATGCTTCCCAATTTTAAACAGGTGCACTGTAAGTAAAACAGCATGGTACTGGTACAAAAACAGACACAAAGAATAATAGAACAGATTAGAGACCACAGAACTAAGACCACACACCTACTACAACTATCTGATCTTTGACAAATCTGACAAAAACTAGTAATGGTAAAAAGATTATCTATTCAATGAATAGTGCTGGGATAACTGGCTCACAAAAACCAGTAAAGGGAGAAAGATTCCCTCTTCAATAAATAGTGCTGGTACAACTGGCTGGCCATATGCAAAAGATTGAAACAGAACCCCTTCCTTACACCACATATAAAAATTAACTTACGATAAATTAAAACTTAAATGTAAAACCTAAAACTATACAAACCCTGGAAAACAACCTAGGCAATACCATGCAGGACATAGGCACAGGCATGTATCTCATGACGAAGACACCAAAAACAATGGAAACAAAAGGAAAAATTGACAAATGAACTCCAATTGAACTAAAGAGCTTCTGCACAGCAAAAGAAACTACGAACAGAGTAAACAGACAACCTACAGAATGGGAGAAAATATTTGCAAACTATGTCTCTGACAAAGGTCTAATATCCAGCATCTATAAGGAACTTAAACAAATTTGCAAGGACAAAGAAACAAAAAATGGGCAAAGGACATGCATAGACACTTTTCAAAAGAAGACACACATGCAGCCAAGAAGAATAGGAAGAAAAGTTCAACATCACTAATCATTAGAGTAATGCAAAACCAAACCGCTATGAGACACATTATCAAATCAGTCAGAATGGCTATTATTAAAAAGTCAAAAAAAAAAAAAAAAAGAACAGATTTCTGCTAAGGTTGTGGAGAATAAGGAACTTTTATACACTGTTGGTAGGAGTGTAAATTAGTTCAGCCATTGTGGGGGAGAGTGTGGAGATTCCTCAAAGACCTAAAGACAGAAATAGAAGTTGACCCAGCAATCCCATTACTCAGTACATACCCAAAGGAATATAAATTGATCTATTATAAAAACACATGCATATGTATGTTCATCACAGCACTATTTACAATAACAAAGATATGGAATCAACCTAAATTCCCATCAAGGATAGGCTGGATAAAGAAAATCTGGTACATTTACACTATGGAATACTATGCAGACATGTAAAAGAAAAATATCATGTCTTTTGCAGGGATATAGATGGAGCCAAAGGCCATTATCCTTAGCAAACGAACTCAATAACAGAAAACCAAATATTGCATACTGTAGATGGAAGCTAAATGATGAGAATACATGGAAACATAGAGGGAAAAAATATACACTGGGACCTTTCAGAGGGTAGATAGTGGGAGGATGAAGAGGATCAGAAGAAATACCTAGTGGATACCAGGCCTAATACCTGGATGTTGAAATAATCTATACAAGAACCCCCCATGACACAAGTTCACCTATGTAAGAAATCTGCACTTGTACCCCTGAACTTAAAAATTAAAATATCCCCTAATAAAAAAAGAAAAACTAATTTTCTTTACAAAATACCACATACACATAATACATACAGACATAAAATACACAGAAGCAGATCTTCTAGCTCTTATAAAAGATTTTCATTTACTGGCCTTTAAATAGTTTTTCTTTTCCTCATTTGGTCTATCACTCTTCCTATTACCTGTTTCATTCCCCTAAGCCATTGTTAACTAGGCAACAAATTTGCATTTCTAAAGGGACAACCCTTGGGTGGAACAAAACAAATTATATTTTTATAAGCACAGAGCTAAGATTTTAGGCCTAAATATTGTATCATCATTTGCTCAAATCAAGGAAATAAAATCTGCTGAAATAAAAGTTCACTTAAGGCAAGACAGCCAGAAACGTTATGACTTCTTATGTAAATTTAAAAGAATAAGAGTTTCTGATGCACATAGGAAGACATCCTTAAAAATTGGAGACTTTCTTTATTGATGTAAATTTATTTTCTCAAAAGAATTTCCAATGAAATTACACAATAAAAAAATAATATCCAATTAAACTCTAGAAAGGTTTACTTTAGTTTAATAGGGTGTATTTTAGCTAAAATTACCTGATTTCAGGTTAATGGGCGGGTCTCATTAACTAATAGGGCCAAGAAAGAATTATATGTCTGGACTCAGCACGGATAGATCTGAAAAAGAAGCAAGTTTATTTTATATGAGGCCTACTTTCTATAAAGACCTTATCTAGAATAGCTTTCTTTCCAACTTTGGGGAAGGTTAGTAACTAAGCCAAAAGTTTAGCAGATTTAATTAGCCTCATCATTATGATAGTTTCTGGTTTCATCCATGTCCCTGCAAAGGACATAAACTTATTGGCTGTGCCAATCTAGTCCATTTGTGTGAGACTTGTAAAATCTGGGCAAGAAATTGTCATTGGGAAAATAAGGCATACAGAAGCATTTAAAAAGTTACAATTATTTAAATCTACTCTTTATGAAAACATTGTTTGTTTTTCCTTAAAAAACTAACACTACATGGCTGACTAGATCACTTTGTCCTAGAAAAATTAAAGCCCGACAATATGGAATCTCGCATTTTTTAAATTATATTTAGTGAAATGTTATATATCCCATATGAACAAAAATAAAATCATAAGGCTCTATTAAAAACCTTATAATTTCCTTCTAAACTAGAGGGGAAAATCTAATTTTCTTTTAGTAGCTTTTCATACTCCAAAACTACCTGCCTTGTTAGCCTCTCACCATGACATTTCTTTATAAGGTTCCTTATTTTATGCTATTTCCTAACATTTGCAACTTACAGAAAACCATCATGCCTTATTGCCTTTTTTACTTTTGCATATAATATTCCATTTTGCTCCTTCTGGTTTATCAACAGTCTATAGATAAGAAGTAAATTTCTCTTTAGCCATAATATTTCAAATCAAATGCCTTCTCTTTCAGGAAGCCACCATGACAGTATCAGGAAATTTAGAAGTTTCCTCTTGTCCATGCCTTGGCTGGAGAACAAACTGTATCACTACAATTGTGTGTTCCCACACCTCTTATGCAGTTAAACTATAGGCTTCTCAAGTGAAGGACCCATGTTCAAATGCTGTTTTTAAAATTCCTCCTTTCTGCCTTGAGTAGTGACTGACATTCTGTAATATTTTAAATAAATGACCTAAAATCGAAAAGAAAATTGAAGAAAAGTGAATTTTTATGTGACTGTCTTAATTATTTCCTTGTTTAAAAAAAGTAGTAGAAACAGAACAGCTAATGGAAATGTTAAAAATGTTATATTGAATGTAAAATGTGTGGGTTTGAGAAACACAAAAGGAAAATTTTAGAAGTTGTGAAAAAAAATATTTTATCGTGATTAAATGAGATTCATCCCAGGAATGCAAAGATGGCTTAACAGGTGCAAAATATATTTTAAATATGACATAAGAAAATTGAAATATTTTAAGAAAAAGAAAATATATTAAATAGGTTTATAAACATTGGTTCAATTTATATAATTACTTGTATGAAGATACATTATTTACCAATTATCTCAATTCTTAATGTGACTTGACATTGTACTAAGTTTAACCTATAAAATTAAAATTAACTTTCTGGAAACTTGCTTGATATAGCAGTGATCAATTGAGTTGAAATCAGGTATTATTCTATGGATTTGAAAAATAAATACAAAATACAATGTTTGAGACAGTAGTTTCCTTATTTGTTAGTCCATTATTATAACTCCTGGCCTCCTTTATAATTGTAAATTTTAGAACTCTACCTCAAAATACCTACCACAAAATGAAGACCTTTTAGGCAAGAGGTAAAAAAATATATATACTTGGATATGTTTTATGTAACTCTAGTCTTGGGTCTTATGTCTAGAACCACAGCTCCACAGGGCAGTTTATGTCTCTTTCTAGAATCTCTCTGTCATAGTAATTGTTAATCTCAATATAGATATAGAAAATACTTGTTTCTTATAATCTCAGTCCTATAGTCGGCCCTCCTCCAATAATCTTGTCCTCTTTCCCACCTTAGCTACTTTATTGCATCACTATGCCCTTGACTTTGTCTTAAACTTTAAATACAAATCTTTCTTAATCTCAACTTTAATTATTCCAACTCTGAATATAATTTTTTCCAATACTCTTCCCTTTGTACCACATCTTTAACAATCCCTCCATCTCAATAAAAAATTTATTTGGTTTATTCATACTACCCTTTCTGCTGGACGTGTTGGCTCACACCTGTAATCCCAGCATTTTGGGAGGCTGAGGCTGGTGGAACATGAGTTCAGGAGTTCAAGGCCAGCCTGGCCAACATGGTGAAATCCCGTCTTTACTAAAAACACAAAAATTAGTCAGGCATGGTGGCTCATGCCTGTAGTCCTAGCTACTCAGGAGGCTGAGGCAGAAGAATCGCTTGAACCTGGGAGGCAGAGGTTGCAGTGAGCTGAGATCATACCACTTCACTCCGGCCTGGGCAATAGAAGGAGACTCTATCTCAAAAAACAAAACAAACAAACAACAACAACAAAAAACCCACAAAAACCAAAAAACATACACACTTTCATAGTCCTTATCACTCAGTTCTCATTTCCTTATTTATAGAACTTAAAGTATTAATCACACTTCTCCTTTAAATACTTTCTTCTATGAGGCACTATATCTTATCTGGGTTTTCTTTCACCTCTCTGGTCAGTCTGCTTCAACCTTCTGTATTCCATATTATAGAGACATTGGCATGACATGGTACTCACCCCTTTCATATTTTCTCATTAAGATCCTTCAGTCTTTAAGTGAGTTAAAATTCTATAAGTTTAATTACTAATTAAATGCTAAAGATTACCAGTTTTATTTTTCAAGCCCAAACAAGCTCTCTTGAATTCTAAAATCTTAACCAAACTACCTATTCAAATATCTCCACTTGAGTACCTAATAAGCATCTCAAACTCAACATACCAAACATTAGGCCTAACACGCTAAAAACTCTGGAAGAAAATCTAGACAACATCTTTCAGGACATAGGCATGTACAAGGACTTCGTGACTAAAACACCAAAAGCAATGGCAACAAAAGCCAAAATAGACAAATGGGATCTAATTAAACTTAAGAGCTTCTGCACAGAAAAAGAAACTACCAATTGAGTGAACAGGCAACCAATAGAATGGGAAAAAATTTATGCAATCTATCCATCTGACAAAGGACTAATATCCAGAATCTACTGAGAACTTAAATGAATTTACAAGTTCAAAACAAACAACACCATCAAAATGTGGGCAAGGGATATGAACAGACCCTTTTCAAAAGAAGACATTTATGCAGCCAACAAACATATGACAAAAAGCTCATCATCACTGGTCATTAGAGAAATGCAAATCAAAACCACATTAAGATACCACCTCACACCAGTTAGAATGGTGAACATTAAAAAATCAGGAGACAACAGATACTGGAGAAGATGTGGAGAAAAGGGAATGGTTTTACATTGATGGTGGGAGTATAAATTAAGTCAACCATTGTGGAAGACAGCCTGGTGATTCCTCAAGGATCTAAAAATAGAAATACCATTTGACCCAGCAGTCTCTTTACTGGGTATATACTTAAAGGATTATAAATTATTCTATTACAAAGACACATGCACAAGTATGTTTATTGTGGCACTGTTCTTAATAGCAAAGACTTGGAACCAACCCAAATGCCTATCAGTGATAAAATGGATAAAGAAAACGTGGCATATATACACTGTGGAATACTATGCAGCCATTAAAAAGAAAAAGTTTATGTCCTTTGCAGGTACATGGATGAAACCGGAAACCATCATTCTCAGCAGACACAGGAACCGAAAACCAAATACCGCATGTACTCACACATAAGTGGGTGTTGAACAATGAAAACACAGGGACACAGGGAGGGAAATATTACACAACGGGGCCTGGGGGTCTTGGGGCTTGGGGGTAGGGGAGGAGCAGTAAAGGGTGGGGGGATTGGATAGGCATAGCGTTAGGAGAAATACCTAACGTAGATGATGGGACAATGGATGCAGCAAACCACCATCATGGCACATGTATACATATGTAACAAACCTGCAGGATCTGCATATGTACCCCCAGAACTTAAAGTATAATAATGAAAAAAAAATGAGCACCTGGTGTCCCTCATCACTTTCATCCTGTGCTCTTCTTCATCAATGTCAGCTGTATTCCATCACTTCCTAAGCCACAAACTGTGTTTTTTTCTTGATTTTTTCTTTTGCTGTCACACATTTCTTCCAATCTATCAGCAAGTTTTGCTGGCTATATATTTAAGATGCCTAGAATTTTATAACTGCTCAAAATCAATATTTGAGCTGTGTTCTTTACTTCCTCACTCCTGCCTCTGCCTCTAGTACTTTCTTAGCACAGCAGAATGTTTGTGTTAAAAATCCACATCTGATCATGTCACCCTCCTAAATAAAAACTTTCAGTAGATCCCCATCTCAGTCATAATGGAAGTCAGTGTTTTTATTATGTCTGAAATTCCCTAGATTAGAACTTTTCAAACTATTAATGAAGGACTTTATTTTTATTTCATTCCATGATGCCTCAACATTCATGTGAAATAAGAAAAATTATTTAGTATAAAATGAGTAAAAGCAGGACATACAAACCCCAATATTTCAATACTAATTTTAACATAACATTACTACTGTATCAAATTTCTATAAAAAGTTGCTTAATATTTACTCTTAATTTTTTGTATCTATTTCCTTACACTAGAAACAAATTGTTCATGGTCCTCGCACTGAGTGGAGCTACTGGAATATTTCAGCCTTTCTCTTCTAACTCAGATTACTTATCTCATCACTCCCCACTCCTTTTCTCCATCAAACTACAGTTTTACAGGAATATTCAGCCTCAGGAACTTCCACTCCCTAGAAGGTGCATGACTTAACCCCCAATTTCCTTTAGGTCTTTATTCAAATGTTACTTTCAATAAATTATTTTTTGGCCATTCTATCTAGAAATCAAATTCCTTTTCAACATTTCCTAATTCTATTGCTTAATTTATATTTTTGTTACTGTTTATTATTCTCTAAAATAATACTCTATCTCTTTGATTAGAACATAAATTCTGAATACAGAATTTTTTTGTTTGTTAATTTACTGCTGCATTTTGAACATTTTGGCAGATAGTAGGAGCTTGATCAGCATTTTAAAAATGAATGATTATTAGCGACTCTTAAGATGCTCAAAGCCTTATGACTATCTTGAGGCATTAAACATTTATTCAGAAGTTTAGACAGGATTATCGACTTATAAAAACTATAATATTTGTTTTTTTCTGTTATTTTAAAGAAAAACTGATGTTGTCAAAACTTATAGTACCTGTCTCCAAGTGTATATTATATAGAAATTGGAAGCTTTGCTTGTTAAAGTTAAGGGAAAAATAAAGTGGACTTTTTTATGTGACGTTATTTTTAATGTATGCACTTGTTGTGGGGTAATAAAACACAAAATTATCTGCAAGTGTTACTGAACTTATAAAAGACTTTTTTTGTGTATAGTCTTGGTAATTTTTATGAAATCTACAATCCTGAGGCATCTGCAGATGCTTTTATACATGTCCTTTATCAAACTAAATATTGAAAAAGTCATTACTGTTCTCCATTTTTTTTTTTTAACTGTTGTAACCGAGTGAGTCATAGAGAAAGCACCACACTCTGAGATAGAATCAGGAGTCCTTTATTGTCAGCAACCAAGAGATAGCCAAGGCTCAAAATTTTCTCGGCCCAGAGGAAGGGGCTTGATTCCTTTTTATACCTTGATGAAGGTAGGGGAGGGGGAGCCTAGCTGAAGTGGAATTTTACAGAAGCAAAATGAGCAGGTTAGAGGGAAGTGGTTGCAGGCCAGGTTATTTCCATACAATCACCAAGGGAGGTCCAAGGAGGGGTACCTACAATAGCAGGTGTGCTTTCCAAGCAGGATGTAGTTACAATGGTTATATGGTAGAATAAGCACAGTGTCCTTAAGCACAGCATCAGTATGACCCAGTTATGCACCCAAGGGAGACATGGCAGGAGAAATGGTGGGGAGGGAAATACTAAGATGGAGTCTGTCTGGCTCACAGCTAACATGGAGTCAGTTAGGCTAACACAAGTTAGGCTATGACATAACCAAGACAAATGATGAACTATCAACTGTCATGAGTAGTTAGAATCCCCAAATTTGGAGGCTGGAGATGAAAAGGGAAAATGCTAACATTGAAAACTCAAAGATAAAAATAAATTTATGTTTTCTTTTAGTAAAAATAAAAAACAGAAGCTCTCTTATTACCAGGATGTAATCAACACCATGGATTATATTTTATTTATTCTATACTAATTAACCCAAGGCCTTTAAGAACATTAATTCTTCAAATATTTTCCAGACTTCATTGTCCATTTTAAAGTGAATAATTAATGTAACCTATTTCTTTAAAATGCTTTTTATTGATATTTCTTATGCTGGGCTTCATTACTATATTTAATGGAATTTTCTGACCCAGAATTTACTCCTAACAATGGCTAAAATTAAGACATTGAGCAGATAAATGCATTCATAGGATGAGCTACACATATATTCAACATTAGAAGGCTATATAAAGATATTTGATTCCAAGATGGCTGAAGTCACAGAGACTTGTAACACCCCAGACAAAAAAGATCCAGAGCTATTCAAAAAAAGGATTTGAATAATATTTTGAAGATAAGATCAAGATTAGCCAATAATAGTTACAGTAGAAAAAAAAATGAAGAAAATCTACCTATTAGTACACATAAGTTTATTATTGTTATATGATTACAGTTTAATGCATTTTAATTTGTTTGATTATACAAAATCTGAAATTATACCAACTATCAGAAAAAAACTCATTATGTATTTAATACTATATGGTCTGGGCATCTATTTTTCTTCAAACAAATTGTAAAACAAAAATATTTTAACATTTATGCTATAGAAAAAAATTAGGAAAAAAAATAAAGATTGCAACACCAATGTTATATAAAGCAGCTATCTATTTTCATTGCTAATAAAGATTATAACCAAACTCTCATTTTAGAATAATTTTTGTTTACCAATTGAGGTTAGATATGCATATATAATAACAATAGTTTCCAAAATGAGGCAAGAACATCACAAATTATTATTTATAAAGTAGAGCTTGTTAGCCCTTATGGTACTCATAAATGAACAAACTTTTCATGATGATTAAGAAATTACTTTTTAGAGTAATGGAATTCATATATATGTGTGTCTTTATATTTTGCGTTAAGAAGAGTAGTTTCTCAGTTAAGAAAACAAAGTATTGGCTTTTACTATAAAATATGTAACAGATATTCAGCAAAAGGAGGAATTAGAATATCTTGTACACAGAGTAACAAAAGCAGCCATAGGCATTTTCACTGAGGATGGGATTACCAATTTCAAAGGGACATATCTGAACTATATAGAAAACTGTGTTCATACCAAATAGCAATATTTTTACAAAGAGAGAAGTAATTATATTTTATATCTGTTAAAAGGTATAGTGTATTTTCAAAGTTGCAAAAAATTGATTTAGGAATATTCCATCCATTTTTGTAGAGGACGAGATGATTCATCCTGATTAGGTTTCTTGTTGAGACTGAGTGGTTTTAATAAAAGAAGGAAATCAATGAGTGACCATTGGAATATAATGGATTTGAAATGCTATATTTTAATGAGACAGCAATAAAAGGCCATTAGAATAAACTGGATTGACCATCAACAGCACATAAAATAATTTATTAAACAAGCTGATGTGCAGATAATAGGGTCACAAAGTAGGCTGTTAAGAATACACAGAAAAAATTAGAGAGTACTTTTCTGTTAAGTTCTAAACCAAGGAACATTACCATGCAAAAGAAAAATAACTACAGTTTACTAAGTATCAGTACATCCCAGGACCTTTTTGCCATCTTTGAATTTCATGTATTGTGTAATTTATGATATAGTATAATGGTAAGTCATAGTACTTTGGATAAAATCTGCAAATACATGTATATTATTTGAAATATGAGTAATATTAACTACGAACAATTTTAATTAATATTAGATATGAATAGGTTATTTCTTGTCATATAATCTCTCTGATCTCTTAATGCATGGTGTATATAATGATTATCTCATCTCTGTCAATTTTATAAGATCAGAAATAACTCAGTTACCACATAAACAGTTTGAGAAATGAACAATGTTTGAGAAAGCTACAATTGCCATTTGTAGAGCTAGTTTTTTTTTAAATATTGAGTAAACATCCCCTTCATAATGATATGGACAAGCGGCAGAGAACTACTGGGTAGAAGAGGGCAGTTCCAAGGCAAAGGGCCCACCCTCAAGTTTGGAAGCAACCCTAGGCTCTATGAGCAGACATGTAGATAAGCAGAAAAACAGAGGAACAGAAGAGGTGCAAGGCAGAGAAAAAAGAGAAACACTATCTGAACATTGAGAGAAGATTGGCTGGGGAAGGTGGAAGAGGAAATGGGCTACAGGACAGCCAAAGTCCAAAGGAACATCATCTTCCCATCCATCCCCTTTCCAGCTCCCCATCCATCCTACTGAAAGCCACCTCCATACTGCAATAATATCCCTAGCAATACCATCCTTCGATTTGTCCATGTGGCCTGATTCTTCCTGGATGCTGGAAAAGAACCCAGGTGCCAAGAAGGCACTAAGCTGGTTAACACTTAAGCCACCTGTAGATGGCAGAGCTAAGAGAACAGTGTTACATGCCCACTGGGGCTTTCGGAGTTGGAGGCACTCACCCCTTGACACTACTGTGGGGCCAGAGCCCAAAAGTGCCCGCCTCAGCTCCTGCATCTTCCCATTTGCATTCTCCCCCTCCTTTAAGGGATTTGGGTGCAACCGCCAAACAAACAAGCCATACCCATGTTGCAAGCTCTGAGAGGGGGCCAGGAAACTCTCCCATTTCAATAACTGTCAGGAGAAACATCTATTATTTTAATATTTCTAGATAATTTTCATTTTTCAGAATATAGGTTAAAATAAATATATCAAAGGTAACAACTCTGAGAAAGATGAATTAAAACGTGATTAAAATTAACTCAAACTATAACTAGAATTACTTTGAAATTAATGGGTAAAGCTTAGTGATATTTAAAAAGCTTACCACTGTCATTTAAATAATTATGCTAAATTCATATAAACAACTATATTTGGAGACATAAAATGTTGGTCTTCTTTCATTCCCTCATCACTGTCATGGCACAATGTATGCTTAAAGTAAATTTAAACATGCTTTTACAGTAAAAAATCATCTTGTTCATTTATCTTCTTTGCTCTGTGAAAACTAGTTGTATGTTTGTATTCTTAATTTAAAATGAGTCTGGGTCATAACTGCCTTCTCTGACATTTTCTGGTCTAGCTTAGTTCATGGACTTTTTTTTTTTTTTAACTAATAGTATTTATTTACGTATATATTGGTATGTTTGATTTAAAAGTCAATTTTTAGTATCATAGGTTCCCAATTGATAATTGCTTTTTTTCCCCCCTATAGCCAGGATTCATGGGTCCAGGAATCAAGGGATGAAAGTGAATGTGGCTCCACTCACCATCACCCCTAGAGATCCACTAGCAAAATTTTGCTCCCTGTTCCTGCAGCATTATTTTCTGCTTGCCTGGAAGTGCTAATTTCAGAAGAATAAATGCTGTCACTAGGAGACACAACAATGATTCCATTAAATTGGAATTTAAGCCTGCCACCAGGCCACTTTGGACTCCTCTTGCCTCTCAAGTCAACAGGCTAAGAAGGGAGTTACAGTGTTGGCTAGGGTGATTGACCCAGACTATCAAGATAGACTATTACTTTACAATGGAGGTAAGGAAGAGCATGTCTGGAATATAGGAATTCATTTAGGGTGTCCTTAGTATTACCATGCCCTGTGATTGAGGTCAATAGGAAACTGCAACAATCCACCCAGGCAGAATTACAGATGGCCTAGACCTTTCAGAAATGAGGGTTTGGGTCACCAGGTAAAAAACAACCACGACCGACTGAGGTGCTTGCTGAAGACAAAAGGAATACAGAATGGGGTTCTAGAAGGTAACTACTAATATCAGCTATGACCAAGTGACCAGTTGCAGAAATGAGGACTAATTGTCTTAAGTGTTTCCTCTTTGCTTTCTTAAGAATGTTTGTGCATATATACACAACTAAGATAATATATTCCTTTTATTTTCTTTTCCCCATATCATGTAACATAAGAATTATTGAGTTCATGTCAGCATATAGGTGTTAACTTAATGAAGTAGCATTAGCTTAAGGATTAATGTGCTTCTGGTTATATAAAGGATAGCTGTGCTATATTAGGGATACTTATGACTTTATTGTCTTTATTTGGAAACTAAGTGTGACTTAAGGAGATGTGTATGGTTGGCAAGTTTTCAAAGGGTGGATTTGTGATGGTTAATATTAAGTGTCAACTTGATTGAACTGAAGAATGCTAGATGGCTGGTAAAGCATTGTTTCTGGGTGTGTCTGTGAGAGTGTTGCCAGAGGAGATTGACATTTGAGTTGGTGAACTAGGAAAAGAAGACCCACCCTCAATGTGGATGCCACCATCCAATTGGCTGCCAGAGAGGCTAGTACAAAGAAGGTGGAAGAAGAGGAGATAACCGTGTTCCCTGGGACTTCTAGCTTCCTTCTTTTTCTCATGCTGGATGTTTCTTCCCTTTCCTCCTGCCCTTGAACATCAGACATCAAGTTCTTTGGTCTTTGGACTCTGGGACTTGCACCAGTGGAATGGTGGGAATTCTCAGGCCTTTAGCAACTGACTGAAGGCTGCACTGTTGACTTCCCTGATTTTGAGGTTTTCAGACTTGGACTGAACCACTAATGGCTTCTCTCTTTCTCAGCTTCCAAACAGCCTATTGTGGAACTTCGTTTTGTGATCATGTGAACTAGTTCTCACTAATGAACTCTGTTGCATATATACATAAATCCTCTCCTATTAATTCTGTCCCTCTGAAGGTCCCTGACTAATACAGACATCTACAAGCACAACTACATAACATTGAAAATAAACAGAAGAGGATTCAAGCAAATTTAAAGACATCTCCTGCTCTTCAATGGGAGCAATCAATATTATTAAAATGACCATACAACTGAAAACAAACTATTGATTTAATACAGTTTCTATCAAAATACCAATGATATTCTTCAAAGTAAAAAAAAAAATATTAAAATTTGTATGAAACCAGAAAAGATCCCTGCTATAATTTCCTCTTTTTCACTTCTCCAAATCTTATGTTGAAATTTGATCCCCAACTGTTTTGGTTTGAATCTGTGTCCCTGCCAAATCTCATGTTAAAATATAATCCCCAGTATTGGAGCTGAGTCCTGGTGGGAGATGTTTGAGCTATAGTGGTGGATTCCTCATGGTTTGGTGCCATTCACTTGATAGTGAGTGAGTTCTTACTGAATCTAGTTGTTCAAGTACATTGCATCTCCCCTCCATTCACTTGCTACTGCTCCTGCCATGTGATGTGCAATCTCCCACATCACCTTCCACCATGAGTAAATGCTCTCGAGGCTTCCCTAGAAGCTGAACAGATGCCAGCACTGTGCTTCGTGTAAAGCCTGCATAATGGTGGGCTAATGAATCCTCTTTTATCTATAAACCCACTCCTTACAGCAATGTAAGAACAGCCTAACATACCAATATTAGAGGTGGGGCCTAGTTGGAGCTCTTTGGTTAGACAGATCCAGTATGAATGGGTTGATGCCTTCCTCACAGTAATGAGTAAGTTACTACTCTATTTGTTACCTAAAGAGATAGTCATTTAAAAGAGAACGGCACCTTTTCCCTTGCTTTCTCTTGACAAGTGATGTCTGCACATGCTGGTTTCCCTTACCTTCCACCATGAGTGGAAGCTACTTGAGGCTCTTCCCAAAAGATAAGCAGATGACAGTGCCATGCTGCTTCTACAGCCTGCCGAACAATGAGCCAAGTAAACTTGTTTTATTTATAAATTACCCAACCTTAGGTATTCCTTTATAGGAACACAAAAGGACTCAGACAACCAAAAATAGCCAAAGCAATACTGAGCAAAAATAGCAAAGCTGGAAGCATCATACTAATTGACTTCAAAAACATAAAAACAGGTACATAGACCAATGGAACAGAATACATAACCAGATATAAATCTATGTATCTACAGTGGACTGATTTTTCATGAAGATGCTAAGAACACTCATTGGGTAAAGAACAGTCTCTTCAATAAATGGGGCTGGTAAAACTGGATATCCATATGCAAAAGAATACAATTATAAAATTAAAATTAAATCAGTAATCAATACTCTCCCAACAAAGAAAAATCAGGAGTAGATAGATTCACTGGTGAACCATGACCAATATTTAAGGAAGAATTAATGGTAATTCTCAAACACTTCTAAAAAAAGCTGAAGATCTAATAGTTTCAAGCTGATTTCATGAAGCCAGAATTATCCTGATATTAAAGCCAGAGAAAGACACTATACAAAATAAAAAAAAGTATAGGTCAATATCCCTGATAAACATAGATGCAAAAGTCAACAAAATGTTAGCAAACCAGATTCAACAGCACCTTGAAAGGATCATACACCATGACCAGTGGGGCATATTCCCCAGATGAGGGCATAGTTGAATACATGAATATCAATTGCAAAGATAAACTACATTTATAAAATTAAGACTAAAAAAGGCATGAGCAACTCAAGAAATGTAGAAAATTAAATTTATGGGTATTTAAATATTTTAAAATGATATTGGGGGATATTTGTACAAAAGAATTGAAATTGGAATCTCAAAGATATATATATGCACCCCCCTGTTCATTGCAGCCTTATTCACACTAACCGAAATACAGAGCAGCCTAAATGTCCGTTGATGGTAGAACTGATGTTAAAAGCTGTGGTCTATAAATACAATGGAATATAATGTAATTGCAAACAAAAATAAAATCCTGTCAGATGCAACAACATGGATAAAACTTGAGATTATTATTCTAAGTGAAATAGCCACAAAACGACAAAAACTGCATAATTGCATTAATAACTTATATGAGGAGTTTACAGCGGTCAAACTTGTAGGAACAGAAAGCAGAATGATAGTTACCAGGGACTGGGAGTGGGGTAAATGGGGAGTTACTTTGCAGTTATAACATTTCAACCACAGAAGACTAAAAAATAGCTATAGGATTCTGCGGTACAGCGCTGTGCTTATAGTCAACAATAACATGTAAAATTATTAAGAGGGTAGATCTTATGTATTTTTTACCACTATTAAAAATATTTAAAATGAAAAGTTAAATGATTTGACCAGTGTAACAAAACTATTTCAAGTCTTTATTTGGACCAAGGACTTTAAATTTTACAAATATTTTCCTTTGTCATTATATAAGAACTAAAGCTTTTTAGTATATGGCAGAGTTTAAGGTCTAAATGTGTAGCTATTTCCTATACTGGATGATAGCTAATTCAAAGATAATATGCTGCATTAAACTAGAGCATGAAAACATTAACAATTAGCTCTACTAATTCAAATTTTTATACAATTTTATCTCTAGATATATTGATAAAATGATTTTATCTGTATGCTACCTAACATGTTGTCCTGAATATTTTTCAGCAGAAATGAACTACGTTCTGTATTCCCAGAATTACACCAAGCTTCCCTAGGCATTGCCAATTCTATAGTCAGTGAGTAATGGAAAGACTCGTGCAACTTTATTTTGCTCCACCAAAAGTAAAAATCAAGTCGTATGTACTGAATCAAACAATACAGCTACCTAGTTGTTCTAGTCAATATTTATGACACTGTATCTAGTCAAATGCAGATCATAAATGCTAATGCTTACCTTCCCAAAAGTCAACCTTTTTGCCTTAATTGTCAGAAAATGCAGACACCTACTCTTCCTATTTCCTAATATTTTAAATAACATTAGCACTATCTTCCATGAGTTTTCTAAGATGAATCACATTAAGTTCTTTATTCCCTATATAACCAGGCAGTACACAGGGAATAAAGAACTTAATGTGATTCATCTTAGAAAATCAGGGCTTCGGTCTCTTTTCATATCTTGAATTCTTATTCTCATAAGTTTGTCTATATGTCGTATTTTATTAACATTTCTCCATCTTTTAAAATATTCCCAGTGTCATCTTTGGAAATGCCAGATCACCATAGGCAAAATGTTTCTTATACATAGTCTTTCATGTGAATGTTTCCGTGATGAATGTTTTTGCTTTTATGAAAACCTAGCCTTCTGAAAACACTAATTCCTGGGAAGCCCTTTCAACTGGTTGGTTGTATCCCAAAGAAATACTATTCCTTCTACTCTTCCTCAGACTCTTATTCCTTTGTTTACAATGCTAAAACTGAGCATTAGTAATAAGTGTCATCTGTGGCATTTCTCACTCTATTCAATGTCTCTTAAGTTTCTACTTAATGTTTTCATTACTTTGTTGACTCCCCACTGAACTTCTTCCTGTGCTGGAATATCAGTCCAATAATACTGATATTTTTTTCACTTATGTCATCCATTTCAATTATGTTGCCATTAATGTAATTTCTTCCTACCATACTTAGCTTAAAAGCTATCATTTTAAAAAATCATCCAATTGCTTATACCTGGAACTCTCTTAAAGCTTTTATTTGTTTTGTTTTTTTTTAACCTCTGTAAAACCACAACACTGGTTAAACCTGATTCTCTAGTTACACTGCCCTTGCACCTGTACAGCAAAGCACAAAATCACACTATTAGTCTATTAGCAAAACAACATGTAAAACAACATAATAAGCTGGATTGGGTACTCATCTGCTTAAAACCATTCAATAGATTTAACTTAGATGAAAAAGGAGCTGAGTAGAGTGGGCAAAGAGCATGATGGTAGAATATAACACAGAGATAGAGTGCTGGGAAAACTGTCAAAACATGGTAGACCACCAGAATATTGCAGTAAACCACAATGATCTCCTTGCTCATGTTATAATAAATGAGATATTACTCTAACTCAGAGCCTTTAAACAGGTTGTATCTATTCTTTTACCATTCTTTCCAAGGAGAAAATGCCATCACCTCTTTAATTCCTCTTTCAAGGGTCACCTTCTCAACGAAGGCTAGTCTAATTTAAATTTGAAGGTGAACTTCCTCATTTCCAATTACCTTCAATGGCCCAACCACCTTCATTTTGAGTTTTCCTTTGTATTTATCATCATATAATATTTTGTGGTAGGCAGCTTATAAAATGATTTCCAATGATGTCTTCCTTCCAGTGACTCCCTGATACTTATGTCTTTTCATGACCTCTTCTCTTTGAAGAAGCAGCTTACATGGGCTAGACCTGGTGAATTGCTTCTAATGAATAGAGTGCAGCTACAGTGATGGGGACCTTATTTTTGAGATTAGCTTACAAAAACTGTGACTTGCTCATTCTTTCCCTTGCTCTCTTTTCTGAATCCTCACTTGAGGGGAGCATGCTGCTGTGTTAGGGGCAGTCCTACAGAAAAGTCCATGGGGCAAAGGACTCAGGTCTTAGGCCAAAAGACAGTGAGGACCTGACACCTACTCACTGCCCTGTAAGTGAGTTAAGAAGGGCATCCCTGTCCGTGGAGCCTTGAGATAAATACAGCCACAGCTGGAAACATGACTGCAGCCTTGTGAAGGCTCCTGAGTAGGAGGATCAAACTAAACCACATCAAGATTCTTGACCCCTGGAACCAGCAAGATAATACATATTTATTGCTTGAAGCTATTAACGTGTGGGGTAATTTTTCACTTGGCAATAAATATATTTTATCATTGTTGTTTTAGATATAATATTTATTTTCTGATTCATGACAGCAGAGAATCCTTTAAAAAAAAATCTGCCTTGATTTTACATATATTTTCCTATGTGCATAGAACTTTTCCTGTCATATAGAAAGTACATAGTACTTAAATATTTGCTGAACAAATATGCTAACAATTGCTTTTTAAAGACTTGGATGATTTTTTTATGGTGAATTTTGAGAAACTATTGTATACTTTCATCCTCGTGACGGTTTGTATTTGCTAAATGTAATATAATATATTTCTGTAAAAAAGTAGCAAATACACAGTTGTTAACAATTTTTAATTTTAGATAAAAGAAATACAGAAAATTATTACTTTATACTTTTCAATGTTATTTAAATTTCAAAAAAATGTCAAGTCCTATGTGACTGTGTAAATGCTCAGTTATGTTTCATTAATTCTAAGTCCTGGATTCATGTCCTATAATTTTAAGACATCCTATTTTGCTAATATTTAGTCATTTCAACCTGTCTTGGAAATGTTTCCTCACCTGTAAAATGAGGGGAGAGAATAATTAATTGCTCTTGGGTATCCTCTAGCTCTGAGTTTAGGAGTTTGGTTGAGATCCTATACATAAATAAAAATTTAAATAAAAGTTAGCTATTTTAAAGTATGGAAATGCTTGTAAATAATTCAGACTGACTTTAGATAATTAGTTTTACTTACTTGGGATCTGCTTAATAACCAGTCCTGATCATTTTAAGGACTTAGTGGAAAATAATAGTTACACTTTCAATTGTCAGGATTTCAACACTCGGTCAGGAAGTTGGTGGCTAAAGAAAAAAAATTAATGAGTTTGTAGCACTCTTAATTTTACAAGATCAAGCCAAAAGTGAAGTTTTTTCTTCTAACCTGCAACGTGATCAGTAAACACTTTATGTGCAATTTATCCTATTATAAGTGAAGACAAACCTTAAGCACTGAAAGTAATCCAAGTTTATTTCTTTCTTATTTAGCACATATAGATAGATGCTCAAAATTTAAAGATAATTCTATAATAAAAAAAATTACTTAATGTTTTACATATTACATATTGCAAATTAACTGAGAATTTGATTTATGTATTTGAATTTTGGCTTTATGCCTTTTGAAATAAAACTCACTTTTTTTAACAAGCAATGAATACGGTGACTTTGACATTGCCATTACCAACTATAATACAGTTTAATGTCTTCAGTGTTCTTGCTTTTTTTTTTCCAAAAGATGTTCATTTTTATATCAAATGTTGTGCAACAGGGCAAGACCAGGTAGACTGGTATTTTGCCTGCAACAAACAGCTTTATATTTCAGTATGGCAGAAATTTCAAATTTTTTAATATGTAAATGAATTATAAAATAAATGATTGATACCCAATCTTAAATATAGTCAAGTACAGGTTTCCCTATATCAACAAATCATATGAGTTCCTGAAATTCAGACATGTCCATAACTTACACTATTGTCTTTGAATAAAAAGGAAACTGGGTCTTGTCTGGCTCACTAGTCATATAGGAAAGTCAATATTTACATAAGTTTCTGTTAGCAGTTTTATAAAATTTTGAAAATATTTTGTACAAAGCTTTAGCTTTCTCCAGTATGGCCAATGAGAATAACATTTATGCTGCAGTTTACATAATATGACAGTAAGCAAAAAATAAATGTCTTGCTGACTAAAAAAGCCAGGATATGAGTAGATGGTTGGGGTATATTATATAAAATGTTAGGATTTACTTTGTGTCAAAACCAAAAGGTATAATGATAGTGAATGCCGAAATAGACCTAAAGAAAAAAATAAGTAACTAGTGAAAGAAAAAACAAAAAAATTATAAAGGAGACAAAAAAAGACCCTGGTTACTGACCAGCTTACACAAAAGCACATTTATAAAGAATATTTTGCATTTCTCTAATGACAAGTGATGATGAACTTTGTTTCATTCGTTTGTTGGCTGCATAAATGTCTTCTTTTGAGAAGTGTCTGTTCATATTCTTTGCCCACTTTTTGATGGGGTTATTTGTTTTTCTGTTGTAAATTTGTTTAAGTTCTCCAAAGATTCTGGATATTAGCCGTTTGTCAGATGGGTAGATTGTAAAAATTTTTTCCCATTCTATTAGTTACTGGTCCACTCTAATCATTGTTTCTTTTGCTGTGCAGAAGCTCTTAAGTTAAATTAGATCCCATTTGTCTATTTTGGCCTTTGTTGCCATTACTTTTGGTGTTTTAGTCATATAGTCCTTGCCCATGCCTATGTCCTAAATGGTACTGCCTAGATTTTTCTTCTAGAGTTTTAATGGTACTAGGTCTTGTGTTTAAATCTTTACTCCATCTGGAGTTAATTTTTGTATAAGGCATAAGGAAAGGATTCAGTTTCAGCTTTCTGCATATGGCTAGCCAGTTTTCCCAACATAATTTATTAAATAGGGAATCGTTTCCCCATTGCTTGTTTTTGTAAGGTTTGTCAAAGATCAGATGGTTGTAGATATGTGGCATTATTTCTGAGGCCTCTATTCTGTTCCATTGTTCTATATCTGTTTTGGTATCAGTATTATGCTGTTTTGATTACTGTCGCCTTGTGGTATAGTTTGAAGTCAGGTAGTGTGATGTCTCCAGCTTTTTTTTTTCTTTCTTTTTATTTATTTTTTTTGCTTAGGGTTATCTTGGTTATGCGGGCTCTTTTTTGGTTCCATATGAAGTGAAAAGTGGTGTTTTCCAATTCCATAATGGAAGTCAATGGTAGCATAATGGGAGAGCATTGAATCTATAAATTACTTTGGGCAGTATGTTCATTTTCACGATAGTGATTCTTCCTAACCATAAGCATGGACTGTTTTTCCACCTGTTTATGTTCTCTCTTATTTCCATGAGCAGCGATTTATAGTACCATCTCATGCCAGTTAGAATGGTTATCATTAAGATATCAGGAGATAACAGATGCTGGAGAGGATGTGGAGAAATAGGAATGCTTTTACACTGTTGGTGGGAGTATAAATTAGTTCAACCATCATGGAAGACAGTGTGGAAATTCCTCAAGGATCTAGAACTAGAAATACTGTTTGACCTAGCAATCCCATTACTGGGTATATACCCAAAGGATTATAAATCATTCTACTATAAAGACGCATGTGCACGTATGTTTATTGTGGCACTGTTCACAATAGCAAAGACTTGGAACCAACCCAAATGCCCCATCAATGATAGACTGAATAAAGAAAATGTTGCACATATACACCAAAGAATATTATGCATCCATAAAAAAGAATGAGTTCATATTCTTTGCAGGGACATGGATAAAGCTGGAAACCATCATTCTCAGCAAAGTGACACAGAACAGAAAACCAAACACTGCATGTTCTCACTTATAATTGGGTGTTGAACAAAGAGAACACATGAACACAGGAGGACAACATCACACACCAGGACCTGCTAGGGTGTGGGTACTAGGAGAGGGATAGCAGGGGGTGGGAGTATAGAGGAGGCATAGCATTAGGAGAAAGGCTACTTAATGTAGATGACGGGGTGATGTATGCAGCAAACCACCATGGCATGTATATAACTACATAACAAACCTGCACGTTCTGCACGTGTACCCCGGAACTTAAAGTATATATATAAAAAAAAAAAAAGAAAAGAAATTCATGTATGATTCTGGGTTCTCCAGAGGGACAGAATAGAATATATGTGTATATAAAAGGGAGTTTCTTAGGGAAAATAGGCTCACATTATAATGTTGAGTCCCACAATAGGCCATCTGAAAGCTGAGGAATAGAGAACCTGGTAGTGGCTCAGTCTGAGTCTGAAAGCCTCAAAATCAGGGAAGCCAAAAGTTCAGGCTTCAGTCAGTGGCCAAAAGCCTGAGAGCCCTTGGCAAGCCACTGGTGCAAGTCGCAGAGTTCAAAGGCCAAAGAATCTGAAGTCTGATGTCCAAGGGCAGGAGGAGTGAGAGGAAGCATCCAGCACGAGAAAAAGAAGGAAGCCAGAAGACGCAACAAGCAAGTTTATCCCACCTTTTTCCTCCTGCTTTGTTCTAGCTTCACTGGCAGCCAGTTGAATGGTGCTCATCCACATTGAGGGTGGGTCTTCCTCTCCCAGTTTACCAACTCCTATGTCAACTTCTTCTGGCAACACCCTCACAGACACACCCAGAAACAATACTTTACCAGACATCACATCCTTCAGTTCAATCAAATTGACACCTAATATTAACCATCCCAAGGTGTTTTACCACCTTGGTTAAATTCGTCCCTAGGTTTTTGTGGATTGTGGCTATTGTAAATGAGATTGCCTTATTGATTTCTTTTTAAGCTAGTCTTTTGTTCATGTATAGAAATGCTACTAATTTTTGAATATTAATTTTGTATCCTGCAAGTTTACTCAATTATTCATCATTTCTAATATTTTTGAAAGAAAACTACAGGCCGATATTTTGTTGAACATAGACACAAAATTCCTCAAAAAAACCACTAGCAATCCAAATCCAACAGCATAAAAGAAAAATAGTATACTATGATCAAGTAGAATTTATCCAAGGACTGCAGCAGGGCTTAACACATGCAAATCAGTAAACATAATACAATATCAACAAGAATGAAGAATAAAAACTGTGTGATAATCTCAATAGAAACAGTAATGCAGTTGATAAAAATCGACATCTCTTCAATAAGGGCCATGCATGACAAACCCATAGCTAATATCATACTTAATGGGAAAAGCTGAAAGCTTCTTCTCTAAGAACCCTGGAACAAAACAAGTATGGCCACTGTCACCACTCTTATTTACCACAGTACTGCAAGTTATAGATGGAGCAATTAGGCAAGACAAATAAATAAAAGGCATGTGAATTGAAAAGAAAGAAGTCAAATTGCCCATGTTTGCAGATGATTTAATCTTATGTATAGAAAACCCTGAAGACTTTATAAACCTCCCTCATTTTATGGCATTTTCTGTATCCCCAAAGAGTTGCCATGTTGTATTTTCATTTTCACTTTCCTCAAGATATTTTGCAATTTACTTTGAATTTATTTTGTGACTCATTGGCTATTCAAGAGTGTTTTGTATAATTTCCATGTATTTGTGAGTTTTGCTTTTATTATCTATGATATTCTAACACATGTGATACGCTTCTATTGTAGCCACACCAACACAATCTATCTTCTGAATGGTGGCACTTTGGAGAGTAAAACAGATGTTTATTGTGAAAGTTGAGAATGCAATTTTTATTTATTAAATTTACTTAATAATAGTATCTAATTCTTATCATTCTTCTCTTTTGAAAAATGATAGTGTTATTTTAAAAAGTGAGGATCACTGTAGGGTAGCCTTAATGTGAGCTCTCAAAACTTTACTCACTACCCGTCGGAGGCCAAGAGCTGGTATCAAACACCTGTAGGCCATTTGGTATTGAAAAGAGTTGCAAAGGCTACAGTGAGGGTGAATTGATAAAATCTATATTTTATATGCATTATTTATTACTATTTTTCTATTTTTTAAAATAATTATTTAAACAAATTACCATAAAGACATGGATAAGTAGTGACATACTGTGGAGATTTATAGCTTTGAAACAGAAAACAATTTTATGACATTACTTTTATGATGTTGGGAAAGTTTCCCATTCTCATACTAGATTTCCTTAATGTGACATTTGTACTTAAAATCCTGTTTCACTAGGTTAGGGAAAGGTTGTGAAAGTTCTTAGCATAGTATCTTAAACAAAGTAGGCTTTCAATTAACATTGGCAACCCTTCCCTTCCTTGTGGTGCTAATGTCATATAAAAGTTAAGAAAACATATAAAATTTACTTTCCATTCGCTGATAAAACAGAAAATAGTTAATCTTTTCTGTGCTTTGACAACTATAAATTAGAAGAAAAATGCATGGACTTAGCTATAAATGAACTTTTACAGAAAAGATCAATAGTTGCAATTAACAAGGGATGATAACCAAACTTATCTCTTACAGAGATAGTCATTCTTTAATATATGTCTTTAGAAAAAAAAAAAAAAAAGAGCAAAGATAAGCTGTTAAACCTTATCTGTGCCATTAAATTGCTGATTTTTTTTTTTTTTCTCTAGGTACTTTAGAGACAATTTCCTGTCCTTCTCATTATTTAATCAGCTTAATACAGGTGACTTCCAAATTAACTGTGGTCTAAAATTCTAAGATTAGAAACTTTGTGTCATGTATTTTATAACAAAATAGAAACTAAAGGCAAAATTAAAAACATATATATTTAGGGAAATCTAAGAAACATCAAAAAGTAAAAATAACTATGAATAAGGTAAATGTAAGTATAATATCTCTGAAGAATGAATAAAAGGAAACAAATAGCTTTGCTAAGCAAAGTACCAATGATTTGTCATAGGCATGGTAGATATATGTTACATATTTTCCAGTATAAATTTTATTTAATGTAATGGAAACATAATTAAAAGTAAAATATTTGTGATTAAATGATGCTTTACTATGCATTTATAAAGCTTTTGAGTAAATAAACTTTTTCAGCACATTTATATACATTTTTGGCTCACAAAATACCATTATCATAAATGTGCTAATCCCCATGGTCTTAATTTTCTTGCTCTTTCAAGTTAATCCTTCTTTATTGGTGCTCATAGTTTATACTTAGCCAGTTTTCCCCCCAGCTTTATTGAGTTATAATTGGTAAATAAAAATTGTATATATTCAAGATGTACAACATGATGCTTTGATATGTGAATAAACTATGGAATGCATCATAATGTATATTTCATGTTTGCCTACTTATTTCAAATTTCTGCTTGGAAAAATTTAATATGTCTAGATTTTTCTATCTAAATATACCCTCTACTGGACCTTTAGGTGTTTCTCACTTCCATGAATCAAGTGAATGTCATTACCAATTTTCCAGGTGGCCCATGGTGAGAATCTAGGCGTCATTCTTTATTCCTGCCTTTTTTGTATTCTCCTTTCTCCTTTTTCCTTTGTTAATCAACACACAATTCCTGTTTATTCCTTCACAAGTCCTGTTTATTCCTTCTCCACCATTAAAACTGATCTGGACCCCTACCATTGTTACCTGGACTAGAAACAGCATTCTATTTACTTTCTTTTCTTTTTTCCTCCTTCAGTTCATTCTACATGTATCAGCAAGATAAACCGTCAAATATAAATTAGATGATGTCATTTACACACTTAAAATTCTTCAGTAGCATTCCATTGCACTTATAGTTAAAATCTAGAATTTTTTTTTTACATAAAAGTCCAAATATAATATGCATTTCCTAGTTATTTAATCTTATTCATATATTCAAACTAATTTGGCACATTAAGCCACAGGCACACTGATATTCTTTCAGTTTCTTAAACATGTAAAGCTCCAAATAATTTATTTCATGCATGCTATATATACTGTACCTTCTACCTGAAATGCTCTTTCCCTCATTCTTTGCATCATTAATTTATCTCTCTTTTAAGTACAATTTCTTACTAGAAATTTCTATGAAGTATATCTGTCCATAATGCAGCACACTCCTTCATTTCCTCAGGATTTTCTGTTTTCTTACTTAATTTTATAGCATATCATAATCTGATTGTACTCTTTTTTTCAATTTGAAATTGCTTCATATATATCTACCCCTTTAGAATATCCATGAAGCAGAGCAGAAAGCATGTCTTATCTCTACTTAATATGGTGCCTGGCACATAAAAAGTTTAAACTAAATACCTATTAAATTAATGTATAAATTATTTTAATCAATTAGACCTCTTATTTTTGTTCTGAAAAATGTCCTTTAAAACAAAAAATAAAATTTTTAGATCCTACAAAAACATATTGCAATTCTAGCAGTTTCATCATAATTAACTTAATTATCCAAATTATGAAGTTTTCATAGTCTATGATTTAGTTTTAAAAGGGACTAGAAAACAGACTTGAATCCTGAAAGAAGCAAATATTGAAAACTCACTCTTTCTAGTGTTTGAGTTCATTTATATTTATCTTAATGTATAATCACTATAATATGAATGCTATTATCCCCCACTTGTAAACAAAGAAAGTAAAGAAAGTAAAATTTTGTGTTATTTATAAAAATCCCCAAAGTCATTATTACTCATGAATGGCAAAAAAAAAAAAAAAAAAAGAAATTTTAACATGTCTATCTGGCATCATGGTTTATTACTTTCCCTAATATAATATTGCCTATAGCCACAAGAATTATTTTTTTTCCCATTTATTTTATTGCATTTTAGGTTTTGGGGTACATTTGAAGAACATGCAAAATTGTTGCATAGGTACACACATGGCAGTGTGATTTGCTGCCTTCCTCCCCATCACCTACATCTGGCATTTCTCCCCTTGCTATCTCTCCCCAGCTCCTCAACCCCCACCGTCCCTCCCCTATTTCCCCCCAACTGACCCCAGTGTGTAGTGCTCCCCTCCCTGTGTCCGTTTCAACCATTGTGGAAGACAGTGTGGCGATTCCTCAAGGACCTAGAAATAGAAATTCCATTTGACCCAGCAATCCCATTACTGGGTATATATCCAAAGGATTACAAATCGTTCTACTATAAGGACACGTGTACACGAATGTTCATTGCAGCGCTGTTTACAATAGCAAAGACCTGGAACCAACCCAAATGCCCATCGACGATAGACTGGATAGGGAAAATGTGGCACATATACACCATGGAATATTATGCAGCCATCAAAAATGATGAGTTTGGGTCCTTTGTAGGGACATGGATGAACCTGGAAACCATCATTCTCAGCAAACTGACAGAAGAGCAGAAGATCAGACACCACATGTTCTCACTCATAGGCGGGTGTTGAACAATGAGCCACAAGAATTATTAAGGTAATAGATGAGATTTAGGTCTAACCTCTCTAACCCCAAACCATGTATTCTTTTCATTATAATGCAGCTACCATATGTACATTGAGTCTATGATTTTAACAAGTAACAATCATAATTTATATTTAAACATACATATTTATCTCTTAACTTGAAAATTTACTCCAAATTATTATTTTAGAAATATAATGGTCATAAGGGGTGAAAGACCTAGAGATAACAAATACAGTATAATAAACAAAATAAAATAAATGTCCTCACTAAATATATCTTTCTTCAGTTGGTAATTCCAATACTGTACTACTAGAGACAGAAGAAAGAAGAACATAGTTTCTATGCATGTGTTCATGAAACAAATATTTCATCAAATAAACTAAAACTAAAGGATGAGGATTTAATCACTACCATGGCTACATTCATTGTTTTTACTCTAATATATAATTGATTCACAAAGATAAGCTAAGTTTATAAATTTTAGGAAATAATTATTTCTCTAAATGGAAGTGTAATGATAGTCTCAAAAGGAAATACTTGAAATAATTTGAGAATATTAAAATTTTAGTGCCCATACCATTAAAAATATCATTTGTACATATCTGCCAAAAGCCCAGCAGCAACTGAAGAAAGGTCACATGTAAAAGTAAACGATGATAAAGCAACAACAAACTATTATGATTGAGGAGCTCTTAAAGAACTGTGGGGTAATCACTATTCTGAGAAATCTTGAATAGCCCAACTGAATCCTCAAATGTAGTCGTTTATTAATGTCTATAAATATAACTTTAGGAGCACTAATTTTCCATTAGAATATAAGAGAAAACATACACATATATATTTTTTTAAATTGTAATATTTCTACTGCCAAATTTTATCTTTGTTTTATTAGAAATTAAAGCAGTATAAGTGCAGTTTTGTTACATGAATGTATTACGTAGTGGTTAAGTCTGGGCTTTTAAAAGTATAATTGATCACCTGAGTAATGTATATTATGCCCATTAATTTCTTATTCCTTAGTCTTCTCTCTACTAACTTTCTGAATCTCCAATGTCTGTTATTTCACACTCTTTGTCATATTTTAACTTAGGAAGTATGTCTTCAAAGTTTACGACTTTGATTTTTTGGCATACAAATTATACAATTTCTGTTCATATGAGTTTTATATATTTATTAAATTGTCCCCAAAACAATTTTTCTCCCTTATTTTCTGAAAATTTTCTGCATTAAAATAACTAAATATATATGTCAGATTTTGAAGTTATTTTACATCAAATTGTTTCAAGGTGGCATAGGATGTATACTATGCCTAGAAAAGTTTCTTCATTTCATGAAAGAAAATGTAGTGCTTCATTGGGATTATGCATATTTGCTGTTTCTTATGTCAATGGGATAAGAAAAAAAATGTCAAAAATGAAAATCAATAAAGTATCTTTATACATTTGTTTCATTTTCTTTACGGACACTAATGACACTCAAAAGGTCCAAAAATATTATGCGTCAAAATTATTTCTATTATAAATAAATAATGGCTATTGTTATTAAAACTGCATCAATGGCAAAAGCACATTATAAACACATGACTCGATGGTACAGCTTTAAAAAAAAATCTTGAATTAATCACTAACATAAAGGCCTTTAGAAGTATTTTAAAAATTACATGCTGCATTGCCAAGTAAAGAAAAACATTAATTGATTTTAGCTGGAAAAAAACACATGTTTTAACAGCATAAATTTGTTTCACCCTGTAGAAAAGTAAGAGTCATTGAGGCAGTTAATATCGATGACATTGTTTATTTCAACATAGATCATTTGAGAATAGTTTGAAGTAGTTACTGGTAGTGACTATAATTGCCTTTAATTAACAGATATAACCATAACCTAGATATAACCACGGATGGCATAGGATGCCATTTTACCTGGCTGATAAAGACATACCTAAGACTGGGAAGAAAAAGAGGTGTAATTAGACTTACAGCTCCCCATGGCTAGGGAGTCCTCAGAATCATGGTGGGAGGCTAATAGCACTTTTTGTATGGCAGCAGCAAGATAAAATGAGGAAGAAGCAAAGTGGAAAGCCCTGATAAAGCCATCAGACCTCATTCACTATCACAGGAATAGCATGGGAAAGGCCAGTCCCCATGATGCATATCTCCCCCTGGGTGCCTCCCACAATACGGGGGAATTCTGGGAGATGCAATTCAAGTTGAGAATTCTGTGGGGACACAGCCAAACCATATCATTCCACCTCTGACCCCTCTAAATCTCATGTCCTCACATTTTAAAACCGTTCATGTCTTCCCAACTGTCCCCTCAAAAGCTTAACCCATTTCATCACTAACCCAAAAGTCCACGGTCCAAAGTTTCATCTGAGACAAGGCAAGCCCCTTTGACCTATGAGCCTGTAAAATCAAAAGCAAGCTAGTTGCTTCCTAGATATAGTGAAGGTGCAAGTATTGGGTAAATATAGCCATTCCAAATGGGAGAGATTGGCCAAAATATAGGGGTTATAGTGCCCGTGTAAGTCTGAAATCAAGTGAGGCAGTCAAATTTTAAAGTTCATAAATGATCTCCTTTGACTCCATGTCTCGCATCCAGTCATGCTGTTGCAAGAGGTGGGTTCCCATGGTCTTAGGCAGCGCCACCCGTGTGACTTTGAAGGGTACAGGCTTTCTCCCAGTTGCTTTCATGGGCTGACATTGAGTGTCTGTGGCTTTTACAGGATCAGGGTGAAAGCTGTCAGCGGATCTACCATTCTGGAGGACGGTGACCCTCTTCTTACAGCTCCACTATGCAGTGCCCTAGTGGGGACTCTGTGTAGGGGCTCCGACCCCACATTTCCCTTCCACACTGCCCTAGCAGAGGTTCTCCATGAGGGCCCCACCCCACCCCTGTAGCAAACATTTTTCCTGGGCATCCAGGCATTTCCACACATCTTCTGAAACTTAGGTGGAGGTTGCCAAATCCAAATTCTTGACTAGCGTGCACCTGCAGGCTCAAAAGCACATGGAAGCTGTGAAGGCTTGGGTCTTCCACCCTCTGAAGCCACAGCCTGAGCTTTTTGTTGGTCCCTTTTAGCCAAGGCTGGAACTGCTGGGACACAGGACACCCAAGTCCCTAGGCTGTACACAAAATGGGGACCCTGGACCAGTCTCATGAAACCGCATTTTTCTCCTGCTCATGGAGGACATACTTGCCATAAACCTGTAGAGTGGTGGCCAGTGAGAATAATGGATAAGAAAGACTTTTTACAAAAGATAGAGCCAAAGGAGTCTTCAAAGTGCATACTCCATAGCTGTAAGAGATTTAAAATATCCCCAACATGAAGAAGAAATAATAAAATGTTCAAGGTAATAAATATACAGATTTAATCATTGCATATTGTATGCATGTATCAAAATATCACATGTAACCCGTTAATATGTACAATTATTGTGTATCAATATTTTTAAAAAAGAATTCTATAACTCTTATAGAATAATAAATGGTTTATCTCTTTTTCCAAATGATATATATATCAGATATACTTTGTCTTCCACAATTTTAGTGTGTATGTGGTATGTGTTTGTGTATATGTGTACTTGGACAAATGGGAGATATTTATTCATTTATGAATTTATAGTTGTTATACTACAGAAAGCTGCCTCCAGACCACAGATTTTGAAGTTGGAGTTTGATGCAATAAGCAAATGGAAATTTATGTTGCCATGTTTTGGGAAGGACTGAATTAATTCTAATTGTAAGGACAAGAGTGACATGGATATCTGAAGATCAGATTGCTCCAGAAAGTAATAGCTGGCCTTAAATTCATTGTTCCATTTTACTTTGAAAAATAACTTGACTATCTTCACACTCTTTTGCATTTAGGTATCGCCATGTGACTTGTTCTAGACAATGAAATTTGAACAAAGTATTTTTGCCACTTTCAGGCCTGCCTCTAAAACTTGTACTTCACCATTACCCCTGCTCAGGAGGCACTGGGATGATAATGCTTAGTGTTATTTTGGAAGGCACAAATTAAAGACTACATAGCCTGCAATAGCCTAGTACTTGAATAACTTCATGGAAAAGAACACATAAACACCACAACGAGTCGCTGACTTCAACCCCCACACTATCCCAAGATCTGCAAACTACTTGGACTGCTATGAGCAACCAATACATGTAAATTGTGTTAACCTGTAATGTTTGAGGCTGTTTAGAAAAGCTGTTTAGTTTACACACAATAATAAAGCCTAAATACAATATATTCAATAATACAATAGTACATGACTGAACTCAGAACCTCAGAAAATAATTTATAATTCTCTATACTGCACCATGCTGTTGGTAATAACTTTTAAAAAGTAAAATCACTGACACAAATTTATTACTGACATGAACTGTTCTCTATAATTACATTTATTCCCAAAATGAATGTATATTTCTAGCTTTCTTTTTAACTCAAAGAAATACTAATTAAATAGTTGCTTCCTATTAAATGCTGAAGCTTTAGAAATCAGTGAAAATCCTTTATTATAGGCTAGATCAGATGACTGAAGGATGGTGTTAGTGAGGTGTAAGCCCAGACTCAATTTATGTGAGGACAGAAGCTTCTTCATAATCACATGCTGTACAAAGAATTTAGTAGTTTCTACAGTTATATCACTAGATTAAAACACATATAGATTTCTAGATTTTTAGTCTTGTGTTTAAACAAGTTGGAAACTTCTTCAACTAACTAGGTGCTTTTAGGGAACTACAGATTTTCTTTTTCTGATTTTTTTATTTTCAAATCTCTAAAGGAGGAGGTTGGATTCATGATCAAGCTTTTAGGAGCTACTGCAACATATGAGATAAGCATTTTCTATGCTACTCAGTAAGCAGCACACCTCTTATCACATCCATTTGTGCAGCTTCACTTTTTATTCAAAATTCAGTAATAGAAGTGATTGTATCTGTTTTATCTTCATATTTGCTGCAGCTCTCATTTTAGTATCTTATACAGTCACTCATGAATATTTGTACAATGAATGAGTGACACTTTCTGATGTCCAATTCTTTGCCAGAATTCTGAAGAGTGGGTGTAGATAAATGAGTGTGGATATTAGCATGGATCTAGATATTCTACTTTAAGATTATAACAAATGATAGTAGTGGTTAGTTGCTTTGACAAACATATATTTTAACTAGAATAGGCCAGGGCAACTCAGCTAGGCTTTATATTCTTGCACGGGCTGTTTTAGATGTACTTTCCCACTTACATCCTTTTAATATCTATTTTTAAGAGGACCATTTATTTGACAAAAGGAAACTGAATAAATGTTCTATGTACACTTTACATAGAACGAATATAATATTCTAGAAATAAGTTTCCATACAAATTAAAACATCCTTTTATAAAAGTTCTTTACTATCTACTCATTGACCAAATAAAAAACTCATTATTTCTAGCCTAGATAAATTAATAAATTTCCCCAATTAAACTTGTTTTTTATGGAGTAGGGCTGAGGATATTTCTAATTACATGAAAGCAGCTTATATAATTCAAAGAAAACAGGAGATGATGATAATAGTTAACATGAATTGAAAACACCTCAGAGACCCTTACACAAGTAAGCATTATAGGATGGGAGAAAGGTGGAGATGTTGCAGAGCTAAGGATAAATATGGAATGCAATTTATTCCAATTACAGTAACTTTCCCACTGGAAATACTGTCTAGCTTTGATCTACACTAACTTTAGGTTCATTTAGCATAACCTCTATTATTTGGGGTCCTTGTATTCAGAATTTGAACTTGAAACTCCATTTACTAATGAAGACAGAGCTAATATTACTTAAATTCAAAAGTGATAACAAAGCCAGAAGAAGAAAGAAAATTAACAGCTTAATTAAGAAAAATAAATCTATCTTGTTATATTTCAATGTTAGAGAAATTACTCACACCTATAATTCATATAGCGATATATAGAAAAAGTGTATCTGAGACTTATAAATTAACATAGAAATATATAAAACCAAAATGACCCAAATAGTGAGAGTTTGGACTGCTAAGACTATATGAAAAAGCTAACGGGCCTTAGTTGCAATCATTAAGAAATAACAAAACCCTGGTGCTCTTACTTTAATTAGCTTGAATTATAGTTCTGTGTACACACACACACACACACACACACGTATCTGTACACGTTTACATACTACATTTTGGCAAGATGTTGAATTAATATGTTGCCCTTATTTTTGTATCCAATTTAGTCCCCTGAAAATTCTTAGAGGTTCAGCAAAGCTATAGTGACAGAGCTAATAAAGTAATGTGCCCAAAATATTTCTTTTAATGTATCTATGCTGGAGAATTCAAATGGGAGTTTACTCTCGAAAGAGATAGGCCTTTCTTAAACTGTTGCCAAGCAAATCAGAGAACAGATTGATGTTCTGTGTTAGTTCAGTGACTATTAAGTGAAAAAATAGATTTAAATCTAAGTACTTCAGATATTCAGATCTTATGCTATTCAAATGACTGGCATATTTAAGGGTCAGAACTGTAAATAATGAGGATACATTGAATTGAAATTTAGTATATAATTCAGGGGAAAGCTTTTGGCTTCCGGTTTACCTTTTTGCTTTGATGAAATTCACAAGTGTTGTGGGCTGGTTTAATGACATCAATTATATATGCCACTTCTATCCATAATGGAATGCTCAATATCAGAAAAGATAATTTTATTTACAGAAATAAACTGTATTACACAATGTAAATAGTAAACATATTCATACTTTTACTAACTTTGGTTATTTCATAACATTTCTTTTCTGTTGAACTTCTTTATTTTCTTTTTATATCTAACTTACGAGAAAAATGTAACCAGAAATGTGATAAACATTAACTTGTGAAAGATATACTGAGAATGGATGTGTACTATCTTAATTCTATATAAATGTATTCTCTTAACATTTGATTATCGTTTCCTCTTATTGGAAGATGGGTTTCCTGCAACTGATACTGAGCACTCCATCAGATCCAAAATAATAGGGTGTTAACATTACTTACATAATAGGTAAAACAATTTCAATTTTTAGTAAGCATTTTTTAGAATTTGGAAGATAATTGAAATCTTTTAATTTGATTTATTGTGCTGTTTTTCTTTTGCAATTTGCACTGAAAGTTAGTGGGATAAAGGGACCTAAAGCGTTCTCCTGGGAAGATGGGTCTCCTGCAGCTCCAGTGAAGTATTTTTATTTCTTTTCTTTTGGGGACAATCTCACTCTGTCACCCAGGGTGGAGTGCAGTGGCATGATCTTGGCTCACTGTAAACGTCACCTCCTGGGTTCAAGTAATTCTTAATATTCTGTTTCCCAAGTAGCTGGAATTACAGACCTGCACCTCCATGCTCAGCTAATTTAAATTTTTTTTTTTTTTTTAGTAGAGAAATGCTTTTGCTACGTTGGCCAAGCTGATCTCAAACTCCTGGCCTCAAGTGAGTCACCTGCCTCAACCTCTAAAAGTGCTGGGATTACAGGCCTGAGCCAAGGTTCCCGGTCAAGAGAGAGAAGCAACCACAAAGGGATGAATGTTTCCTTCTGTTCTGTTCTTGGCATTTTGAGTGGTAAACTCTAGCTTCTCCAGAGTATGAATACATTATGTGAGGAATATTGGTCTATAGCCTCAATGACTGGGAAAGTAAGTCAACAGTCAATGCTTTAAAAAATTGGTTGAACTCATGTAGAGTAAATATTGATTTAAGGTGAAATTGTGAGCTTAGTGAGTGAAAGAAGACTGTGTCATTGAGTTTTGCTTTAGACTAGAACATATTTCTGGCTTTGAAACAATAAAACAAAAACCTTAATCTCAAATTTCCTCAAAGAAATTTTTCTCAAAGAAACAAAAGTAAGATTACCTAATTAAATAATTTCCAAATATTCATTTTGTTCCTTATAGACTCTGTATAGGCTATTTTTGTTTTAAGGTATCATATTCTATAGTGCAATGTTTTACCAAGACTCAAATATAACTAGAAAGCTCATGATCAAAAACCACTGCAAACTTCATATAAGCAATTTAATTAGCATAGAATTTTCTTTTAAGAAGAAAATGCATATTATACTTCTCTGGCTACTCTTCAGGGTATAAAGCAGATCATGCTGTTTTATGGTATGTATGTATTCAAAGTTGACTGCCTCTCCAGTACAAAGAGAGTAACATTCATTGTTTTCTATTCTGAGGGCCTACCATATATCTGACAGAGAAAACACTTAATAATTATATGCTAAATAAATGAATTCATAAATGAAAAATGAAAGTTGAGATGAATATGTAAGTCAGAAAAAATGTGTAACAGCCTTGGAACTCTTATTGAAATATCTAAAGATATTTTATTTTTGTGTGTCCACTGATCTTGTTACCCCAAACGATTTAAGGATATAAGTATATACACACACTTACATATGTATGGATGGATGGATATATGTTCAGAGGTTGATATCTATGTAAAAAGGTAATAAAGTTGTTGTGACTCTAATCTGTAATTTTGTAAAAAAGTTAATGAAAATTTAACAAGGGTTATTTCTGAATAGTTTACATAACTAGCCTTATAAATTTTTTTTATTTATTTAAACTGTCTGAGAAGGTATCATTTCTAGTTTGGTACTAAAAACCGATAATCAGAATTAGGCAGTCTACTTTTAACTTGTAAAATACTTATCCATATGAAATTAAGCTGCTATTGAGAATTTGAAGCCAGGTATAAACTGAAACAGGACCCCATGCATAATAATTTTGCTCTTTGCTTTGTATATAATAAGGTGTCTTCAAGTTTTTAAATTGTTACTTTTAGTGTGGTTTACATCTATGCTTCATCTTATTTTGTACCCCAACTTAATAATAAAATAGCTTTTTAGGGAAATGTGGGTTTAAATATTCTTAAATCCATGAGATTAGTGTATTAAAATGAATAATAAAAATAATTCAAGATTTTAAGGAATCCTAATAAAACTTCCTTGTAATGTTGCTCCTTTTTGATTTTGCCAAGTTCAAAGTATAATGCTGATTCAACAGCAGATTATTTAGGTGCCTTAGGGCTTCCTCCTGAAGAATGAATAAACAATTTTAGCACTTTTTCTTGTTTCTCCAAATTCTCAGTACTGATTTTGAGGGTCATGGGGTGAGGTCCATCTGTTTAATCAGGTTTCTGCCTGACGATGCAGGTAGACTGGGAAGTTGAAACTCAACCATGCTTTCCTTTAAGTATTGTAATTAGCCTCTTATATCTGCTTAGAATGTAAGTAATGAGCATATTTAAAAATGCAATCATAGCAGAATGTAAGTTTTGCATGCTTAAATTCTTTCAAGATTCCCATGGGTTGAGTGTTTTCCTTCAGCCAAATTGGATGAGGTTGGTTTAAAACTGCCCTAATATATCACTCAAGGATGTAGACCAATTTATTCACTTAGATATCGAGAGCTCTACTGAAGTAGCAGAGAGTCATTGTCATAAGTCTAAGGTTTATTTTTTTCTCCCAATTGTTCAGATTAAGTATGGACATTCTTTCCCCTTCAGGAAAAAGACTTAGGAGAAGTTCTGTTTTTTGACTATTCTTTTTCTTCTTATGACTATCTGTAACATACAGGCACAGCTATATAGATTTTGCCATTAATATTCCTTTTAGGCAACAACACAGTAATAGAAAAGAAGAAAATAAGGAGACTTATTAAATAAAGTTTTAAGGTAACAGTATGAAATCCTAAGGAATTCAAGAGCAAAGTAAAACAAAGTTAGGTTCATGACCAATCTCAAAATCTAGGTGGCTGAAATGGACTGAACAAAAGGAGGGTGGTGTCAGATTCCACTAGGCCAGTCTGTGCTGTCCAGTAATGTAGATCACCACACATCGATGTTTCAATTTGCATTCATTAAAATTAAACTAAATAAAAATGCAATTCCTCAGTTATACTCTCCAAGATTTCACACGCTCAATAATCACATGAGCCTACTGGTTAAGATATTAAATAGCACAGGCATAGAACATTTTCATCATTGCAGAAAGTTATTGGAATACATTGCTTTAGAGTAATGATCCTAAAGGAAATTTATCTCACTGTTTGGTTCCAGTGGGTCATGAATCCACAGAGTAGCTACTATCATTTAAATGAAAATAACTTCTCAGTTGGCCTGAAGCTACCCTTAAAGAAAACGTTATTTTTAAATCACTTTGGTCAAAGGTACTTCAATATTGAGGCTAATCTCTTCCTACTTATGTTCAACATTAAGAATCTAGCATTTGTTTTAATAATAATCTATTATATATAATTATACTATATATATTAGGAATAAATTTTACTGCAATTACGTTTTTAACTATGGGAAAGTGTGGAATTTATAATATCAGTGCATATATTAAATTAAATTTGTTTTTGCATTTGTTTCTTCAGGATCAATAAACTTATTTAATATATTTTAGCTATTTCTCATAAATATTCTGCATTATAATTATTTTACATAATTGATTTTTATCTCATTTAAAGAATTACTGAGTAAAGTATATATCCTTTACAGATATTTTAATCATGCTGGTTTAATTTCCCCCCAGTTTTGGCAGGCTTATAATTTTTCTCTCATATATTTCCTGAATTTGAAAAGCATTATTTTTACCTTCTTCTGTTCTGAATGTTATTTACTTTTAAAATTTGTATATTTACTTTGATAGCTTTTAATTTTTATTACTATTTTAGGAAATATCAAACATATTCCAAAGTACAGTCTATAGTGTAATAAACTTAACAGACACTCACCCAGCTTTGACAATTACCAATGTATAGGTAAACTTTTTTCATCTTTACCTCTTCTCATTCCCACCAATTCCTAATATTATTTCAATGTTATTTAAAAACATGATATTGTGTGATTCCATGTATATAACATTCTTATTGGAACAAAAATGTAGAGATAGAAAACAGATTCGTGGTTGTCATGGGAAAAGAATTACATGAGAGAGCTCCTTTTTGTGGTACTGGAGCAGTTCAGTATCTTGTCTTCTGTGGTGATGGCACAGACCAATACCTAGAATAAAACTGAATAGAACTACACACACCTATACACATGAAATGCAGGTTTAAAATGATGAAAATTGAATTCAGTCTACAGTCTGTACAGATATCACTTTTTTTGTTTCCACATTACTGGAGCTATAAAAATGTCATCATTGGAAGATTTGGGTACTTTGCACTCTCTATAATTTCCCATGGGGATATAATGACTTCAAAATAAAAATATTTTTAAAATTAATCTTAATGGAACTAACCACTTAAATATTTAGAAATGTATTTAATAAAATAAGTGAAAAACCTATATATGAAAAACCGTAAAATGATCTGAAGGAAAATATAGAGATCTAAATAATTAGGGAAATACATCATGCTCATAGATTAGAAGATTCAATATTTAAAAACTAATATCTCAAAATTAGTCTACATTTTTAAAGTAATCACAATTATAATCCCAGCATAATTTTCTTATAAAATTCTTGACAACCTGAATCTATGATTTACTTGGAAATGTAGATCTAAGAAAAACCACAAACTGTAAGAAAATTATTTTCAAAATGTGAATCTTACAAGACTTCAATTATATATATATATGTTTAAACAACTAGCTGACAATAATAAAATGACAAAAAAGTCCACAAATTAAAATTAGCAAAAGTGAGATATAAAAATGGGCAAATAAAAAAAAAAACTAAGAAAATAAACAACATTTTTCATCAAGAAACTTCAAATTAAACCACAGTAAAAATATCACAAGTTTAACCAAATGTTAAAACTCCAAAAACACCAAATGTTGGCAACTATGAAGAGCAGTTAGAACTCTTAAAACACTTGTAGTTGAAGTGTAAAATTAGACAAGCAGAATGGAAGAAAAAAATTGATGCTGTGTTTAAAAGGTAAAAGCTATCCTATGACATTGAAATTCCACTCCTATGTAGTTTTCTAAGAGAAATAAAAATACATGTCCACAAAACATGTCTTCAGGGATATTCGTATCAGCTATATTTGTAATCGCCACAGTAGAAACTACTCAAATGTTCCTCATTAAGAATAAAATGATAGTCATATTCATATTTAATAGTTTAAAAAATTGCCAAAACATGAAACACCATGCATGAATCTAGCAGACATCATGCTGAAAGAATCCAGGCACACAAAAAAGGCATATTATGCAATGCTCTTTGTACAGAGCTCTAGAAGAGGTGAATTAATACATAGTTTTATAGAAACTAGAAAGTGTTTGTCTTGGGTACAGATATGTTAATTGGAAGAGAAGAGAGGGAATTTCTGAGATTCTGGTTAAGTTCTACATTTTAATAAGGGCTGGATATATAAGTGTACACATTTTTCAAAACTCTTCAAATGAACACATAAAATCTGTACATTTCACTGAAAAGATACATTAAATAGCACTGTAAAATATTAAAATTTATTTGTTTTTAATTTAGCTGTGGTATCAGCGATTCTGAAGCTATCTTTCTATCTATAGAAAGAGTATATGTGAGAAAGAGAATGCATAATGAATTATTGAAGATAGATTTCTTACTGTTAGAGAAGTGAGTTATAAATATGGAAAGAAATAGACTACAATGTACCATATCTCTTAGAATTGAAGGTATCATGAACTCACAGATTTTAATAAAGACAGATATAGAAATAAATATAGATATAGGTAAAGGTTGAGAAATAGGCATAGCTATTTACAATTTCTGTCCCCTTAGTGGGTTTACAGAAATATCACACCAGAAAAAACATGTTTAAGTTTGTAGGCAACATTCTAGAAAGTTTCTAATAAAGCAATATTTTTATAAAGCCCTGAAGAAAGCTAAAGAATTAGTCAAGCATTAATTCAGAAGAAGGGCATGCTATGTCCAAGAAAAAAACTACTGAAATTGGTTGTATGAAATGCGTGATGTGTTAAAAAAAATTAGAAGATAAATGTGAAGGGAATATAGTTGATAATTTCAAAATTTTAATACAGTGCAAAATATTATAAGCTCTTCTGAATCTATGTGAGGAATATTTACTGTTGCAGAGTTTAACACATGGAAGGATATATCTTTTTTTTTTTTGAGACGGAGTTTCACTCTTGTTGCCCAGGCTGGAGTGCAATGGCGCGATCTCGGCTCACCGCAACCTCCGCCTCCTGGGTTCGGGCAATTCTCCTGCCTCAGCCTCCTGAGTAGCTGGGATTACAGGCATGTGCCACCATGCCCAGCTGATTTTTTGTATTTTTAGTAGTAGAGACGGGGTTTCACTATGTTGACCAAGATCCTCTCGACCTCTTGACCTCGTGATCCACCCGCCTCGGCCTCCCAAAGTGCTGGGATTACAGACGTGAGCCACCGCGCCCAGCCGGAAGGATCTATCTTGTGAACATACTGTAGAAAGGCAATAGTGGAATATCTGTCAGTGATGATGATGATTTGGTACAAGATGGTGAATAAATAAGATGTAAAAAGTGGTAAGGTTTTAGATACACTTAGATTTAAATTCCAGCAATTTAGATTCATAGATGTATAGGTGTGTATGCTAAATATACAGATTAGATGTTAAATATTTAGATCTAGGTAGATCTCTCACAAGATTTGTTCAAGGATTGGGAATTAAATTTGAAATAATGAGAAGAACCAATGAACACTTATATGAGTTTTATTTTACTTCTATTGGAAGATCTTCAAGAGAAGCAAGTTTAGGAGAAGGATTAGGGCTTCATTTTAGACACATAAAGTTAAAGATCTATTAGACATTAAGAGATGTCAAATAAGCAACTAGAAACTTGTCTAGATTTGAGCAGAGCATTTCAAATTTGAGAAATGTACTTGGGAAGCATCAGTGTGAGGTAAAATCTTGAGCTATGAGTTTGAATACAGCTATTAATAAAATGGAAATAGGACAAGTTGATAAGAAATTCAGGCCTGATCCCCAGGGTACTCCAGAATTTAGAGTCTGAGAGATAAAGAACTGTTAAAGGAGACTTAAAGTACTAGATGAAGGTCTAGTAGTAGAAAAGAGTCAGATGGTGTGCTAAAATCAAGAAGACACGTTCAAGATAGAGTGAGTAATCCCTTCGGTCAAAGACCACTAATAGTTAAAAAAAAAATGTGAAGACTAAGGTTTTATGGTAATAGGTTATCCCTGATCCCAATAAAAACACTTTTGTCCAGTAGTAAGGTCAAAAGCTTAATTATAGGGTCTAGTGGAAAGGAGAATGCCTGATTTGAAAGGAGTACATTTACTCAAAATGATAAGAATTTTGTTAGAAAACGTGAGATCCAGATGAAAGAAACTACTGCTAATGAGAAAGATGAAGTATGGGAAAATACAAAGGCACAAAGGAGAAGGAAGAATTGCTGGGGCAATGTCTTTGAACACACAAGTTAAAATGGGGCTAGTATTGGGGAAATACAATTGAAAACAAAATCTTCAGCTAACTGTGAATGCCTCTCCACAGCAGCAGAAGAGAAACAAAACAATTTTATCATTGAATAAGCTTTAAACTAGAAAGAATTTATATTCTTCCATATAGTCAAGTAGAGACAACCCATTGACTTACATGTTCTCAAGATAAACCATAGCTAGTCCTCAAGTAAGAGAACTTGAAAGCAGCATTTGTCACACGTAATTCATCCTAGATTCACCTGATAATTGGTTTGGCCATCTGTGTTTGCTAATTGGCTTTATCCAAAGTAAATATAAACTTCTTGTATTGTTATTAGAGGAGGTAGTTTTGGAACTTGAAGTTAGGATCTTATATTCCCACAGAACCTTTGAGATTAGGGTGCTCTATTCCTTGATGATTACATTTCAAATAGATAGCTCCAGGACCTCGAGAAAGACATTTCTGTTTCTTAAAGCTGGAAAGCAGCTTATTTAGCATTTAACAAGATTTACATACAGCTTAAAATAACAGAGAAAGAACCTGCAAGTGCCCTAAAGGAAATGGTCTAAGAAAACGGAATTTAAGTCTCATATTCAAAGGGGAGGATTAAGCCTCGTATTCTAAATTTGTATTTCTCCTTATAATACACAAGTAGAGATACAAATCTTATTTAGGGGCACAACTTTCTTTACAGAAAGATGGCGTAATGTGAAAGCAGATAAAAGGTCCACAATCCTTTATCCAAGACCTTTGCAGCCAGAGGTGTTATGGAATAAGAATGTGTTTGAATCTTAGATAGGTAAAGCTATGATATGCACTTTATATATTAAGTAAAATCACAGTAAAGTTTTAAGTAACATGCAGTAATCAAAACATTAATTGGTCTGTGATGAAATATATGAATATTCACACTCATCAGGATAAAAATAGTTATATATCAGTTTCAGTTAGGCCTGGTCAGGCCAAGTTTTATAATCAAATGAGTTATAAAATCTCATTTTCACAGCCTTTTGAATTTTTGCTTGTAAGATAGAAGATTTGGAATTTTGGAAGGAGTGGGACAGTTAACACATGAATAAACTCTGGTGTGATTCATGAAAAATGTCTGAGGACTCATATGATGCCTTAAAAATTTCAAAGAAGAATAATCAGCACAATTGCATGTTTCTATCCAGCCATATTCATCTGTATGTTAACATTCAAAGAAACTAGAACATTGGACTGAACTGAATCTGTTTCTTTCCAGGCAAATCGAGAAAAAGGGGCGAAAGATTTGAGTATAAATATGAATAAATGATTATAGTGATAAGATCTGACTTCAAGTTAGGAAAGGAGAGAAATTAGGTTGTGAGTGGATGGTACACTAACCTGAGTAGGTGACATAAGTAGAACTGAAATACTTGCAGGGCTTAATCGTTATAAAACCATGGTTTTTACAGACATGGAGATGGAAAAATAACAGGTGATGCACAAAGAGTGAGATTCAAACTTATGTTTACAAAGGGGTTTCAGGTGGTAATAAGCAGATCATTAGTATGCTCATGAGAACTAGTGACCAAGTCAAGGTGGAGGACAGTCAGCTGAGGAGAATAGCTTAGATTATCAGAAAGAGCACCTGCATGGAAATGGAAATAACAGTAGTTACAATAGGAGTAGGGCTGGAGACAGAACAGTAAGCAAAAAAACAAATTATTCAGAGTGTGAGGGGAATGACCCTCTGCAGGTAAGTGTAACAGCCAACTTTATGTTACCCTCATTTAAACTAAAGACTGTTTTTTGCTTTTCTTACTTTTTTCTTTCTGGGAAACTAAGATAGTTTTATGTGTTTCTATGGTTACATTAGTAGTATAATTTTTACTGAAGAAGAGTTTATTTCTCTTGGTAAGTTATTGTTTCATTTATTAAATCATAGTATAATGTTTGAAATCACTAAAACTCATGTATCAAATAAAACTTTAAGATATATTTAAATTAAAATTCAGTCTACTTTCGTGCACACATTCTAATCCAATTTTTATAGTGTTCAAAATGATGCAAATTATGCAACATGCATAATTTATTAATTCAGTATTTTCCAGCCTCTTTAAAAATAAATACCAAAAATAAGTTTGCCTTTTAGAGTTTTAAGTCAGTAACTATGACTAATAAAGTTTAATAATTGGGATTAAGTAAATTGAATTTAGACACAGAAATTATCAAGATAGTGTTACAGTAGGTAGCTAGCCAGATGTGAGCAGGGCAGGAAAAGGCACCCACCACAGCCAGGAATGTCAGGCAACCAGCAAGTGATGGTTAGGCAGCTGGCAAGCTGTCTCTCTAAAATATTAATTTGTCACAGTCACTACCAAGGAAAGACAGTTTCCCAATAATTAGGAACACGTGAAGCTGATGATCAGTAGCCTCCCAATAATATCTCAAGAGTTAGGTGAGTGGGATCACTCATGTACACCAAGAGGCAATATGGCAGACTTTAACTGGTACATAAACTTCTAGGAACATTTAGACCGATAAGGGAAGAATGCCTGAATTGATGATGCGTATAACTCCGGTAAACAAAGAGTACATGCAACCCCTCCCAAGTCCTGGCAGGCCACTGCAAATGCAAACAGCCCACCCCAAGGAGGAATTGGGGAGAAGGGATGCAACCCCAGAAGCATGCCAATGTGTAAGGACCCAAGTAAAAGGTCAAACTGAGCACCTGATGTCTCAAGCCACTTCTGTCCTCTTCCAAGTGTACTTTACTTCTTTTCATTCCTGCTCTAAAGCTTTTTAGTAAATGTTTACTCCTGCTCTAAAACTTGCCTTGATCTTTTCTTCTGCCTTATGACCCTCGGTCAAGTTCTTTCTTGTGAGGAAGCAATAACTGAAGTTGCTACAAACCTGTATGGATGGTATAGAAAAAAATGTTCATTGTTTGTTAATTTGTGGATTGGTCTTCTGAATGGTCTTGATAAAGATAAGGAATCAGATCAGATAATAAATTTCTAGATTGTGATTAGTCAAATGATTAAGAAATCATTTACTTTTCTTTCTTACCACAAGGATTCCCCACATGCAATATTTCAAGAATTATATTGCCTAAAATTGTACAGTTACAAAGTTACATTTTCTATTACAAAGCAAATCTCATCAGACATGCATATTTGCATAAATGATGAAGTCAACCACTTTTATGCCTCCTTAATAATGCATTCTTAAATTTAGTTATAAGTTAAGAACAGCATTTGCTTATTGATCATGATGCATTATCCACACTCTGGAAAGCACCCAGCAGTTTGCATTTTCTCAGTTAATTCTGAATAATTCAGGAAGTTATATGAGTTGTGTTTATTTTCATTAAGTTTTTAAATATATACCTGAAAGACAGTGACATGTAATTAGCTATACCTAGTTATGAGCATGGTACTATTGCTTTGTAAATTACAAACATCATGGCTTGCAGGCAGAGCATATATAAATTTCTTGTACCATCTTAGAATTATCCTGTAACAGTTATATTGTGTCTTTTATTACATGGTTTAGAACAAAATTCTTTCATGGTGATTATTTTCTTTACATTGGCAAACACTATAAAAATGAATTCTTGGGTATAAACTCTATATAAAATATGTTATGTTAAAATTGATAAAAGATAAATTTCTGTAGACAGATTTGCTTTCTCCCAACATATTATATTGTTGTTACTGTTATTTTTAAAGCATGGAATAAAATTTTAAAATTATTTTGGCTGAGCTTCTAATATAAAGCAGTTCCAAAATAAAGAAAGCTGGGGAGTATTTAAGCATCATTTTATGGAAATAGTCAAGAAATAATAGTATACTTTTTAAAATAATGTATTAAGTTCCAAGTTATTGGCTTGGAATTAAGTAGGCAAGCAAGAATAACAATCCCAAAAGAAAGCACAGCTGACCCTTTTATACAGTCAGCAGATCCATGCACAGGGTAAGAGAGGTGGTTTAATTCTAAGCCAAATAAACATTTATTTCCAATTTTCTAAATTTAAACATGCATTTAATTCAATGTGGTCCAAATACATATTATATAGTTTATACGATCGGAAGCTAAGTCTCATCCAGATAATTGTTACTATCCTAAAAAAATAATTTTGAGGCAACATATTAAAAATACAAATCTTAAAACAGTACACTAGCATTTTGTCATGTTTTGGAAATAAGCATATCTATTAGCACATAGAAAAATCAGCATTAGGAGTAAGTTTAACTTGTAAACGTGTAGCCACAGAGAACTTTGATGAAAAACTATATATACTTTTTAAGCTTTGTCTTTTTTTTTGTATTATCTTGACAGACATTTTACTCATTTCTAAATTGCATAAAATTAAGTGACTCATTTTTCCTTTATTGCTGTTTTGCTAAAGAATGAGTTAACATACAGTATTAATAACAATATACTTCAATCATTGGTTTAACATTTTAACAGAGTTTTAAGTTCTTTTAATTAAAACAAATTTGTTGGGAATTTGTTCTCTGAAAAGCTAAACAAAACAAATAACAAAGACAAGTTTCTTCTTTAAAACAAAATCCTTCCCATATGGTCTAGTGGCTGGAACAAAATAAAAATAAAATAAATGTATTTTATTTTTAAATAAAATAAAATACTGCTTCCAATCTATGTATTAACTTGTCACTACAATATGTGTTCACTATAAAATAAAATTAAAAATTCTATTTTTTCATTGAAGACCTAAAAACTAATATCTTTCAATATTGTTCTGCTAACACATTAGACTTACTTCCATGAGCTAAGAAAAATCTCAGAGAACCTGGTTTGCATTTGGTTACTTTCCTATAATAAACTAATGCAGCGAAAATTGCAGAGAAACTTAGAACAACTCAACATCATTTACCTCCATAAATAATCATAAGATTTGAGTGGCTTTGTTTCCAATTTTAATTTTAGAAATGTCCATTTTCATAACACTGTATGTCTGTAACATATTATAAAGGGCAATGAGAAAAACAGCAAGAAATAAAATTTTAGTAACAACTTACATATCCTGAGAACTTTACATTTGATTCTCACTTATGGGCAGCTCTACTAAAATGAAATGTAGACAAAGTTTATCTATCTATCTATCTGTCTGTCTATCTATCTATCTATCTATCTATCTATCTATCTGTGTTTGCATGTGTGTATACAGAAGAAATTGAAAATAATGATGCTTTTTTTTTGTTTCCCTATGGGGATATATTATCCTTTTTATATTGCTATGCGGCCATTTTCCATAATATTTGTGAAATATCACAACATAAAATTATTACGCTTAAGCCTCAACTGTTCAAATTGAATGTTTTGTCATGTTGAAATTCAAAATATATTGAGTATTTTCAGACTAATTTTAAATATTTGAGGAAAAAATAGTTCAAAGTGGTGCTTACTAAGGCATTATTTCAAGCTAGCTTTTAAAAACTATTAGGCTAGTCATTTGAAAGTTCAGCATGGAACTTACTTCCTATTGAGGGGCCTAATTACCAAACATTTTTGCTCACATTTTCTAAAGGTTATGATTACAACACATTTAAAAAAACAGCAGATTCAGATCTAAGTGAACAACAAGGTACATAAGGTGACAAAAGGTCTTCCATGAAAGCACAAGGCCACAGCCATTAAGTATCATCTATGAGAGTACAATCATTTAAAAATCAATACAAATCTTTTAGAGAGTCAGTGTTCAGTAAAACACAAATGAAACTGCCAGGAAGAATGAGAGATTCTGAATTTTATATGTGGTAAACTAGAAACTACATGGAAAAGCATAGGGGAAAAAAAGACATACATTATTCAGATTTGTCACAAATAAAGCTGTTCAACCTGTCAAAATTGTACAGGGCATTGCTGCATAATAATGGTAATAGACATCTCTTTAAAAATTGACATAAATGATATGATTTAATTTACATACTTAAAATATAATATGTTGATTTTCTTGACACGTAAGTACAAAATATTAATGGTTAATGTATTTAAAAAGAAAAAAATGAAGCAATCATCTTATGCTTGGAAATTATTACTTACACACTGTATTGGGCAATTTTTGAATTGCTACAACTGAATACCTGAGACTGTAATGATATATACACACACACACACACACACACACACACACACATATATATGTCATACATGTGTGTATATATACATATATATACACAGGATTACCATATATATATATATATATATATGTATGTATATACAGGAGATATATATATATATATATATATATACACATATGGTAATCCTGTGTAACCTGGGTGAAACTGGGAAGTCCTTAAAGGAAGGGGTTGACTCCTGTAATAATTGAAACATAAGTTTGATAACTGTTATACCAGAAAGGAATTATGAAAGACAAATTGTAATAGCATTGTCTCAATATCTTTAGACATATACTGAAAGAAACATTTGAAGAAATTCCATCCTTCAAATTGTCTAACATATACATAGAAAATTAAATTAACCAAACATAAAACAAACATATACATATTAACTGTATGGTAATGTGTTCAAGTGTGATGGACATACATGAGGATGAAGATATTTGAGGGCTTGAGTTTGATGTATAATGATAAGGTATTTTCCTATTTAGAAGTGGAAAGGCTGGAAATCTCAGGTACAGAAAAGATAGGGAACAAGAATAAATACATAAAAAATTGTAAGTCTCTGATAATGAGAGCATAAGTAGAAAATCTATTTACAATAAAGAGTATGAGGAAAGTAGAGAGTAAGGTAGATAAACTGAACAATATAGACAATAGAGACAAGTGAAAATTAAAGTATGGCATATATTTAGTAAGAAAGAGAAACTTTCAACATAAGATGCATTACCTTTTGCTGGAGAAAGATTTACTGGTAAGATTCCCAAATGGAAAGTGACTTATCGCTGGTAAGATAAGAGGAAGAGAACTAAACCCTACATTTGAAAATCTGGCAAAGAGTAAATAAACACTACTAATTAAAGAAATTGGCAGGATGAAATAGAGTATTTCCTCCCCTTGTTTCTTTAAACCAAGATAGCTCTCCTTATTTCTAAAGACAGAAGGAAAAAAAAAATAGTGAAAGTGGAAAGAATGTAAACATTTGGAAGAGGAAAGAGATATGAGTGATTTGTTATAATTCATGAAAAATTCACGTCAAATCTATAAGCAAGTAAAATAAAGTAAAAGAAAAGTTTATTTTTCAATGTTTACTAAATGCCAATATGTCTCAGAAATCTCAAAATTTTGAAAAGTAGCTAAAATTCTACTTTTCAAATTAAAACACAGCCTATTTTTAAGGAAGTTTACTACAGGAGAAAACTCAATCACAAGTTGAAAAATACAGATGATGTTCTATTTACAATAGTTCAACTTCTGATTTTTTAACTTTTTTTTAATTAACTTTTTAAAAAATTTATTTATTATGCTTTAAGTTCTGGGGTACATGTGCATGTCCTGCAGGTTTGTTACATAGACATACACAAGCCATGGTGGTAGTTTGCTGCATCCATTGCCTCATTATCTACATTAGATATTTCTCCTAATATTATCCCTCCCCTATCCCTGAACCCCCTGCTATTCCTCCCCTAGACCCCCCACCCCCAAGACCCTGTTGTGTAATGTTACCCTCCATGTGTCCGTGTATTCTCATTGTTCAACACGCACTTATGAGTGAGAACATGCAGTGTTTGGTTTTCTGTTATGTTGTCAGTTTGCTGAGAATGATGGTTTCCAGTTTCATGCATGTCCCTGCAAAGGACATGAACTCATCCTTTTTTATGGCTGCATGGTGTTCCATGGTGTATATGAGCCACATTTTCTTTATCTAGTCTTTCACTGACTGGCATCTGGGTTGGTTCCAAGTAACCAACTATTGAGGCACTGCTATTGTAAACAGTGCCACAGTGAATATACATGTGCATGTGTCTTCATATTAGAATGATTTATAATGCTTTGGGTATATACCCAGTAATGGGATTGCTGGGTCAAATGGTACTTGTACTTCTATTTCTAGATCCTTGAGGAATCACCACACTGTCTTCCACAATGGTTGAGCTAATTTACACTCCCACCAACAGTGTAAAAGCATTGCTATTTCTCCACATCCTCTCCAGCATCTGTTGTCTTCTGATTTTTAAATAATTGCTATTCTAACTGGTGTGAGATGGTATCTCAATGTGGTTTTGATTTGTATTTCTCTAATGACCAGTGATGATGAGATTTTTTTTCATATTTGTTGGCTACATAAATGTCTTCTTTTGAAAAGTGTCTGTTCCTGTCATTTGACCACTACTTGATGGGGTTGTATGTCTTTTTCTTGTAAATTTATTTAAGTTCTTCGTAGATTCTGGATATTAGCCCTTTGTCAGATATGCAGGTTGTAAAAACTTTTTCCCATTCTGTTGGTTGCTGGTTCACTCTATTGATAGTTTCTTTTGCTGTGCAGAAGCTCTTAAGTTTAATCAGATTGAATTGTCAACTACCAACTATAGTGCCTACAAAAATTCACTTTAAATGTAAAGATGCAGAGAGATAAAAGCATTGAAAATATATATCATGCTAAAACTAATAAAAAGAAATTTGGGATGGCTATACTAATATCAGATAAAGTAGATTTCAGATTATTAAATATTACCAGATATAAAAAAGATCGATTGGCAATGCGATAGAGTCAATCCATCGAAAGGAGTGAAAAACATGATTAGTTATGTACTTCATAACAGAGATTCAAAATTCATACAACAAAATTATATAGCACTATAAAAATTGTATTCACAATGGGAACATGTATGTAGAAAATCAGTAAATACGTGGAAGGCTTGAACCAAATTATCAAACTACGTGACCTAACAGATATTTTAGAACATTTTATTTAACAATAGCATAATACATATTATTTTCAAGCACACATGAAAGATTTGCCGTCCTGGACCTGAGACAAAAACGAGTCTCAAAAAATTTCAAAGGATTCATGTCGTATAAAGACTATTTGCTTAACAACGTAGAATTAAATTAGAAATTAATAACAGAAAAATGCTGAAAGTCTCAAAATATTTGAAAACAAACCAAAACAAAAAAAAAACCATGAGGCAAAGAAGAAATAAAAAGGCAATTAAAAAGTATTTTGAACCAAAATAAAAATAAAATAAAATATAGCAATATATGTGGGATGTTAATAAAGCAATATAGTAAAGAAGGCTGAAATATATGAGATGTACTGTGTTTATGTGTCAGAATATTCCATATTTCTAGGATATATGAATTGTTTCAAATTATTATATAGATTTATTGCAATCCCATTTACTATTACTGCTGCCTTACTTTTGTAGAAATTTCGCACAGATTTTAGAACTCATATGGAAATACAGAGGACTTGCAATGAACAAAACAACTTTGAAGATGAACAAAGTTGAAGAGAAATGCTGCCTCATTTCAAGATTAAAGTTTCAGCAATCAAGACTGTGTGCACTGGGCAGTGCATGCCAATAGACAGGAAGATCAACAGGGCAAAAGAGAGAGTCCAGAAATAGATCCACCTACATAAAAGAAAATGGTTTTAACAAATGTATAAAGACAATTAATGAAGTGGTGAAAGTATACTACAATCAACAAATTATGCTGAACAACTGGATATCCATACATATATAATCTTTGTGATAAATACTTCACATTATATATAATATTAATGGTGATATATTATAGACCCAAATGTAAAATCTAAAGCTATAAAAATTCTAGAAGAGAACATAGAAAACAACCTGTCTTTGCCTTGGTCAATGATTTTTTTTATCTATGTCATCAAAAGCATGCTTTGTAAAAACAAACTGGTAATTTGACATAATGAAAATTTAAAAGGTTGCCCTTCCAAAAAAGATTAGGAGAAAAATTTTTCAAGCCATATAACATCAGAACTTAAATCTAGAATATACGAGGTAATCCTAAAACTCAGAAAATAACTCAAGGAAAATCTGCAAAATTTAGAACAATTTATTAAAGACATATACAAATGGTAAATAAATTTTAAAAAGGTGTTTAATATTGGTAGACCTTTTAGGAAAATGTAAATTAAAACTGCAGTTGCTTATCCCTATTCATATATTAGAATGCTGAATATTTTAAAGCCTATCTTGAGTATTGGCAAGGATGTGGAACAGCAGTGATTCTCAAACACTGATCAGAATGTAAACTGCTTTAACCACTTTGGAAAACTCTGGCTGTTTCTTTAAAATCCAAACAGCTATCATATAAACTATATGATACCACACATAGTTATTTATTCAAGAAAAATACGAGCTTATATTTATACAAAGACATGCATAAATATTCAGAGAAACCAGTAAAAAAACTGGAAACTAAAATGTTAACTACAAGAGAATGAAGAAATCATGTTATATGTATACAATAACCCAGACAGCAATAAAAATGAATGAAGCATTAATGCATAAAGCATGTATAAATCTCAAACTAATTATGCTGAGTGAAAAAAGTCAGAGTAAAAAAAATTACATATTGTGTTTACATGTATATGAAACTCCAGAAAATGCAAATTAATGTATAGTGACAGAAAGCAGATTTGTGGTAACCTAGGGCTGGAAGGGCTGGAACAATGGGGAGAGATGAGACGAATTATAAAGAATGTAAGGACATTTTGGGGGGTAACAGGCATTCTTATTATTTTGGATGTAGTAATGGTACCACAGATGTATGTATACACACACACGCATATCTAAACTACAATTATATATATGTACACACACACACATATACACACACAGATATCTAAACTACAATTATATATATGTACATACACACAGATATCTAAACTACAATTATATATATGTACACACACACAGATATATGAACTACAATTATATATATGTACACACACACACACTTCAAAATTTATCAAATTTTAACATTAGAAAAGTGCAAGAATTTTTGTGTTAAATATAATGCAATAAAGTTATTAAAGAAAAAGTTACTACTCCCATAAACTTTGTAAACCTAATTTAAAAATAAATAAGATATTGAAAAATATAGACAAGGAAAACAAGACATTGAAGAAGGAAGAAATGATATAACATAGCTACTTTTAGGCTCCTCCCAAAGAGCAAAACAAGTAAACTGCCAGATGTCTTGGCATAAAAATTGTTTTCCTGACTATGAAATGACTTTTTCCTTGTATCTACTTTCTACCTTCCATGAGAAATTTCTATTTTTGCCTGAAGTCCCAAAACCTAATGTCAAAGGCAGCACACAAGACAATTTAGGGGACCAAGTCATTTTCAAGAATTACTTTGGAAGGTTTCTTAAGTTATTTTACATAAAGTGTTTTTTTCAAAACAACCACTACTCAGGAAACCAGTGAAATGCACTTTGTAGAGCAAGCTTTCTATTTTCTTACTCTTAATACCTGATAGCAAGAAAACCTTGATCTAAGAAACTGAAATTAGATAAACTGTGGTTGCCACTTTTATTTTGGCAGATCAGTACTTTAAATAAATTTACACAGCATCCAATTCCAAACCTAATAATGTGCAAACATAGGTCACTTTCTCTAAAGATCAGAAAATACAGAAACATCAGTAGAGACGTTAAAAAAAATCCACTGCCAAAGCAATGTACATTGCTAAGAAAACAAAGTAACAAATTTCTTCATAAAACAGAAAACTTAAACAGATATTAATTGCAATATTTGTGATATATTTTCATGTGATCTTGAATCAGAAATGAGAAGTTTTGCTGAAAGACCTTATACAATAGACAGTGCATGATATATCACATATTATTTAAAAATAGATCAATATTAGAAATTATTGTAGAATTTTTAAGAGAAATAGTAAGGTACCAAAATGAAGCAGGCATGGAATATGTGATCCAATATTCATGAAACAGTAATTCTGGGAGAGAAGATAATAGCCAGAGAAGTAAAAATCAAAGTAATAGAAAGAGAGATTCCTATGCAGAATCAACATGATACTTTATAATGAGGAAATTCAACAAGAACTGATGATATTAATTAAGATGCCCACACTTAAAAATTATTTTGTTAGTTTTCACTTTCCAAGTTTAAGGTAAACTACAATTATACAGATGGAAAACACAGTTTACCAGTGAATAGAAAATACATTTTAAAAATGCATTGGAATTATAATACAATGAACCAGATCCTGATGTAGATTTTAGAATATCTAAAATTCCAAAATAGATTTTAGAATATCTCTCTGGTTTGTCTGTGATAGACTAGCATCATTCTTGAAGTGAAAGTAAAGCAGGAGGGGTGAGTTTGTGGGTAGAATCATGTAAAATAAAGTGGTCTGTGATGAATTTGTGAGGCTTCTAGACTGGAATTTCCAGGTGTTATCTTATAAATTGGTTTTAGGAAGTGGTAAAATTGTTTAAACTGTGCGGAGTTGATAAATTAGTTTCCTTGAACATTAAAATTTTAATTTATATCTATCACTTACTGCATTTTAATTTATTCCATTGAGTGCTTATTCTATGCCTGATTTTAACTTGAATTATTTAAATAAACCATCTAATATAATCATTATAACAAAACTTAGTAGTACAGATTACTATCTCCATCTTAAGTAAGAAAACGTGATATTCCAATTTTATTTTGAGGTCTTTAGTAATTCATGCAATTTGACTAGAGCCTGAGTTTTAATAGCTTTCTAACTGGTGATTTTACCATTAATCACTGCTCCCTGATGCCATTTTCCACATTGAATCCTGATTGATGTTCCCATTGCCTTCAAGATAAAGTCCAAACACCATGATGTATTCCCTTCAAAATTTGGACTTCCTCATATCTATTTCCTGAAATGTTCTATGCCTCGCTCTTCTATGGAAACCTCAGTGTCAGATTTTGACACACTGAGCTGTATTCTTTTGATCAGCTTTGCACTTGCATGCAGTTTCTTCTGCTTTGAATCCTTGTCTTTTGTCTCACACCAGGCAAAATTCTGTGAACTCAAGTTACCCGAGACAGGTCTTGGTCAATTTAGAGAGTTTATTTTGCCATGTTAAGGACATGCCTGTGACACTGCCTCAGGAAGTCTTGACAATACCTGCCCAAGGTGGTTGGGGTACACCTTGCTTTTAGACATTTTAGGGAGACAAAATACATCAATCAATACATGTATGATATACACTTATTCTATCTGGAAGGACAGGGTGTAACAACTCAAAGTTGGGGAGTTCCAGGTCATAGGTTGATTAAAAAGTTTTCTGACTGGCAATTGGTTGAAAGAGTTATTAGTAGAAAGGAATGTCTGAATTATAATAAGAGGTGGTGGAATCCAAGGTTTTATCATGCAGATGAAGCCTCCAAGTAGTGGGCTTCAGAGAGAATACATCATGAATGTTTCTTATCACACATAAGGTCTGTGTTGACGTTAATACTGGAGGGGTATAATGAGGCATATTGGAACTCCTCTTCCATCATGGCCTAAACTAATATTTCAGATTAACTCTGGAATGTCTTCTGCTGAGAGGAGGGTTCCATGCAGATGATTGGGGTCCTTAGAAGTTTGTTTTTGATTTATAATTTCATATGGCTTTTGGGGCTTTTGTAAAGGTTATTTTCTCTAAGTAGTGTCCTCTTACTCTCCTGAATTTCAGATAGATGTCACCTACTATGTGCTCTCATTTCCACTATGTTCATACATATGTCACTGTACTTTTTAGGCTATTCGGTAGCTTTTGCTTGGTTTTCACTTTCTCCATTAATAGATCTTAAGCTCCCTGAGATTATTTTTTATAATTTAGGAATTGTTTTTAATCTCTAGGGTTTGTAACATTTTTAGACATAATAAATGCTCAACTAGCATTTGTTGGATGAGTAGATTAACAAACAAACTTAAAAGGAAAATTTATGTAAATTGATAACTTTAGGAACAATATTCCAACAGTAATTGGAAAATTCATGTTTAAGGAAATGCACATTGGAAACATCTTTAAATTATTAGAAGTAAAACAGAAAATACAAAAGTATTTTTATAAATGGATAAATACATTAATAATGCCATTACTGGAAAAACATAAAAATTAGAATTCTAAGACAGTAAAAAGTATAGCAAAGTATATGAAGACACTTTTCACAATTAGGTAAATGAAATATTTAGTTAATATGAACAATATTCAACCACAATATGAATCAAGATATATAATTTTGATCAATTAGCAACTATTAAACAATTTTATGTGTTATGGTGATGCATAAGTTGGGCAGAACTTTTCATAAACTCATAGTGGGACAATAAATAAGAATGGACTTAGTATTGATGGGACTTAGAGAATGCTACCCCAAAATATGGCCCCATGGCATGCTGAGTATGCCAGTATTAAAATACTCAGTATGCCATGGTGCCATATTTTGGGGTAGCTGAAGAAATTTGAGAGAGTCGCAGAAGCTAAGTTTCCTCCTAGCTTTTGCTTCCCTTCTATCCTCAACCAGGTCATAGAACTTAAAAAGAATTATCTGAATGTGCCCCGGAACAAGTCATAAGATTTTCATGTGAGAGGTTTCTAGGTAACCTAGAGAAAAGTTATGTCATTATCCTGGAAGACACAGGGACGTAGAGAAGAATCTGAACAGGCCTGGCTAAGTTCCCCTCAGCTATCACTATTAGATCATACCACTTTTTGTCCAATCAGACTCTCTACAACTGCTCTTCATCAAGCCTATACATAAAAACATACACGTTTCCCTGTTTCTTCAGTTTTTCATTTATAAGGCTACTGTGCCAAGAAAAACTTGAATAAATTTTTATGCTTTCCTCATGTTAATCTGTTTTTGCCAGTTTTATTTACAGATCCACCTTGGGACCTTAAGAAGGTACAGGAAAACCTTCCTCCTCTACATTACAAGTAATATAATTATATGTCTAAAGCATTGGTGGGGAGGTCGGGGAGGGTAACATGGGGAGAAATGCCAGATGTAGGTGACAGGGGGATGGAGGCAGCAAACCACATTGCCATGTGTGCACCTATGCAGCAATCCTGCATGATTTGCACATGTACCCAAGAACCTAAAGTACAATAAAAAATTTTTTAATTTCTAACAATTTCGAAAGGGTGTTATCTTAGTAATAAATTACTTTTAAAATGGCAAAAAGGATTCCAAAATATATAGACAAAGATGATCATTGCAAGGTTATTCATAAGAAAATTAGAAACCACTTTCATGTTCGATATTAACACTAATTGTGAATAAATTGTATATATCTGTATAATGGAATTATATAATACTATAATATTATACCATTATAATAAATATAATAGATGAAAAAATTAATGATTTCAAAATTATGTTCTGTGAAAATTGCATATATTATGTAAGTTATAAACATATCCAAGTAATAAAGAATATTAAAAATTGTGTCTACAAAATAGGATTATAAATATGAAATTTTTATTTGTTCATATTTTTTTCTCTAGTAAGTATATCTAATGATCAGAAAAAGAGTAAGCTTAATACCTAATAAAAAAGGATAATATAATTATGGAAATCAGCAAAAAGTAAATAACATGAACTATGAAATATCTTTACATTCTAAACACTAATTCATTGAACTGCTTTTCTGTTTGCTACTCAGAATATTATAAATATAAAATCAAACTATTCAGAGCCCCTGGAATTCAGGTTTTATTGTTTAGTAGATTATATAGGTATATTTGAAAAGGGATTATAAGACCATTGAAATCATCAATCAATCTTACAATTCTTTTCAAGTTCGCCTAACAGAGCCACATGCAAATAATTTCTATAGCTACATCATCTAAATAAAAAATAATCCTTACTATATCATGTAAATAGACACACATACACAAACATATGTATGGAAAACACAGTGATCCAATGTACTGACAACAAAGGTTAGTTATAACCAGCAGAGAATCACTAGAAAATGGCAGATATATTCTGCCAATTAGGAATAAAATATTCTAGGTTTTGTAAGGTGATCCTACTGTTTGCTCCCAGAGCAGGGAATTCTGCATAGAATACTGTATTACCCTGACAACTGATTAGCATTTTGACGTGCTCAAAATTTGTTCACTTGAAAATGAAGTATTAAGGCAGATAGCAATTCAAAGTAACAGATGACACAGTTGCACATGGACATTTTTTTTACATTTTTAAATAATTGGTTGCCAAGGGCTATACTCGAGATTCATTCTACCTTCTTTGATTACCACAGAGGTAAAGCTGTAACCAGAAAAAAAAAAATAGATTTATATATTGAGATAAAAGTGTTTCTGCTGTCAATTTAATCTGCTAAAAATTAAAGCAAAACCCAGAAATTATCTTTTTGCTTCATGAAAAATGATAAAATATTTTATCTCAAGATCACCGGAGACTGTTGATACTAAATTTTCTTTTACATAGTAGACACAAAAAATGAATATATCATAAAATGTATTTTGTTACTCAAAGAGAAGTATCTTGAAATTTGTAAAGTATATTTCTACAAAGCTTTTCCAATTTGCAGCATTTCATAATCTATTTATTGCTGTTAGAATGTTGCTCTAAATATATACTCTATAAAAACAACTGTATTCTTGGTTAAACTCAAAATGTGATTTTTTATATATACAATAAAATAAAAATTACTTTAAGATGATGAAGATGAGTGTTCTTTTTTAAAAATGCAATATTAAAAGTAAATTACAAGAAGTTGAAATGTGCTTAAACTGTGCTTGGTCCTAATTGTGAAAAGGAACTCACAGCTTACATTTGGAATATACATTTGCTTTCTTGATTCACAGTGTATTTAGTAAATAACCTCTTCTACCACAGGAAATGTTACCTCAGTGGCTCAAAAGTGCTAATGTACAGCCAAAAATTGTCAGCTCTCATTCCCAGTGTGACTTCACTCTTACAGTACCATGCTTGCAGCTCCACTGTTGATTCACCTTTCAGAATATAGGGATAGTTAACTATTTTCAGCATGTTTTAGCATAGTCACAAAACAGTTCAATCTTTCTTTTATAATACAAAAGGACCATATTTGGAGATCTGGTAAATAACATTATAAAAAAGTTATAGGCAAAGACATTTTTATTCTCTTTTTATTTTTATATTTGTATATTCTATTCTATATTTCATTTCTATATAAAATGCAACAAATATTTTTGAATCAAATACACATTTTAAAAATTGATTATAATATATGTCTTCACTATTATGTGCTTTTTCTTTGCTCTTAATTCCATTGGCATTTGCTCATTTAAAAAAATACCTCACACTGTGTAAAATATAGTTAACCAATGTCATCCCTGTATTTCCTGTGCTCCTAGCAATGTGCAGTTTGAAAATGAAACCACAAGGAGATAATATAGTCTATTCTTCTTTAAAAAATGTATATTTTATGGGTTGTAAGATATTCTATTCGCACAAGTAACATGAATAATGTTTATTAAGACCAACGATATAAAAGCTGAGATAGAATTTGTAGTTGCTGCCCTATGATTTAAATGTTGTTGAAAATAAGAGAACCTAATTCGCTCCAGAATGAACTCCGTAATAACCACCTAATACATACATTTATAGATAGCATCTTCTTAATTATTAAAAAATTGCTTTATTTTCCCAATTTGACTTTTATAATTAATTAGTTTTAATCACTTAGTTTTAGCATATCCAGTCTTTCAAAAAAGCTTAGTGTTTTAAACTTAAGATCTTTGAAATTATTTTCAGCAATATCACATTTTAATAAATGTACTAACTTCAAGAATTTCCAGAAAAAAAAATACATCCTTCCATAGCGATTTGCAACCAAAGCAAATTCTGAACTTTAAATATTATTTTAACAATTAATTATGCAACCTAGGTAACACTATTAAGGACATAGGCATGGTAAAAACCTTCATGACTAAAATATCAAAAACAATTGCAACTAAAGCCAAAATTGACAAATGGGATCTAATTAAACTAAAGAGCTTATGCAAGGCCAAAGAAACTATCATCAGAGTGAACAGGCAACCTACTGAATGGGAGAAAATTTTTCCAATGTATTCATCTGACAAATGGCTAATATTCAGAATCTACAAAGAATGTAAACAAATTTACAAGAAAAAAATAAAATCCCATCAAAAAGTGGGCGAAGAATATGAACAAATGCTTTTCAAAAGAAGACAATCATGTGGCCAGCAAACATATTTTTAAAATTTCATCATCCCTGGTCATTAGAGAAATGCAAATCAAAACCACAATAAGACACTATCTTACAGGAGTTAGAATGGCAATCATTAAAAAGACAGGAAACAACAGACGCTGGAGAGCATGTGGAGAAATAGAAACACATTTGCACTGTTGGTGGGAGTGTAAGTTAGTTCAACAATTAACAGAAAACGGTGTGGCAAATCCTTAAGCTCTAAAACCAGAAATACAATTTGACCTAACAATTCCATTTCTATATATATACCCAAAGGCTTATAAATCATTCTACTATAAAAAACAGACACACACCTGTTTATTGCAGCACTATTTAGAAAAGCAAAGACTTGGAACCAACCCAAATGCCATCAATAGTAGACTAGGTAAAGAAAGTGGGGCACATATACACCATGGAATACTATGCAGCCATAAAAACGAATGAGTTCATGTCCTTTGCAGGGACAAGGATGAAGCTGGAAACCATCATTCTCAGCAAACTAACACAAAAACAGAAAACCAAACGCTGCATGTTCTCACTCATAAGTTAGAGTTAAACAATGAGAACATATGGGCACAGGGAGGGAAACATCACACTCAGGGGCTTGTAGGAGGTGGGGGGCAAGGAAAGGGATAGCATTAGGAGAAATACCTAATGTAGATGATGGGTTGATGGGTGCTGCAAACCATTATGGCACATGTATAACTATGTAACAAACTTGCACATTCTGCACATGCATCCCAGTACTTAAAGTATAGTTAAAAAAAGATTATTTAAATAATTATGCACATGTCTTCAGCAATTCCTAAGGAATTGATGGTCATTAAAGTGCTTAAAATGCATTCTCAAAATATATGTTATATATTTGTTATTTTTTAAATCTACAATTATATAGCAACAGTTTGAAATATAATCTGCGTGAAATTCATACCCTCAAGTTTTTCTGAAATATATGGGGTGGCTTTGTGTATTTAATTAGAGATTACCATATTTTGTGGCTTTACATTCTATATATGATTTTAAGAAGTGTAGCAATATTGTTCTGCTCCAAAAAAGAAAATGTGGTGTATGGGAAACCACAGATTTATTATTCAAGATTTGAGGCAGGCTACTTAAAATACTATAGAAATATTGATTTTGAAGGACTGCTAATGACTGCACCAAATGCATACATCATCCATGTTCACCTGCTTTATGAGTAATAATCTAGTTATGCTTACTTGTAAAGGCAGTAATCTGTGGTTCAATTTTAAATACCTTCTCAGTCATTAATAAAATATTACATATAGAGAATACATGTTAACTTAAAATAGTCAGTAATATGGTCAACTGGTGAATATAATAAAGAAAATAAGTTCAATAAATAACACTGCTGTTTAATAATAGATTTATTTTCTTTAGAGGCATAGCTATATAAATAAGAAATCTAGCAAAGTAACGGTTTTTGCAAAAATATAGTGTGTTTCAAAGTATCGGAATAGTTTTTTAAATGTATTTGAATTTTTGAGCTACCTAGAATACATATAATGCTATGAAAATATATAATGTAAACCACTACTTAAACATGTTAATATCCCTCTGGCTAAGTATCTAAATCAATTGCAATTATAGATCTTATCTCTACTACTTTACATATTATATTAATAAATTTCTTATACAATGTATTTGATTTTATAAATATTATCTGTAGCTCCCCACCTCTTCACCACAAAAGAAAAGCACAGGATGAATTTTGATAAAGTGAGTTATTTTAAAAAAACCCTCAAATATATGGTGATTCTGTAGGTACATGTTTTACCTAATTAAGGCATAATATTTAAACATATGTATGTGTGTTTAAACCAAACTGATCCAAACTGAAACACTGGTTCTCTGGCATCTGAAAAACAAACTTTACTTCTAATTTGGCGCAATCAGCAGTGTAGAAACACTGGAAACACAATATCCTGATATGTTTTCTTGTTAATATATCAGGAAGTATTATACTGATTTGTGGGCAACAGGCTACTTAGAAGGCAAGACCTTCCATAAGTTTATAAAAAACTTTCTTACTTGTTTTGGTGACTTTTATAATTTGGGCAATATGCTGGCATGGATGGAATCTCTTGTTCTCCTCTGTAAAAAAGTAAAATTTGCTTTTCATTCAAGTATACTGGATGAACAATTAAAAAGTTACACTTATTGCCTGCAAAGGGCTCAGAAGCTAACAATTCTTTTCCCATGAGCATTTATTCAGAGCCTTGGAGATGTGTGTGCACTAAAAATGCCTGTAACATGTTTTACACATTGAAGGAGGACTTTTAAGACACACACCCCAGTACTGAGATTTTAAAAACAAAAAGACAGGATTTGCACCAAGGCTTTTTTGGCCCTTTTAAGATATACACTTATGAACATTAGATCAGAGATTAATAATGAGCATGATGAGCAATTTATAAGCTAATTAGAAATCTTGTAGCTTCGGGAAACATTTTTATTACTCAATGCTACAGGGAAATTCTATTACATGTAATTACTCATAGAGACAATAGATAATAATAATAATTTATATAAAATATTCATATAAAATAAATTAGATAAAATTAAAGACAGAAAACAGTTAGAGGAAATCAAAACTACAGAATTTTGAAAAGGAGAAAATTACTGAGTTTTGTTTTATAAGCTGAAAAATTAATTTGTCATTTTTATGAGTTCAAATTCTGATTTCTCTTCTTACCACTTCCTTGATTTAGAGCAAGTCTTTTTAACAATAATGCGTATTTTTACTCTTCTGCCCAATGAAAGAAGATTGTCTTATTTATTTGTCATTATGATTAAATGAGATATATATTTCTCATTTTATACATTTAAAGAAAATTTAAATGTGCTGAGGCAATATATTACTAGAATTCAAGTTTCTAATAGTCTTGATGAATAGACAGTGCCCCACACGATGCTGTTAAAAGCCAAACAGTAAAAGAGATTTATGCTAAGTAGATTTTGAATACTATTAAATTTATTTACTATGAATACAGGTAATTCATCGTGGCAAAGAAGAGTTTGTTTCAGACAGTAGTTTAACAAATTGTGCTAACTTCTGTTGAAAACTATTCCGGTTAGTGAAAATAAGACAATATTAGTTGATTTCTGTATTTAACCACAAAAAGCATTACACACTCTGCCAAAAGCTATTATTAATAATGAGGACACCAAATTAAATAATACATGTAAGTATGTGATATTAGCAAAGTATTATAATCCTTAAGATAAGGGGGTCCTATTACATAAGCAGAGGAATTACAATTTGATTCGGCCATTTTGTTAGTCCATTCTCACACTGCTATAAAGATAACCTTAGCATCCAGCACCCATAATCAGATTACAGTTCAATGAAAGACTGCAGAAATGAACGAAGAAACTAACAAAGAGTCAACAAATTTCAAAATCTAGGGAAAAACCAGAAACCAAAAAGTGTTGACAATTAGGTAATATTGTAGATTCAGAAATCCTGTGAAAGCATAAATTCACTAAAGATTTTTTTCATCTAAAGGGTATTTCAGGGGCTGTACTTCTGTACAATCCCTTTTTCTCTGCCACATTTTAAAAGCATTATGTAGCTCCCTGATTAATTTACTTTACAAAAGAATGTAACCAATTTATATTATAATTTGCAGGCATTTAAGAGCATGTCTACTACAGAGAAATGGCCAAAAAGGCAATTGCCTAAAATGCTCATTTTTCAGAAAACTACAGACACACACACACACACACACACACACACACACTTGCCGACTACAAAATAAAATTGGTCATTTGATTAACTTTTCATGAAAGCATTAATAAAAAAATGATTATTTGGCAAAACAGTTCTGCTTGGTTTTTCAACACACAGACAATATGATTTCAGTTATATAGTGCTATGAATTTGCAGAAAATATAAAATATGCAAGGCATATTGAATAAAGCTTTAGAATTCTGAAAAAGTAAATTAAATATTTTCTTTTCACTTCATCATTTAGAAAAGATGTTGATTGCACATACACAATCTATAGCCTCTCCTACACTGTTATGTTTCTAAAATATATTCTAGAACCGTGAATCCAGCTAAATGTGTACAGGTACTTATCAAGTTAGGCAACCCATTTAATTGCAAGAATTATTTTTGTTGTTCCTGCAATCAGTTTGCAATCAGCTCGGAGAGCTAAATATAACTTTATTGCCTTTAGTCTTTTAAGTTTCTCATTTTGGGCTTTCTTAGGTCTAACATAGAACCAGAAAATAACATCTTTGCTAAGAAGGCACATTTAAATTAATATAATTTTAAAATATTCATATTTCAAACACTGATTTTCTTTAACATTTTGAAACACTATCATTTCTTGGGATATGTTTCCACATAATTAATTATATAATGAATTTATTTTATGTTAATAATATAGACAAAACCGAGTACTTGAATGAAAAGCAAAATAATACCTATCATTTGAGTGCTTACAGTGAAGAGGCATTGAATTTATTATCATTTCACATAAGAGCCATAAATGACATTGCAATTATTCTAACTTTGTGGAGGACCAGTGACATGAGAATCGCTAAATATACCTAAGGTCACAGGAATCGAAGAAGTAATTCTGAGATTGGATATCAGATTTATTTAGTTCTGAAGCTGTAGTTAAAAAGCACAGATATTTATTACGTGTTTTTTATTTTCTTTAGACAGAATATAATAAGGTTATAACTGTGAAGAGCATCGGTGAAACACTTCCGTTACATGCAATAAATATATTAAATAACAATAGAAAGAATTCCATGAAAATCAGCACTTTTGAAATCAACTCTACATTTGTGTCCATGGCTGTCAAGTGGGTGATTACAAATAGGTAACTGATTTAGACTTCCTGATATTAGAAACTCTGTTATACTTATTGGAAGATAAAATCACAGGAAGCACAGAATTTTTCTGGCATCCTTTTGTAATACAATCTTCCTCTACTTGTTAATGAAAACAGGAGAAATGAATTTATTTCCAGCAGAAGATTGGCTTGGTACATATATCATAATGCAAACTAAGCTAGGGAAAGTTTGAGTCTACATGTTTTAGGAATGGATTCTACACATCAACAAAAGATACAAACATGTATTAAATGCCCACAAAATGCATACAATTTGAAAGCTACAAATGCTGATTACATGCAAATACAGGAGAGATGTCTTCATTTCACCAGGACTTCTACCTGGATTTAAGTATGATACATACTTTAAAAATATTATATTATAAAAATAATAGTTTATGATTTTTCTAATCTAAACAGTACTAAGCATCTCAATAAGCCTTTTCTCTTTTTGTCAACTTTTCTATTTAGCTTTCCTTTTGGACCACTAGAATAACCTGTTATTTTAAAGAGCTTTCAAAACAAAACATTTAAAATATAATATTAATAATTGATACCAGGTATTTTGTATGCTACTTATTGTCATAACAAAAAGTAAATATCTTAACAATGTCTATTTTTCCATAATAAGGAAAACCTAGAATTTAATTCTACAATTTTATGATGTGGTGATAAATGTAGAGATTATGTGATTTTTTACTTCATTTGCCTCAAAGTAGCTGACAGTACTTTAAAAGAAGCTGTGAGAAAACAAAATGGAAATATCAATTACAAAGTAGGGAATGTACTTTATATACAATCTATACAGAAATTGGAAAAGCTAACAGAATATACATGTAATTGAATAATTCATTAAACTGTTGAATACACTTCAAGCCAGTTAATATTGATTTATTCCAAAAAGCTAATTTTAACCTACAATCATGAAGTACAACTTATAAATTCTAGGTAATTCTTTTCATTATTTCAATGATTCAAAGTAGATACTAAATTAATTGTGATTTTCAAAATTTCAGAAACCTCCTAATTATACTCTGATTAACCATTTTCCTAACATAGATGTTTATTTTTTAACTAAATTTACTTATATTTTAAGAATATTAAAACATGCATAGTTACTACACATTAAGTTTCAAATAACAAATACGTGTTGATATTATGACAGGACATCTAAATAAATGATCATAGACAAGTATCTTGATGTATTTATTCAGGATATATTTTTTACCTAAGAAAGAAAACCATATAAATGATATGATTTCTTCTTATGCAATAGATCTTTTCAAATATGGTATGTTTCTATAAAAATTCCATGTTGATGCCCCACTGAAGATTAAAAATGAAAGTAGGAGAGGTGATCACAATGCTTAACTTATAAATGTAAGGAAGAGGAGACCTCAAAATAATAGAGGATATGTGCAGAGATTTAAGTTCAAGGGGTCACATTAGCCATCATGACCAACAAAGCTAGAGGGAAGGCCAAAGGATACTGACTCCCAGAGAGCTGTTAAAATGGCTAATAGAACATGGTTTGCCAATAGGCAAAAAGATAAAACCATGTAGAAATAGAAAACTCAAACAGAACAATGAATAAGAAAATAAAAGCAATATTAAAAGTGTTTCATCAAAAAGAAAAACAAAAAAAGCCCAGGGTTCAATGGCTTCAATGATAAATTCTATCAAACATTTAAAAATAGCTAATATCGGCCGGGCGCGGTGGCTCACGCCTGTAATCCCAGCACTTTGGGAGGCCGAGGCGGGTGGATCACGAGGTCAAGAGATCAAGACCATCCTGGTCAACATGGTGAAACCCCGTCTCTACTAAAAATACAAAAATTAGCTGGGCATGGTGGCGTGTGCCTGTAATCCCAGCTACTCAGGAGGTTGAGGCAGGAGAATTGCCTGAACCCAGGAGGCAGAGGTAGCGGTGAGCCGAGATCGCGCCATTGCACTCCAGCCTGGGTAACAAGAGCGAAACTCCGA
>NW_022436944.1:5566563-5606227 GCF_009761245.1 Sapajus apella | reverse complement strand
AAAAAAAAAAAAAAAAAAAAAAAAAAAAAAAAAAAAAAAATAGCTAATATCAATTCTACTCAAACTCTTCAAAACTATTAAAAGATCATTTAACATGATTGAGATTCACCCTAAGAAGCAAAAGTGGTTCAACATATTCAAATCAATAAATGCTACAAATGTGATATATCAAGGGATACATCAGGAACCAAGGGACCAAACTATATGATAATTTCAACATATGTTTTAAAAGTATTTAACATAATTAAATATTTATGATTAAAAGAAACATATCTCAAAATGATAAAGTCAATATATCTGCAGCTACCATCTTACTCAATGGGAAAAAATTAAATCATTTCCTCTTATATCTTAAAAAAGAAAAATAAAAAACAAAAGAATGCCCACTTTCATGACTTTATTCAACCTAATCTTGGAAGTCCTGGCCAGAACACTTAGACAAGAGAAGGGAATAAAGGGAACTCAAATAATAAAGGAAAAATTAAGATTACCTTTGTTCACTGATAACACCATACTGTATTTGGAAAAACTAGACTCCACCAAAAAACTCTTAGAAATGTTAAATGAATTCAGTAATGTTTTATAATACAAACTCAATATACAAAAGCTAGCAGAATTTATATATTCTGTGAACAATCTGAAAAAAAAGTGAAAAGCAATCATATTTACAATATCTACCAAAATATAAGCTATCTAGGGATAAATTTAAACAAATAAGCAAATGATTTCTACAAGGAAACTACAACACTGATAAGATAAATTGAAAAAAGAAAAAAACATGAAAAAAGATATCCCATGCTATTGAATTGGAAAATTCATATTATTAAAGTCTCTGTACTATCCAAAGCAATGTACAGAGTCAATGCAATTTCTATCAAAATACCAATGACTTTTTTTATAGAAATAGAAAAAGCAATTCAAAAATTTGTACAGAACTATAGTGGAATCCAAATGCCAAGGTACTAATGAGCAAAAAGAACAAAACTAGAGGTATTATGTATATGTTATAAAGTCATAGTGACCAAAACAGCATGATGCTGGCATGAAAACAGGTGCACAGATCAATGGAACAGAATGGAAACTCCAGAAATAAATCTACATGTATACATTCAACTCATTTTCAACAAAAGCATCAAAAACATACTGGTTGAAAGGACACTCATCAATACCTGGTGCCAGGGAAACTGGATATTAATTTTCAGAAGAATGAAGCTAAACTGTATTTCTTACCTTACACAAAAATTAAATCAAAATGGATTACAGATTAAAATATTGGACTTGCAACTGTGAAACTACTAGAAGAAAACATTGCAAAAATGCTTCAGGACATTGGAGTGGGCAAATATTTTTGGGGTTACTCACATGCAACAAATGCAAAAATAGACAAATGGAATTAAGTTAAAAAGTTTCTGCACACCAAAAAAAAAAAAATCCAAAATGAAGAGTCAATCCATGTAATGAGAGCTAACACAGACTATTCATCAAATAAAAGATTAATAACCAGATTACATAAAGGACTCAAACAACATATAGCAAAATATCCAGTTAAAATGAGCAAAGTATCTAGGCATTTCTCAAAAGAAAGCATACAAATGACCAGTGCATGGGAGAAAAAATGTCCATCATCATCAGGCAAACAGAAATCAAAACTATAGTGAATATCTCCTCACCTCAGAATAGCTATCACCAAAATAAACAACAAACAAACAAACAAAATACATGATAGATGCTGGAGTGTATGGGGAGAAAGTGGAACTATTGTATACTATTAAAAGAAATGTAAATTAGCACAGCCACCATAGAAAGCAGTATAAAGGTTCTCTCAAAAAACTAAAAATAGAACTATCATGTTGTCTAGCAATCCCACTGCTGACTACATACCCAAAGAAAAGAAATCAGTATATCAATGGGATGTTTGCACTCCCATCTTTATTGTTGCAATATTCACAGTACCCATGCTATGGGATCAACCTAAGTGTCCATCAGCGGTTGAAAGGAAGAAGAAAATGTGATATATATATGCAACGGAATACTATTCAACCATAAAATGAATGAAATCCTATCATTTGCAGCAACATGGATGGAAATGGAGTCAGTATATTAAATGAAATAAGCTAGGCACAGAAAGACAAATTTTGCATGTTCTCACTTATATTTAGGAGCTATATAAATGGATCTCAGCTGGGCCACAGTGGCTCACACCTGTAATCCCAGCACTTTGGGAGGTTGAGGTGGCTGGATCACTTGAGGTCAGGAGTTTGAGATCAGCCTGACCAGCATGGTAAAACCCCATGCTTACTAAAATTACAAAAATTAGCTGGGTGTGACGTCACGTGCCAGTAGTAGAAGCAACTTGGGAGGCTGAGGCAGGAGAATCACTAGAGCCTGGGAGGCAGAGGTTGCAGTGAACCAAGATTGTGCCACTGCACTCCAGCCTGGGTAACAAGAGCGAGACTCTTCAAAAAAAAAAAAAATAATAATAATAATAATAATAAAGTGGATCTCATAAAGGTAGAAAGTTGATTGGTGATTGCCAAAGGCTGGAAAGAATAGAGGGCTGGGGGGATGAAGAGACATTAGTTAATGCATACAAAAATCCAGGTAGTTGGAATAAAATCTAGTATGCAATAGTAAGTTGGGTGACTATATTTAATAATAATGTATTGTGTACTTCAAAATAGCTAGAACATAAAAATTGGAATTTCTCCAAAATAAAGACATTTTTGAAGTGGTTTTACTGTTTTGAAAATTACCTGTTATACGCTGTATCAATATATCACATGTCCCATCCAAAATATGTACTATTACATATCAACAAAAAGTGCTAAAAAGCTAAATAATTTTAAAAGAATTAAACCAAAAACTTATCATGTCAAATTAGCCTTGTAATTATAACCATCTATAGTCAGTGTATATGAATTTGATATTGTACAACCTTCTTATAAGCTTCTAAATGAGATTAATTAAAATATTTCTTTTTTTTTCTGAAAAATGACCAAAGGTAATGTAACACAAATGTATGCCTAACCAACAATAACATTTTTTGAAGGGCTAAAAACTGTTACCAAACTTTCATAATGAACACATGTACTATTCAAATTTTATAGACTGTTAGCTTAGCTATAGTAAGCATGATTTGGGGGTTCTTATAAAAACTGAATTCTTTGGGAAAATAAAGATTAAGAATTCCTAATGTTTCTTAAAATTATTTCATTTTTGCTGCTCTCTATGTCCATTTATCGTTATGACTAGAAGTTGATAAGGAAAGACATTTTTTAAAATTTTTAAAATTATTGATCCCATAATTTTATGTTTTATTAATTTGCATAGGTTCACACCAGTTTAATGGTATGGAACTTTTACAAAGAAAAGTAAATATGATGAAATTTTAATAATAAGCTAATTGCCACTGTGGCATCAATCCTTTTTTTTTTAATATAATGATATCTGAGGTTGCTCCACAACTGGAAAACACAATCTAATAGGTCCTATGCTACAAACAATGAAGTATTTTTGATGTATTAGAGGTTTGTTTTTTTTTTTTGTCTTTTTTTTTCTTTTGCTTCTTTTCTCATCCTCCCTTCCTTCTCTTTTCTTCTCTACTTTTAAGAAGAGGTCTCCTCAGAACTTTCAAAACATACTAGATACCTGGCTGCTGCATTGGCAGCTTTGAGAACAGCATCAAATGTGGAACCTACATTCGAAGCTTCTCTGAATATACCATCTCAGAAAATCATTCAGAAATATAAAAACTTACTATGAATAATCTATTTAAAACAGCCTAACCCCTCAGCTAAAGAGCTCATATCCACCTAAGTCTAGCTGACAAACATAGCTTTCTATATTTATTTTCTCCCTGATTGAATGTCACACAAATTCTCTGCGTATGATTAACTAGTAAATGCTAAGATTTGGCATGCCATAGTCAAGCTCATTGCTGAAAATCTAAAATTTTATAAATTTATATTGAAATTCAAAGAAAGATAACTTTTCTCCACAACTGATCACCACTAGTAGATAAAATAATATCGGTTATATTGAAAAGAAGTGAGATTGAAACTACATTAATTCCTAGTCAAATATAAGGTCCAGTTGTCCTCATTTATCATGAGTCCCTATATTTTTTATCTATTTTTCTAAACTCAAAGTTTATGTATAAGTTCAAAATTGGAATGATACTATCACATGTGACTGTACATATGTGCTATTAGCCTCAATTTTTTTCCATGGAACATTGACCCAAGCAGAGGTCTTTCTTCCCTCCTAATCAAAAGTAATTCAAAAAAAACCTAAAATTTACAGTGAAGGACACACTGTATATGAAATAAACAGACTTTGAAAACAAGTATATCCCTGTTTTGATTTTTCCAAACATAGCATTACTAGAAATGTCGTAACTTGCTTACAGTGTCTTAGTTGCCCTTTTCATAAAAGCAACAGCATTACCAATTTCCCATGATTGTTGGGAGAAACTGCTGAAAGTATCTGGCATACACTATAGGTTCATGTGTACACATCTTCCCCTTTGCAAGTGTAAGTGGAGCCCCAATATGTTCAAATAACAGGAAAACCATAGCATTCCTATGAGAATCTATGTTCTCATTATTGGATACTTTTTCTCTTCATAGCCGAAAAGAGTTGAGGGTCATCAGTGTCTTACAGAGAAAAATAAATATAAATATGGGAGTATATTCCTAAGAAACAACCAACAATGATTTATATTACATAAAGGAATCACCAAATTTTATGTTGTATTTCCAAACTAGATGCTCTTAGAAAAAGCAAAAAACCTCTTCTTCTCTCCATATTATTCCTCCTTCACTTCCTCCCCCTCCTCCTCCTGCTCTTATTCCTGCTCTTCTACTTTTTCCTTTTCTGCATCAGCATCAGCATATTTTGAACATATTTGAGTTAGGCACTTAGATAATTGATTTACATATACAGCTACGAAAGATTTCATTTATTTATCCTGAATACTGGCACCTACCCATACTAAGAAATAGAAATGATATTGTTCATCCTAACTCACTGAATGCGATACTCTATTAGCATAAATTACAGCAGATATTGTATTAAGAGGCTAATATTATTGTAAAATGATCAGATAAATTATAGGATGCTTTATCCAAAGTCTAGATTTATAGATTTATTGAAGTCTTTCTTTCCATTTTTACTAAGTCCAAATGATTCTCCATTTGGTGCTATGGAACAGTCATTATTTAATTAGTGATAGACTTAAACCCAAATTTGCATGATAAATCATGATGGAGAAAGAAAGGAGGAGGCAAGCCTTGTAGGTTGGTGCCTACAAGGTGATGATAAATTAGAGGACAGGAAAAAGAGAAAACATTAAGAAATGGTATCTAGGGGCAATGGCTGCTACTTTCAGTGAAGAAAAGCTGAAAACTGTTAACAAAGCTACACAAGCAACTTGAATTGGTTAGAAAAGTAGGTCTGAAAATTCCAATGTGTGTTTAATATTGATGGAGTGGAATAAAATATATAAACCTAATAAGGAGGAGCTTGGAAATTTGAAGAAGATAATTAGCTAAGAGTAAGATCATCTTGAGGGTGGAGAAATTGAATAGTGCCTTTCATTTAACCTCTTTTAATCTACACAAACTATAAATTAGTGATTATCATTCTTATTGTTCAAATTAGAATTCCATTCTGAGAAAGTTCCATAACCTTACCTAAAGAACCACAGCTGACAAATTTCAGGGCGCTGATGTGAAATCAAGCCTTTTCTAATGACACAGGCCACGCATTTAATCACTAAGCTTCTTTTCCTTTAAAGCTCAAATCATGAGATATATGTGGCTGCAGAATAATCAGCCTAAGTGTCTAATCCTATTTATTGTCTTAAAGCTTTTTGGTAGAAAAGTTTTTGGTTCTTCTAAGAGCATCTAGTTTGGAAATACAACATAAAATTTAGTGATTCCTTTATGTTATATAAATCATCGTTGGTTGTTTCTTGGGAATAGACTCCCACATTCATGCTTCTTTCTATACAAATATATGTCATTTTACAGAATCTTTATATTTTCTATTTAATATAAAATATATCTATTTGATATTGAGGATGTTCAAAATAATAGAAATAGAGATAGACTGAAATTTCATCTCCATTTTTATTCTTACTAGTCTCCTTCCCTCCCCCTTTCTTTCCTTCCTTATTTCCTTCTCCCTTCCCTATACCTCCCTTTCTTCCTAATTCTCTCCTTCCCTTCCTCCCCTCTTCTCCTCCACCTCCTTTACTTCTATCTCTGTTTTAAAATGTCTTTTTTTTCCCTCTGCGCTAAGGTAAAGAAAGGATTCAGTGGTGCCCATCTATTCTGAAACATTATTGTTTTAAGTAAGTGTGTATTTCTAGTGGCTGTGTGTATGCATGTATTTTCTTTTGTAGAGCCTGCATATCAAATGCCTTCTTAAAAAATTAAAGTACGTACTCGAAATGAAGCAATTATTTTCCTTCATCCTAGAGAAAAAAGAAGAAGTGAACAAATAACTTTTTCTTTATTTTCCGGTAGCCTGCCACAGATGAAGTTTACACTAATTAGAAATCGTCTGGAGGCACAAGAGCAGATTGAGCCTTCGGCTGGAAGTACTTCCTGACAGGTGGTTCACCACAAAGCAACATTACAATTACCTAACACACTGTTTGATTTGTGTAAACCTCATTACTACTCACATTATTTAATGAACTATGAGTATTCCTTCACCTCCCTGCAGATTGCATTGCTCCATTTCCATTTCCATTCAGAAATGAAGCTTGCATGGCTTAAAACCATTTGTTTTTTAGGAGCAAATATTGCCTTGAATTCAAAATTCTGAATTTGAAGAGGTTTAGAATATCTACCTAAAACTTATCAGTGAAACATGCAGATGAAAGTTTATTCATGTAAAATGATTAAGATTTTACCTTTTAGTTTATATTTCCCCATGAATAAAAAAGAAAGACTTCTTCCAATGCATGAAGATATGTGCGTTCAGTGTGTGTTCCCATGTGTAGTGAGGTGAAAAATTGAAGCAATTATCCAGATAATTCAAGCCTCAAACCACAAAATTGCCTCAATTCTTAAGTTCTCTTTGTATGTGACTGCATATTCTGAAAGTCCATTTAAAAAAAAATGAAAATATTGTATTTTATTTTCTAAAAAATGTCTAAACCTTTTTCTATCTGTCTTAGCATAAAACTTCAGTAATATCTCATGCATTTCTATTCTTAAAAGAGAACAAAGGTGTATTCACAATTTGATTCCAGAGAAGGGATTTTGACTAACAGATCCTAGATATTAGTCACAAGCTATTTTGATAAATAATTTTATCTATTCCAGATAAAATAGATATAACATTTTGTAATTTATGCTATTAAAATAGGTGGCCTAGTATGTGCCTAACACTGTGTTAAATTTGTGGGGTATAAAAAAGAAGTCTAAGGCAATCTCCATTTTGAAAGTATATGTAAGTATGCATAGAAGACAAAACTGAGTAGAAACAAATATGTTAAATGATAATGAATTCTCTATGTTTTTACTGGTTATCAAAAGGAGAGAAATGAGGCATTTTCTATTGTAGATGCAGTTGCCACTCAAGTGACTGCCACTTGTCTTTAGTTTTCACCCTGTAAGTTACTTAGCTGACAGTAGACTAGAACATTATTTCAGTCCTCTTACATTCTTATAATGAATAGACCAATGAATTATTTACTGCCTGGAGCTAAGGTTTGATGTTTTCAAATTTAAAAAATATTGACATAATTTTACATTCCAGATATTAATCACTAATTATTAACTTTCAGAAGCTTTCATTCCTATCAAATGGTTTACTTAATATTCTGTAGATATTCCTCCATTCAAGCAATTTCCTCATAAAGATACCCTCTAATTTTCTTCCAGTGCTAACTCACCAAAGGTCGTTCAGTAAAGAAGTGACTGAGCCCAGCTCTGAGTGACTTCAAAGCCTGATTTCTTTACACTGTCTATTTAGCTATCCAGATCCGTTAAAAATACTCATTAGCATTTATGATGACCTAACCATGCTGCAGTTACATATTACCTCTCAAACCTGTGACTTAACAATGCACAAGTTTCTCATTCATGGTACATTTCCAATCTCAGTTGCTAGAGCTATCTCCTCAATGTAGATAGGAACACAGACAAATGGAAGCTTGCTCTTAACATGTGCTTCCACTATCATGAGAGCTGAATAAATGGAATGTGAGGACTCATGCAATCACTCTGTGGCAGACTAAAGATAGTTGAGATCTTTTTCTTATTACTTTAATTAAAAAATGGAGTTTAGTTCCCTTTCTTTGAATTTGGGTTGGCTTTTGTCACTTACCTGATAAATAGAAAATTGCAAAAGTGAACATGTATGACTTCCAAGTCAAGGTTTGAAGATACCCTAAGCTTGCTGTCTTAGAACCCTCCCTCAGGAACATCTGAGACACTAAGTAAGAATTCCAGCTACCATGATACTGCTGTGCTGCAAAGTTCATCTACAGGAGCTTTAAGCAACAACCTTGGCATACACTATATTTGAGTCTTCAACCATCAGTGCCAAGTAGCCAGATACGTAAATGAAGCTATTTTACAGCCTCCAACCAGACGTGTTGCCAGCAAAAAACTACTAAAGGATTTCCCACCTGATCTCTGAATCCTTGACCTGAGAATTTGGAGTTATAATAAAAGCTTTTAAGCTCCTACATTTTGGGGTAGTTTATTACACAGAAATACCTAAGCAGAACAAGCTCTTAAACTCTTTATTAAGTGACATATGTTCATTCCCTCTCATGATTAACAGGACAAAAAGATGTCAAATGGGCTAAGGAGTGCTAAATCGAGGACTGTAACACCCATTATTGTAACAAATAACATCTTTTTTTTTTTTTTTTTTGGAGAGTAATCTCTCCCTGTCCTGAATTGTTTAGAAATTACTGAGTTGGCAGTTATTGTGTGCTTCTGTTGATATATTTTCTGTTATCTTGAATTGTTAGTCTTTTCAAATACGTTCCCTTAATATTTTATTTCCCATAAATTGTGTAGCCATTGAGCTTAGTTGGCAAGACAGAAATGGTCACTGTAGATAAATGTAATAATGAGTATATTTTTAAGGATTAGATACAATAGAGGAAAAACGTGAGAGAGACAGTAGAGAGAGTAGAGTGGTAGGGAAGCACTAAATAACAGATGTAAAAAACCAAACAGAGGGTTTTATGTATAGTTGATGCAATGTTTATTTCAATAATATTAGAATAGCATAATGAATATAGATTTGGGGATATATTTCTTTTCAGTGAGTTGGAAGAAAATAGAACTTGAGAGAACTGATAGGATAGGTTTTATAATTCATATGTTCTAGACAATAGTAGCCATACTGGTAATTAAAAAAAAATTAATCTGAAAGACATTTCAAAATGCTATGTGTCCATGATGCTTGTTAAGACTTATAAATGAATCCAAGTTACCCAATATAATAAAGTCCGCTATGGAACCTTTTTCAAATAAACTTTGTCTATACAGTGTCAATATTTCTTATGTTTCACACTAATTCCTCTAGAAAGTAGAGCCATAGCTGATATTTCTTCATACTTTGCACAATATTAGACAAATAATATATTCACATAATCTTAAAAATAAAAATATTTCCAAAGCTCTTACTCTAACCGCTATGCATGCTGTTTGAAATTGCATTGGTATATAGTCATATCTATATATAATTATGCCCAGTGTTGCTGTGTGCTGTTTTGAATAACCCAACACCAAAAGAAGTATATAGGGAACGTATTTTAAAATGTATTTTCAAGTAGAATACAATTATTTTGAAATATACACAATGTAACCAAGAAAGCAGATGGAGTTCTAAGTGAGTTTATGAAAACTTAATTCCAAAAATTATTTTTCAAAGACATAAAATGTTAGTTCAGGGGTGACTAAAGTTATAATATTAAAGATCCATATTTTATATTCCAAAGAAAGAATCTATACAAATATATTAATAATCTGAGGGATAGCTGTGAGAAATAAAATATAAGCAAATTACAAAGTATATTGTTTTCAAAGTGGGATGTGTTTGATAAAAGGAAAATTTCAGGCCAGGCACGGTGGCTCACGCCTGCAATCTCTGCACTTTGGGAGGCCAAGGGTGGTAGGTCACCTGAGGTCAAGAGTACGAGACCAGCTTGGCTAACATGGTGAAACCTACCGAAAATACAATAATTGCTTTATTTTCTTGTATATCTCTAACAAGCATATTTTGGACATTAAGAATGTATTTCTTAATAATTCATGTAAATCAGTAAGTTTTTATAATTTTATCATGCAAAAATGTGGCAGTATATTACATCGTAATTAGTTTTATTTCAAAACTGAATGAAGTACATGGAATCATGTATATTTTATCCCACAGTTCTAGTCATTGAAGGCAATTAAGTATTAGGACAGTCTTCAGAGGATCTTAAACTTTCTCTTTCGTTAAAGAGTCAATCTGGATTTTAAAATGTTACAGAAAGACATACTGTAGTCCCTTCCTATTACACATGAGGAATTTGAGACAAATTACATCTGTGGTAGACTTAATAATGGTTTCCAAAGGTGTTCACGTTTTATTTAATAATTTTCAGAACCTATAAATATGTTATCTCACAAAGCAAAAAAGTAAGATCGCCATACAATCTGACTTTTGAACATATAACTAAGGATCTTGAAATGGTGAGATTATTCTGGATTATCTGAGTAGGCCCAAGGTAAATACAAAGGCCCTTATAAGACAGTGGTAGGAGAGTCAGTTAGGAAATACAGAACATCTAGAGAAGCAGAGAGAAATAAAACTTGTGAATAGGGACAAAAGCCAAAGAAATAGAGAAAAAGGGAAGGTAAGAGAGAATTTAAGACACTACTGATGGCCTTGAATATGAAGGAAGAGACAACCAGCCAAGTAATGAAGGTGGCCTTTAGAAGCTGGAAAGTGCAAGAAAACATATTCTCCCTTAGATGATCCATAATAAATGCAGGCCTGATGATACACTCATTTTAGGATTCTTGACACCAAGAGCATTAAGATAATACAGTAAATTATCTTTAGGACACTAAATTGGTAATGACTTTTTACAGAAGCATTAGAAAATTAGTACATTATTTATATAACTTCTCCACTTTCTTATAGTACAGATACTTCACCCAGGAACTCTGAACCCAACAAATGTTTCTATTCTACAACAAATTAATGATATTCCAAAATCCTACCTCAGTCCTAAAACAGATTTTAACATACATTGAAAGATCAAAATATCTAGAAAGCAAATTACTCGTTGTATCAACAGACATAAATGGTACAAAATCCTAATAAAGGGGGAAAAAGAGTATTACATGAAATTAAAGACTTTAAAGGGGAATGATTTATTTGAAAGAGGGTAAACAATTTAATCTGAAATACAAATGCACAAATTCTTACTCATTACTTAAGTAAGAATCCTAGTAACCAGTAAAAATAGCAAAGCCTGTCAAACGCAACTAGATTATTAGGTTTATGAGCTTACGAGCACACAACCTTTATTTTGCCTGCTCATTGTTGTGCTATTGCACATAGCATGATTGTCCTGTAGTATTAGGCAGATAATTATGTATCAAATAAATTTCATCTAAAAATTGAAAGATAAAATAACACTTCAAGATAAAGACTCCTTCTAGCTAATATAAGCCTTGTTTTTAAGCAGAAAACAATATTGCTAAAACTTCAAGTAAATTATTTAAGGCAAAAATCTAATTTTTTACATAATCTGAGTATGCTAAATATTTTCTGATACAGATTGACATTATCAGCAATTAACCAGTAGATTCACTGTGTGATCCATTAGGTCAGTCAATGTTCCAATTATAGTAAAATGAGAGCCTTGTGAAATTTTGAGGAAAAAAGGGAAATGATCATTTTAAAAGCAGGAGCAGATAGATGACAGAGAAGCAGAAAACATGGATACCACTGAAATTTAGTGAAAGAAGTAAAAGATTAGTAAAATATTTTAACATATGAGGGATATTGAATTATGGGTAACTATATGAATGAGAATCATTAAGCAAAATTAAGTCCAAAACCAAGTGATTATTAAGTGTAATACGGCTAGTTTAATTCATAGGGTTCTTTGATCTAAGAGATGAAATGCATGGGTTCAGAGAACATGATGTGTTATATGCAGTGTATTTTGTGGTATATGAGATTTGCAAACTAATAGGAGGCTCAAAGAGGTTATGAAACTTAGTTATCCTTGAAAATTGATCTATATCTTTTTTAAAGAGATTATTTTTAGGATTAAAATGATTGGTTTCTAAAATTATAAAAGTACAGGACTATTAATTCAATTTCAAAAAAATAAACAAGAATTGATCTGTTATATTAAGATATACTAAGATGTAAAGTAGTTCTATAAATTATTGTATTTTTAAAATACCTCATATTTTTAATAACCTTTCCATTCTCATTTTAGGCTTCATGATCTAGAGACCCCATCATCCTATACATCTGCTTTTTAAATACTGGAGTAACATTGAAAAGTAAATATGTGGGCAATGTAGTTGTGTCATTGTGCCATAAGATATATTAAAGATTAACAGGCATTTTGTATTATATCATACTACCTATATATATAAAATTGGTATATATATATTCTTTTAATTATAAAGAAATTTAAGTGAGATAATAGCACAATAAACATGCATATATCCATCATCCAGCTTCAGTGAAACTGATTGACTCATGGTCAACCTTGTTTCCTTTCTACTTTCATGTCCAAAGACCTCAAGTTCAGATTATTTAGATTATTTTAATACAATTCCAGGCTTTGCATTATTTCATCTACAAATATCCTATTTATGTGTTTCTAAGAGATGCCTTTTGTTATTTATTCCATTTCTTTTATATATGTAATTTATTCTACTGTATGATTTTCTCATATGAATTTATTAGTTGTATAACTTTTACTATTCTTTTAGTGTTTAGTACATTTTTGATTTATTATTGACTAATTCTTAGTTTTTCCAATTGTGAAAATGTTATCAAACTTTACATGGTTTAAAATATTTTCCCCTCAATTAGATTTTTCCTTATTTTGACACGCACGGTTATCCCTAATATAACTTGAAGTCTAAAAGACATTGCAATAATTATCTTCTTCAGTCAGTTATTTTTTTGACTTACAAAATATTAAACTCCTCTGATAATCTATATTTCCTCCAGAATACTCATGTTTCTGTCTATAAGCTTTTCTTTTGTTAGAAGAACAACATTTACGTTTTCTTTTAAGTGCAGGCCTGTAGTGACAAATTTCCTAAGTTACTGTTTACTTAAAAATGTCTTTATGACTTAAATCAATAAGAAAAAAAAATAACCCACTAAAAAGTGAGCAAAGAACATGAAAATGACACTTCTCAAAAGAAGACACACAAGAGGCCAACAAATATTTCAAAAATGCTCATCATCACTCATTGTCAGACAGATGTAAATCAAAATCACAAGATGCCATCTCATACTAGTCAAAGTAACTATTATTTAAAAGTCAGAAAATAACAAATGTTGGCAAGGTTGCTGAGGAAAAAGGAATGTATATACACTGTCGGTGGGAATGTAAATTAGTTCCAACACTGTGGAAAGTAGGTAGAAGATTTCTCGAAGAACTAAAACCAAAACTAATATTTGACCCAGCAATCCTATTACTGTGTATATGCCCAAAGGAAAATAAATCATTCAAAAAAGACATATACACTTGTGTATTTACCACAACACTATTCACAATAGCAAAGTCATGGAATCGACCCAGGTGCCCATCAACAGTGGCTGGGATTTTAAAAATGTAGTAAATATATGCCATGGAATACTACACAGCCATTAAAAAAGAAAGAAATTAGCTAGGTGCGGTGGCTCAAACCTGTAATCCCAGCACTTTGGGAGGCCAGGGTGGGTGGATCACCTGAGGTCTGGCTTTGGAGACCAACCTGGCCAACGTGGTAAAACCTCACCTCTACTGAAAATACATTAGCTAGGCATGATAGTGGTCACCTGTAATCCCAGCTACTCGGGAGCCTGGGGCAAGAGAATCACTTGAAACCGGGAGACAGGTTTTGCAGTGAGTCAAGATCTGCACAAGTGTGCTGCAGCCTGGGCAACACGAGTGAAACTCCAACTCAAAAAAAAAAAAAAAAAAGAGATTATGTATTTTGCAGCAACATGGATCCAAGCTGGAGTCTGAATTAACAAAGAAATAAAAAAACCAAATGCCATATGTTCTCACTTGATACCAAAACACTGGGTATTACAGACAGAAAAATGGAAAAAAATAAACAAACACTCCTGAGTTCAAAAGCAGGGAGAGAGGTGGAGAAAAAGGGTTGAAAAACTATCAACCTGGTTACTTGGGTGACAGAATCCTTAGCATCCCAAACCCCAGCATCACACAATGTACACATATAACAAACCTGCAAATGTACCCTCTGAGTCTATTTTTTTAAGTCTTGTATTCATTTTCACTTTTGAAGGATGTTTTTACTGACTAGAAAATTAGAGGTTTATGCAGTCTTTCTGTCACCACTGTAAAGATGTCTTACACTCCCTTCTGGCTTCCAGTGTTTCTGTTTAATAATCTGTGATCTATAATATTGTGGGCCCTTTGCATATCGTTTTGTTCAAACTTCTTTGGAACTTTTTTCCAAGATTGCTAACAGGTTTTCTACTACATGCCCAGGTGTGACTCTTGTTGAGTTTGGGTTTTGCTAATTTCTTGAATCTGAGTGCTGATATATTCCATCACTTCTAAAACTTCTCAACCGTTATCTCTTCAAATATTGGTTTTACCATATCATTTCTCTTGTCTTATTCCAAATAAAACACAAGTGAAATCATTTGGTGTAACCCACATATCTCATATGTTGTATTCTTTTCATTTATTAAAATACTTCTGTGTTTTATCTGTTTTTGTATTGCCCTGTTTTCAAGTTTACTAATCTCCCATTTGTTGTTAAATCAATTCACTAAGTTCTTAATTTTACACTTATTTCAGTCTGGAATGTTCATTTTCTTGTTTTTCTTTTTAAATAAATTTCTATTGTCTTTTGTAAGTCTACATTCTTGCTGTCTACTTTTGTCTTATTTTTCCTCTATTTTCTTTATTACATTTATTATAGTTATTTTAAATATATTGTCTGCCGATTTCAATAACTGGACTATCTGTATGTTCTACAATCCTTATCTACTTTACTTTTTGGTTATTAGCCATTTTTCTCTTTTTTTTTTTTTTTTTGAGGCAGAGTCTCGCTTCATCTCCAGGCGTGAGACTGGAGTATAGTGGCGCGATCTCAGCTCACTACAACCTCCACCTCCCGGGTTCAAGCAATTCTCCTGCCTCAGCCTCCCGAGTAGCTGGGACTACAGGCGGGCACCTTTTTTTTTTCTTTTTTCACATGTCTTATTATTTTTAAATTATTATTCCATGTTGAAAATAGTGAAAAATAACTCCAGAAGATCTAATATTTCACCATAGTCTCTTTTTAATCTTACTATCTAAAGCAATCAGAAACTGAGTTGTATTAGGTTATATTGCATTTTTAGTGAAAGTCAGCCCATCTCAATCTTATCCTATTGTTAAGGCATTACCATCCCAGAGAAATGGGCCACTGCCTTCCTATCCCTAAAATATCATGACAGATGTAGCTCTCTCTGTCCTTCAGAGATTACAAGCCAAGACCTCCTTCTGTTCCAAGAAGCTCAAAGTCTAGCATATATCTATCTCAAGGGGAAGAAAATTGTTGTGCTTGAGGCAAATACTCTCCAAAGTAAGTCTTACTTTCCTCAGCACTGTAAGATGTGAGAGATCTACTGTGACTTTTGTAAACTTTCAATCTAGTTCCCCAGTCTCCTGTACAGCATCAGAGCTCAGCAAATGTTCAATGGGAAAAACTATGATGAGTTAATTTCTTTCTTTTAGTTTCCAATTGTTCCCATCAGGCTCACATGACCATTAAATTCTAAGGTTAATGATTCATTTCTTCTTCTCCTAACACGTTTTCTGTCTAAAAAAAATCCCAATGTTTAGCTTATTCTAAAAATTAATGAATACCCAGAGAAGAGCAGCAACTTCTCTTAGAAAAGTTCCATTGTCTGGAGCATTTACTTATCTAATCCTCAAAGCATTCACAGCTATCTAATATTATTAAAATAGATTTTTATAATTGATATTTTTTGAGGGCTGAACCATATGAAATTGCCATTTTTAGGGTCAAAAACAAATTGTCACAGGAGCTTGAGCTAGCCATGACCTATTGTATCTTATTTGTAAGCAGAATCATGACACAAAAGGATTTTTTAAACATATTTTTAGTGAATTAAGCAGTTCACCAATACTTAAATTTGAAATCCAATAAAAAGATTCATGCATTTATAACAAAATAGTTAATACATACCTATTATTTTTGTAAGGCTCAGTGTTACATGTTGATGATGCAATAATTGGCAAGACTGATTCAGTTCCTACCCTGATGAACTTAAGTGTTTAATCAAGGAGGCAAACATTAATCACAAATTTATAGGAATACAAAATCATAAATTGTGTTTTGAGAACAAATTCTGGTGGCTATAAAAGTATCTATAAAAGGAAGCTGGTATAACCTGAGGATAATAGAGAAGCCTTCTAAAAAATTGTTTTTAAACTGCAGAGCTAAAGAATGCTTAAGTAAAACTAGAATTTTATATGTGAATAAATTCAGATTAGAAGTAAAATATAATTACTAAAAATTAGAGTACCTTATTGTAAAAATGATTTAAAATTTCTATAATAAGACATATAGAATTATAAGAACATTTGAGTGTCATTTATTCTGGCTTTAGTAAGCTAGAATATGTTCTCACAGAATTTTCCATCTAAGCTCACACAGGAAAGCAAAGTTCATATTAATCATGAAATAAGGAAATTTAACATTTTGACAGAGGAAATTAAAAAGAAAAACACGACAGTTCTTTAAGATATTTAAAAATAATTTAGACAAAGATAATGGATAGCTATCCAAGAGTTTTAATCAGAGAGCTTCCACTATTAGCTCAGCATTTTACAGATGACTGAACCCAAAGTGATGAAAGATTTGGAGAGGAAAAGACTATAATCAAGATGTGACTGTTCTGGGAATGGAAGTGAGCAATCAAAATTCCAGGGAGTATGTGAAGAGAGGCTGCTGGAGGGATTTTAGAAGACTGACATGTCAGGATCTCTCATTTGATTGAATCTAGGGGGCTTATGGGAGACAGAGGTGAGTATAGGATGTAAGGGTGGAAAGCAGCAAGCTTGTCACCCAAGAGAAATAAGTTATAATTTGATACTGATGGTGTCTATTTTTGATGAAACTGAAGCTTAAACATGGGTTATGTAGGGAGCTGGTTGCCACTGTGCTGAAATAAAGGTCATTTGAGTTCAGAAGAATGAAACAACTAAGAGGTTAATCTATATAAAATTAATCAAAGTGGATGTGGAATTCACCAACATGGATAGGCACTGGAAAGATACAGTGGGTAGAATGGCATTAAGAAAGCTTAGAGCGTGTAAAGCTTATAACATCAAATGTGAGTAATGAGATGAAATATTCATGAGTTAGAAGATGACCTCAGACACGATGTTAATTTCATTTCTAGTTACTCATGTTTTGTTTGTTTTAATTGTATTTTACATGTACATGCTGCCACTTTTGTTTTGATGTTAGTATAAGACAAAAAGTATGCCAGCCACAGAAGTAAATTACAAGAGCACAAGAGAGTAAATCATTTGAGAAATAGGATTAGCTTCAATAACAATGTATTTACCTAAAGAGTAAAGTTTAGCTTATATGAATACATCAAACATCTTTGTAAAATAGGGAATTCAGTGCAACCACACACACACACACACACACACACACACACACACACGAAAAGAATATTTGTGTGTTGTCTGGAGAAGTAAATTTATGGCATTGACAAAAATGTTCCTTGTGATGCTTATAAGAGCTTTTTAGTAAGGACGTCAGATAATATGTTAGTTTTAATTAAAAGCTGCTACATGCAAGAAACTTGGACTTTAAAATGACACAGAAAAGCAAAGGAATTTATATAGGACAATCATGACAATATTTTAAATCAGTCCTAACTCATGAATGCATATTGGGGGAAGAGAAAATATTGGAATGTTATTTTATCTTTTTCCAATGTTTAAATGAAAGTGTACCATTATATAAAAGATACATTCTTTCCTGAAAGAGTATTTCTGGAATTAAAATATCAGAAAAGCACTATTTTATTTGCTTACTGGGTCTTGTACAAATCATATTCCGATAAACAATCCAGGAAAAAAATTTCCATTAGTATATAAGAGGCTAAGGAAACAGTGACATCTACAGCAGCAACAGTTAACCAAACATTTATAAATGATATTCAACATAAACCAAATACATCCATTTCACCTTCAGCCTGGATAGCAGGAGCCTAGCTGCCACATCTGCGTGTGTATGCTACCTAAATGACGAGAAACGAATCATTCAAATCATTTGCTTTAATGAGAATAGAGAAACCTGCTGTAGCAAGATCAGAAAAAAAAAGGATTGTCCCATTTTGAGTGATACATAAAATACAGATTATGTAACACTGTTTCCTTTGTGAGGACATGAAGGGAGCTTCTGCATGTAGAAAATGATTTTGGAGTACTGTGTCTCAAAACAAATCAGAACTGTGGGCCCATATATTTCTTTGCCACCTTAATCTTCTTTAAAAAAAAAAAATCTAGGCAGAGAAAATAAGTAAGAAAAGGAAAAGATTGAAATGTCATCTGAAGTCTTGTTTTCCCCTGGCAAGTAAATCTCTATATCATTTCCTCTACATGACTCATTAAGTTCCACCTCTGTGTCTTGCACATGCCATTACCTCCTGTCTGCTCTCTGAATAGCTATCTACCTCTTTCCTCAAATCAGATTATTTCCCAATTACCTTCAAGAGCTATGCTTGCAGTCACCTTTTTCTAAAAGCATCTCTACTTTCATTGCTGGATCCAGGCTAGGGTCAAACAGGTTTCACCAGTTAGTATTTTTAGTGGTTGTTGAATTTATGTAAAGCACGATGGGAAAGGCAGTTTGCATGGGGTATAACTGGATCAGGCTAGACATGGAACACTTCATAAACCAGAGGTATTCAAAATAAGAAAGGCAAAGTTCAAAGACAGAAAATATAATAAGGCTTTACAAAGACTCTGGTTCTCTGAGTCAGAGATGGCAAAACTACCTGTGTCCACTCCCTAAAAGACACATGAAGTTGACAAATCTCGGTTTAGATTAAGGAATTCTATTCTCTACTTTCAACCAATACTTCCCAAATCTGGCCCATTGGTGTTTTAATAAGCTTTTACTGATTTTCAGAACACATTGTGAAAAAACACACATAATGTGAATAATTGTTTCTATGAAATTTAATTCAGACTGTCCTGTATTTGGAGATTATGTCCTTCCTACATTTTTTGTAATAATAAATAATAAATGGAAGCTATTTTGTTTTCTTATGTTTTTATTCTGCAAATTAAATATCAGAAACCATAGGTTAATTACTATATCTTTCTTTTGATCTATAAAAAATCAAAAGGCTTTATTGGCATTTGGTTGCCCTCTAGATAAAATTCTCTTTTGGATATGATGTATCATAGAATTTTATAATTATGAAAAGTCTCCTCCATTCCTCAAAAGACTTTCATCTTTGTTCATTTCTTCAATTAGTATCACTGTATACCAGCCACTATACTAGTTACTTACGATATATGTGAAAAAGCCAGACAAATTTCTTTTAGTAACTTCAGAGATGCCAAAAAATAAGCAAATACTTGAATCTGTGAATTTATGTACACATAACTCATACATAAAAACATAGTATATACTATGTATAAAATTTAAATTCTGTAAAATTATGTGATTCTCACTGTGAAGGTATTTATATTTGGATGATTGTGGAAAGTCTGTCTGATACAGTAAAATTTTAGCTCACATCTGATTGACAGGTATAAGCCAGCTTTAACAGAAGCTTCTTTTAAGAAGATGCAAGAGCAGCTGTCAAAAAGGCTCAAAGGTGTATTTTAAGCAGGATGACTGATGCCCCCTGGAGTTGTGCAGGGCAGCAGGACTGTACAAAAACAGAAAAAAGATAATTTGCTGAAATACATTGATCAAGACTAAGAAAAAGAAGTAGCTTATGGCCAGAGAGATAGCAAGTATGCGAACAAATTTATTAGTAAAGGGGGTAGGCTTCGATTTCTTTTAAATACAATGAAGAAACACTGAAATGTTTTAAGTAGGGAAATTACAAATTTATATTTATATTTTAAAAAATTACTCTGATTTGATTCTGGAAAATGGTTTATAAAGAAATAGGAATGGAAGCACAGAGCCAAGTAAAGAAACTTGCATTAGTCTATAAGGAATATTTTGGACAAAGATAGTGGTAAGGAATGAAGAGGCATAAGTTACTACAGATCATATTTCAGAATCACAGTTCATAGAAATTAGCAACAGTTATAGGTGGGAAGTAAAGCAAAAAGTGACTCAAGGATAACTCAGATTCTTGGCTTGAGCAATTGTGTATAGCAGTATCCACTTTAAGATAGGAGCGACTTAGAAGGGAGCAAGCGTAGAGGGAAAATATCAGCTATTCTCTTTTGGTAACGTCAAAGTTGAGTATACGTTATGTAAAGAGGTGGCTATATGACTCTGCAGTTCAGAAAAGGCATCACTGTGGACAAGAATATCTTTAGGCAGTCACTGAAGTAAAAAAATATATATTTAGTTCATGCATTGATTAAATAATTCTCACACTAAGCATTTGATATATTTACTTTTTAAATCTCCATTTTACAGAGGCAAAAAAGGTGAGGTACAGTAATCTGTGCCCTGCCACAAAGCTAATAAATAAGAAACAGTGTTTGTGCCCATGCAATATAATTCTAAACTTTTAAGAAGTGTGTTACATTTATTAATATGTTGGCTTGCACTTATGACCATGCCATAAAAAGATGGATGACCTTAACTGATGAAATTTAAATCCTACTAGAACATAATTGAATTTGGCTAAAAACTATACAACTGATGTAAACATTAAAATAGGCTTACACATATGTGCTTTTGACTGGGATTATATGTTATACTCTCCATGTTGTCTGTTATGCTGAAGCTGAGCTCATGAACATCACTTTATAGCTGCAGTTTTTAAATGAGACAATTTAGTCCTCCCGAAGGACATTTGTCAATAAATGGCGACATTTCTGGCTGTCTCATCTGAAAGGGAAGAGGACTGTTACTGGCTAGAAATGCTGCTCAACATACTAAAATGAACAAGACAAAGCTCTCAACAAAGAATTATCTGATGCAAAATGTCAATAGTGCTGAGATTGACAAACTCAGCTTTATAATCATGCAAATGAAAAAAAATATTCTGTGAGTTTCTTTTTAAAAATCTAGATGTTGTTCATATCATGAATACAGCTTACAGTAAATACTTGTTATTCTTTCTAGTTGCCTCATATATGAACACCTTTTCTGTCTTTGGGAAAGTCCTTACTTTATGATTATTATGGAGACAGCCTCCAATTGTTGGAGCTTAAAAATGTTGATTACTTTTTTTTTTTTGGAACTGGTACATGGTTATACGATGCGGGTTCAACAGCAACAATGAAATAATCCACCCAGTCCTTTAATTAAAAGTTGGTGATGCAAACAAGTGAGATGGCTAAAATCTGCCTTTGGCAACAACTACAGGAAGGCAAAATTCCTGGTGTGATGAGGCACAGTGATAAGGGATAATCCTGTAGGCCATTCAAGCTATTTGGTGCTTGGCAGCTGTATTGTGATTTGGGAGGTTGTTCCTGGATGGATAACCTGGTGCTATGAACCCTCAGCAATTATGAAGCTGCCCAGTGCTTAATAAAATTGTATCCAATTTTGACTAGCAAGAATAGGATTCAGTTGATTTTAAACAAAAAAAAAAATTTTTGATGAGCTGTTTTTTAATCTTGATGTCTTGATCTATGTCTTTTGACTACTACTATCTTGAAAAGATACAGATCAGAGCATATATTCAATTAGGTGTTTCTTTGTTATTTATTTTAATTATGTACAAAGCATAAAGAATATAACTTTTTAAAAACAGCATGCAAATAAAATTTTAAAAATAACACTTTCAAGGGAATGAGGTATTCTCTATGTGCCCCTAGCATTTGCCCCATCTGTCTCCAGAGGCAACAACTACACTGAATATTTATAAAACAGAGGCTTTGTGAATATTTGTATGTGTGTGTGTGTGTGTGTGTGTGTGTGTGTATCATGTATATACAAACACAATATGTATCCTGATTTTCAGTATATCTGGGAATGTATTTATGGCTTCTGAAAGTTACTGAGAGCTATAATGCTTCCTGACTGCCATTGATAATGAAAATGAATTTAGATATTATGGTTATAATCTATTTTCAAACACTGATATCCATTTGACTGTCAAATGCTAATTTTTCAAGCACAATTCAGAATTCATAAGACAGAATGTCTTTGATTGGTAACCATCATTGCAAACAAGTTCTGGAGATAGTGTTATATATTCTTAAAGTTGGAAAAGCTCTATTCTCTCATATCCCATGGTATTAAAAATAATATCACTACTAATGGAGACTTACAAACAATCTCAAGAGGAAATGTCTTAAGACATGATCTAGGACCTGAATTACTGAACAATATTAGGGTACGTTATCTGCCCCAAATAACCCTTGTTAGCTGTACATGTTCCAAAAAGTGGCCTTTCACTTCTATGACTTTTTTCATTAAGAAAGACTGTTAATTTTGATATAGTGAACTTTACCAATCATGTTCTCCATGTTTACATATTTGATTATTTTTTAAACATTCTTCTCTATCCACAATCTTAAATATTTTTTCTATTTTTTACTGCAAATAATTTACCTTTTTTAAATCTAAGTTTTGCGTCTATCTGAAACTGATTTTTTTTAATATGCTGTCATCCAGGCATCTAATTTTATCTTAGTATTATTATACATTTATTATCATTTTTGGCATTTATGTAGAATTTATATTCCACCCAACGTTCCTCAAAATATAGATGGTGACAGATATAAGGTTCTTCTGATAAATAGGTGATGTAGAATTCATTAATTTTCTATTAACTTAGATCAAATCCTGTTTTTCACATAAAACCAAGTTAAGTATCACATGTATTGCTTCCATGAAACTAAACTATAATTAAATGAAGCAGCTTTTCTTTGATGATTACATCTGCATCTTTAATCTCCAAAATTCAAGTCTCTCACTGCAGCTTACAATGTTCTCTCACTAAGGGACACACTATGATCTAATTGGCACTTCAGTCATTTAACTCATCTTCATTGTTCTGGTTAATATTCCTACTTCTAGTTGTTATTTTCTTCTAGATCAAATCTAAATTACATAGTCTGTCTAATCAACTCATCAAACTTACATCCCCTATATTCCAGTGTACCAAGCAAGTATATTTTCTGGATGATTCTACCCATCTATCTTCTCTGCTCTCATAATATTCTAAGCAGTATGTGTTTGTGGGGGAAAATAAAAACTATCTATGAGACTCTGCATCATTGAAATTTGTCATTGTTAACCTCTGAATTCTTAGTGCAAACTGGGATAATTCATGATAACATTTCTCCTATTTTTTTTTTACATACTAGAGGTTATCAGTTAAAATAAAGATCATAAGGCTAATATTCCTGAAGGTGTTATTCAGCTAAAAACATTTCTTCTCAAATACAAACTCTTAATTAGTCACTTTATTCCTGTCTATGAAGAAAAGAGAATTTTCGTTTGCTTTGGTTTTATGATTTTTTTAGTGGATGTTGGCTCTTTTATCCATATATCCTGGAACCCATCTTCTCACATCTTTTCAGACAACATAAATATATTTCTCTACAGCAGGTTTTAAATGTCAATATGCATACTTTCAGCTCGTTGTGAAGCCTACAAATGCGCATTTTCAACAAGCCCATTCTCTGTGAAACTGCAGCAGGCAGCCTCATCGCCTCACACCCTTTGAGGATCACAGCTTCAGTGTAGCATTTTTAACCTCACATTCTCTCTCTTCTCCTATGCCACCTTCCTCTCAGATTTCCTTAAACATGTGTAAGATTTCTTAACATTATGGAGAATTCTACCAATTTGTTTTTTTCTTTTAAATATTCAAGTTCCCCTACCCTCCAAAAAAGTAGTCTGCATTTTGTTTCCTTACATTACCTCACATTAATTATTCACTATATTAGATCTGCCTTCATCTATCACAACTCCACTAAAACTGCTTTTGTTAATAATTCCTAGTTATAAAACCCAAAGTCCTGTTTTTTAAATTTGCAATTTCTCACAGTCATCTTTAGTAAGGTTCTTCTCCATTATGTCAAATTGTCTTTTGTTCTAAACAATTTTCTTAGATGCATTTTTTATTTTATTTTTAAATTTCCATGAGTTATTGGAGAACAGGTGGTGCTTGGTGCACCCATCACTGGAGCAGCACACACTGCACCCAATTTGTATTTTTTTTAAATTGTACTTTCGGTTCTGGGGTACATGTGCAGATCATGCAGGATTGTTGCGTAGGTACATACATGACAAGGTGGTTTGCTGCCCCCATTCCCCCCATCACTTATCTGGCATTTCTCCCAATGTTATCCCTCCCCAACTTCCCTATCCCCTGCTGTTCCTCCCAATTTGTATCCTTTTATCCTTCACTCCCACTTCCCACCCTTTCCCCAAGAGTCCCCAAAGTCCATTGTGTTATTCTTATGCCTTTGCATCCTCACAGCTTAAGCGCCCACTTATGAATGAGAACATACCATGTTTGGGGTGTGTGTGTGAGTTTCTTTATCGACTCACTAACTGATGGGCATTTGGGTTGGTACCACATTTTTGCAATTGCAAATTGTACTGCTATAAACATGCATGTGCAAGTACCTTTTTCATATAATGACTTTCTTTTCCTCTGGGTAGATACCCAGTAGCGGGACTGCTAGATCAAATTGTATTTCTACTTTTAGTTCTTTAATGAATCTCCATACCTTTTTCCATAGTGGTTGTACTAGTTTACATTCCACTAGCAGTGTAGATGTGTTTCCTGTTCACTGCATCCATACCAGCACCTATTATTTTTTTATTTTGATTATTGTCATTCTTGCAGGAGTAAAGTGGTATCACATTGTGGTTTTGATTTGCATTTATCTGACCATTAGTGATGTTAAGCTTTTTTTCCTATGTTTTTTGGCCATTTGTATATCTACTTTTGAGAATAGAGAACCCAGAAATAAAGCCAAATATTTGCAGCCAACTGATCTTTGACAAAGCAAACAAAAACATGAAGTGAGGAAAAAGACACCCTATTCAACAAATGGTCCTGGAATAATTGACAAGCTACATGTAGGAGAATGAAACGGGATCCTCATCTCTCACCTTATGTAAAAATAAACTTAAGATGGATTAATGACTTGAATCTAAAACCTTGAAAATTCTAAAAGATAACATAAGAAAAGCCCTTCTAGACATTGGCTTAGGCAAGGATTTCATGCCCAAGAACCCAAAAGCAAATGCAGTAAAAACAAAGATAAATGGCTAGGACTTAATTAAACGAAATAGCTTTTGAATGGCAAAAGGAATAGTCCGCAGAGTAAACAGACAATCCACAGAATGGGATAAAATCCTCACAATCTTTATATCCGACAAAGGACTAATGTCCAGAATCTACAATGAACTCAAACAAGTTTACAGGAACTAATATCCAGAATCCATAACGAACTCTAATGAATTACAAGAAAAAAAAAATCCCGTCAAAAAGTGGGCTAAGGACATGGATAGACAATTTCCTTAGCTGCTTTTCTACCTATCTCTAGATGTCACCCATGTACTAATAAGCCCCATGTTTATACTGCCGTCCAAGTGGCTTTCTTACTGAGATTCAGACTGCTTAACAGATGACTCCATCCTAATGTCCAATAAACATCTAGAGCTCAGCATATCGGAAACTGAAATCATTTTCTTCCCACCTAAACCAGTGGTTTGTTTTGTTTCTTGGTTAAATCCACCAACTTTCACGTATTTATCATAGTAATAATGTTAAGAATAAGGTTCGACTCTATTCTCTCACATTTTCAATGTTTTGAGAATTTGTCTTTCTAAACTGTTCAAAATTCCATCTGCCTCATTTCCATGTATTTTAGCTGATAGCACTCTGGTTAAGGTCACCATCATCTATTTTGTTGGTTACTGCAATACTGTAGCCTCCTAACAGAAGTCTTTATCTGCAAGAATACTTATCTTTTATCCATAATCAACATATTCACACTAGTAAACTTTCTAAAACAAAATCTGAAATTCCCATGTCTTCTGAGAGTATACAGTTGCCATTTCATATCTACCAACCTCCCCTCCTGTAGTTTATACAAATTTATAGTTTTGACTCACCTTTATTTTGTCTCCTAGGAAAAATTTTTCTATATTCCTGAATATTTCCTGTATTTCAAACCAAATCCTTATCCTTTGTTACTATCTATGTGACATTTCAAATCATTCTCTTAGGTATCTAAATTATCATCATCATCATCCCTAGCACTATCATTGCTACCATAAAAGTGTGTATTTATAGCATCAAGTTAAGCAACACACATATATGACACTGTTAACCTGAAGTTATTCACATTGTTAAAACTGAGGTTTAAAAGGTTAAATAATTTGACTAACATTACTAAGTTAGTATGCAGTAAAGAAAATGAAAAATTTAAACTCTGATTTTAGAATCTATCATAGTGCCTTAGTCTAGAATATCACTTCTGTAGTTTTCATATACAGATTCTATTACATATAGCACATAATATTGTATTTATTATGTAAATATTTGTAAATTATTGAAAAATAAAAATTTCTCAAGAATAAAGACTTTAATATATTTTTGTGTGTATCTAGCATCTGACAAAGTTTCTGACAATTTGTAGTTATTCTCTTATAACTATAGAACACTGAAAATAAAAATAGAAATGACAAGTGTATGAAAAGCGTATATGTGAATGAAAATCAACATTATAATGAAGCCAGTATCTTTCAAATTTTAGAGCTTCCAGTTAACTTTACTAAGAAAATTCTGAGAGTTTTCTTTTAACTGAAAATATTAGCAAAATTAATAGAAAAAAGATAGTAATCTCAAAAATATTAATGAAAGAAAACTAGGATATTATTTTTATAAGAATTAGAACATGACATTAAAAATGCAAATGACGAAAATGATGACATAATACCAAGGAAAATAGATCATGAAGCAAGAAACACAAAAATAATCACTATTATGTAATTTTCGTCTTCAATTATTGAAGAAATATTTTTAGATATTTATTTTAGGTATCACAGGTAGTAATCAGTGTTCTCCAAAGAAACATGACCTGTAGATAATATACAGAACTGAAAGGTATATGATGAACAGATAGATAGAATGAGATTTATTTTATGATATTGGCTCGTGATTATGGAGGTGATTATGGAGGTTAAGAAGTCCCATTATCTGCCCTTATATGTCCAAGTTGTAAACTCATGAAGACTTTTTGTATGATTCAAAGGCCTGAGAGCCAGAAGGCAAATGGTATAGATTGCAGTCTACAGGCCTGAGAAAAAAGATCCCTGAAGGAAGGAGACTAATAACTCAGATGAAACAGTTAGGCAGTGTGGGAATTCAACCTCCCTTCACCTTTGTGTTATGTTCATGCCTTCAACTGATTGAGTAATGCCTACCTACTTGTTTGAGCAAACTGTGCTTTACACAGACATACCCAGAAATAATGTTTAATCCTTCAACTAGGCATCATGTGGCCCAACTAAGTTGACACATAAAACTAAACATCATGGTCGGCATGGTGGCTCAGCCCAGTAATCTCAGCACTTTGGGAGGTTGAGGCAGGTGGATCAGGAGGTCAGGAGTTCTAGACTAGCCTGGCCAACAGAGTGAAACCCCATCTCTACTAAAAATACAAAAAATTAGCTGGGCGTGGTGGCAGGCACCTGTAATCCCCGCTACTTGGGAGTCTGAGACAGGAGAATCGCTTGAACCCGGGAGGCAGAGATTGGAGTGAGCCAAGATTGAGCCATTGTACTCCAGCTGCAGTGACAGAGAGATAATGTTAAAAAAAAAAAAAAAAAAAACTAACCATTATAATAGATTTTTAATTTTTAAAAGAGTTCCTAAATTCTATTATTCTCTTCCTTAAATTTATTTTATTGAAATCATTAGAATTAGACAAAAGTTTACATTTACAAATGATAATTGGTATTACACATAATTATAAAAATAAGAAAAAACATTAACATTTCAACAATCTATATATATATAAATTTATTAAGTATTCTCATATAAACAATAAGTCAAGTTACGAAAGTGAACAATTTTAAGTTCATTATTCTATTAATAAAAATATTATTTTTATTTTTATCAATAGAATGTTTCCACAGAAATTTTCTTCTAACTGTATCTGATAAAAAATATTGCATCCAAAAAATATGATTTAAAAGTGGGCAAATAATATGAACAGACATTTTTCAAAAGAAGACATTTATGTGGCCAACAAACATATGAAAAAATGCTCATCATCATTGGTCATTAGAGAAATGCAAATCAAAACCACATTGAGATACCATCTCATGCCAGTTAGAATGGTGATCACTAAAAAATCTGGAGACAACAGGTACTGGAGAGGATGTGGTGAAAAAGGAACACTTTTACACTGTTAGTCAGAGTGTAAATTAGTTCAACAATTATGGAAGACAGTGTGGCGATTCCTCAAGGATCCAGAAATAGAAACTCCATTTGACCCAGCAATCTGATTACTGGGTATATACCCAAAGGATTATAAATCATTTTATTATAAAGATACATGCACATGTATGTTTATTATGGTACTGTTTACAATAGCAAAGACCTGGAATCAACCCAAATGCCCATCAATGATAGACTGGACAAAGAAAATATGGCACATGTACACCATGGAATACTGTAGAGCCAAAAAACTGAAGAGTTTGTGTCCTTTATAGATACATGGATGAATCTAGAAACCATCATTCTCAGCAAACTGACACAAGAACAGAAAATCAATATAAATATACCTATATATATATATATGTATACACACACATGTATATATGTGTGTGTATATATATATGTATATGTGTGTGTGTGTGTGTATATATATATATATATATATATGCACATGTACCCCAGAGCCCAAAGTATAATTTAAAAAGTTGCCTAAAATTTTACAAATGCTCTAATGAAACTTACAAAAATAACAAATGAAAGTTTAAAAATTAAAAACTTTAAACATATTCAACAAATATCACACTGCCTTTGGTAATCTGGTATGATTTTTATACTGTATATTTTTCTACTTTCCAAATGTTTCATTATATTGTTTTCGCCAAAATAAATACTGTTAATAATTTACATTAACATTAAACCTCACAAAATTTTCCAAACATGATATGCAAGATCAAATTTAAATAAAAATTTGATTAAATATTTATATATTCTTATTTTTTAAGAGACGTGGTCTAGCTATGTTGCCCAGGCTAGACTCAGAATCCTGGGCTCAAACCATCCTTCTCTCCTAGACTCTGGAGTAGCTGAGACTACAGGTGCCCACCACCCCAATAAACTTGTATTTTACACATAATCAATTTTCAATATATTAAATGTTTTAATAAAGCTTAATTACTGCATATTTACATAATATTTTGAAGTAAAAGCTGCCTTAGTAATATATAACATATTTTTATACTATAACAGTGAGTCATCCTACAAAGTCACGCTGAGTAACTAATGCTAGATGTAAAGAAACATGAAATTCAAAATATCATTATTTGATTCCTAATATCTTAAAAATAATGGTGAAACAATTAACACTTTTCCCAATTTAATCTAATACCTAAATGTATTTAACAACAACCAAATACGTATCTTACAGATGACTTGAATCATGTTGCATATTGTAGCCCTGATTTGGAATCTGGAACTTAACAGTATATATATGACCACAGCATTGGAACTCAAAGGATAATTTCAAATAGAAACATTTAGATAGCTAAGAGGCATAAATGGAATTTGAACTGTGGAAACTAATTTACTCTTAAAGTAGTAGTTTTTCTTTTTCGCTACTATTTTGGTGGATGACATCACAATGTGAAGATGAGACAGGTTCTATTTTTTAGGGGATGACTGCCTTATGCTAGATTATTTTCAGTTTCCCCATTAGACAAAATACAGAAGTTGAAATTTTAAAAAGTTGGAAAACAATAAATTCACTCTTAATAATTTACATAGATACAAGTACAAGTTGATTTACTCTTCGAAAAAAATAAAGATAATTGAATATTTTAAATGGCTGGGGAAATGAAAGATTGTCAATACTTTAAAATTGTTAATATCCAAATTTTAGAAGTATCTTTTATACCTGTGTAATATTCATACTTTCACATAAAACAAATGTTTGTTTCTCCAATAGTTTTTAAGTCTTTACTTTTAAAATATTAAATACTTTTTCCTATGCAGAAATAGTGATTCTAAAGTGTAAGATAACTTATTAACCTTCAAAGTAAGTAAAAACAACACTAAATTGCCTCCGGTATTAAAATATCAGTGTATGACTAATAAAGTTTACTTGGAGCTGACTTTTATATCACAAAAGCTTCTAAGGATATCTGTTACTATTTCATCTTTTCCAATGTTCAACTAAAATGTATCTTTAAGATCAATTGTAATTTTAAATCATTTATAGTCCATATTACTAATTTTAAAAGAAGGTGATTAGAATGTCTACATGTGTCAATTGTTTGTTCTCTTATTAGTACTATAATTTTATTTAAAGTCTGAATAAAAAAATTGTGCATCAAATTATATTGCTAGAACTTGAATGTAAAAAATGCAAAATGAAGGTAAAGAAAACTTAGCTACATCAACATTTTAAAAAAGCTATAGTTTCTAGAAATATTTTTAAAAATCAACTTCTCGATATCAGCTGTATTTGGCATTCACATTTTTTTTTGAATTATAGAAAAAATATTTTTACAATATTCAAAATGTTTATAGCCCTAGCATATAGCAGCTGCAACTCATTCAAATTTTTACACTGATTATACTCATTAATTGCCGCTGAGGTGTAAAACAGATTTCATATTAAAGCTATACTAAAATTAAATTAATTAAAACAAACTATGTTTTGCAAGTATGACATTATTTTTCAGGCTGTAGATTTTAGGGCAGCATTGGCCAATTAAAACACTAGGCTAGTGCTTCAATAAACCATTAAAGCAAAAGGTTACTTTCACACTTGAGTGATACATGTCAAAACAGACGTTTCGCCTGTTGGTCACCCTTGTGGCAAATGAAATGAAAAGCTACACTACACAATAAAAGGTGACCATTTGTGCGGTTCTATATTAAATAATGAGTTTTAAGAAGCCTTTTTGTCACCTTGGTAGGCTGTCTAATCTCAGCTCCCTCTTCATTTCAGCAATACATATTTCACTTATTTGTCCTTGTATATTCATAAGGCATTTGTGTTTCAAGTGCAAGTATTTTATTCCTAACTAACTTTATCCTTTCAGGAATGAGCCTGCTGGAGTGTGACATATACAATGCCATGTAATTTAAAAATCTAATATATTCCTATATAAAGTGTGGATCCAATATTTCTAACTTCAGACACAAAATTGTTTACAAATGAGGAAAAGCAAACCACACTGGCATTAGATTTTAGAACTATATGCTGGGTAAAAGTAATTTGCCTGCCCTGAAAGTAGTTCCTGACCTGATAGGTTGATTGGATAAAGGTTTAGCATTGAATTTGAGATGGAAAAAATTGAAGTAGAATAATTCAAGCAGACTTTTGCACTTGTCGTTACTGTTCTGGTAACATTCTCGGCCAACTTCTATCTCCATGACTTTGCTTATTCTGTTTTGTACCTGTAATGACTATCTTTCTCATTCTCAGCATCTAAATTGCATCTACCTTTTATACTCTGAGTCAAGTTACAAGTCTTTGTGAAAATCTTCTCTTACACATCAGTAAATAAATAAGTTTACTTCCACTAATCATTCTAAACTGCCTTTTCTTTTTCTTACACACAGCTAATTAAGCGGTACTTAGAAAAGAGCATAAACATTATAATTAGAGGATAATCTGAATTTTATCTCTGCTATTTACTAGCTGATGTCACTACCTCACCTCAAAAAGAAATTATCATGACACATTAGAAGATAATGAAGATCAAATATTTTAAAGCAAAAGGAATTGTGTGGTAAACAAGAAAAGTTTTTATATTTTAAAATATATTTGTATTTACTAATGTACTTTCCTTTTTAAGCAATTGTTTTACATCTATTTACTTTCTAATATTGTTTAGATTATAAACCCCTGAAGAGCTAGAATTGAGTCATGCATATTCACAAATGTTGATTTGTACTTTGGAGATTTTTGGTACATTTATATAATCAATGAATGAACTAATGAATCTACCTACCTAGCCATCATCTATATATTGTCTATTATGATATCAGAATGGATAAAGGGCCTAGATCATCACAGAGAATAATGCAAAGGAGAAATGTTTAAATAGTTAAATATATGTTGACATAGTAAGAATATTTAATTTTTGTCATATTGTATTATAACCCATAAAAAGCCCAGTAGAACAAGTATAATTTTGTTTAAGAAATAAAGCAAAATAGACTTGATAAACAACTATAAGAAATTATGTAAGCAGAAGCAGTAATATTAAACTGCTCACAAGTTAAAGCAACAAGCACTGGGCTGGAACATATCAATAGAAATTGTTTTTTGAGTGATAAGAATTTAATTAAAAGAGAATAAACATCAGGAATAGCAGAAGTAACAGGTGTCTTAATTATTACAAATAATTAAATGCTCAAATCTATATTTATCCCCAATGATGTCTTTATATGTCTGTGATAATCTCTTTATGCAATATAATTGTTATATTTAAAGACCAGTAATTGTCTTCAGAAATTCATAGTCAAATTAAGGCCAACATATATTTATAAACCATTAATATGGCAAGCAAAGCAACAGAAAGTGTTTTTGGAGAGGTAAAATTGCCAAAGTAGACCACCTGAAAGGAAAGGCATCTGTATCTATGAATAAACATTGTCACAGACACTGTCTTAGGACAATTAAAATGACAAAGACTTGTTTATTGCTGTGAAAGTTTTAATTCATAAATGAAATTAACAAATAATATATGCTGCTCTAATTGTAAAATAACAGTTTAAAATACTTAGATACTGCTTCTCATCCCATTTCCTCTTTCAAATATTCACAATCCCCTACTCAGCCTACTTGAATCAGCTGAATTTTAACTTCTGTCTCTCAAATGGATTTCACTTAAACGTGAGGATATTCATTAATTTTTACCAGCACTCAGGAGGTAATAGTGAGCATGTACTGCTAGAATTGTTCTGACTTAGTGTCTCCCTTTTAATATTTGGGTTTTTACCTTTTTCCATATCCTAAATTTTATTCTCACATCTAGCAAATAGAAGTTTCTCTATGACAGCCTCCATTTTGGTTGCCTAACAGTAATTCAGTTATTTTGGATCCTGCAACTTTTTCCAAAATGTTTCCCTAACCAAGTACCAGACTATGACCCATAAACCTGTGATCCATACACCCCGCTAAGAGTAAATAAATATTCTTCATGGCACTGACTATCTGTTCTATTCTAATTTAATGTTGTGTCTTGACTTCTGAACTCAATGATACTGGTTTTATGGACACACTCAGCTTCTTTCAGATGAATATCCTAAGATTTCCTGCTGAACTACAAATGCCCACAACCTCTTACGTGGTGAATATCCTATGTGTCCTACCAGATCTTTCTAAAATTTATTGACTTGTGCCCAGCCATAGTGGTTAAATCTATTTTTATCTCTTATTTCTCTATAAGACATTCCCATCCCTACTCTTAAAATGCCTTATCTGTGTTCTCTAAGATGCATCAAAGCCAAATTACAGAACAAATAATGATTATTATATCCTGAGCCTCACTAGGCTATGGATGTGTTTCTGTAAGATAATTTCCTAAGTTAAAGACCTCTCAAGGAAGAGAACCCTGTTAATCTCTCCAGGTGTCTTTAGAATGGGTAGCCACAACAGTTAACTGGGTTATCGATCTGGTCAAATCACAGGAAAATTCATAATAAGCAAAAAAAGAAAAAAATCCTGGATAATTGCTTGCAACTGTAGAAGGCAAAATAATGAGTCCTAAATATGTCCACGTTTTTATCCCAGAAACTTTGAATATGTTATGTTACATGACAAGAGATAATTAAACTTACAAAATGGGATTAAAGTTGTTAATCAGATAATCTTAAAATAAGGAGAGTATCTTGGATTATCCAAGTTGATATAATAACAATGCGCCCTTAAATGTGAAAGAATGAGTCAAAGGGTCAGAGTCAGAATGATGTGACCTGAGAAAGATTCAACTGTCTATTGCTAGCTTTAAAGATAGAAGAAGTGGCCATAGTCCAAGAAATGCAGGCAGCCTCTAACAGGTGGGAAACTCAAGAAAATGCATTCTCCCCTAAAAGCTCTAGAAGATATACAGCCCTGAAAACACTTTGATTTTAGCCTGGTGTCATCTATGTCAGAATATCAGTCTCTAGACCTGCAACACAAAATATTTATTATTTTAAATCATTAAATTTGTGGTAATCTGTTACACTAGCAATAAGAATCTAATACTTCAAAAATTCAACGCTGCTAACAAACTTCCTCAAATAAAGACTTGCAATTCATGAGCACATGATGCTCCCTTTAATTATCGTCATATCTTGAATAGAAGTATTACAACTTATTATAGCAGGATGAACTTTATTGGATTAGAATAGAGATGTCAAGACCAAAAGAATCAACCTCAAGACTCAAACTACAAAACCATTTACAATTGATAATCATATTCAAAAAGGCTTCCACATAGTTTCTTCATGTTTAAGTCCCTTGTCTCCACTTTATCTCAAACTTACATTCACAATTCGTTCTGTAAAACTTAAATGCTACTCAAGAGTTTATTCATGTGCTTATTAAAAAAATAGCTGAAAGCATTATCATCTGAAACAGGCTCATTTCTGATGTAACTCGGGTCTGTTGGAGCAAGTTACCACTCATGGGTAATCAAGCTTGGTCCATATTTTTACACTCCTTCTCTGAACACAAAACTCCTTGAATATAGGGAATTTTGGCTGTGCCTCTCTTTAATGTAGCTGAGTTTGTTTTATTATTCCTAGTGTTATCGATGGCTACATTTCTAAAAGATTCTTCTATTTTAGTTACTTGAACAAATCAGATGGAGAAAAGAAAAACAAACTTACTCTACAGAGCTCAGTAAACACAAGCTACACATTTCTACTTTTATTCTGAATGATACCCTGCCTATATCAGCGCCATCTAGTGAAACTGTTATCACACTTCACTTTGAAAAATTTGTGAATTGGCTGCTGTATGTGAGGTACTAAGGATCCTCCACCAAATTAAGAAGCACTTCTCTTTTGTGTTAGTCGTGACCTTTGCTGACCTAAGAAAAGAAAATTGATCTATTCTTTATATCTTGGAAAGTGTCATAGAGCATTGTTAATGGAGTGAATTTTAAAAGATAAAAATAAGTCTGTCAAGCATCAATCTGTTATGACTATTATCTGAATTTTCTTCAGAAACATTAAAATTCAATTTTTCCTTTGAAGAAGTAGTGTTGTGTGTAGTATGAATCCTAACGGCCACAAATATTAGAATGTTATTGAACATTTGATGCTTTGAGATGAAATATAAATTAAAATTCTAAAACTTCAGAATAAACAGAATTAGAACATTAAAACCTTTAAATGCTTTTCTATAAAGGCATAGTTATATATTTATTTTAAAATATTTTTATTACTGTATTTTCATGTTTGTATTAAATGGTAAAGAGCTTTATTCCTCAACAGGAAATATACTATTTTCTTAATAAAACTAAAGGACATCTTTGTACTAACACTTGTAAAGTAACATGTAAAAGCTGACATATTTGCAGGTTTGAGTTAAGAAAATCTGTGCATAGTATCATTTGTAAAAAGGTTGAAAAAATTAATATATCTAACAATCACTTCAGGCTACATATTGCTTTTGTCGAATTATTTAATTTCTGTCCCAATAAATACATTAGAGATGCTGCATCACTGTCATCTTGGTCACCTGTTTATACTTCTTCAATTAAATGGTTTCTGTGAAGCAATCCATATTTAAGCAATCATATTGGGAAATGAATATAAACTTTGTTAGGAAAATATTCAATATATAATATAATTAGATTATTTTTTAAGATATGTGTATGTGTGTGTGTGTCTGTTTGTAGATGAGTGTGAGAAAAAATTACAACTACTGATTTATATATCACAATTAGGTCAATATTGTAGTGAACTGGTACATCAGAAACAATCTGAATGATTAGCATTTCACCTGATTTTAGGTTAATATTTTTAGTCTACCAAATATTTTGGAATTTTCTTTTAAATAATGATTAACTTATAATAACAAACAGTTATCAATTGCTTGCTCTGTGCACACTATTGAATTAAGTACTCTCTAGGCATTATCTCATTTACTGTCCAAAACAATGCCATGTGGTAATTATGGCAATTATCCATGTTTAAAATGAACAAAACTGAAACTTAAACAAGTTAAACAATTCCTATGATGACCTCATCATCCAAGGTAGACAGGGCACCGTAGATAGAGAAGGGGAAGCTATGAATAAGCATCTATGTGACTCTATCAGTATATCTCAGAATTAACTTGCCAAATCAAGATACACAGTTACTCTACACATAAAGAACCAAAATTAAGACTCAACCCTAAAGAAACCAAGTTACTTTCCAAACATATGAATTAACTACAGAGTGAATCTACATAATACAAATAACAGAATTTTAAACATTCCATGATTTGTTTAGCATCATGAGCCAATATCCTAATCAAAATTAAACAATTTCCCTGTCACTTATTTGTCTCCTTTAACTTTTATTTACCCAATACCAAGCCAATGTGTATATCTTAAGATGTAAGAAGTGACTTAAGATGTTTCATTCATTTCTGTATCTCTGCAATGTTTTTCCTTCATCTCTAAGTGTCAAATCTTTATTCATATATATGTCATTTATAGTTTCATTCTCAGATAAACATTTCCTTTTCCAAGTTGTCTTTCCATATTCATCCTTGATCATTTCCAAACATGTTATTTGTATTGTTATCTTGATAATTAATTCTCACCGTATTCATTATATTTTTATGTACTTTGTCTTCCCTAAATAAAACCTTATCTTTTACACATGACTGAAATTTTACAATGTGTTTAGTAATATGCAAATCCATGATTCTTCTTTGTTTTAAAAATTTTGCTTCTCTTCAGAATGAGCAAACCCTTATACATTTATTCTTTAGTTTACTCTGGGCTTGAGGTTAAACATGTAGATACCTCACATAGAAATCATATTACATGAAACCTGTAATATTCACAAGCTACATGGGCACTAAAGATAAATCAATTTGGGCTACCAATTTTTTGTAAATATTTGATACAGTTATATATTCTACATTGTGATACGAGTTTAGATGTTTTTCTTATCCAGAGGTTTTCTAATTTTAAAACTCAAGTTACCTAAGTTTGTTTAGTAATTTTTTATTTTATTTAGTAAACTGTGCAAGCTAAAGTAAACTTCTTATATCAGAAACTTTGTCACGTATATTTTCATCTCATCAATGTCTTTTTAATCGAGTAGTATGCAGAAAAATCGCTTTGCAAAATGACCTTTCTTAAAAACATGCATACTCACATACTTTTACTCTGGCATTTTAAGCTGAAAGATGGCATTGGAAGTTATTTATATGTCATTATAACTATTTTTAACACAAGGGTTTCTTCCGAATGCCACTGACAGAAACTAATTTGTTTCACATGGATGATGCTTAACACTGGTTTAAGGCTAAATGAGAGCTATGTGCCATATGTATTTCCAGGATCTTTTAAAGAATCACCTCACTTAAATAGTCTGCCTAACTATATTTCCACATGGCCAAAATTTCTGTCAATTGAAGTCACTCCTTAAGTGTGTCTTCAAGGAAATGAGCTTTGAAGGCATTATTTTAGAGGAGAATAGCATGAGTATGGATTTATTTTTATTCAAACTGGACTCTAGCAAATGGAAGAATCCACAGGTAATAAGTTAGCAAACAAGTACATTTTGATGTTAGAAGCAAGCAGAAACAAATTCTAAACTAATGAGTCTTTATCAAGAGTATGAATTCCCAGTGACTTACATTTTTATAAACATAGACACTCTAATCCTACCAGCAAAGGCTTTTAAGGTGAATCCTATAAACTAAAAATAAAATAGTAAATTTATTCAACTGACTGAACAGATCCTCTCTTGGCCAAAGGACCCCATAGAAACCTTCAAATCAGAATTACCAGCCATAATAGATGGGAGATAAGGCAGGTCTCATTACATTCCCATGCTTTTGCAGCTTAGATGTACAACTGATCAGCATTAATATTAAAATAGAGATCATAAGCGTGACAAAACAGAATTTTTGTGGCCATAAGATACCAAATTATAAACAAGGCCTAAAGTCATGCCAAAGGTTTAGTTACGCACCCCTACACTTAAAGAATAAACTATGTTCTGTCAGTTTTTCTTCTTCTCTAGCAGCCAAAGAAGCACAGGCTTGAGATTAACCATATTAAAACAATTTGCAGCTTATTCACTGCCAGATGCTAGCTTACCTCCCCTATTCCACAACCCATGATTACAGCTTTGGTTGGACAAGAGACTGATTTCAGTAACTTTCTCCTCATAGGAAGATCACTGTCCATGGACACATTCTGGTTGGTTTACAGAGGCTGTGCACTTGAGTCCCTTCATGTCCCTGCTTCACCTTTTAACAAATAGGCCTAATTGTAAGGCATTTAAATGTTAAATCTCCACTCAAAAGTGAACATGGTATCTGGAAACAACAGATGCTGGAGAGGATGTGGAGAAATAGGAACACTTTTGCACTGTTGGTGGGAGTGTAAATTAGTTCAACCATTGTGGAAGACAGTGTGGCGATTCCTCAAGGACCTAGAAATAGAAATTCCATTTGACCCAGCAATCCCATTGCTGGTCATATATCCAAAGGATTACAAATCGTTCTACTATAAGGACACGTGCACACAAATGTTCATTGCAGCACTGTTTACAATAGCAAAGACCTGGAACCAACCCAAATGCCCATCGACGATAGACTGGATAGGGAAAATGTGGCACATATACACCATGGAATATTATGCAGCCATCAAAAACGATGAGTTTGGGTCCTTTGTAGGGACATGGATGAACCTGGAAACCATCATTCTCAGCAAACTGACAGAAGAGCAGAAGATCAAACACCGCATGTTCTCACTCATAGGCGGGTGTTGAACAATGAGAACACATGGACACAGGGAGGGGAGCACTACACACTGGGGTCAGTTGGGGGGAAATAGGGGAGGGA
>NW_022436944.1:5516752-5566463 GCF_009761245.1 Sapajus apella | reverse complement strand
TTAGGAGCTCTTTATGAATATTCCTAGCTCCTTCCATAACCTGTTAAACAGGTATACTTTGCCAACCTGTTCAGCATACATTCCTGTTTCATCTATCCTTCAGTCATACTGCCTGCTTTCAGTTTTGGCTGGAGGCATACTCCTAGCCTGTCAAGATTTATTTACTTAAAAAAATGAAGTCTGTATTCTAAATGTGATGTTTTCTAGTTGACAATCCCAAATAATCTCAGTGTGCATCATAAATGAAGGAATGGAGGAAATTCACTTTGTGTTTTCTGTATCTAGGGAGGATCTTTAGGCCTGGAGAAGGTCCCCTAGCTCCAGGAGGTACAGAGGCAATAAAGTGCAAAGGGAGAAACAAGATAATTTTGACATATCACATATCCATCTAAAAGTTTTGGGTTGAATATTTCCCATGTCCACTCCAAGTACATCTATGGACTTTGGTACTTTAATTCTGAGCAACTCAGTGGAATCCTAAGCAATGTTTTCCTTCTCAGAGTGTTATCCAGAGCAGGGCATCCAGCCAGTTTGAAACTGTATAGGAAGTGAGTTATCAGACTTAATGCCTTATGAGAGTTTGGTTTGATTTTTAATGATACATATCTGTTAGGTAATGCAGCACTGTGAAAGGAGAATTTCATTTCCTCTGCATAGAGGGAGAGAGATCTATCTTCTAAGTAATGGGTCTCAAGAGGAATTTCCTACAAAGTGACTGCATTTGGACTTAATGATTAATATTCTTGGACCCTGTGAGGAAAATACTGCAGTGTTGTCACTGAGGGTCTTGATGCAAAGAAACCTGCTGGCCAAGATAAAAAGAAAGAAAAAACAAAAGGTAGATGATATCGCAATCACAAGAGAAATAGACACCTTTTATTCTGGCTGAATTTTGACCTTTTGCTTACCAAACAAGTTTCTATTTCATACTTTTCAAAATAGACGTATTGAGGCTGAGGGATACATTCTACACACACACACACACACACACACACACACACACAGAAATATATACATAATGTATATGTGTGTATATTTGATACACACATACACAAACATATGTATAAATATGTGTATATATACACACAAACATGCATGTATATATATATGTGTATGTATATATGTGTGTATGTGATCAGTATTTTTGTCCCGTGGATATTACATATTCATTATGCTCCCTTTAAAAAATGTTAAATCATTTGATATACATATATAAATATACGCCCTTCAGACTCATATTAAAGATTTTCCTCAAATGACCTTTTGTAAGAAACCTATAAGAAACCTTCTGAAATGCACCTGGATACTCCTTGATTATGATGTTCTAAAACTGGAAGTTTCAGAACAAAAAAACATGGAAATTGAGAAACAATTTACCTATTTTCAGTTTTTTGAAGAAGCTCCATTTGCTTTTCCATAGTGGCTGAACTAAGCTACATTCTTACAAACAGTATGCAAGGATTCTCCTTTCTCCACATCCTCTTCAACTTCTGTTACTGTTCTTGTTTTTGATAAAGTCATTTTAAATTGAATATGAAGATATCTCCTTGCAGTTTTGATTTACATTTTTCTGATGATTAGTGATTTGAGCATTTTTGCTCATACCTGTGGCCATTTGTATATTTTGAGAAATGTCTGCCATATGATCCAGCAATTTCATTGCAGGGTATATGTCCAAAATAAACAAACACAGCATATCAAAGAGGTGTCTGCTCTCTCATGGTTACTGCGGCAATATTCACGATAACTACAATAAGGACTCAACCTAAGTATCCAGTGATATGAATACACAATGGAATATTAATTAGCCATTAACAAGAATAAAATAGGCTGGGTGTGGTGGCTCACGCTTGTAATTCCAGCAGTTTCAGAGGCTGAGGCAGGCGGATCACCTGAGGTCAGGAGTTCCAGAACAGCCTGACCAACACGGAGAAACCCCATCTCTACTAAAAATACAAAATTAGCTGAGTGTGCTGGTGCATGCCTGTAATCCCAGCTACTCAGAGGCGAGGCAGGAGAATTGCTTGAATCTGGGAGCCGCCTCCCAGATTCACTTGTTGCAGTGAGCCAAGATCGTGCCATTGCGTTCCAGACTGGGAAACAAAACAAGGCCCTATCAAGCAAACAAACAAACAAACAAGAATGAAATACTATCATTTGCAGCAACATGGATGTAACTGGAGGTCATTATATTAAATGAAATCAACCAAGCACAGAAAGACAGATATTGCATGTTCTTACTCCTATGTAATTAAAAAAAAAAAAAATGAACTCAGAGATAGAGTGGAATCATGCTTAATAGAGGATGGTGAAATTAGTGGGAACTCAGCTCTGGACTAAGCAGACCTAATAGACATCTACAGAGGTCTCCACCACAAATCAACAGAATATATATTTTTCTCAAACCACATAACATTTATTCTAAAATTGACCATATAATTGAAAGTAAAACACTTCTGAGCAAATGCAAAAGAATGGAAATCATAACAGTCTGTCAGACCATGGTGCAATCGAATTAGAAATCAGGATTAAGAAACTCAATCAAACTGCACAACTACATGGAAACTGAACAACCTGCTCTTGAGTAAATAACAAAATTAAAGTAGACATAAATAAGTCTGAAACAAATGAGAACAAAGACACAATGTATCAGAAGCTGTGGGACATAGCTAAAGCGTTAAGAGGGAAATTTATACTACTAAATGCTCACATCAGAAACCAGGAAAGATCTAAAATGGACACCCTAACATGAGAATTAAAATAACCAGAGAAGCAAGAGCAACAAATTCAAAAGCTAGCAGAAGACAAATAATCAGAGCAGAACTCAAGGAGATAGAGACATGAAAAAAACAAAAAAAAAAAAAAAAAAAAAAAAAAAAAAAAAAAAAAAAAAAAAAAACAAACCCAATGTATCCAGGAACTGGTTTTCTGAAAAGATTAGCAAAATAGACCTCTAGCCAGAAAAATAAAGAATAAAAGAAAGAAGAATCAAATAGACACAATAAAAAATAATAAATGTTACCACCATCATTTCTACAGAAATACAAACTACCATCAGAGAATATGATAAACACCTCTATGGAAATAAACTAGAAAATTTAGAAGAACTGCATAAATTCCTCTACACATACAACCTCCCAAGACTAAAGCAGGAAGAAGTCAAATTCCTGAATAGACCAATAACAAGTTCTGAAATTGAGGCAGTAATTAAGAGCCTACCAACCAAAAAAAGCCTCTGGCCAGACAGATTCACAGCCGAATTCTACCAGAGGTACAGAAAGAAGGTGGTACAATTTCTTCTGAAACTATTCCAAACAATGGAAAAAGAGAGACTCCTCCCTAATTCATTTTATGAGGCCAGCATTGTCCTAATACAAAAATCTGGCAGAGACACAACAGAAAAAAAGTTTCAGGGCAATATCCCTGATAAACATCAATGCAAAAATCTTAAATAAAATACTGGCAAACCAAATCCAGCAGCACATCAAAAAGTGATCAAGTTGGCTTCATCTCTGGGATGCAAGACTGGTTCAACAGACACTAATCAATAAACATAATCCATCACATAAAGAGAACCAATGACACGAAACCCATTATTATCTCAATGGATGCAGAAAGGGCCTTCGATAAAATTCAACACCACTTCTTGGTAAAAACTTTCAATAAACTAGGTATTGATGGAACATATCTCAAAATAATAAGAGCTATTTATGACAAACCCATAGCCAGTATCATATTGAATGGGCAAAAGCAGGGAGCATTCCCTTTGAAAACTGGCACAAAGTGAGGATGCCCTCTCTCACCACTCCTATTCAACATAGTATTGGAATGTCTGGCCAAGGCAATCAGGCAAGATAAAGAAATAAATGGTATTCAAACAGGAAGTCAAATTGTCTCTGTTTCCAGACGCCATGACTGTATATTTAGAAAATCCCATCGTCTCAGCCCAAAAACTCCTTAAACTGACAAAGCAAGTTCAGCAAAGTTTCAGGATAAAAAAATCAATATGCAAAAATCACAAACATTCATACATACCAAACAGATAAACTGAGATCCAAATTATTATAAGTGAACTCCCATTCACAAATGCTACAGGAAAATAAAATAAAATACCTAGGAATACAACTTATAAGGGTCGTGAAGGACCTCTTTAAAGAGAATTACAAACCACTGCTTAAGGGAATAAGAGAGGACACAAACAAATGGAAAAACACTCCATTCTCATGGATAGGAAGTATCAATATCATAAAAATGGCCTTACTGCCCAAAGTAATTTATAGACTCAATGCTATTCCCATCAGGCTACCATTGACTTTCTTCACAGAGTTAGAAAAACTACTTTAAATTTTACATGAAACCAAAAAAAAAAGGTCATATAGCCAAGTCAATCCTAAGTAAAAATAACAGAGTCACAGTACCTGACTTCAAACTATGCTATAAGGCTGGAGTTGCCAAAACAGCAAGGTGCCAGTGCCAAAACAGAGATATAGACCAATGGTACAAAACAGAGACCTCAGAAATAACACAACACATCTACAACCATCTGCTCTTCCACAAACAGACAAAAACAAGCCATTGGAAAAGGATTCCATATTTAATGAATGGTGCTGGGAAAACTGGCTAGACATATGCAGAAAACTGAAGCCTTACATGTCATACAAAAATTAACTCTAGATGGATTAAAGACTTAAACATAAAATCTAAAGCCATATAAATCCTAGAAGAAAACGTAGGCAATATCATTCAGGATATAGGCATAGGCAAAAACTTAATGACTAAGACACCAAAAGCAATTGCAACAAAAGCCAAATTGACAAATGAAATCTAAATAAACTAAAAAGCTTCTGCACAGCAAAAGAATCTATCATCAGAATGAACAGGCAAACTACAGAATGGGAAAAACAATTTTGCAATCTACCCATCTGACAAAGGTCTAATAACCAGAATCTACAAAGAACTTAAAGAAATTTACCAGAAAATAACAAGCAACACCATCAAAAAGTGGGCAAATAATATGAACAGCCACTTCTCAAAAGAAGACATTTATGTGGTCAATCAATGTATGAAAAAAGCTCATTATCACTGGTCATTAGAGAAATGTAAACCAAAACCATGATGAGATACCATCTCACCCCAGTTAGAAATGCAATTATTAAAAAGCCAGGAAACAACAGATGCTGGAAAGGATGTGGAAAAATAGGAACACTTTTACACTATTGGTGGGAGTGTAAATTAGTTCAACCATTGTGGAAGATAGTGTGGCAATTCCTCAAGAATTTAAAACCAGAAATACCATTTGACCCAGCAATCTCACTACTGGGTATATACCAAAGGATTATAAATCATTCTACTATAAAGACACAGGCACACGTATGTGTATTGCAGCACTACATACAACAGCAAAGACTTGGAACCAACCCAAATGCTCATCAATGGATAAAGAAAATGTAGCACATATACACCATGTATTACTATGCAGCCATAAAGAAAAAATGAGTTTGTGATCTTTGAGGGGACATGGATGAAGCTAGAAATCATCATTCTCAGCAAGCCAAGATAGAAACAAAATACCAAACACAGCATGTTCTCATAAGTGGGAGTTAAGCCATGAGAACACACGAACACAGGGAGGACAACATCACACAGCAGGGCCTGTCAAGGGCTAGGGCAAAGAGAGGAAGAGCATTAGGACAAATACATAATGCATGTGGGGCTTAAAACCTAGATAGCAGGTTGATGGCTGCAGGAAACCACCATGGCACATGTATACCTATGTAACAAACCTGCACATTCTGCACATGTATCCCAGAACTTAAAGTATAATAAAAATAAATAAAAGGTGTTATGAATACACAATAACATATTATTCAGCCATTAAAAACAAATGAAATACTGTCATTTGCAGCAATGGGGATGGAACTGGAGGTAATCATGTTAAGTGAAATAAACCTAACACAGAAAGACAGATATTTCAGGTTCTTACTCATAAGTAAGAATAAAAAAATGAACTAATGTAAATAGAGTGGAATCATAGTCACCAGAGGATGCGAAGGGTACTTGGAAGGGGACTGGATAAAGAAACAATCTTTAATCAGTAGAAAGATACAGTTAGATATATGGAATGAAACCTTGTGTTTGGTAGCACAGTAGGGTGACTATAGTTAACAATAATTTGTTGCATATTCCAAAATAAAAATAGAATTCAAATGTTTCTAAGAAATAATCAAAATTTCAGGAGATGAACATCCAAATTACTCCAATTTGATCACCATATATTGTATAGTTGTATCAAATATTACCTGTGCTACATAAATATGTTCAACTATTATGTATTCATTTAATAATTAGAAGTAAAATTTCAAAAAATAAATAATTTTTCTAACTAAAAACACTTTTGGTTAAATATTCAAATACTAAATGGATACCACAAAATTTCTGTAAAGAAAAAAAATAATGCAAATGCTACATACCAGCTACTATGGCTTGCATTTAAATAGTGACTGTGGGGGAGAGCATAGGTTTAAAGATACACAGGGCCAATAGGAGATACGCAGATATCCATATATCTGTATCTCTATGTATGGAAAGAGAGAGAATAAGAAACAGATTTGTGTTAAGGAATTGACTCACATGATTGTGAGCTTGATAAATCCAAAATCTGCAGTGTCAGGCAGATTGGAGAACCAAGAAAGAGCTGATCTTGTAGTGTTAGGATGAAGGTAGTATGTCGGCAGATTTTCTCTTCATTATGTGAGGTCGCTCCTTTTTGTTTTGTTTTGTTTTTTTTTCTATTAAGGCCTTCAATTCTTTATATTAGGCCCAGATTGGTATCATAAATATCTAGAATAAGGTTTGATCAAGTAGTTGGATATCACACTATAAGCATGTTGATATAAAATTAACTGCCACAATTTATATCAATAAAAAATAATTTCTAACAGGACAAAGAGTAAGCTAAGAGAAATCTCAAAGAAGAAATTATAAAATATATTTTTAAGCAAGTTAACAAAATAAAAAAATTACAGGTAATTATTCTGGAACTATTATGTATGAAAACAGCTTCTAATACTGTGATTCATGCTATATTTGTAAATAAAATGTTTCCATGTTCAGAAGCTGAGCTTGCATTATCACTTTTAGAAATGTGAAAAGAATGTAATCCACAAATTATTTTATTTCAATAACAGTGAAAACTATTTTATACTTTTGATTGCAGAATTATCTGTTCTAAATTGGAAATCAAAATGTTTCATGTATTATTATAATAATGAATATATTATGCCAGATTGAAACTGTAACACTTACTTGATGTGAAGCAAAATTTTAAGTTCAGGAGTTCATGAAATGCCAAATAATAAAGAATTGGAAAGATTTTTATGAAGAGTTTAAAATTATTCTTTCTAATCCAACTTTTTGTTTTGTTCTAAAAATTTAAAAAAGATTATAAATGTATAATGTCTGTGCTATTTACAAATATGAAATATAAGATTGATGCTTTCTACCACACAGGTGGGTAAAGAGATGATTAGATAACTGAAAGAAAAGAGTAACAATGTCAATAAAGGATCGAACTCACAAAAACGAGCTCCAAAAAAGCTTCAGTGCTGAATTTGTTTTAGGTGCCTGAAATTAAATCAATATGGCTGTCAGAATTTATTTTTTAAATATTGCATCATTGTTACCTACGTACCATATGGTGTATCAAATGACAAAGTAAAAGAGTCCATCAGCATAAGAGTAAAAACTGCCACCATTAAATCAATTCCATTGCAGAAAAAATGAGAAATAAAAATATGATTTTACTATAGCAAACCAGATGTTCTTCCATGAGTTCATGAAATTAAGAACTATATAAACCTGCAATATGATTAAATGTAACATCAGGCCTTACGGAAACTAAGATTAGGTTTGATTCAAAGAAGTGTTCCAAAAAAAATTGACTCAGAATATGTTTCTCTTCTTTATTCTAAAGATAAAGTTAGTTCTGTTGATAGTTTAATAGTGAATCAGAGTCGAAATCTTGTTTACAAATAGTTTAAATGAAAAACTATCCTGTCATTTTGAAAGAAAAGTCTAAAACAGAATAATGTCATTGCTGTCTTCTAAAAAGCTGCAAATATTTTTTTAAAATCTAAATTTATTGTAACGTTGATCTAAACAAGCATAATTTCCAAAAAAGTTATTGTCAGATTACATTTAGTTGATATCTATACATAAATATTAATAAACAGAACTTTCTAGAAATTTATCTTAAGAGAAACTTCATTAGCTTTATTTTCAATAAGCTTTCTAATATTATTCATTTTCCATCACGTTATTGAAAGTAATCAAAAATATAGAAAATTAAATCCTTTATTTTTGATACATAAAAGTTTCTAATCCTACCAAAAAATTAGATCTTTTAAAAAGAGTGTAAAAAATTATTTTTTAACACCACATCTAACCATATATTTGAGTTTAAACAAGTTTTAGCCTTGTTCTTCGGGTACTGTAAAAGTTGTTAATTTTAACAAACCAAGGTTTTATGGTGCATTCATTTGTCTGAATGTGCGTATTTGTAAAGATGTAAAAATTGCATTGATAACTAATTAATGTTAGTTACAATATTTCTTTTAAATTTATAGGCAGATGGCATGGTTAATACAAAGAAATTCATATTTAAACTGATTCACAAAGTTAGAATTTTTTATTATATTAGGAAAATTTTCAAATAAAAATCTATGAGAGCTTTATTTCTTTTATAATTTTTCATATAGTTCAACAGTAGAGATTAAATTCTTATAGCCAAATGTTTAAATAAAATATTTCTCCAGAAATTTGTAGGTTGAATAGAATTACATGTATACATAAAATAGCCTAATGCAATTTAACAAATCATATTTTTGTTAGTTGCAAGAGAGGATAAAATGAAATAATGGATACTTTAACGTCACTTGCTGAGAGAGAGTCTATATCAGGAAATTTAACATGCCTACATGACTTACAAAACATTTACAGAGAAGTATAAAAAAAGGAATAACTTATTTCAGCAATTTCTGCAAGTATCGAAAGTTGTAAGGGAGTTTGTTTTTCACTTCAGTAGACTCCACTTTAATCAAATAATAATTTGAAATGAATTAATGCATTTTTGTAAAAAACACAATTAAAGCATTAAATAATAATACCTCTAAAAGACACAGCAATTTAAGTGTATTAACCCAAATATTTTATATGTATCTTTAAAAATAAAGTATGAATCCAGTTTTTGGCCTATGTGCTAGAAAAAAAAAAAATAGCGTGACCACTTTGTGTTAATTATCTCTCACCCACAACACTGCAGTCTCAGCAATGAGAAGCCAACCTGCAATTTCAGAGGGCAAGCAGTTCCTGAGATGATCTTGATGAAGTTAGGCAAGATATTAGCAGTCAAACATCACCAGTTTTCCAGATCTATGATTTGTTTTGCTACCTAAAGTGTATCTAGAGAGAGAAAGTTACAGAGGTTTTCTTTCAAATTTAATCTGTCAACTAATTCTGTAGACTCTGACTTCAAAATATGTTCAGAAATTTAACATTGTTATCATTTCCATCTTATCCAAGTAAACTTCATATCTTGCCTCTTAGCAAGTCTTTGTTTTTGCCAATAGCAACAGTACAATCTCCTCTCCATAGAGTAGTGAAAGTCATCTTCACATATATAACTCATAGTGTTCACTGTGTGATCCTGGCAATTAGCCCTCTTCTGCCTTTGTGTTAGGAAAGAGTTTTGGAATAGACTATAACAGGTTTCATAAAAACATATGTCATTTTCTCTTTATATGTTTTATTAGGAATCTTGACTTTGGTTTCTCACTTAAATTATCAACACCTTTGAATTCTTTTGATTCTCCCTTTTTTGTTATCTCCTTTGATTTTTCCAGGGGACTGCCTCCTTCTTTCAATACTTTTATGTGCTACTGAGGTATGATAGATTGGGGAGTGGCCCACATTTCCTGAAAAATCTCCATGGGTGAATGGATGACTCATATTGCTTAGGACTGTCAGGAGAAGGATAAATTACCTCTTGCTCCATATAGAAGTAAAGTGGTTTTCTCTATCACTCAGGAAAGTAAAAGGGGGAGGGGTGCCCCATTAACAGTACAGCTTTTGTCTACTGCAGCTGAATAACCTCTTGCTTTCCTTGCCTTGCTTATTCCCTTCCAACACCTTGGCCTTCCAGGTATTCTTTAAAACTGCCACTGCATCAGATCTTTTGCTCTTGCTGTTTCCTTTGCCTGAAATGCTCTTCTCCATATTTCCACATAGCTTTCCATGGAACCTTTAGGCCATACTATAAAATCTGATTTTTTGAGAAATCTTCTGAGAGTATTCTATCTCACTAGCACCTCCTAACATTCTGTCCCCTTGCTGTTTCAGTTTTCTTCTCAGCATCTATTAGGCATATCTAAAATAATTATCTGCATATAATGAAGCATTGAACAATTTTCAGTAAATTAATGATTGAGATTTATATTATGTATAGGATAATATAGGATAATTTCTATCAAGCCAATTTACACTAGATCCTGTTCTGTATTTCTCTCCATTCTGGGTCATAAAGCTGTCTTTAAGAATTAAGTTTGAAAAAAAAAAAAGAATCATTATACATTTGCAGAGTACAGACTCTATAATAGTGTAGTCCCTGGTTTCCTATAGTGGAATGACTTGTGTTACTTAGTAAATGCAGATTTTTGCCACTTCCAGGAACTCTGTCAACTGAATCAGAAATTCTAGGGGTGGTCATCTGAAGCTTTTCATTTTTCAAAACGTATTAGAGGAAATATTTATGCATACTGAAATTCAAGAACCACTGCATAATAAGTTTACTTCTGTTCTGTCATTTTATGAAACTGATTTGTACTATCCCCTTTCCATGAAAAACCTCTGATAAGAATACAAGCTTATAAATAAGTAAAATTTTTGTACTTCAAGATCTTCAAAGCACAATATTAGATGCATTACTGTTGTGAATCTTAGAATATTTTAAATATAGGACGAAGTCTCTGAATTAGTATCAGAACTGTTTTCTGCTTGTTACTGAGTTTATCAGATGATAGAATTGAAAGGAGACTGGAAAAATATTGTATTATTTTCACTTCTATAATTACGGTAATATATTCTTTGTGTGTGTCAAATTTAAAATTCCCCAAATCCTATTTTATTATGGCTATCATGTCATCCATAAAGCACTCCAAGATCATTCAATACAAGTTAATTATATTATTTCATAAAATATAAATGAGTTTCTATCTTCATTTAAATTTCTGTAGGAATCCACTGGGCAAAGAAAATGTCAACTCAACGGTACATATCATAGTAATTACAATTATTAATATACTTATTCACAGATTTAATTTTAATGTATAGTGTTGCATTTATTTGTCACCTAGTAAAAGTTTTATTTAAAAACATCAAACAGTTTTAAATATACATGTTACAAGATTATTTTTTGCATGACCCTGCATAAGAGAATATATGTACATATGCATAGATAGATCAAAAATATATGATTATAAATATAAAAATACACATAAATTTAGGCATACATATATATATATATATATATATATGCGCGTAGAGTCAACTTGGCTTACTTTTCAATATATAAAGAGAATGTTCTAGTTCTGACTAGGAGGCCAGATAAAAAATATGGGAATGAGGAAATGGGTATATACACAGTTACACACCTAATGTTCTCATACACATTTTTGAATACTTCTTTCATTTATTTTAAAGACTCATTTAAATGGACCTTATAATGGGAAAATATCAGTAAAATAATACTCTAGTTATAAAATATTAGAGGACAATCAAATGTATTTAATACATGTTCTTATAACACAAATCCATAGCAGCTTATGTAGCCACATGATAAGCAAACATATAACATCTGAATGCTACAGAATGAGTGTGAAATATTAGGTAGCTCCTCTGAAACTTTTCACATGACTCTCAGTCTTCAATATTATTATTGCTAAACTTCTGCTTTATTAGACCTATGTGAATTGTCTGCAATAAATAAAAATGATCATGTTATCTTCTCATTGGAACTATATAAGTCACCTGTAATAAATTTAAATGATTATTATTTTATCTTCTATTAACATGTAAACTGATACAATGTTCAATGGCCGAGTAACTACTATGATTTTTAGCAACTTGAGATTCTTCATATAATGATTATTTCTACTTAAATAGCACTTTAAAATATGCCAAACACTTGATCATATGTAACCTAATTCAGTCCCTAACAAAGCAAATGACTGATGTATTTAAATTAGACATCATTATAATCCTTCATTTCATACTAAGTAAAAGAATGATCAAAGCAATTTGTCCAAGATTAGACTTTGTTTTGAACATGCTGATGATGCAACAGGATTCATAATATTTAAAATGTTGAAATTAGAGAAAAACTAATTTTTAATATCTATATTTTATATATAAATATTACATATTTTATTTTCTTTGCCTTATTTTTGTTTTTACATTTTTCTTTTTATGAAATAGGGAAGACAGACATTTTGATGACAAAAAAGGAAGTAAAAAGAAGTCAGAAGAAAGGATATTGTGATCACATGAGGACAGATAGAATATCTATAAAAATCACTCTAAACTCTTGGTGACCCTGATTTATGTTAGAGAATACCTGGAGTGACAAAATAAACACAAGGGAAATGCGTTTGCTGTTACTGTTAAGTATTTTTCTGTACATCAAATATGTGTATTTAGGGTTTAAAACTGTTGCTAAACAGGCTGGGCATGGTGGCACACACCTGTAATCCCAGCACTTTAGGAGACTGAGACAAGAGTATCACTTGAGGCCACGACTTAAAGAACAACCTGGGCAACATAGCAAAACCCTGTCTCTACAAAAAAAAAAAATTTAAAAAAATTGAAAAACAGCCAGGTATATTAATCTGTTCTCATACTGCTATAAAGAACTATCCAAGACTGGGAAATTTATAAAAGAAAGAGATTTAATTGACTTGTGGTTTAGCATGGCTACGAGGCCTCAGGAAACTTACAATCATTGTGGAAGGGGAAGCAAACACATCTTTTTTCTCATGGCAGCAGAAGAGAGAAGTAGAGGGAGGGGGAGAAAAAGCCCCTTGTAAAATCATCAGGTCTCTTGAGAATACTCACTATCACTAGAACAGCAGGGAGGTAACTGCCCCCATGATTCGATTACCTCCCGCTGGGTCCCTCCCCATGACACATGGGGATAATGGAAGAACAATTCAAGATGAGATTTGGTTGGGGACACAGCCAAACTATATCATCAGGCATAATGGTGAGCACCTTTAGTCCCAGCTACTCAAGAGACTGAGATGTAAGGAAGGCTTAAGCCCAGCAGCAGCTTGTGGCTGCAGTGAGCTATGACCACACCACAGCACCCTAGCCTGGGTAGCAGAGCCAGACTGTCTCAGAAAAAGAAAAGAAAAGAAAAAATGGAAAAAAAGAATTATTATCATAAATTGGATGTGAAAAAGTCTAAAATAAAATAACTTTCAGGCAAAAATTTTTTTCATAAATAATTGTGATAGGAATTTCAAATCACACATTATCTAAAATCATATATACCCAGTGAGGCAAACTTTTTAACTTTCATTTGAATATTGACAAATGACTTAAGAACACTGGTATCAGATGGCCTATGTGTTAGCCCTGGCTTTGACACTAAATAGCAAATATCTTAAACCATCGGTGCTTCATTTTTTAATCCATAAAATCAGAGTCTGGACAAAATGTTGCTTAAGGTCTCATCCTAACTCTTAAGAGTCTATGTCTTTAAAGCTTCCTAAAGCAGACTCTAATATATTAAACTACTTCTTTTAACCCTCAAATATTGCCATGCTGAGTATTACTTAGGATTAAGAAGCTATCAGCTACATATGCAATTATTCTATTATCTATAATGCCTTTTAAGCTTGGTATGAATAGTGTATGACTATTTTATCTTTTTAGTTTTAATCATCATTCAGCTCACCTTAGGAAATGATAATGGCAGTTAAAATGGCATTGTCTGCTATTAAGTCTCTAACAGTAACATTAGTTTGCTATCTTTGATTAGGTAAATGGAAGACACACATAAATGATTTGAGGTTGTTTTAAAACTGCACACTGTAAAAGAATACTTCCTAAATAAGGAGAAGGATGTTACCCTAAAAACAGTAAGTCCATTTAAATATTTGTTCTTATGTTGATATAATTAAAAAATATTTCTACTACAGTGGTAGAAATGACCAATATTCCAGATATCAAGATTTTGGGTATTTTCTTCTTTTGTGTGAAACCTCTAAAGTTGTTTAGGATTCAAAACTCTTAAATAATATTATTAATAAAGATAATAATTGGGTAATATAAGAAAAATAAGATATTAAAATATTGTTTCTAGATTACAAAATGTACATTTACTTTAAAGAGAGAAAAATATCCTAAAATTAATATCTGTGCAAAATACATTTTATTTATTTGTTTACTTAATTATTTGAGATAGGGTCTTGGTCTGTGGGCCAGGCTGGTGTGATCACAGGCCCTCACTGCAGCCTCCACCTCTGGGGCTCAAGCAGGTTGCCTGCCTTAGCCTTCTACATAGCTGGTACTATAAGTACATACCAGCTATCCCATGGCAGTGCATACTTGTAGTACCAGCTATGTGGGAGGTTAAGGCAGGGATATCTTCTTCAGGATAGCTTCAAACTCATGGACTCAAGCAATTCTCCCGCCTCAGCCTCTCACATGCTGAAATTACAGATGTGAGCCACTGTACCCAGAGATGTACTCACAAGTTTTTAAGCTCTCCACTGAATATATATTTTTATTTTTAATAAATATCTATGGCCAGTTGTGATAACACTAGCACTGTGGGAATCAAAGATCCTGTTCACTATCGGCTCTCTGTCACTGCTGGCCCAAGATTTATGCCTTAAATAAACATAAGATTTACATATAGGAATTTGTCAAATCTCATTTATAAATTTTCTGTTTACAGTTTAATGGCCAGTCCTCATTTATACACCTCTCTATATATAATCAAAATGTTTCAGTGGAATTCATATTTTTATATTCTTTCAGCTGAAAAATCTACAGTTTTTAAATAAGTTAACTGGATGTCTTTATGTCAGTAATTTTAGTCACATAAATTAATAGGCTAGATTTTAATGTTTTATAGAAATATAATACACAAACTTCACAAATATGTTGTTTCTCTGTCCCTTTTTACAATGAGAGAATAAAGGGATAACAGACTAATTTTCTAGATGTCCCTGTTACTAATACTTAAGGTAGCACCTATAGTTACAGAAGTATACCAGAAACTATGTGTGATGTCATTTCAAGGTAATATCTGTCTGGCAAATGATATTCTTTAAATGCTATTTTTTCCCTGACACGAAAAACTTATATACTCCTTAAGGACTGGAAAATTAGAAACTTTATTTCTCCATGGTTTAAGCAGTTGGCAGTTGAGATGGATAATTTTATGTTTCAAGCTGACTGGGCCTTGGGAGCCCCAGGTATTTAATTAAAGATCAGTTTTAGATGTGTCTATGGGGGTGTTTCCAGAAGAAAGTAGCACTTGAATTGGTTAATTGTATAAGGCAAACGTCGCTTTCCAATTGAATAAAAAAGTGAAGAAAAGGAGAATTTACTCTCCCTGCCTGACTATATGAGCTGGGACATCAGTCCTCTCTGCCTCTCTGACTAAAAATTAAATCATTAGCTCTCCTCAAAGTTGACTAAGGCCAACTTCGCAAAAGCTATATAAAAAAAGGCCCTTGCAGAGAGATGCCAAAGCAGCAAGGCCACCCAGCAGAGCTATGAGGATGACACTGCCACTGAATGGGCCTAAAAGGCCGGAGTCAGTGAGCCAAGTAGGTTTACTCTCAAACCTTAAGATCCAGTGCAATTTGTTTTGCTAAGTTTAAGAATTGTCCAGGGACCTTTCTTCTTTTCTATTTTTTACTTTTGAAATGAAAATGTCTGCCCTATGTCTACCCTATTACTGAATTTTGAAAGCACACACTTGTCTGGTTTCAGAGGTTCACAACTGCAGATGAATTTTGCCTCAGAAAGAATAATACTGCCAATTGTACACATAATCTGATATAGGTAATATTTCGATGAGACTTTGGACTTTAGAGTAGAGATCTAGTACAAGTTTAGAGTTTTGGGGCTGGTGGGATGAAAAAAAATGTATTTTGCATGGGATAAGGATATGAATTTGGCGGGTCAGGGGCATAATGTGGTAGACTGAATTTTGTCCTTCTATAATTCTTACATGGAAGTTCTAAGTCCTAATGTGATTATTTTGAAAATGGAGACATTAGGAGGTAATTTGGTTTAAAAGAGGTAATGAGGATGAGACACTTATCATGGGATTAGTGCTCTTATAAGAAGAGACATCAGAGAGCTTGCTTCCTCTCTGATTCTTTTGCCACAGCATGCATTGAGAAAAGGTCATATAAGAACACAGCAGGAAGGCATCAATAGAAATGCCAAGAGGAGTCCCCTCTTCAGGATCTAAATCTGCTGGCACCATATTCTTAAACTTCAGAGCTATGGAAAATAGCCTTCAGAGCTACGGAAAAAAAATGGCTATTATTTAGGCCTCTCAGTTTGTGGTATTTTGTTATGACAACCTGAACAGATGACTACAGATTTTAGTACTGGCAAGGGAGCATGTTGAGCTATGTCTTCTAAAGTAAAAAATAAGCTCTTGCATATGGCTCCTCTAACTAAAAAGGAGGCACAGCACTTAGTGGGCCACTATGGGTTTTGGATGCAACATATATCTCATTTGGTTGTGTTATGCTGGCCCATTTATTAAATAACACCCCCCACCCCAACCACCAGCACCAAAACTCTGTAGTAGGTTCAGGCAGGTTTGCAAGCTGCTTTGCCACTTGTGCAATATGATCTAGCAGATCTCGGGTACTTGAAGTAGCAATGGTAAATAAGGATGTTATTGAAGTCTATGGCTTGCCCCTGTAAATGACCTGCAGAGCACACCCTTAGGATTTTTGACCAGTCTCTGGTGTCTTCCTCAGAGACAGTAGATAACTACTCTCCAGCTCTTTGCTTTCTACTGAGCCTAAGTAGAGACTGAATGCTTAACCATGGGTCACCAAATTAGTATGCAAATTTAGTTGCCAATCATGAACTAGATGTTATCTGAGCCGCTAAGAAAGTTGGGCGTGCACAGCATTACCAAATCATTAAATGGGAGTTGTATATATGTGATTGGGCTCAAGAAGGTTATCAGAGCTAGGAAGGATAGTGAGAGGGTAGGGGAAAGTGATAATGATTAATGGAAAGAAAAAATGATATCTAGTATTTGATAACAGCAGGGTGACTATGGTCAATAATCATTCAATTGTGCATTTTAAAATAACTAAGAGTATAATGGGATAGTCTGTAACACAAAGGATCAGTGCCAGAGGTGATGAATACCCCATTTCCTTTGAAGTGATTAATATGCATTTCATGCCTGCATCAAAATCTCTTGTATATATCAAAAATATACAGGCATACTATGTATCCACAAAAATTTAAAATAATTTTTTAAAAAAATCCTGAGGGAACAAGTAAGCTGTATGAAAAAGTGTCCAAATGTTCATGGTGTTCACTCCTTCTACATTGCCTTTTCTGTCTTATCCTGTACTATGGACACAAGAGGACATCTCAGGCCAGGAATTAAGCCTAGTTTACAGATGGCTCTAAGTGATATGTTGGCATCACCCAGAAGTGGACAGCTAAAGCAAAACAGGCTCTTTCTGGGACATTCCCAAAAAAAAGTGTTGAAGGAAAATCCTTCCAGCTGGTAGATCCTTGAGAAGTTCACTTGTTTGTTCACTTTGTTGGGAAAGAGAAGGGATATATATCCCTTCCATATGTGGGATATATAGACTGTGACCAAATGTCTGGCTGGATGGTCAAGGGCTTGGAAAGAATGTGATCGAACAAATAGTGGCAAGGTAATTTGGGGATGAGGTATGTAGACAGATATATGTAGACAGATATCTCTTTGAAAAGACAAAAGTGGAAATAATTTTGTCCTATATAAATAAAAGCACACAAAAGGAACTCAGCAGAGGAGAATTTTAGTCATCAAGTGGAATGGATGACATGTTAGGCATTGTCTCAGCAACACATATTTCTATCCACAAAGGCTGACCTAGCTCCAGTCACTGCTGTGTGCTCCATCTCAGTGATGACCAATCACCAGTAAAGGCCAACAATGAGTCCCAAGTATGACACTATTTCCCGGGTTGATCAGCCAGCTAACTGGTGAAAGATTTATTATACTGGAACCCTTTCATCATGGAATGCACAGTGTTTTGTTCTTACTGGAATAGACACTGCTCTGGATATAAATTTACCTTTTCTGCACACAATGCTTCTGCAAAAACTGCCATCATTGAGGTTATAGAATGCCTTATCCATCAACATGGTATACAGCAAAGCATTGCTTCTCATTGAGGAATTAATTCATAGCAAAAGAGGTTCAACAATAAGCATATGCTCCTAGTATTTATTGATCTTATCATGTTCCTAACCATTCTAAAGTAGCTGGCTTGAGGATATGACAGAATGCCCTTTGAAGACTCAGTTACACTACTAACTTGATGACAATGCTTTGCGGGGCTGATACAAAGTTCTCCATAAGACTACATATGTTCTCAAATAGTGTCCAATACATGATGTTGATTCTCTCATAACCATGATTCATAGTCAAGATGTTGGACTGACTGGTCCCCATGGATGCAATCACCAAGCTCACCTCTGAGCACTAAGCCACCAAGCCTGCCTAGCACCAGGCTGGCCCCAAGATCCCAGACTCCAGGCCAGCACCCATTTTCATAGCCAGCAGTCACAGACCTAGCCTCCACATTGGCTTCCTCAGACTCAGGCACCAGGCCAGCACCCAAGGACTGAGGCTCCAGGCTTGCACCAGTGCCAGGCTAGCCCTAGGTCCTCAGCTGGTACCCATTGGCCCAACTTCAGATAAACTCTGGTCTAGGCCTACTCTAACAACCCAAGGTTCAAGCTTGTTCTAGTACATGCCAGAACTAGGTTGACCCCTGTGGACACAGGCTCCAAAATGACTCAAATCCAGGGTACAAGCCAGTCTATGTGGACATATCACGCATGCTTGACTCCCAGAGACAAACACATCTAGTCTATCCCACTGCCAAGCCAGTCCCCTCAAAATTAGGTTCAAGGCCATCCACCTCCAGGAGAGCTGCCATAGACCAAAGTTTTGAGCTGGCCTCCATGGACACAGGTTCCAGCATGCCCTCATGAATCCAGTAGACAGGTCTACCCCACTTAATTACATTATCAGGCCTACCCCTACAGACCCAGGATCCAGGTTCTCTTTAGCATATCTGACCTCTAGGTCTGCCCTAGAGAATCCAAGTTCCAGGCATTACCCTAAAAAACAGGTACCTGACAGGCCCCTGTAAATTCAGATGTCAGATCCACCCACCTGTGGGCAGATACAAGGCCAGACGTTCCAAGGACACCAACAGCAAGCCCAAGTACAGACTTTCCAGACAGCATATTCTGAATCTATGGACAGGCTAACTGGTGAAGAGCTTTTGCTCTTAAAACAAATATATAAAGACTTTAATAATGACCTTCAAATGCACAAATATCAATGCATGGCCACAGGAATCATAAATAATTATGAAAACATTATACCACGAAAGGAATAAAATAAATCTCCAGTAACAGGCCTTAAAATGGAGACCTGTGAACTGCCGGCCCAATAATTCAATATAAACATCTTAAAGAAGCTCACTGAGCTACAAGACCGCAGATAGACAAATACACAATATTATGGAAACAATACATAAGCAAAATTAGAAGTCCAAAAACGGGAGAAATCATGAAAAAGAACCAGATAACACATTTGGAGATTAAAAAAAAAAAAAGACAATGACAGAAATAAAATGCTCAACAGAGAGTTTCAACACCAGACTTGAGGAAGCAGAAGAAAAAACATTAGTAAGCTAATTCTTTACTCTGTAATTGTGGTGTGTAAACTACTATCATCAATAAAAATAATCGGAAAAAAATTAATAACTACAACTTTAAGACACAGAAAATACAATAAGACAAACAACAAAAAGGTACAAAGCATGAAAGCAAATGTGTAAAGTTTTTTTTATCAGTTTTTTTGTGCTTATTTGCTTAATTGTTTATACAGTTTGTATTTTGTTCACCTGTGTAAAAAATAAGTTATAAGTTATTATTTGTAAGCCTTATGGTAACCTTAAATCTAAAAACATAAAACAGAAACCCAAAAAGTAAAAAGCAAGAAATTAAAACATACCACACTAAAGGAGAGAAAACCACCTTCACTAAAAGAAAGATAAGGAAGAAAAGAGAGAAGACATAAAAACAACCAGAAAACAAATAACAAAATGGGAAGACTAAGTTCTTACTTATTAATAACACTACATGTAAATATACTAAAGTCTTCAACCAAAAGATATAGAGTGGTGAATGGATAACAAAATTACCCAGCAATCTTTTGCCTAGAAGAAAAATACTTCTGTTATAAAGACACACATAGACTGAAAATAAAGGGATGGAAAAAGATATTCTATGCCAATGGAAAACAGAAAAGAACCTAAGTAGCTATATTTACATCACACAAAAACAAGAAGTATAAAATGAGACAAAGAAAAGTATAATAAAGTATAATAAATGATGAGGGTACTGATTCAGCAAGAGGATGTAACAATTCTAAATATGTATTCACTCAGCCACTGGAGCACTGAGATATATAAAGCAAATATTAGAGCTAAAGATAGAGGTAAACCCCAATACAATAATACCTGGAGACTTCATGATACACCATTTTTGGCATTGGACAGATTATTCACACAGATAACCAACAAGGAAATACTGAACTTTGTGTTATAGAACAAATAGATCTAACAGGTATTTATAGATAATTTCATTCAATTGCTACACATTACACATTCTTCTCCTCTGTGCATAGATCATTCTCAAGAATAGACTGTGTGTTAGGACAAAAAAATCTTAAAAATTGTTAAATAATTGAAATTACATTAAGTATCTTCTCTGAGCACAATGGAATAAAACTAGAAATAAACGACATGAGGAATTTTGCAAACCATACAAACACAGGAAAATTAAATAGTATGCTCCTAAATGACCAGTGGATCAATGAAGAAACTCAGAAAAAGATTTAAAAATTTTTTAAACAAATGAAAATGAAAACACAGCCTACCAAAACATATAGGATACAGTGAAAGCAGTACCAACAGGGGAATTTATAGCTATAAGTACCTATATAAAAAAGAAGGATTTCAAATAAACAACCTACTGACAAATCTTATAAACTAGAAAAGAGCAAACAAAACTCTATGTTAGAAGAGAAAAAAAAAATAACAGAGCATAAATAAATGAAAGTAAAATGAAAAACACAATACAAAAAATCTATGAAAAAGTTGGCTTTTGGAACAGATAACCAAAAAGGACAAACCTTTAGCCAGACTAAATAAGAGAAAAGATCCAAATAAATAAAACCAGAGATGAAAAAGGAGACATTACAAGTAGTAACCACAGAAGCTTCAAGGATCATTAGAGGCTCCCATGAGCAGCGATATGCCAATAAATGGTAAAACCTCAAAGAAATGGATAAATTTCTAGACATATACAACCTACCAAAATTTAACCATAAAGACAACTAACACTTTAATGGACCAATAACAAGCAATGATATTAAAGCTATTATAAATACTATTTCAGCAAAGAAAGCCCAGGACACGATGGCTTCACTGCTGAACTATACCTAACATTTAAAGAACTAACATCAATTCTACTCAAACTAATCCCAAAAAAACAGATCAGGAGAGAATACCTCCAAACTCATCCTAGGAGGGCAGTGTTACCTTCGTCACCAAAACAAAACAAAGATAGGTCAAAGAAAACTACAGGTCATTATCCCTGATGAGCACTGATACAAAAATTCTCAAAAAAGTGCTAGAAAATCAAATTCAACATAATACATAAATTAGTTGGTCAAGCAGTCACAGGATTTGAGAGATTAGATTTCAATTTTGAAAGAAGTCATATGTGAGTAAAATGCTAGCAAACATCCTCTCATGATACAGAGAAATATGTGATGAAAGTCAATATTTCAAATGTCATTGTTTTACTTTAATAAGTTGCCACAGCTACCCCAATCTTCAGAAACCACCACATTGATCAACAGCAGCAATCAACATCAAGGAAAGACCCTCCACTAGCTAACAGATTCCAACTCACTGAAGGCACAGGTGATCCTTAGAATTTTTTGGCAACAAGTATTTTTCAATTAAGCAATATAAACCAAGTAAAAATATATATAATGCTACTGAGATTTTTATGGACTACAGTATTGTCTGAATATAAGTTTTATATGCACTGGGAAACCCAATGTTCACATTAGCTTGTGATCTGGAACCAGATCTAAAATATTTCTGAGATTTGTCCTGTATATGCCCAAAGAAAATAACATCAGTATATGGAAAGACATGCCTCCACTTCAACATTCATTGCAACATTATTTACAATTGCCAAAATATAAAATTAACCTGTGTCCCTCCACAAATAGATTATAATATTATATATATATATATGTGTGTGTGTGTGTGTGTGTGTGTGTGTGTGTGTGTATGCATATGTACACACATATATAAAATGGATATACATACATAACTTACAACATAGGTAGTTTATATATACACACACGTATTTTATATATATATATATACATATATAATGGAATACCATTTAGTTTAAAAAAGAGAAAATAATCCTGTTATTTGAAATAGCCTACGTGAATCTCAAGAACATGCTAAGCAACTTGAGCTAGGCACAGGAAGGCAAATATCACAAGTCTCATTCACATGTCAAATCTAAAAAAGGCAAACTCATAGTAGTCAATAGAAGGGTGTTTGCCAGGGTATAGAAGGCTGGGAACAATATTTGTCAAAGAATGCAAAATTTCAGTTAGGAAAAATAAGTTACGAAGACCTATTATACTACATGACTTTAATTAATCATAATATTAATGCATATTTTAAAGTACATAATTTATACTTGAAAATTTTAAATGTTCTCACCACAAAAAAGTATGTGAAGTGATGGATATGTTAGCTTGCTTTAATCAATTTGCAATCTACACATCAATCAATAAATCATATTGTATACAATAAACATGTACACAATTTAGTTTTCAATTATACCTTAGTAAAGCCAGGGGGAAAATGAAAACAAAAACAAAATAATAACAGGAAATGATAAGAGATTTTGTGCTGGCTAGTGTTATTGATCACGATCACCAAGGGGACATTGGACTATTGTTCCAAAATGGAGGTAAGAGCACGTTTGAAGTACAGAAGATCCCCTGGGGTATTATCATGCCCTGTGATTATAATCAAACAGAAAACTATAACAATTTATTCCAAGCAGAACTACTAATTGCCCAGACCCTTCGAGAAGGAAGCTTTGGTTTACTCTACTAGGTAAAGAATCCCAATCAAACGAAGTGTTGACTGAAGGCAAAGGAGATACAGAATGAGTAATGGAAGTAGGTGAGTATAAATACCGCTACAATAATATGACCACCAGCTACAAAAATGAATATTATAATTGTCATAACCATCCTCTTTAGTTTTTTAATCAGTACCTGTGTGTGTGTATATTGTAAATATATATGTGTACACACACACACATATTCTTAGTCCCTTACCAGGTAACTTTAGATATATTGACTTCATATTATAGGCTTTAAGTTATGAGATATCATGGAGAAGTGTTAACAGGGCCAAAAGTACTATACCTCCTCCTCAGGGAACTAGGTTAGTGCATTTTGTATGTTATGTGGAATAGTTATATCATGTTAGGCAGGATTATTACTTTGTTATCATCTTTATTTGGAAATTACGTATGATTTAAAGAGGTACATGTGGGCCACTAGTTGACTAGGGTTGCACCTGTGATGATTAATATTACTTGCCAATTTGACTGGCTAGAAGACTGGGTCTTCTCCAGCTCTTAGGCTGGAACTATCCTCTCAGTTTTTCTGAGTCTCAGGCCTTTGTCCTCAGACTGGAACTATACCACCAGTTCTCCTGGGTCTCCGGCTTACAGATGGCATATCTTAGAACTTTCCATAACCTTCATAATTGTGTGAGGCAATTTCCTTACAATTAATCTCATATATCTATATATTTATATATTACATATGTATGTAATTAGGTCTGTTTCTTTGGAAAATCTGACTAATAATATCAGTTAGGCATCTAATAGTGCACAAATGTTGAATGAAAGCACACATTTTGCTGTTGCTCACACTTGAGAGGATTCTGCCTTTAAAGTTGCTGCTATGTGATCTTAGGCAAGATGCATAACCTTTGAAGCTTTATTTCTTGTTCATCTGAAAAATGCAGATAATATTACATATCTGATTTTTCTTGAGATTGAATGGAACATTCTATAAATTATAAAAATGAGAAATATGTAAAGCTCACCATGTGCCTGGCACATATTAAGAGTTCAATCGCTATTATTAAGCTTCAAAATATCCTCTTTACAAAAATTTTCTTTTGGAAGCTTTATCCTGCAATCTGTTTCCTCCATTTATTATAATTTTAATTTGGTAGCTTAGGTTTTAGATAAGTAGTTTAAGGACACAGTGAGTTTCTGAAGAACTATTTGACAATTGAACCTGCTGAAAAACCTTCTGTATAAATTAATATATGGCTGACCTATTTTCTTAATATATCAAGCAATTTAGTCTGATAATGACCAATACATGCAATTCTGACATGCACACATGTATACACAGGCACACATTTACTGAAACTCTACATTTACATCAATGGTAATAAATATTTATTTAATAAATAAATGACCATTATGTACTAATGTCTACTATATTGATCCCATATACTATCTCAATTTTTCCATTCTTGAGATTTACAAAGCATTCAATAAATATAATTTCCCTCAGCATACAATTGGAATATATTTTGTGATAGTTCTAAAATATGTAGAGCATTTCATCAAAATAATGAAAGCCAGGAACATCAGGAAAAGAAAAATAGGGCCACCATGCAGAGTTTATTTGTGTAAATCACAGATATCACAAGAAAATATAATATTTTCTTTGTCATATTTGACTTTTTAAAAAACTAAGCTTCATTCCCAGAGAGAATTTTCTCAAAAAAATACACTTGCCCCTTAAGAAGATAGATTATAAAACAGAAGTTTCAATGTGTAACTGTGTTCTTTCTGGGACTAAAACTTCACCCTCTTTCCATAATGGGGAGAATGTTTCCATTTCTTCAATATTTGCTTTGAATTTATGATGCTCTATTATTCTCTTGAAGGCTGTTCTTGATTATAAGAGTATTGATAACAATTTCCTCAAGTAGAGGTTTAGTCAAATAGAGTTTGCTTTCAGGAATCCTTTTTGAATTAAAGTAAATCATTAAAAAATCTTTATAGAAGCATTCACATGTCAGTGTTCCTTTTGGCTATAGAGAAATGTTATCAAACACTAAATAAGAGATACATTATTCATTTATGTGATAATTAAATGTATGAATTGCTAAAGTGATAAAATTGCTCTTGCAAATACATTTTCATGGAAATAAATGAAATAGCACAAATGTATTAATTTCTGATTGAAATGTAAGTTTTGTTATGGAAAGTTTAAAGATAGATTTGTATTTATTTTAATGACTTTCTTAGCTTGAGAAATAATACCACACCAAAACCAAGTTAATCTCTGAGAAATTAAAAGAAGCGAGATACATGCAAACTAAGATGAATATTTTTCACAGTAAGAACCTTACAGAATATATATGGCATTTCTGGAAAAAAAAAAAAAAATCAATGATTTACTCATGCCCTAAATGTGTACATGATTCATGCCTTAAAGTAAATTTTTGATAACTATCTAAATGAGACATACAGCTGTCATGCAATTGGAAATTGATTGGATTAAAACTTATTAATCAATTGTTATAGCCAACATAATTGATGGAAATTTTAATGAAAGAAAATACTACATACCCTTTAGATCTCCTACTATAAAGTTATCTGACATAGCATTCCCAGAGAATAGATGTGATAGAGCCAATCAACAAATATAAACACATAAAAAAATAAAAATATGAAAAATGGAAGGATTACAATGAAACAATAGTTAAATGTATTCAATTATGACATAAGTGCTTTATGATAAAACTGTAATAAATATTCATTACACTTATAAGAGAGGTGCTTTATGATAGAGATGCTCCTTATTATGATCTCTTCCATGATCGGCTGAATAATACCTACAGAAATACATACTTAGGTCCCTGAATGCCACTTTCTGGTTGGAGTATCTTTGTTTATAAACTAAGTAAAATGAAAGATTGAATTTGACAAATACACACTGAAGGGAAATCGAACAAATTGATAAAAAGAAAATATATATTTAAGTATACATAGTGTAGTAAAATATTTCATTACTAATATCACTACAATTCCCATAATTGTGGTTATGTTCCCAGAAATGACAAAAATGAAATATATAAAATAAATTCATAAATTATAGGTAGGCAAAAGCACAGTATTTTATCAGTTTTTCCTTATTGAATAAAATAGAAATATTTGACAAAGGCACAACCTAGAACATATGTGCAAAATATGAACAATTTTTAAATCCATAGAATATAATACATTTATAGGAGTACAATATATTAGCTTCTCAATTTTTTAAAGTTTGACATTTTATGTAATACATTTGAAAAATAGATGAGAAAAAAGATCATTCAGCTCTTGAGGTTTCTGCACTTACATTGCTCTGAAAGTATATAAATATTCTACCTACTTAAAAAAAAAATTGTAGCTATTGAAAATGGTGGCTTAATGCAAGAAAGATTAGTGAACCCAGATGCAATCAAATGGCATTGTTCTTTAGTTAAATAGTACAAGGTCGACGAGTACATTATTATATTTATTTATTTAAGCAATATGTATAACTAAACACATAAACAAATGCATTAAAAGTTTTATGAATTATAAACTAAAAGTTCATGTAATATAGTGATGCATATTAGTTTTCCTTTAAAAACATCTTTAGTATATTTGAATATTTATTTATCTATATTCTTTCAGATAAAATATTCCTCTCTCATAAAGTAAAACTTATACATATTGAAATATCTTTAAAATATCCATTTTTAAAGTTGTAGTTATCTCATGTTACTATTCGTGAGTATTACTTCTTGCTCATGCTATATAGTAGAAAAATATTTCCTCTCATTTGCTTTTCTTTTACATTGGAAAACTCAGAAATACCAGCGGAGACTTCATTAGCTTATTCAGTGACAGTATCTGATTTAGCGATAGTTGAGTATATGATTGAAAAATGTTCATATGCTTTTTTTTAAACAGGGCTTTTTGTATAATTCTTTTGCAGTCACATCATTAGTAAAGTTTTGACCACCTATATAATTGTATATCACTGCTTATAAATGGCTTTATTGTCCTTGCTTGAAATCCAAATTTGAGAGTTTAATTTTGACTTTATTCTGTGTTAAAAATCTATGTGTATGAAAGATTAGAGACAGTTCAGTTTGATAATGCTGACTTTATTTTGAATTAAATTTTATTTAAACATTATTTAAATTTTTAATTTTGTTTTTAATTTTATTTAAATTTTTAATTTTATTAAAATTTTAATTTAAATTTTCCTTGAGTAGCTAAGCTTTCATAAGAAAACATGTTAAATGTCAACCTAAATATTTAGAGAAACATTTTCAAAATTCTTTTACCAGACATGTGAGGGAGATAAAAAGACTCCTATGGCTAAATAGTATTTTTCTTCATGATTATGTGTTTTCTCTTCTGGAAGAAGATTTTACTTGGCCTTTATTTATTTGTTTTTATTTTTTGGAGGCAGAGTCTCACTTTGTTGCCAAGACTGGAGTGCAGTGGCACAATCTCAGCTCACTACAACCTCCTTCTGCATTCAAGTGATTCTTTTGCCTCAGCTTCCCAAGTAGCTGGGATTACAGGCATGCACCACCACCTCCGGCTAGTTTTTTGTATTTTTAGTGTAGACGGGGTTTCAACATGTTGCCCAGGCTAGTCTCAAACTCCTGAGCTCAGGCAAATCCAGCCACCTTGGCTTCCCAAAGTGCTGGGATTACAGGCGTGAGCCACTGTGCCTGGCCTGGTCTTTCTTACTAAACCTTTTTCTGTTCTTTCCCAAACCATTGGAAGGCTTGCCTTTTAACTTACTTATTTACTTATTTATTGATTGATTGATTGATTTGACTTTTGCCAGATCTGAGAAGCAGCTTCATAATGATTGTGTCAGCTGTTTCTTCTGCTCCTGCATAAGCTTTCTTATGCTTTTCCATTAGTTTTCCTTTAAAAATTAACATGTTTCCCTATGGGTGGGGAGTTGGGGAGAGATAGCAAGGGGGAGATGCCAGATGTAGGTGATGGGGAAGAAGGCAGCAAATCACACTGCCACATGTGTACCTATGCAACAATCTGACATGTTCTTCACATGTACCTCAAAACCTAAAATGCAATAAAATAAATGGAAAAAAAAAGTCTCAATGGATACATGACAAAATTATTTAAAAAGCAATATATTTCTTAGTAATAAGTGAATCTTCAATAAAATTCACTTTTATATTAAAAAGAAAATTAACATCTTTCATATATTTGAATATTTATTTACCTATTTTTTTCAGGTAAAATATCTCTCTTTCATAAAGTAAATTTATAGCTACATATGAAAATATCTTTAAAATATCGATTTTTAAAGTGGATAAAGTATAAGTTGTAGTTATCTCATGTTACTGGTAAGAGAACATTATTTTTTGTTGGTAAGTGAATATTATCTGGTAATAATGAACATTATTACTCAAACAGCAAATCTCAAAAGACAGTGCTTTTTCAACCTGGATTGCAGAATGAGAAGATAGGGTTTGGAGCAGAGCCACAAACCAGCCCACAGTCTATATATAACGTGTACAAGAAATAAAGTTTACCCTCATAAACCCCCTGAGATTCTACAAGTTGTTAGTTACACAGCATAACCCAATAAAGGTTAATTGAATATTGCTAATGCCTACAAAGCTATGTTTCCATTTCCAGTGGATGTTTCTGCTCTTATTTTGCACTACTACATATCTTGGAAAATATTTCCTCTTTCAGTGGGTAGCACTGCGTCTTCCAGGTACATGATTTCTAACTCTCCTGCCATATCGCATCAGGTAATTACATTATTTCAACAATATTTTCTCATTTCCTTCTGTATTAGTCTGTTTTCATGCTGCTATGAAGAAATACCTGAGACTAGATAATTTATAAAGGAAAAAGGTTTAATCGACTCACAGTTCTGCGTGGCTCGGGAGGCCTCAGGAAACTTACGGTCATGGCGGAAGGCAACTCTTCTCAGGGGCGGCTGGAGGGAGAATGAGGGCTAGCAGGGGAAGTGCTGACGCTTATAAATCAGATCTTTTGAGACTCACTCATTACCACGAGAACAGCACAGGCAAAACCACTCCCCTCTGATTCAATTGCTTCCATCTGGTCCTGCCCTTGACATGTGGGGTTTATTACAACTTAAGATGAGATTTAGGTGGGGAAGCAGAGCCAAACCATATCACCTTCTAAGCACTTCTATTGCAATCTCCCTTGCAATACCACTGGGCACGGTCTTACCAGATTGGCAGCATCGTGGTTCACATGTTTCATTGTGTCATTGAATACCAGAATCTACTCAAATGCACCTCCAATACCACAGATTTTTCTATTCTATGGGTCAAATCATCTGCGAACTCTCTAGTATACCAAAACTGTCTCTATTGCTTTCCAGAATTGGAGATATATATCTTTTCCCATGATAACATAATTTACTTTTAGCAATTCAGTTGTATCTATTTATGTTGTCACTTTTCTAACTACTTCTACTTCTGCTACAGAGGAATAATAAATAACACATCTAAATGATAAAACATCATTCTGTGCTTAGAATTTTCCCCAAATGTTTGCAAGTAAGAGGTCATATAAGTGGTCTAAATCTGTTGACTTTCATAGCATACAACTAATAAGTATTTTCTAAATGCTGATAAACATTTTAATGCAATGTTTTAAAACCATCAAGCTTTATACATATAATGTTTATTAAAAATTATAGAAATAATTACCATTTTCTTCTCTATTAATAATGTATTTTTGAAGACTAAATTTTAAAAAATAACTAATACTTTATATGAATTAACTTAATCCTGATTCTCCCATCACAACATAAGAATTCTAAGAGGAATCAAAAAGTTATGTCAAATTTTGGACCTGGGTCATAGTGAAACTTATATCTACAATGCTGAGCATACAATGTCCAAACCCAAGTATAAAATATTTCTTAGTCCATAATATTCTAATTTCTTTTCTTATCCATAGAATTATATGACAATTCATATGCACATAAAAAAAACCTGTGCTATGTATAATGAAATTCTGAAATTTTAGATCTAATACCTTAAATTGCATTGCATTTAATGTTAATTACCAAATTGGAAATGGAATTCTGAAATAAAAATAAAATGAAAGTAAATTGGGTTACAATATATAAGTAGGGTAATTTTTGTTTTGGCTTACAATGAAACCTAAGAGAACACAGAACCTAAGAGAAAACTAGGTGAAAGTAATGATAAGCTTCAGAACTTAACTCTTATGAATCCAAAGTAAGTTGATAGCGTTTGCTTGATCTTAAAATTAGTGAGTAATCTAATAGCTAAATATCTTTCTTTTTAATGAAAAAGTATTTAAAATACACCATGGAATACTATGCAGCCGTAAAAAATGATGAGTTAGTGTCCTTTGTGGGGACATGGATGAATCTGGAAACCATCATTCTCAGCAAACTGACACAAGAGCAGAAAATCAAACACTGCATGTTCTCGCTCATATGCCGGTGTTGAACAACGAGTACATATGGACACAGGGAGGGGAGCATCACACACTGGGTTCCGTTGAGGGAGTAATTGGGGAGGGACAATGGGGAATAGGGAGGTTAGGAAGGGATAACATGGGGAGAAATGCCAGATATAGGTGATGGGGGGAATGGAGGCAACAAACCACATTGCCATGTATGTACCTATGCAACAATCCTGCATGTTCTATGTTCTGTACATGTACCCCAGAACCTAAAGTGAAATAATATGTATATAGATACACACACACACACACACACACACACACACACACACACACATATATATATATATATATATAAACACAGACTCTAGAACCAGGAAAAAAGAATAACTAACTTGTTGAATAAATGTTAATCCCCACCAAAAAAATGTTTAAACTTTTACATTAGTGTGTCCTGGACAGATCCAGGAAAAATGAATTTAAAAATGCCTGCATATAAAATTTTCAAAAAATTTGAACATATGGTTAAAAACAAAGAAAAAAAGACTTTTTCATACAGATTATTATAAGCACCAATAACAAAGGTTTGTAAACATGTTGATTATTTTTGGTTTAAAATATGTTATATGGACAGATACTAAAAAGCTTTGTGTAAAATAAGTAAATGATAGCAGATGGAAATTGTACAATATTTTTAGTCTTTTATGACATTAACATTTTTTGCTTTGTAATAGCATTATATAATATTCCGTTTCCACTATTTTATCTTCAAGAATATAAAAATAACTTCTTTGTTAAGATATTTTGCAAGCAATCTCAAATGCTTTATGAATGAGAAAAGCGTATTATGGGTCTGTAGTTAAATTCAACTTTTTGTTGGCTTGTTGGTTTGTATTAATAAATATTTCTGAGCATCGTACTAAGTTTTGGAATGTGTTACCCATTTAATTACTTTTATTTTAAATCATTTTATACTGCATTACAAGTTTCATAGTTATCTTTTATAATCTAATACATTGTTTTTGTTTTAGTAGAATGAATATAAGCTATCTGAATAAAAGATGTTTTTATTTCTTAAATCAGAATTTTTCTTGTGAAATAAAACAGAAGAGAAAAATCAGCAGCATAAAATAAACAAATAAATAAATCAATATAAATTCCTACATTAAGCCTGTTCTTATTTTAATCAGTATCTTTGGTCTTATTGCTATTAGAGAAGAAAATAAGTAACAGTCATAGTTCCAAAAACACAGTGCATGTCGCAGCTGCTGTAGCGTAACACAGTGGGCAAGAGCACAGACTTTATTGATAAGAAACTTAAATTTAAGTTCTCACTTTGCCAATTACTTGCTATGGGGCCTTGGGTTAGTTGCTTAATTTTTATAAGCCTTAAGATCTTCATTAGTAAAATAGTGATGATTATATATAACCCAGCATACTGTGAGGATTAAATGAAAAGTGATATGTAGATGAGATTAGCACTGAAAACAATAGTAAATAATAGTTGTTCTATTGAAATTATTGTTATTCCCACTATTAGAGAAGTGACAGGTGGTCCAAAAACGGTCCTGGGTTGAGAAACGTCACTTCTTCCAAGATTCAGAATTAGTTGAGTAAAAAACCAAGAAAGACTGTTTTGCTACATAGTATTAAATGGGCCAGGACTTCCTCTATTACTTCCTTTTTTCTGGTGATCTCATGGGTAATGTCACCAGAACAATGGATTCCTCTCAAAACAAACCACTACGGGGCAGAAAAAAACTGTGCTCTGGCCTAATAGTTCACATAATTATTACTACTTATATCTGAGTTTTAAAAACATGTTCAGTTATTCATAGCTGTAATATTTAAATATTAATCTAATATTAAAATCCACAAATATAATGATTTTTAATTTAATTTATTTATGTATTTAAATTTATTTATTCATTAATTTTTTAGATGGACTCTCACTCTGTCACCCAGGCTGGACACGATTTCTGCTCACTGAGACTTCCGCCTCCCAGGTTCAAGTGATTCTCCTGCCTCAGCCCCACGAGTAGCTGACATACAGGCGTGCATCACTATGCCTGGCTAGTTTTATTGCAGTTTTATTAGAGATGGGATTTCACCATGTTGGTCAGGCTGATCTTGACCTCCTGACTTCAAATGATCCACCCACCTCAGACTCTCAGTGTGCTGGGTTTACAGGTGTGAACCTGGATCCAGCCAAGAATTTTTGTTATACATGTGAAAAACATATGTTTAAAATGAAATATTAAAATCCTTTTTAACTTTCATTATTGTGAGAAGTTTTAGAAGTACAATTCTAGCATATCTACCTATTAAAACAGACATACACATATTACTATTTGAGTTACTCAAATAGTAATAGCTCTATTTGTTGTGTGCTTAACTTGAGGCAACAATTACTGAATCGCTATTCAATCATTTTTTAAAACTTTGGGACACAATATTATTCTCATTTTTTAATTAAGGAAACTATTATGTAAAGGTTGTTGCTGTAATATTTCTACAATAATAATATTAAAGTAATAGCTTTTTGAGAAATCTCTGAAGTCAGTAATTAATCCTCAGGTGTATTTTTAGCTCCTAAAATGTGATTTGATTTTTTTGGTTAGTGCCTTCTTATTCTGTATCTCTTTTAACATCTCACATCTAATTTTGGAATAATATAAATAGTTCAGCTTATTAGAGAAAGTGCTAACATGTCAAGTCCACACTTCGTCTCTCATTTAAGGATCCAAAATGCCACAGTAGATAAAGTAGTAATATCACCAGTACAAAAAACACAAACACCGCCCCAGTCTCTCTCGTGTATTATCTATTGTCTCCTTTATTGTTCTAAGAGATAATATCTGAAATCGTGGTCATCTGAAGTGAACTTAACTTTTTTTTTTTTTTTTTTTTATAATCAGATTCTCTCTTTGTCGCCAGGTGCCAGGCTGCAGTGCAGTGGTGCGATATCAGCTCACCTCAACCTCCGCCTCCCAGGTTCAAGCAATTCTCCTGCCTCAGCCATCTGAGTAGCTGGGACTACAGGCACACGCCACCACGCTCGGCTAATTTTTGTATTTTTAGTAGAGACGGGGTTTCACCATGTTTGCCAGGATGGTCTCTATCTATTGACCTCGTGATCTGCCCGTCTCAGCCCCACAAAGTTCAGGGATTACAGGCGTGAGCCACCGTGCCAGGCCGTGAACTTACATCTTCAAGTTGAAGGTACCTCTTGTCTCTTTCCATCTGCATTGCTTCTGTTCCTCCTCTCCTTCTCTGCCCTTCACATTCCACATTAAACCCATTATTAAAGTAATGGTTAATAATAAGTTTAAGAAATAGGTCTAATGTTGAATATATCAATCCATTAGCAAATTAAAATTCAAAATCCTTTAGTAAATATTTATAAAGTTGTATATTGTTAGATATATTGTATCTACTTTAATTAGTTAATTGGGGAAGAAGGTTGATGGTAGAAGGTAGCAAGGAAGGGAAGGATTACCAAGAAGCAGCTTGAAAACTGGTTCTCCTTGGAGATATGCATATGTGTATGTATACATTCACATACAGCTCTCCAAGGTTAATGGATTTGAGAGTGTACTTCATTTATATCAAAAATATTTTAAGCAGCTTGTAGAATATAGATTGATCTGTCAAATTATCAGCCCAATAAGACTAAGCTGTCCTTGTAAACACTGATGCCAACAGTTCCTCATCACCCTATCAAATATATCCCAACCTTGTCAGACATTCATTTTGTGGTCAACAAAAAAATGGAAGTTAAGCATGGAAGTCTGAGAAGCTTTCAGGACTTGATAAGAAAGGTCTTTTAAAATAGTTCTCCAGAGAGGCCTTCATTGGAACTGGGATGATAATATCAACTTATTGAATGACTCTGTCTCCAAAATATCGTCAGGGATAATTATTCATTGTGCACATTTACCATTCAGTAGCAAATAAATAAAAAGAAGTGTATGAATAAAAAGAAAAGAAAAAGAAATGCAGTCTTGCTGATTTACTTTGTATTTCTGGCCTCCAGAACTGTAAGATAATACACTTGTGTTGTTTTAAGTAACTAAGTTTGTGGTAATTTGTTACAGCAGTCATAGAAAAAAAACAACTTAAAATTAAATTTTGGCTACTTTCTATAGACATGACTTTAGAAAACTGATTACCACTCAGCAGAAATTATTTTATAACACATATTTTCATGTACTCTAAAACAGAATTGTCTTTCAGAGATTTCATTTAAAAAAACATTAAAAGATTAAAGTGCGGAAAAGCGTAATTTTTATGAATAGAATTTTTCAAAATATATATGAAGTTAATATTCAAATATTAACTTCAACATATAAATTCTCTGCAAAATAAATCATTGATTTAGTGTAATATTTATTTTTAAAGACAATAAATGTCCTGGGGAAAAAGTATGAAGAGATAGCAAGATAATCTAGGCTCTGTTGGATTGAAAAGTGTATTATAAATCTACATTAATTAAAAAAAATCTGTGGAAGTGAAAACATAAATAAGGTAATAAAGATTTATACAGTATACAATTAGACCTAATTATATCTTTAAAAACAAGATAAGTTTTCAACAAAGCACTGACTATCCTGTAATTGGTAGTGTAACCACTGGCTGAAAATTTGGAGAAAATCCTTAAACTTCCACTCTTCTCTCATCAAAAGCGTTAAAATAAATTTAGGTGGATTCCACAGGTGATTGTAAGGAAAAAAAGGAAACTAAGTCAGAAAAGCCCAGAATATAATGGAGAACACTTCATTTCCATTATTTCCAGGAGAACATTTCATTTATTAAATATTGGGGGAATTACATATTCCTTTAGATATTCTGGAGAAATCACAGTGACATACAAAGTTTTAAAAATGGGCATCAATGACCTAGAAATTCCACAAATATGAATTTCTGCATGGAAGTTATTGAACAAGTGATCAAAAGTGCAAGTGCAAAGTTATTTATTGAAGCATTACTTATAGAAGAAAGAGAACTGATTAAATATAACATGCAATATAAAATATGTAGTAGAAAGATGCGTATCAGTTGAAATTATTAAATATATATATGCATATGGCAATGGCACAGAGGTATACTTAAAACATCCTAATGTATAACTAAGGTTTAAAAAGTGAGAAATGATGGCAATATAGAGTTTAATTTTGAAGGCATGAAAATAGTGTGAATTTAAATTTTGATGATGGTTGCATAAGTTTGTGAATATATAAAATAACCTTAAATCGTACACCTTAAAAGGGTTACTTTTATGGTCTATGAAGTATATCTCAATACAGATATTTTAAAATATAGATATATCATTATTTGAATGTGGTGTGTACATGTGTTTATGTATATATGCAGTTGGTAAGATTAATGTGATTTTTTTGTTATCCTTTATCTGCTTCATCGAAGAACACTGACTTTGATATTTATAGACTTCGTGATTATATTTATCAAATAATGAGTTTCTAAACAGCTAGAGGCATAATTATAATGATAATTTTCCAATGCTAATGGTTATAAAAATTAGTAAAGAATAAGTTGTGCCTTTATCTAAATATATAATAAATTGCAAGCATCTACTATTAACAGCAGTGTGTACTGCATGAGGTGGCTCACACCTGTAATCCCAGCACTTTGGGAGGCCGAGACAGGTAGACCACTTAAGGCCAGGAGATTGAGTCTGGCCAACACCCTGAAACCCCATCTCTACCAAAGCTAGAAAAATTACACAGACATGGTGGTGCCTTGAGAAACTATACTTGAAATTGAACCATTAGATAATTAAGATTGAATTGTTAGATAAATACTGTTCTCTCTCAACTCACCTTATATTAATCAGTGTTCCCTAGAGGGAGAGAACTAATAGGATGGATAGATAGATAGATAGATAGATAGAGAGGAGTGTATTAATAACTCACACAGTCACCAGGTCCCACAATAGGCCATATGCAAGCTGAGGAGCAAAGAGAGCCAATCCGAGTCCCAAAACTGAAGAACTTGGAGTCCAATGTTAGAAGGCAGAAGGCATCCAGCAAGAAGGAAAGATGTAGGCTGGGAGATTAGGCCAGTCTAGTCATTTCACGTTTTTCTGCCTACTTTATATTCCAGCAGCACTGGCTGCTAATTAGATAATGTCCACCCAGATTATGGGTAGTCTGCCTCTCCCAGTCCACTGACTTAAAATGTTAATCTTTGGCAACACCCTCACAGACACACCCAGTATCAATACTTTGCCTCCTTCAATCCAATCAAGTTGACACTCAGTGTTAACCATCACACACCTTAATTCTATTCTCTAATTATATACTTGAATGTTTTTCAGGACATTCAGGTCAAATGAGAATGAAAAAATAAGCTTTCATTGTGTAACATCACCCAGTGATTTACCACATGACTTTTTAATCACTCTGCTTACTTGAAAACAAAACAAACCCAAAAACCTGACCACTGTTATCATAATAAATAGACAATGTTTCATAAAGAGGATAATAAAATGAAGCAGTAAACAGGTTTCAAATTCTCTATATGCTACCCTATAGCTAGAAGAGAAGCTCCCTAATGTTAGCTATTGCTGTAAATAACCTCTGCCCATTCTGTTGACTATTACTGAAGCTCACTAGGGAATGTTTCTAACAAGGTGCCATATGCTGTTCTCCTTTATATTACACGCTAGAGCATAGAAGCAATATATCCCATTCTGTTAAAAAATACATGAAAATTTATTGAAGTAGAATTTACTGTATCCTTTGGTTTAAATCAAATTTATGAGATGTCCCAAACTGGCTAACTACTTTGGAAAATATGAGAAAAAGTTCTCATTTTTTTTTTTTTTTTTTTCTGGAGAGGTCAACTTATTCCAGTTTGAGATACCTCTCATGCTCTTTCTTAGCAACAGGGACTTGATTGTTCATTACCATAATTGGATGCATCCTTCAAGTCTTAAAGGGGACTTTGATACACTGAAATTTTAACTCTGACTCCACATTAGAAAAAAAAAGTGAATTACTGATCATTTAATTTAGTTTTTTTAAAAAGTTATGTGTCTTAGCTGGGCATGGTGGCGTGTGCCTGTAATCCCAGCTACTCAGGAGGCTGAGGCAGGAGAATTGCCTGAACCTAGGAGGCAGAGGTTGCGGTGAGCCGAGATCGCGCCATTGCACTCCAGCCTGGGTAACAAGAGTGAAACTCTGTCTCAAAAAAAAAAAAAAAAAAAAAGTTATGTGTCATACAGAGGATTAAGGATATTGAAAATGTCTGTTTTTGATAACAAATTTCTTCATTTCTTTAAAATGGAAATCACAGAGAAAGTAATTCTGAAATGAAAAATTAAGACTTAGAAACAAAAGGTCATACACAGTTAACCTCTATTATCTCCAACAACTCACAAACCATATTAGTCTTGAGAATGATCAAATAAAATTTAGCAAATTACATAAATATGGGGTAAGAAAGACATATCTATTACTAATAAAAATAGAAAATGGACTGAATTTTAACTCACATATTTTCAGCATTAATGCCAGTCATTACAGGTATTTGTTTGAGAGAAATCACATATATATATATATTTTTTTAATTAATTAATTAATTTTTATTGCATTTTTGGTTTTGGGGTACATGTGAAGAACATGCAAGTTTGTTGCATAGGTACACATGTGGCAGTGTGATTTGCTGCCTTCCTCCCCTTCACCTATATCTGGCATTTCTCGCTTTTAAAGGTACAGAAACAGTCACTGCATTGGCAAGCATTGTGATAATGTGGAAACGTTACCACTTGCAGACAACAGAGTTTAATTTCAACTCTAAACTGAGACCTTGAAAGAAAAAAATTCACTGGGTTTTGTTATTTTAAAGAAATTAGGAATATAAAAAATAATTTCAAGACTTCTTGACCTTTAGTATTCTTTGATTTTAAATTGTGTGTATTTATATGCAGTATTTCATGATACAATTGATAACTAAACATTTATGGTGATCATTTTTCCAACATCATGACAAAGGATGGCATTAGTTGAGAAAATTTTCCACATTAGTATAAGTATTTAGATATTTACTTAAAACTGATACTTAAATATCATTAGTATCAGTATTTAGATATTTACTTAAAACTGATACTTAAATATCAGTTTTAAGTATCAGTTTTAAGTAAATATCTAAATACTTTTACTAATGTAGAGAATAAGGTAAGACATAATCGAGAATATAAAGTATTGTTACATATGTGAGCATACTAAGCACTCAAATGTGTATTAAATGAATATATAATCAAATGATATATTTTTAAAAAGAAAGACAGAATGAGAACATGGTTGTGTAGATCAAATTTGAAACAGCTTTAATGTCATGGGGGGAAAAATGCTTAAGGTGAAGAAAGTAGGAAACAGATGGAAAATAGAAATGTATATATTAAAAAGAAAAGACTGTGCCAAAAACGGTTTGGAGCTTTTAGATGTTATCTCATTTAATCCTCACAAAAATACTTCAAAATAACCTGCATATCAATCTTACCCTTTCACTTAAAGGAAATTAAAAATCAGACAATACAAAGGCCCTTTTTTATTTGTTCAGAATATGTAGAACAAGAAAGGCATGTTTCCTTATGAGCCCAAATTGATATTATGTGGAATAACCTTAAGAAAGAGTTCCTTTTCAACTTTCATTGTACCTCCTTTTTTCCTTTCAATACAAATTTCCCTCTGAAAAGGCAATTTCAAAAATACTAGTAAAGACAAACAGGTGCACATATGAGTTCAGACAGAGAACCTATGAGCTTTTAATAAATTCGTTGAAGATTAAGCCAATTTTCATTCTGGACAGGAACGATATGACATGACCATGTTCTGGTTCGTGTTACTGTGCGCCCAATAACTCCAGAACCTTTTCAGAGAAGGTCAGTGGAAGCAGATGATCTACATTAATGGTTGCAAATGAAGGGGTATGAGAAGAACCTGTCCACAGCCTACTTTTATAAAGAAAGTTATATGGGAATACAGTATTGCCAATTGTCAATGGCTGCTTTTGCACCACAGAAACAGAACTGAGTAATTATTGCAGAAAACATATGGCCTGCATAGACTAAAATATTTACTATCTGGCCACTTACAGAAAAAGTTTATCAATCTGTACTGTAGATGCCTAGTCAGAAATGGTACACTCTCAGCTTGCTCATTTTCTCTTATTCTCTATCCCTTAAGGTTTACAGCATGTCATTGTAGAAGCACATAATTATTGTCTACTTGAATTTTTTTTTATTCCTGGAAAATTACCTATGAAAGATAATTTTTAAAAGAAATTGTTTTCTTTAACGTTTTCTTTTTGTTGTTTTTATAGTGCAGGAAGCCAAAAAAAAGCCTCTTATCAGAATGTAACTCTAACCAAAATATTTTTCTAACTTTGGCATCATACCAAGGAAAGACCTAAGATGTACAAATAGTTTTTTTGAGAAATGTTCATTTGTACTGCCATAGCAGTGTAACACCAAAAACCCATAACAATGCAGGGTTTGATGGCATTGTGTGACATAAATTTATTTGTGCTGTACATTAGTAAGCTTCCAGAGAAAATATAAAATGCAAATACATATGAGAATGAGTCCCAAAATCAGAATCCTTCCAATAATGGAGAAGCTATTATGAATTTTGAATGTGATAAAAGTTAATGTTAGAAGTGTATATTGTTTATATTTTAAACTAGAATCATCATTAAAGCAAACAGGAAAGAAACTGAATTATTAGAATTATTATTACTGCTATGTATATTACCTAAGGGAGTAGTGAAAGGCGTTCGTTTAACCAAATTCTAATTGTTACTTGCTTTTCTACATTGGATCTAAGGTCCAGTGTTTTACTACTGGTGGTAGTTTCTGATAACAGTAAATTTACAGTATAGAAAAGCAAAACCAATCCAAAATTGATATAGCTTTTCCTTTCACATTGAGCACTAATGGCTCAGTGGTTTTGTTTCTTCAGCAATTACATATTCATTCAATATTACTGCATCTGGTGTGTGTCAATATGTAAAATTCTGTTGATAAAAATTATATAAATGACCAAACTGTATAGATTAACTCAATGATGAACTGTAAAACTTTTTCCCAATATATATTCCAGATATTTATTATTTGGAAAAGATCAACTAATAGTGAAATCACAGTTGATTCTCACTTAGTAATTCTATCATTTAGGTGAGGTATTTAACATGTCTGGGTCTCAAATACCATGCTTTTCAAAAAATATTTGATTATCACCATAAAATCAATACTCTGGTCTTTGTAATGTTAGATATGAACTGGTAATTAAATCACAGTTCTTTTTATGTATTAATTTAGTATAATGATTAAACAATTTACCATGTCTGGGCCTTATCTAGTTAATAGCGGAAATTAGAATACCAATATTTAATTAATAAGAATTTGTGTGGTTTAAAAAATAATCAGTTGTTCTTAGTACATGATATGAAATAAACACTCAACAAAGTCATTTTTATCATGATTATCAATGATGAGAAACTATGAAAATTGATGATTGCCATTCTAACTGACATGAGATGGTATCTCAATGTGGTTTTGATTTGCATACCTCTAATGACCAGTGATGATGAGCATTTCCTCACATGTTTTTTGGCCTCATAAATGTCTTCTTTTGTAAAGTATCTGTTCATATCCTTCAAGAAAGATGCTAGAGAATGCGAAGAAAGAGCAATTCAAATTTTCCAAATTAGAGTAAGGAAGATAAGTTTCTTTGACTAGACAAATATATATTTTCAGCATAGTTCTTTCTTGACCTTTACAATTGAGTCTGGAGGATAAAAAATGTCACTGTCTTGGCCTCCCTTGTGTGTAAAGGTTGCCAATTGATACAGTTCCCAATGGAGAAAATCAGAAGCATGCTGCCTTTATCTTTACTTGTTTTTTCTTTCTTATAATAAAAGGGACAGACCTTGCCTTCCTATTTGTTCTTTTATAATCCCAATATTATATCTGAAGCATCAGCTACCATATCAAAGCTATAACAGAATATACATAAAGGACAAGAGAATTTCTGAGTACCACATCTAATTCTCTAAGCTACTAAGTCACCTACCTCCAGATACATAATGTATACAAAAATTAAGCATATGTTTAAATATCTGTAGGCTGAGTTTGTTCTTCTTAGTAGCTTCATTGTCTCTTAAGTGACATGATATTAAGTAAAATAGCATAATAAATAGTAAAAAGACAATCACAACTTATGGAAATAAAGAGCACACTTAGCATAATGCAAAATGCATTGGAAAGTCTGAAAAATAGAATAGAATAAGCAGAAGAAAGATGTCAGAGCTCAAAGACAAAGCTTTCAAATTAATCCAACCCATCAAAGTCATAGAAAAAATAATTAAAAAAAAATGAAACAAACCCTCCAAGAAATGTGGGACTATGTTAAATGTCCAAACCTAAGAATAATGTGTGTTTCCAAGGAAGAAGAGAAATCCAAATGTTTGAAAAACATATTTGAAGAAATAATTGAGGAAAACTTCCCTGGTCTTGCCAGAGAACCAAATACAAGAAGCTCAAACAACACCTGAAAAATTCATCACAGAAAGATTATCACCTAAGCACATAATGATCAAGTTATCTAAAGTTGAGATGAAGGAAAGAATCTTAAGAGCTATGAGGAAAAAGCATCAGGTAACCTATAAAAGAAAACCCATCAGAGTAACAGCAGATTTCTCAGCAGAAAACCTATAAGCTAGGGATGATTGGGGTCTTATTTTTAGCCTCCTTTAACAAAATATTTATCAGCCATAAATTTTGTATCCAGCAAAACAAAGCTTTACAAGTAAAAAAAAAAAAAAAAAAAAAAAAAAGATACAATCTTTTCCAGATAAACAAAGGCTCAGGGAATTTACCACTACCAAGCCAGCACTACAAGAACTGCTAAAAGAATCTCTAACTCTTGAAACAATTTATCAAAATACACCAAAACATAACCTCCTTAAAGCATAAATCTCATAGGACCTATAAAACAAAAGCACAATGTAAATTTTAAAAAGTAATTCAGGAAACATATAGCACAATAAATAGAACAGTTCTCAGATCTCAATACTAATGTTGACTATAAATGGCCTAACTGCTCCAATTAAAAAATACAGAATGGCAAAATAAATAAAAATTCAACAATCAAGTTTCTGCTGTCTTCAGCAGACTCACTCAACACATAAGGACTCAAATAAACTTAAGGTAAAGGTGTGGAAAAAAGATATTCCATGCAAATGGACACCAAAAGCAAGCAGGAATAGCTATTCATATATGAGATTAAAGAAATCTTAAAGCAATATCAACTAAAAAAGACCAAGAGGGACATTATTAATGATAAAAGGACTAGTTCAACAGAAAAATATTGCAATCCTAAATATATAGACATCTAACACTGGCGCTTCCAGATTTATAAAATTATTACTATAAGTTTTAAGAAATGAGTTAGATGACAACACAATAATAATAGAGGACTTCAGTACCTCACTGACAATACTAGACAGGTCATCAAGACAGAAATCAACAACAACAACAAAAAACAATGGACTTAAACTATACCCTAACAACAAATGGACTTAACAGATATTTACAGAATATTCTACCCAACAACTGCAGAGTATACATTGTATTCATCAGCATGTGACACATTCTCCAAGATAGACCAGATGATAGGTCACAAATCAAGTCTCAGTAAGTTTAATAAAATCAAATTTATATCAAGTACTCTCTCAGACTACAGTGGAATAAAATTTAAAAATGTACTCTAACAGGAACCCTCAAAACCATGCAAATACTTGGAAATTAAATAACTGGTTCTATATGATAGGTCAACAATAAAATGGGATGGAAATTAAAAAATTATTTGAACTGAATGACAGAACCTGTCAAAATAGTGACAGAACCTATCAAAATCTCTGGGATACAGCAAAAGCAGTGCTAAGAGGAAAGTTTATACTATTAAATGGCTACATCAAAAAGTCTGAAAGAGCACAAATAGACAATCTAAGGCCACACCTCACAAATCTGGAAAAACAAGAACAATCCAAACCCAAACACAGCAGAAGAGAATAAGTAACCAAGATCAGACCAGAATTAATGAAATTGAAACAAAAGGAATGCAGAACATAAACAAAATAGAATCTGTGCATTTGAAAAGATAAAAAAAATTCATAGACAATTAGCAAGATTAACCAAGAAAAAAACGTAAGATCCAAATAATCTCATTTAGAAACAAAACAGTAGATGTTACAACTGTATTAGCCAATTTTCATACTGCTATGAGGAAATAGCCAAGACTGGGTAATTTATAAAGGAAAAGAGGCTTAATTGACTCACAGTTCAACATGGCTGAGAAGCTCTCACAGTCATGGGAGACAACAAAGGAGGAGCAACAGCATGTCTTACATGGAGGCAGGTAAGAGGGGAACTGCCCTTTTATAAAGCCATCAGTTCTTATGAAACTTATTCACTATCACAAGAACAGCATGGGAAAATGTGACTCCCATGATTCAATGGCCTCTCACCAGGTCACTTTTATGACACACTGGGATTAGGGAAACTACAATTCAAGATGATATTTGTGTGGGGACACAGCCAAACTATATCATTTTACCCCTGGCTCCTCCCAAATCTCATATCCTCACATTACAAAACCAATCATACCTTCCCAACAGTCCCCAAAGTCTTAAATCAGTCTAGCCTTAATTCAAAAGTTCAAGTTCAAAGTCTCATCTAAGATAAGGCAAGTCCCTTCTTCTTATGAGCCTGTGAAATTAAAAACAAGTTAGTTGCTTTCTAGATAAAATTCAGATACAGATATTGGGTAAATACACTTGTTCCAAACAGGAGAAATGGGCCAAAATGAAGGGACTACAGGATCATGAAAGTCCAAAATCCAGCAGGGCAGTCAAATCTTAAAGCTCTAAAATGATCTTCTTTGACTCCACATCTCACATCCAGGTCATGCTGATGTAAGAGATGGGCTCCCATAGCCTTAGACGGCTCTACCACTCTGGCTTTGCAGGGTACAGTTCCCCTCCTGGATAATTTAATGGGCTGGTGTTGAATGTCTGTAGCTTTTCCAGGCAAACAATGCAAGCAGTCAAAGGATCTACCATTCTGGGATCAGGAGAATGGTGGCCCTCTTCTCACAGCTCCACTAGTCGGTGCTCTGCTGCAGACTCCATGTGGAACCTCTGATCCCACATTCTGCTTCTGCACTGCTCTAGCAGAGGTTCTCCATGAGGGATCCACCCCCCTAACACACCTCTGCCTGGACATCTAGGTGTATACATATTTCCACTGAAATCTAGGCAGAGGTTCCCAATCCACAATTCTTGATTTCTATGCACTGCAGGTGCCCAACACCATGTGTAAGCCACGAAGGCTTGGGACTTGCACCCTCTGAAGCAACTGCCTGAGATGTATGTTGGCTCCTTTTAATCGCAGCTGGGATGCAGGACACCAAGTTCCAAGGCTGCATAAAGCAGCAAGGCCCTGGGGCCTGCCCATGAAACCATGTTTTCCTCCCAGCCCTCTGTGCCTGTGATGGGAGGGACAACTGTGAAGACCGCTGATGTCCCCTGACAATAATTCTCCCCATTGTCTCAATAATTAACATTTGGCTCCTTGTTACTTATGCAAATTTGTGCAGCCTGCTTCAATTTCTTCTCAGAAAATGGGTTTTTCTTTTCTATTGCATGTGAGGCTGCAAATTTTCCACGCAGGTCACCTCTTGAACACTTGGTTGCTTAGAAATATCTTCTGCCAGATACCCTAAATTATCTTTCTCATGTTGAAAGTTTCACGGATGCCTAGGGCAGGGGCAAAATGCCTCCAAGGGCAAAATGCCTTTGCTAAAGCATAACAAGAGTCACCTTTATTCCAGTTCTCAAAAGTTCCTCATTTCTGTCTGAGACCATCTCAGCCTGGACCTTTTTGGTCAAAAGCATCCAGCCTCTAAGAAACTCCAAACTTTCCCATATCTTCCTGCCTTCTTCTGAGACCTCCAAACTGTTCCAACTTCTGCCTGTAACCCAGTGCGTAAGTCACTTCCACATTTTGGGGTATCTTAATAGCAGTACCCTACTCTACCAGTACTAATTTACTGTATTTGTCCATTTTCATACTGCTCTGAAAAAATACCTGAGACTGGTTAATTTATGCAGAAAAAAAGATTTAATAGACTCACAGTTACACATAGCTGTCATGTCATGTCAGAAGATGAAGGAGTAGCAAAGGCATCCTATGTGGTGACAGGCAAGAAAGTGTGTGCAAGAAATCTGGTTTCTCCCACAACACATGAGGATTATGGGAGGTGGGGGATAAATGATATCACAGAAATACAAAATATTATTCAGTGATACTGTGAACACCTTTATGCACATAAATTAGAAAATTTAGAGGTGATGGATAAATTCCTGGAAATATATAACCTTTCTATATTAAACCAGGAAGATAGAGAAACCCTGAACAGATCAATAGCAAGCTGTGAGTTTCAAATTGTAATAAAAAATTGCCAACAAAAGAAAGTCCAGGACCAGATAGATACACAGGTGAATTATATCAGACATTCAAAGAATTGGTACCAATATTATTGACACTATCCCACTAGATAGAGAAAGAGGAAATCCTCCCTAAATCATTCTATGAATCCAGTATTACCCTAATACAAAACCAGGGAAGGAGATAACAAAAAAAAAGAAAATCACAGACCAATATTCCTGATGAACACAGATGCAAAAATTCTCAATAAAATACTAGCAAACCAAATCCAACAGCATTTTAAAAAGATAATCCACCATGGTCAAACGTGTTTTACATGGGGGATGAAGAGATGATTTAACATCCATCCACAAGTTAATAAATGTGATACAGCACATAAACAGAAAAACGAAAACCACATGATCATCTCAATAGATGCAGAAAAAACATTTGACAAAATTCAGCATTGCTTTATAATTAACACCTCACCAAAATCAGCATAGAACGGACATACCTTAAGGTAATAAAAGCCATCTATGTCAAACCCACAGCCAATATCGTACTAAATGGGGAAAAGCTGAAAGCACCCCGCTTAGAACTGGAACAAGACAAGGATGCCTACTTTCACCACTTCTGTTCAACATAGTACTGGAAGTCATAACCGGAGCAACCAGAGAAGATAAAGAAATAAAAGGCATCCAGATTGGTAAGGAGGAAGCCAAACTGTCACTGTTTGCTGATGATATGACTGTATACAAAGAAAACTCTAAAGACTCATCCAAAAAGCTCCTAGACTGGTAGATAAATTCAGCAAAATTTCAGGATACAAAATTAGTGTACATATTAACAGCTCTGCTATACACCAGTACCAACCAAGCTGAGAGTCAATCAAGAACTCAATCCCTTTTACAATGGCTTCAAAAAATAATAATAAACACAAAATAAAATACTTAGGAATATACATAACCAAGGAGGTTAAAAACCTCTACAAAGACAACCAAACAACACTGATGAAATAAATTATAGATGACACAAAGAAGCGGAAACACAGTCCATGCTCATGAAAGGGTAGAATCAGTATTGTGAAAATGACCAAACAGCCAAAGGCAGTTTACAAACTCAGTGGAAGTTCTATGAACATACCACCATTATTTTTCACAGAACTAGAAAATACATAAAAAAACAAAAAGAGAGCTCCCACAGCCAAAGGAAGACTAAGCAAACAGAACAAATTTGGTGACATCCCATTACCTGACTTCAAACTATAAGTTGCTGTCACCAAAACAGCATTGTACTGGTGTGAAAATAGACACATAAACAAATGGAACAGAATACAGAACCCAGAAACAAAGCCCAATATTTACATCCACACATAGGAGAATAAAACTGGATCCTCATCTTTCACCTTATACAAAAATCAACTAAAAATAGATCCAAAACTTAAATCTAAGTCCTGAAACCATAAAAATTTTAGAAGATAATATTGGGAAAAAAAATCTTCTAGACATTGACTTAGGCAAAAATTTATTACCAAGAATCCAAAAGCAAATACAACAGAAACAAAGAGAAATAGATGGAACTTAAACTAAAAAGCTTCTGCACAGCCAAAGGAATAATCAGCAGAGTTAACAAACAACCCACATAGTGGGAGAAAATCTTCACAACCTATATGTCTGACAAATACTAATATCAAGAATCTACAAAGAACACAAACAAATCAGCAAAAATAAATAAATAAAAATAAATAAATAAATAAATAATTTAATCAAAAAGTGGGCTAAGGACACAAGCAATTCTCAAAAGAAAATGTGCAAGTGGCCAATGATCATATGGAAAAATACTCAACATCACTAATGATCAAGGCAATGCAAATCAAATTCACAATGTGATACCACCTTATTCTTGGAAGAATGGCCATAATCAAAAAAATAAAAAAACAGAAGATGTTGGCATGAATGTGGTGAAAAGGGAACACTTTACACTGCTGGTGAGAATGCAAAATAGTGCACTCACTATGGAAAACAGTGTGGAGATTCCTTAAAGAACTAAAAGTAGATCTACATTTGATAGAGCAATCACACTACTAGGTATCTACTTAGAGGAAAATAAGTCATTGCACAAAGACGATACTTGCACATGCATGCTTATAGCAGCACAATTTGCAATTATAGAAATATGGAACCAGCCCAAATGCCCAGCAGTCAAACATACCGTGGAATACTACTCAGCTATAAAATAGAATGAAATAATGGCATCCACAGCAACCTAGATGGAATTGGAGACTATTATTCAAGTGAAGTAATTCAGAAATGGAAAACCAGAAATTGTGTGTTCTCACTCATAAGTAGTAGCTAATCTTTGAGAACCGAAGTGACAAGAATAATAAAATGGACTTTGGGGATTTGAGGGAAAGGATGGGAAGCGGGTAAAGGGATAAAAATCTCACAGTGGGTACAGTGTACACTGCTTGGGTGATGGGTGCACCAAAATCTCAGATATCACCACTAAATAACTTATGTAATCGAGCACCACATGTTATCACAAAGCTATTGAAATAAAAAATAAATTTTAAAAAAAGAATGAGATCATGCCTTTTGCAGAGACATGAATAGAGCTGGAGGCCATTTTCCTTAGCAAACTAAAGCAGCAACAGAAAACCAAACACCACGTGTTCTAACTTATATGCGGGAGCTAAATTAGGACATATGGATATATAGAAGGGAACAATACACACTGAGACCTATCAAAGGGTGGAAGTTGGGAGGAGGGAGACAATCAGAAAAAATAAGTAACGGGTATCTGGGTCATGAAATAATCTATACAACAAACCCCCATGATGCAAGTTTACTTGTCTAACAAACCTGCACATTTATCCATGAACTTAAAATATTTTTAAAAAAAAGGTTATTGGCCGGGCGCGGTGGCTCACGCCTGTAATCCCAGCACTTTGGGAGGCCGAGGCGGGTGGATCATGAGGTCAAGAGATGGAGACCATCCTGGTCAACATGGTGAAACCCCGTCTCTACTAAAAATACAAAAAATCAGCTGGGCATGGTGGTGCGTGCCTGTAATCCCAGCTACTCAGGAGGCTGAGGCAGGAGAATTGCCTGAACCCAGGACACGGAGGTTGCGGTGAGCCGAGATTGCGCCATTACACTCCAGCCTGGGTAACAAGAGTGAAACTCCGTCTCAAAAAAAAAA
>NW_022436944.1:5508566-5516652 GCF_009761245.1 Sapajus apella | reverse complement strand
GGGGGAGAAAATATTCCCTGACCCCAGGACACGGAGGTTGCGGTGAGCCGAGATTCCCCCTTTCCCCCCAACCCGGGGAAAAAGAGTGAAACTCCGACTAAAAAAAAAAAAAAAAAAGGTTATTATTGTTTCCAATTTCAAAAAAGTACTGAACTTCATGTAGAGAAAACACTTTAAGTATGTTTGTTTCTTTAACATTCCAAATTAAAATGCAAAAATAAAGAAATGTGTGGAAATTCATGCAGTAAAAAAATATACATTTATAGGTGAGAAAATCAAGTTTCAGATTTTCATGTATAAATATTTAATGGAAAAAGAATCAACTATTAATAAGAAAAAAAGTAAGCCTAAGAATTTTAAAATCAAATATTTTGTACTTCAAATGTAAAAAAAAATAAAAAATAGAGATTTAATACATATGTTTAGTAGTTACTAAGTTGATACACATGCAAAGCATTCTGTAAATAAAGAAGTAAGTACAATAGTCTTTGATAATTATGATTACAATTAGGAATATAGATGTAAAGCTTGAACATATAAAACAGTATACATAAAAATAAACAATGGAAGAGATATGATTAGGTGTATGTGTACTAAGTACTACCAAATGGAAATAAATCGTGAAAGACAAGTTTACAGAAATTAAATGTTATATTGTTAATGATTTAAAAAAACAGAATATGTTAAATAACATAAATTTTAAAATCACAAAAATAAGAGACTATATACCAACAGAGAAAAAATGATAGCACAAATAAAACTGAATATGTAATAAAATATGCACCTGAATTGATATAAAGAAATCAGTCATATTAAAACTGGACTTCAGTTAAATTTACATGGCGGCAAAAATATTCTCTGACTCAATGAAAAAATAATACTGAATACTACTAGAAATTCATCTAAAGTAGAGCTACTTTAAATTACTGGCACTAACAGATAAATGAGTATTTAATTAATGCAATGAGCAATACCAAAGGCAAGAGTTGTTAACACTGAAAAAGTCAAAGCAGGAAAGTTTAAAAAACTTAAAGATGATCTATGGCATATTTTCATACCAAATATGGGGCATTAAAATATATAAATCCAACAGAGCTAACATATAAGAACATTTTGACAGAACTTTGCCTATCAGTTGTCAGAAGATCATAACATTAGAAAGATAAAATAATATAAGGCTGTGCAGTATGTAAACATCATAGATAATACATTAGGCCTAATAGATGTTGAAATTTGTACACTGAAAATAAAGAATCTCTGTTGTTTTAAACATAAACATTTTGCTGAGACAAAATTATAATCTTCAAAATGACAAAGATTACATATTTTTTCTCTGATAAAATGCAATATAATTTGAAATCAATAAATACAATATTAAAAATTCATAATAAAAATTCACATGGTAATGACAGGCAAGTATATTTGATGCTGTATGTGTGTTCATTACACAACTAGTTTATCAAAATGAGAATCAAAACTGAAATTGTAGAATATTTAGAATTGCAAAATACAAAGCTACGTGTGTAAAGTTTAATAAAATCTGAGCATATCAATAATCAGATGAAAATTCATTAACAGAAATTATAATATGAAAGAACAAAAATAAATACAATAAAATCAATAACAATTTAGAAAAGAGAGAAAAGTGATCTTAAGGACAGTAAGGAATGAAATAATGATTACAAAAGCAAATACTTTTTTGGAAGGTAACAAACTTGAACTAGCTAATAATATACAACTTAAATTAATAGACAAATAATAAAGAATTATAGAGAGTATTTTTACCATAAACTCAAAATTAACTCAACATCCATAATTATCAAGAAAAAATAAATAGAATAGCCAAATATGCAAATATAATTTTTTTAGAAAATTCAATTTAAATGTTTAAGAAACATTATAGAGAATTTTATATTTGCTGGTGTTATTAAGAGAATTCACTCATGCTTAACTAGGTAATATTTTATGTGCCTATTAGATATCAGAAATAATTAAATTATTGGAATTGATGAGAAAATGGTATATTCTCACATAATACTAGTGGTACCTCCACAGGTAACAATAGAGTAACATTCATTCAGAATTAAATTTTCATATACCCTTTGACCTAGAAAATTCACTTCGGGACTCTATCTCAAATTATTAAAAATGCTGTTATGTGATGAAATATAGGAAAATAATTTATTACAGTGCTATTTGTAGTGACTGTATACTGGGAACAAAGTAAGTGTAGATTAATAGAATAATGTTTTAATTAATTGTGTAATAGATACACACAGAGCATCATGTAGTTGTTTAATATGTCAGTGAATTAAATAGTCATTGACTAGATAAATGAACATGATTTCTTATTGAGAGAAAATTATAAAGCAGTATGTAATATCACATTATAATGAAGTATGTAATATCACACCTTGTTTTTTAAGACAATAACAATTTGTATTATTATGTGTATGCACACAATTTATATGAGGTTTCCATGTGTCAGTTTAAAATTAAATTGATAGGTTAATAAATATTATCTATAGATAACATATATGCATACTAATTAGAAATGTAAAAAGAATGAGATAGATCCATGTATACATTATTTGGAGATGTTCTAGGTATATTTTTAAATAAAAATAGCAGGTTGCAGATTTATGGTATTATATTTAAGCAGTAATCATGTTACCAACTAGGTTTTTTTAAAACCTTGTATATGAGCAAGAACAAATGTAAGAAATGATATATATAAGGCTCTTGTTGCACACAGATTTATATATACCAGATTGTTAAAAATGTTATATTTGATATGAGGGTACAGGAAGAGTGAAGATGGGAGTACAAAAATGGTTAGTTTTCTCATTATAAATGTTGGTATTGCTACAATGGTTAAAATGTAAATATTTGTAGTACCATTGTATGAATAATTCACAAGTCTTTATGGATTATGTTGAACATTATGTTAAATAAAAATATTGAAAATTTATGAATGAAATTACATGAGGGAGAAGTAAATGTTCGTTTAGTAAATCCAATTTAATTAAATTTAAGAAATGTCCTAGAGGCTTAATGATACTCAATTCAATATACTACTAGCTAACGATGTTTTATAACTTTTATTGTAAATCATATTTCATGGTTTATTGAAATTAGTCTGACAAATGTAACTTTTAAAGTTTGGAGCTTTAAAATATTGTGTAAGTTGTACTGAAGTTGTTTTCAGTTATCTCTTTACATAAAATTTGAGTAAAATTTTTCAGTTTACATTTAAATTAACAAGTAAGTTAGTGTATATAATTAGTCAAGACAGCATCTCTAAGTTTTAGAAAGTCAACTTCAATATTTGAATCTCCCTGACCTCATTATAACAGAAAATTCTATTATGTAAATAGACATCTTAATTTTATTGAATTTAGTGGCAATAGTTCTGATTTAGATGTGTAAAACATACTTGTGTGCTTCTAATATATTTTTACTGTGTGTCTGTCAAAAGCAAGCATTTAAAAAATCAAATCTTTTAAGTCACTTTTGCTAGAATGTTTCCATATTGACAAGATCTGATATTGCTAAGTTTAAATTACATTCTTAGAAAACACAATCACTAACAAGAGAGTTTACAGCATTTTAAATATTACTGATACTAAGACTAGCTTTTGATAAATAATTTTGATTCAGTTATTGTCTGGTAGAGGACTTTTGGCCCTGTTCCCCAGCCATGTGGAAAGGACCTAATTCCCGATAAGGAAGGCCCTTCCTCCCCCACAGGGAGGGTCCCTGATCTCACTCTATCCTGGCCCGGCCCAAGACCAGCAACCTTCCCGCCCAGTGGCCCACTGAACCAATCACCATCCGCCCCACCAGCTCTCCTGTAACCTCCCGTCCCACAAGCTCCCGCCCGGCAGGCTTCCTGCCCAGCAATCAACCTAGCCAATTACTACCTGCCAAGTCAGCTCTCCTACCGCCCCAGGCCCTTTGTCCCTATAAAGTCGACCGAACAAAGAAAGCGCGCGCGATTCTCCCTTCCCGCTTGAGTCGCCCGGAGATCCCAATAAAGTCGGTACCGGTCACCATGCGTCCTGCCTCGAGTCTATTGAGCGCCTGCCTCCGTGGGTCGGGGTCCCACAGCGGGGGTTGCACAGTTATGTTATTAAGAACCATTATTAAAAAGTATGATATAAACCTGAGATTTTTTCAAATATTTGAAGTGTTTAATATATGCACATAGCAATGCTTCTACTTAGAAGCCATGAAACTTAATAATTATAAAAATATAATAGTACTATTTTGTGATTAGATTAAGCATACGTTTAATGTTTAATAAAGATCTTTCAGTTTAACTTGCAAAGGTAGCTTTGAGCTTCAAATGAGAGTAAGTATTGAAGAGGATTTGAAATTGCTTTGCTTCTATGGATAAGCAAACAAGAAAACCATTCAATATATTTTTCTATAAAACTACTGAAACTGGTGGATGCATTAAGGCTTAATGAGTTGAATTTAAGAAGAATTCAAAGCTTTCTAGTTAACTGGGGAGTCACATTAGCAAAAGCTAAGGTAAATCATATCCAGGATGTAGATAGTTTGAGGAGTGTTTCTGCAACAGAAAAATGGATTTTGTATGGGTGAGGAGAAATCAGGAAATTCTAATAACAGTGTGGACAGTTAGGGCAGACTAAAATTGAATAGAGCTCTGAATGTAAAGCAAAACAAAACAAAAAAAAACAGATTAAAAAAACCCATTAACAAACATCTCAATTTTTCACTGTCTCCAGCTCCAAACTTTACAAATCAAATATCATTCAAGAAAGGAATAGAAATTTAACAATTTATTCAATCTTTTATATTATCATGGGGTTTGAATTCCTAGGCTCTTCAGAGTAGAAGCTAACTGCAAAGCAAAAACTCATGGAGATACTGCCCAACCACCTTCCAACTTAAACTCTGTCAAAATCAAAGCAGTTGGCTGCGAGTTAGTTTAACCAGAGATCAATTCAATACGAGGAAAGATGCAGGTCTGCCTCCAAATCAGCTGGACTCTTGTTTATGCCAATAATCCCCAAAACAAAAGGGATTACCCTATGTGGAATATTACTCCAGACTCCACTGTTCTTTTCTTCATTATGTCTTTAATGTAATAATGAAAACTACAAAATATATGAAATAAGCAAGAAAATATGGCCCAAAAGGAAGGGGGAAAACGCAACCAATTGGTAAGACTCACATTTGACCCAGGTTCTATCATGAGAAGCTATAGGAAGACAAACAAATTAAAACCAAAACAAGTTGAATATAGAAAATAGTAAAGATAAAAGCAGCAATCACTGAAGTTTTTTAAAAAAACAATTATAGAGGAAACCAACAAAACCCAACATTTTCCTCCAAAATAATCATTAAAATACTTAAACAGTTAATGAGGATAAATAAGGAAAAAGAAAATGCAAATTATCAACATCATGAATAAAGAGAGGATTCCACTGTACATTAAGAAGGATAACTGTATGATATTATGAACACCTTTATACCAATAAATTCAACAACTAAGTTTAAATAGACAAATTACTTCAAAAACGCCGTTTACTAAATCACACAGAAGATAGGCTAGAAAGGCAGAAAAATCCTGTATCTAAAACAAATTAAATTAATTATGAGACAGCATTCCACACAGAAAACTAAAGGCTCACATGATTATCTGTTGATCACATGAACATTAAAAAGTACCAATTTTTATAAAATTATTCCAGATAATTAAAGAAGAAATAATACTAGACATCTCGTTCCATGGCCAAATTAACCATCTTAATAAAACTTGACAATGATATTATATAAAACCACAGATCAACAAAATCATGAACATTAAAGCATAAATTCTTTACAAAATATTAGCAAATCTCAGTAAGCAATATGAAAAATACATAATACACCATGATTAAGTGTGATATAAAACAAAGAAATTAGCATTCAAGAAAGGAATAGAAATTTAATAATTTATTCAATCTTTCATATAATCATGAGGTTTGAATTTGAATCTCAGCTCACTGCAACCTCTGCCGGGTTCAAGTGATTCTCCCTGCCTTGGTCTCATGAGTATCTGGGACTACAGGTGTGCATTTCCACATCCAGGTAATTTTTATAGTGTTAGTAGAGAGGGGGTTTCTCTATGTTGGCCACGATGGTCTAGATCTCTTGATCTCGTGACCTGCCTTCCTCAGCCTCCCAAAGTGCTGGGATTACAAGCCTGAGCCACTGTGCCTTACCTGAAACCATGATTTTTTAATATAAAAATTTTACCAGAATCACAAAACAAATTCTAAAAATAATAATTTAATTTAGTGAGGCTACAGTATATACTCTAAATCAATGTAATGTGGAGACAATGTTTTCATAAAATATTTTAGGAACAAAAGGATATCCATGAAAAAGAAGCCGCAATTCTGGGCCTAATGATAGAAAAAATACTTAGAAGTTAAATTTGGCCAAATTTAAAAGGTAAGATCATAAATCTATTCAAAGAATACAAAGGAGATTTTTGAGATCTTCCAAGTAGGCAAATATTTTAGAGACACAAAGCAAAAAGCAACATCTATAAATAAAAATAAAAGATTAGTAAACTAAAAGCCTTGTGCTCATCAGTTCACTATTAAAATGATTACCTGAGGAGGATCCAAAATGGCTGATCAGGAACAGCTCAGGATTGCAGCTCCCAGGGAAAGCGCAGAGGGTGAGTGGACACCGCATTTCTAGACGGATTTTTATAGCGGACAGATCAGGAGATTCCGAGGTGGAAGAGCCCAAGGGTCGCCAGTGCGGCTGTTTTGGCTCCGCGGCTGTTTTGGCTCCCGAGGCTGTTTTGGCCGTCACCCCGGCGCGCCGCAGGTCTCTGCACAAAATACACGGGTCCCTGCGCCATTTTAGCTGGTGAGTGGAGCTCCTCGGAGAGAGTCGCCCCTTCCACTGATAAAATGGGGACTGGAACGGGGAGCCAGGCCAGGAGATTCCTGGGCGAAAAAGCACCACGAGTCTCCAGCGCGGCTATGTCAGCCAGCACAGGGCGTCGCCGCTCAGGGAATCACACAGATCCGGACGCCTTTTCAATAGGCGACTGAAATGCCTGGGAGACAGGTCGCCCGTTCAAGTGAAAAAAGAAGGGACTGAAATGAAGGTAGGCCAGGAGATTCCCCAGTGAAAAAGTGCCACAAGTCCCCAGTGCGGCTGTTTCAGCCAGCGCAGTGGGTCTCTGTACAAAAATCTCACACAAATCCGGGTGCCTTTTCAACTGGAAACTGGGAGGCCTGGGAGATAGTTGCCCGTTCACCTGAAAAAAAAACAAGGGGGGTCTAAGGCAGGGAGCCAGGTAATCAGGCTACAAAAATCAGCAATCTGAAACTCTCTGGATTGAGAGTTTCACGGCAAGCACAGCTGAGCCCAGGACGGTTCAGCTCTGTGGGGGAGGGTCGTCCACCATTACTGAGGCTCTTCACCACTACCTAGGTAGTCTGCCATTGCTGAGGCAGCCTGCCATCACAGAGAGAGTCCGCCATTACAGAGGTGGGCTGCCATTGCTGAGGCAGTTCTAACTACACCCTTATAAACAGGACTGCCAGGAAGTTCACATGGCAGCTGGGCGAAGCCCACAGCAGCTCAGCAAGGCGTCTGCAAGCAGACTGTGACTAGGATGCCTCCTCGCTGGGCGGGGCAGCCCTGAAAAAAGGCAGCAGAATGACAGAAATTTATAAACACCTAACTCCCCGAGACAGAGCACCTGGGTGGGGGGTTGGGGGGAGGCTTTTATGAGTTCTGCTGCAGCAGACTTAAACTACCTGCCCAGCAGCTCTGAATGGAACAAAGGAGCTCACAGTCTCTCCTCAAGCAGTTCCCTGACCCCCATATATCCAAAGAGTCACCTCATAAAGGAGAGCTCAGATTGACATCTGGTGGATATCCTTCTGGGACAAAGATAGTGTTGTATTTGACCGAGTGTAGAAAGTTATTACCAAGACAAAAGTATGCTAGATTGCAGGGTCATTTATTATGCCGGCGACCACAGAGGACTCACGTCTCTCCAACCTGTGGTGCCAAAAGGAGGGTGCTATGAGTTTTTATACCC
>NW_022436944.1:5369098-5508556 GCF_009761245.1 Sapajus apella | reverse complement strand
CAAGGGCTAGGGGATTCTGTGATTCACCTCCTGGGTGGAGACAAAGGCGGGGGTCTCCGGACATTCCAAGGGCTAGGGGACTTTTGACATTCTGTTTGTTACCTCAGTGGTTTACAGAAGTCAAGATATACATTTGTTTACACATCGTCTGGGTGGTGTTAGAAGTCACAGATTTTAGCAGTTACTGATAAGAAAAGGTAAGCAGCTTTACATAGTTTTGAAGAAGAAACTAGCAGTTCTATTTACAGAGGCCAAGGACAGTAGTTATTGTGAGGAGAATGGGTCAGCCACTTCAACTTATTTAAAAAACAGTTTTGCATTTTATAAAATAGTGTTGCTCAGGTTCTGGCTCTAGGCCAGCACAGTATCACAATAGCAGAAGAAGAAACTGGCAGCAACCCTTAATGTTCTGGAGCCACTGCAGGTGATCCCCAGGCAAGCAGGGCCTGGAGCAGACCTCAGCAGTTCTACAGCAGAGGGGCCTGACTGTTAGAAGGAAAACTAAGAAACAGAAAGAAATAACTTCATCATCAACAATCTGGACATCCACTCAGAGATCCCATTTGAAAGTCACCAACTACAAGGACAACAGGTAGATAAATCTATTAAGATGGGAAGAAACCAGTGCAAAAAGGATTAAAACACCCAAAACCAGAACACCTCTCCTCCTCCAAGGGATCACAACTCCTCACCAGCAAGGGAACAAGGCTGGATGAATAATGAGCCTGATGAGTTGACAGGAACAGCCTTCAGAAGGTATTTTATTCTCTTCAACAGCCCTTTATGCTAAAAACCCTCAATAAACTAGGTATTGACAGAACATATCCCAAAATAGTAAAAGTGTTCCTATACACCAATAACAGACTTAAAGAAAGCCAAATGAAGAACGAACTGCCTTTCACAATTGCCACAAAGAGAATAAAATACCTAGGAATACAACTAGCAAAGAATGTAAAGGAACTCTTCAAGGAGAACTACAAACCACTGCTCAATGAAATAAGAGAGAACACAAACAGATGGATAAACATTCCATGCTCATGGTTAGGAAGAATCACTATCATGAAAATGGCCATACTGCCCAAAGTAATTTACAGATTCAATGCTATCCCCATCAAGCTACCAATGACCTTCTTCACAGAACTGGAAAAAACCACCTTAAACTTCATATGGAACCAAAAGAGAGCCTGCACAGCCAAGTCAATTCTAAGCAAAAAGAACAAAGCGGGAGGTATCACACTACTGGACTTCAAACGATACTACAAGGCTACAGTAATCAAAACAGCATGGTACTGGTACCAAAACAGAGATATAGACCAATGGAACAGAACAGAGACCTCGGAGGCAACACCACATATCTACAACCACCTGATCTTTGACAAACCTGACAAAAACAAGCAATGGGGAAAGGATTCCCTGTTTAATAAATGATGCTGAGAAAACTGGCTAGCAATGTACAGAAAGCAGAAACTGGACCCCTTCCTGACACTTTACACTAAAATTAACTCCAGATGGATTAAAGACTTAAACATAAGACCTAATGCCATAAAACCCCTTGAAGAAAATCTAGGCAAAACCATTCAGGACATAGGCATAGGCAAGGGCTTCATGACAAGACACCAAAAGCACTGGCAACAAAAGCCAAAATAGACAAGTGGGACCTAATCAAACTCCGCAGCTTCTGCACAGCAAAAGGAAGAGTGATTAGAGTGAATTGGCAACCAACAGAATGGGAAAACATGTTTGCAATCTACCCGTCTGACAAAGGGCTAATATCCAGAATCTATAAGGAACTAAAACAGAGTTACAAGAAAAAAGCAAACAAGCCTGTTCAAAAGTGAGTGAAGGATATGAACAGACACTTTACAAAAGAAGACATATATGAGGCCAACAAACATATGAAAAAATGCTCATCATCACTGGTCATTAGAGAAATGCAAATCAAAACTACACTGAGATACCATCTCACACCAGTTAGAATGACAATCATTAAAAAATATGGAGACAACAGATGCTGGAGAGGATGTGGAGAAGTAGCAACACTTTTACACTGTTGGCGGGAGTGTAAATTAGTTCAACCATTGTGGAGGACAGTATGGCAATACCTCAAGGACCTAGACATAGAAATTCCATTTGACCCAGCAATCCCATTACTGGGTATATATCCAAAGGATTATAAATTGTTCTACTATAAGGACACATGCACACAAATGTTCACTGCAGCACTGTTTACAATAGCAAAGACTTGGCACCAACCAAAATGCCCATCCATGATAGACTGGACAGGGAAAATGTGGCACATATACACCATGGAATACTATGCAGCCATCAAAAATGATGAGTTCATGTCCTCTGTAGCGACATGGATGAACCTGTAGGAATTCCCTACAAAAATAGCAGTGCCTAGAATAATAGTCAGGATTAAAGGCTGATTTGTTATGGCAACTTCTAAGATAATTGTTTCAGACTGTTTTCTTTCAGGTTTTAATTTCAAGGGTTATCTATGTACTGTTGATTATAAAAGAAATATTTGGCAAGAAAGAGTTTGAAATTCAAGCATAAGAGGCAGTAGGAAAGGGCCCATAGGATGATTAATATTGGGGCTTGTAAATAAAGGGTTGTGATTGGAAAAAAAAAAGTGATTACCCTATAAAGGAATAGGAGAAAGTATTTACAAAATATACATTTGATAAAGTATTTGTATCAAGAATATACAAAAAACTCCTACAAGTCAATGAAAAAGATGAAAATAACAGAAAAACATTTGTGGAGCATGGGGGAACTGTCTCTTCACAAAGGAAAATACAACTCGGCTAATAAGAAACACTAAAATCTACTTATCATCATGTATTAATGAACAAGTATATAATATTTCAGTTACCTACCTGAAATAAATAAAAGTTTATCTCCTTAATTTTTTGTTGGTATATAATTACCAAACAATAAAACGATACCTCTTAAGTGTTTAATGACTTTTGATATCGCTTACTCTCATGTAACTCAACAATGTAATAAAGACATAGGACATTTTCATCACCCAGTAATGTTTCCCTCTTCCATTTCCAAATGTTTTCTTTCTACCACTCTTCCTTCTATCCAAAGGCAACCAAGTTCCAATTTCTATCTCTGCAGCTTAATACCACCTATTATTTTATTTCATATAAGTGAAATGATATATAATATAATCTTTCATTTCTGGCTTATATTGTTTAACATATTTACAATTCTCTAATATTAGTTGGCATTTAACAGTGTGATTTTTTTCATGGGTTAGTAGATTCTATTGAATAAGTAGTATATGGTTCATTTAACCATTGTCTTGTTGGACATTTGTGTTTTTTTCAGGTTTTAGCTATTTTGAGTATGGTTGGTGTTAATGTTCCTTATATACTCCAATGGCATGCATACTAGATCTTTTTAATAATTGTTTCAGAGTCCTTGGTGTTCTATTCCATTTTTTCTCATTTCTATAACTTAAATAATTATTACTGACTTATTCAAATTCAATGCCTATTCTCTCAACCACCTCCATTGTGCTATTGAGCATAACCAGATTTTTAATTTCAGAAATTGTATTGTTTCCTCCTAAAATTTTTGTTTATCTTTAATAGTTTATATTTCTTTGCTGAAAACTTTTACCTTGCTATTTCTTTTAATGTGTTTACTTTTACCTCAGGGAACATGTTTATAATAGCTACTATAAACTCTGATAATTTAAACAGATGCATCATCTCAGTATTGCCAACTATTGATTTTTTTTTTCTTGAGAAATGTCTACATGTCTCAAATTAGCGTATGTTGAGGAATTTTGGATAGTATCCTAGACAATTTGAATATTATGTTGTATACACTGTGGGTATATATGCAGTTCTCTAGAAAATGTTTGGATAGTCAGCAGGTAATCAATATGATTGGCTTTAGGTTGCAACTTCTATGTTCTATCTTTTCTTCTAAGTAATTCTTTTACACTTTTATTATACTGCTTTGAATCTGTCTAAGGAATGTGCTATTCAAGGTTAACTCTGAGAATTGGACAGTAATTTACATCTTAATCAAATTTTCAATACTTTTACTATGTAATTTAGGTCTATCCTATATATGCACACTTCAGGAATAAGCTTGAGACTTGTAAGGATTCATTAGAGAAGGAGTCCCCAACCCCAAGTCCATAGACCAGTAGCAGCCCTGGCCTATTAGGAACCAGGCCACGCAGCAGAAGATGAGCAGCCAGTGAGTCAGTATTACTGCCTGAGCTTCTCCTCTCAGATCACCTGCAGCATTAGATTTTCATAGAAGCTGGAACCCTGCTGTGAACTGTGCATGCAAGGGATCTAGGCTGTGCATTCCTCATGAGAAACTCTAATGTCCAATGACCTGAGGTGGAACAATTTCACCCAGAAACCATGCCCAGAACTAGAACAACAGTGTATGCAAATTTTGCCACAAAACTTAAAAAAAATTGAATTTCTCTTACTCAGTTTTCTGTTTGCCATAGTACAGGTTAGAAATTCTAAACTATTTTCTGTATCATCCATGTTTGAACAAATATGAAATGTTGATGATAATAGGAGAAAAAATTTTCACTACTGGATGTGTAAATTAAAATTTAAAGGGGAAAATTAAAAAGCTTTATATAATTTATATTATTGAGGTAATAGCAAGAACTCTGGAATCTATATATATATACACACACATATATACACGTGTGTGTGTGTGTGTGTGTGTGTGTGTGTGTGTATAATGAGATATCTTATAGGTGGGACCCAATTCTAAACATAAAATATATTTAATTGCATATACATCTTATACACATAGTCTCAAGGTAATGTTATACAATATGTTACATAATTGTGTGTATGAAGCAAAGTTGTATATGTTGAGCCATCAGAAACCAAAGGTGATAAATGTGGAATTTTTTATTTATAGCATAATGTTGGCACTCAAAAAGTTTTAGATTTAGGAGGATTTTGGATTTTGAATTTTTGGAGTAAGAATGCTCAATCCGTATATGTGTGTAGTTTATATATGTGTGTGGATTTATCTTCTAGCTTTTTTCACTGAGTGGGTCTAGAATAGAATTATCTAATAGAATTTTCTGTGATGACAGAATGTTTCCTGTCTGTGCTGTTCAATTTAACACTAGCCACATTTGGCTATTAAGCACTGTGGCTAGTATGACTGAAAAACTGATTTTGAGTAGTGTTTTTTGTAATCGATTTGTATTTAAATTAAAATAGCCACATGTTGATGTAGCTATTATATTTGACAGCAAAGAACTAGTAGCACACATATACCATTAGTAATGAGTACAGCAGACCTATATTTTGATTTTTAAATTCCATATCTTACTAAAATAAAATAATCAGAAAAAAGGCTGATTCCAGAGCTCAGTCAGGAAAACTATAAAGTGAGCTAAGGAAATCATGTTATAGCAAAAAGTAAATAAACATCCAAGGAATGAAGAGACATAAAAAAAATATATGATAACCAGCTTGAAGGATTCTTACTGGTCAAATTTGGGGCAATTATGAGATTAAAATAAATTGTAAGCATCACAAAATATAATCTATTAGAAAAAATAGGATTCCATGAGTCCTTCTAACTACAAATTAGTTAATGCATAAATAAATAGAAAAGAATGTAAAACTACGTCCTACTGTGTAATGTCTAATGGTAATGACCGAGTAAATAATGGAGTTAGAAAGATAGCTATGGATGCTAAAACTACTTAGTGAACGTTTGATTCATGACCATATACTTATACTTTCATATACATAATATTTATGTTTTGAAATATTTCATATTTACATTCTTGAGGCATCTCTTATAAAACATACAATTACCAAGAAAAATAATATTAACTTTACAGTGAGGAGATTTGGCAGACACAATTTTATACAAGTGATCTAATTGTATCAATACAAATATAGGAACAAGTCAGTATCATGTGTTTCTGATATTGTACCCTAGGAAGAACACAATATTATTTCTGTAGTATTTCTGCCAAAAATTTATAACCTGGATTCAATGATAAGAAATTATCACAGAAAACAAAATTAAAAGTCATTCAACAAATTAACTTGACTGTATTATTTAAATGTCAAGGGCAAGAAAAACAGATCATTTTCTAGATTAAATGAGACAGAAAAGAATTGGCAATTAAATGCAATGCATTATTCTAGACTAGGAAAACAAGGAGCCATTAAAGACACCAGTAAGACAATTGACAAAATGTGAGTATGGACTAAAGTTAGATATTAGTATTTTATCTATGACATAATTCCCAGTTTTGATAACTGCACAGAGGTAATGTAAGATAATATTGTTGTATTAAGAAAATGCACACACAACTTTAGGTTAAATTGGCAAAACATAAATACACTTAGATGGTTCTGAAAAAAAAAATCAGTGTCATAAAGCATATAGGAGAAAATGTAAGGAACTGGTGAATCTGAACAAAGTCTTATTTGTGTAATCCTTGCAAGTTTTCTGTAAATGTGAAAGAATATATATAGTGTAAATTAATTGTGTTTCTTAATAAAAGCAAATATATATAATATCAAAAAACATAAAACACTTAGAAATACTTTTAATAAAAGATATGCTAAGTCTCTTACAAAACATGACAGGGTCACTATTTTAATGTGTAAATTCACTTCAATGTAATCTCTGGAAGCAATTCAGCCACTGTCAAAATTCTGTCTGGACTTTTTATAGAATTTGACAAGCTAATTTTAAACTTTATATAGAATAGAAAAGACCTGAAATATACAACAAAACTTATTTCGAAAAATATAGTAAAATTATAGAAATTACACAACATAATTTCAGGACTCACTGGTATGTTACACTAGTTGAGATATTGCAAAAGATAGATAAATAAATCAAAGAAAGATGATAGCGAATCTAGAAATCAACCTGCACATTATATATTAAGATGACATTTTACAGAATATCAGTGCAAATGAGTAAATGCTGGAAAGTCACTTTCTTTTTCTCATCATAAAAAAAGTCTCCATAGTTTTATCCCTCTAAACCTGTCATATAATTAGACTCATGTATTATTTAGTCTTTTCAGATACCTTCTCTTAGTAAAATGCATTTAAGTTTTCTCCATGTATTTTCATGGATTGATAGCTCATTTTTTTTAGCACTAAATCATATTCCATTGTATGGATGCATCACAGTTTATTTATACATTCTCCTACTTAAAGGCATCATAGTTTCTTCCAAGTTTTAGCAATTATGACTAAAGCCTCCATAAACATCCATATGCATACTTGTTTGGATATTAGTTATCAATTCTTTTGAGTAAATATCAAGGAGTGTAATTGCTAGATTTTATGGTGTGTTTAGTTTTATAGGAAACTGCCAACTTTCTTCCAAAATGCCTGTAACATTTTACATTTCCAGCAGCAACAAAGGAGGGTTTCTGTTGTTCACATCTTCAGCACCATTTGGTGTTGTGAGGTGTTATGGATTTTGGTCACTATAATAGATATGTAGTGGTGTTCTATTGTTGTTTCAGTTTGCATATTCTTGATGATACATGATAGGAAATATATTTTCATATGCTTATTTCCCATCTGTATATCCTCTTTGGTTAGGTGTCAGTTAAGGTCTTTCCCCTATTTTTACATCAGGTTGTTTGTTTTCTTCTTGGTGAGTTTAAGGGAGTTTTAAAAGACCAGTGGTTGCCAGGGATTAACGGAGGATGGAAGGTGAATAGGCTGAACACAGAGGAATTAGAGAGCAGAGAAAATACTCCCCATGATACTATAATGGTAGACACATGCCATTACACATTTGTTCAAACCCATAGAACGTACAATACGAAGAGTGAATCCTGAATGTAAGCTATAGAGTTTGAATTACGAAAGTCTTTTAGTGTAGGTTATCAGTTATAACAAATGTGCCACTCTTTTAGAGGATGTTAATAACAAGGAAAGCTACATATGAGTGGAAGCAGGAGTTAAATGAGATATCTCTACCTTCCTCTCAATTTTGCTATGAACCTAGACCTTCTCTAAAAAAAAGTGTTTTAAAAAGGAAAAAGTGACCCAAAGTTTATATGCTATGATACTATTACTTTCATAATAAGCTAAATAAAAATTTATTTTATCATAAGTAATTACTTGCTTTTAAATGTTATTTTAAAATATTCTAAATAATTAATATTTTAAATACATTTTAACTATTTTTATTCTGAATATGCCTGACATGGGACAGACTTTGTTTGCATTAAAATTTCCATAAAGGTCATTTTGTTAGGAAATTACCATGCAGTCCAGCAAACATTACTTCTTAAAGAGTCAAAAATAATAAATGAGTATAAATAAGTACAGAGTTGTATGTAGTATTCATAGTAATCTGTGTACTGGTTTTATTTTGAAAATAGAACTCTACCGTGACTTGTAATACACATACAGAATGTATTACTGTGCTACAAGCCAACTAAAATATTAAATAAATTCACCTTATATATTAGGAATGAGAAGCAATTTGGCACAAACAATAAGCATAAATGACTCTGATTCAAACTGCAACATCTTTTTTTCTGATAGTGACTTAAGGACGTTTCTTTTTTGACTCTAAAATACGTGAAGCAATCTTGTTGCATTCAAGCTCCACCTACCTAATAACTCATGAAAGCAAATTGAGCATATCCATGGGGTTTCTAGTGATTTGTTTCTAAAATGATACTACTTTTCTCTTGCTTTGATTTAATAATACAATTTTAGTACCACCACGGAATCATCATTACGCAGATTTTAGCTTCCCTCTTTCTTGTCTCCTGTTTTCCCCTGAAACTTTATTTTTGACTAATTTGAGAAAATCTCTTTGTGGAATAAGGGAGGCAGGCTGCAGAGAGAAGCCCTAATGGGAAAGTAGTAAAATCAGAAACAATTGCTAAGTATATTCTCTCATTTACTAAAAATATTTGGAAATTAGGGAAAAAACCAAAAAAATTAAAATTGAAGTGGCAACTGGTTTAAAATTACAGCCTTGTTTTTTAAGGTATATGTAACACGGTAAAAGCCCCATAAAACTGCATACCTCAACCACACCTCGGCTTTCTGTTGAAACTATTCTCTGTAACCCTGATGTGACAGGCAAGCAGTCCAAACCCATGCCCTCTTGGCCCCTGAGGCTTGTAATAAGTACTTAAGGTCTGTAATTTTCACCCCATCCAGGCAATGTGTAAACTAACGCTTATCTTGACTTCTGTGAACCACTTAAGTAACAATGGGAATGTCTGGAGCCTCTGGCCCAGGAGGTGATCTACGGAAACCACTGGCCCTCAGAATGTCTGAAGCCCCTCAACCCCTCCCCTCGCCCCTCACCCTCATCCTCACCCCCGAGGTGGTTTACAGGCATAAAAGGTTTTGACACCCTCCTTTCCGGGGACTGGAGAAACTCAAGTCCTCTGTGGCCACCGCAATTAATACCCTGCCATGTGGCATACTTTTGTCTCGGTGCTGACTTTCTATGCTCACTCCAGTACAACAATACTGATTGACCTTAAGGCTTTTTTTTATCATAAATAAAATTATAAGATTTTTAATTAAACATTTTTATTCATACAGTGAGAAAAAATACCTGAAATAAGAATAATTATTTTAAAAAGAGTAATAATAACCAATAAAGACACTTAAAATATTAACTCCAAAACTTAAAAGTGTCATTTAAAAAGAAATAAAAACCCAAAAAGTATCTGAGACAAGTCTCAATCAGTTTTGAAGTTTATTTTCTCAAGGTTATGGATATGCCCAGGGGACAGTTCTGTGCCTTTTCCAAAGATGATTTTGAGGGCTTAAATATTTAAGGTGAAAAGCGAGCTGGAGGAGAAAGAGAGACGGTGTGGTCACATTACTGAATCCACACGTCACAAGATAAAAGGGCCTGGATGGGGAATAGTCAATGATGTATTCCTCTCATGCTCAGTAAATCATCACTTTGAGTTCCTTGTGCCTCATTTATGCCGTGCAGCACAGCGGCCTTCCATGAAGCAGCAGTTTAATTGGCAGGAGTTGGCCTGCCCATTTACACTGTGCTTGTTGCCTGACTTTGGATCCCTCAGAGCTGTTTTTCCTTTCCAGGCCCTCAGCCTAAAGTTTGGAACTAAGTTTGAGACAGGAAAAGCTATTTCAGGGCCTGCATGGATTCATTTAGCTTAAGTCCCAGATGGCTTTGCCAAATTTATAACTAATAGTCAACAGGGGTTGCTCCTCTGTTGCCTCCCTATCATAAGCAGAGTGCTGAGGCAGGAAGAGGATCCTCTTGCTTAGAAAAGAAAGCTTAAAGTGCTTAAGCGGGGCTGGGGAGTAGGTGGGGGAAGGGACCTGAGGGAAGAGCCTCTTGCTTTGTGCAAATGGGTTTCTTTAATCACTGTATTCCTCCACTGGTTCAGACTAGCTAAACTTCCATAAAGGAAAACAGAGCCAACATTCCTTTTACCCAAAGGAAAGAGGGAGGTGGCAGTTGTTGGAAAAGAGACAAATTCAGCAGTTCCACATTTTAACTCACCCTTTCTCATATTCCATATGGACCCCTAGACGACACAGGATTGTTCCCTTGACCCTGACCCCCTTCGTGGGTGGGAGCTAGAGTGACTGGTTTCACTCAACTCACTGTTGGCCACGTCTCCCAAGAGGGAGCATGCAAGTGAGTGCAGGAACCAGAGGGAATGAATGCCGGGACCAACTGGTCGCTCCTCTGGGATGGAAGCAGTGTCCAAGCCCTGCCCTCTCAGTGCCTGGTTTCTTGTCTGGCATCCAAGAAATATCAGGTCACACGAAAGAATTGAAGGATAGTGTACGTGAAGAATTTTATTGGACGATAAAAGTGGCTCTCAGCCGGATGGGAGCTGTAAAGGAGGTCACCTGGGGAGGTGATCTTTCCCTGAAGCTGCACCGTCTGAGGTTAGCCGCATCCATCCATCTATCCATAGCCTTTGACACTCAGCAGCTTGTATCCCCAACTGCTTGCATCAGCCAGAAGCTTATGTTGCTCTGCCAGCTGAAGTCTTTTTATGGGCACACAAAACAGAATTCAGTTGACTGAGAAGAAACAAAAATTTCTCAAAAACTAAGATCCTAGGAAAGAAAAATAAGCAAAAAGTTCCTTTAAGTACATATGTGTACATATACACATATGTACATATAGATGTGTATATTTGTTTATTAATTAAATGATTAAATATATGGATTATGTATCTTTACGTATATATAGATACGTGTATATATGTGTGTATATGTGCATATACATATTTAACATATATTTATTTACCACATATATATTTGAAAGCATATATTTATGCTTATTTTCTCTCCCAAGATCTTGGTTGTTTATACACACACACACACACACACAAGTGTACATATACACACATATATATGTATATAGGTATATATAAACACATACACATATGCACATAAGCATACATTTTTGTAATTAAACTGACACTTAACCATTTGTCAGCTTCACTGGGTTAGCAGAAGGTGGCCTTGTTATTTAAATAAAGGCCCTCAGGTAGTGTCAAAAAAATCTCTCTCTCTCTCTCTCCAGCTGCAGGAATTTAGCCAATTGAGGGGCCATGCTCCCCATAATTTGGAATTTTCCTTCAGATTTGATCAAGTCAGGTAGAATTGGTCAAACCCAATGAGCAAAAGACTGAAACAACAAAAACAACAACCCAAACAGAAACAAACAAATGAAAAACAGTTGATCCAAACAAACAATTCCACAACTTATACAATTACTGTATGCACTAATGGTAAGTTGAAATTGAAACCAGCTAGTTGTTAATCTTAACTTTTAGTCATCAACTTCCAAGAATAAACCCCAATTCAGCTACTTACCTAGGAATGGGGCCCTGGCTAAAGACTGCTCTGTGCCATGTTAGAAACAGGAAGACTCTAGAACTCACCTTCCCTTTTAGAAGTGAGCTGAAACTACAGAAAAGAGTTCCCAGCTCTCTGTCCATCATTGCAGAAGCATAAAAATGCACCTTTCTTATTGGAAGTGACTAAAACTCCAGAAAAGGAGTGAATTCAGTAATGTGATCAGAAAATAAAACTTAGATGTCAAATAAATTCGGGGAGATCATGGATTTTGTGGAGGCAGGAGTGCTCAGGCCTCAGAAAATTGTCCTGTTGGCTTGAGCAATAAAGATAACTCAAGGTGGTGTCAAGCACTGATAGGAGATTTCTCAAAGGTCAGGGCCACCTCCACTCCACAAAGTCCCTTTGTGGGCACCAATTTAGAAACCAGAAAGTATCTGAGACAGGTCTCACTCGATTTAGAATTTTATTGCCATAGGTAAGGATGTGCCTTGGAGGCATATCTGTGCCTTTATCCAAAGAGAATTTTGAGGACTTGAATATTTAAAGGAAAGAAGCATGCAGGAGGGGAAAAAGGGAGGGTGTGGTCACATTACTGAATTCACATTTTGTTAGAGGAAAGGAACAGGTAGGGGAATAGTCAATTATATATCTTGTACTCAGTAAATTTGCATTTTATATAAGACAAGATGAACATAGAGTAGCTACTTGTGAAGATATTTAATCTCTTAGCTATCTTCCTAGAAACAAAAGGAAAGGCAGGGCTGGGTGTGGTGGCTCACATTTGTAATCCCAGAACTTTGGGAGGCCCATTGGAGTGGATCATGAGGTCAGGAGATTAAGACCATCCTGGCTGACATGGTGAAACCCCATGTCTACTACAAATACGAGAATTAGCTAGTTGTGTTGGCACATGCCTGTAATCCCAGATACTTGGGAGGCTGAGGCAGAAGAATTGCTTGAACCAGGGAGTTGGAGGTTGCAGTGAGCCAAGATCACGCCATTGCATTCCAGCCTGGTGACTGAGCAAGACTCAGGTAAAAAAAAAAAAAAAAAGGAAAGCCAGTTTATTACATAGCTCAGCTTTAAGCTTTATTTGGCATAGCAAAATGGAATCTTAGGTTTTAATTTTCTATTCACAGAAGAAAAAACAATATCAATGATTATAGCTTTGCTGTAATATAACTAACTGATGGCAAAGATTGAGTCAAATATACAGCCTCACATGTTGATGGGGTGTAAATCGCTACAACCATTTTGAAACACAACTTACCAATGTGTCTTAGATTTTTATAAAATATTTACTCATAACATTTAATCCACAAATTTCATTTTTAGGTAACAACCTTAAGGAAATAATGATAGAGATGCACCTATATCTGTGTAAGATGTTCATTAGTAATTTTTGCATCAATGAATCATAACAAACTATTAAAATGGCTATAATGCTCAAGAAATAATGTCATAAATTTATAATGAAACACTTTGTAGTAATCAAAGCTCTTTATTTTTTAAGAACATTCACTTACATAAAAGGATATTCATAATAAAATATTAAACAATGTCTGTATGTAAATACTAGTATATTTTGTTAAAATAGCATTAGAAAACTGGAAGTCAATACCCTGAAAACTGAATAATTATTTTCTTTCCATATTTTTCAAACTTTACCTTACTTCACTCATCAGAGATTGCTAATTCTGACCTATATCCATTCCACATTTTTTATAAGTACTGTAGAATGCCTGTACTTTTGCTCTGCAGAGTCTTCCATCAAGAGAAAACATTTCCCAGCCTTAGTATAATCAATCGGCCCTAGACTCTGACCAATAGGCATTAGAAGATGTTTTCCATTGGAAATGTATATATACTCACTACCTATTTTCCCTGACAGCTGACTGGAAATGAAGTCTAGAGACACTACCTTAGATTTAAGAAAACTTGTGTTGATGATGTAAAGCCATCCTATTTCCAGAATCACTTGCTTTTGAACTTTTTAATGAGAAAGAAAGAAATGCCTACCTTGCTAAAGCCTCTACATTTGGAGTCCCTTTATTGTAGCCTATTCCATGTATCAAAACTAATCCATATGTAAAATACTTTATAAAGAATATTATATTACAATATTTTATAATGAAAGAACAAAATAAATCAAGAGGATAAAAAAAAATGTTATTGTATAAAATGCATTCAGTATGTAAAAGTCATGAGCTACCTCTAACAGATGGCCTAGCCTCTTTATGTGCTGATGATAAAATTTGGAAAGTGCTCCTCATATGAAACACACACACAGACAAAAGTTTAGGAACGCGGCAGTGGGACACAATTCCTGACCTGCTGCAAGGATTTTCAGCTTCACCACTGCTGACCTTTTGAAATAGATAATTCTTTCTTGTGAGGGACTGTCCTTGGCATTGCAGGATGTTTAGTGACATTGTTTTCTCTACTTAGTAGGTATCAGTAGCATTCACCCAGTTGGGACAACAAAAAAATGTCTTCAGGTACAGCCAAATATCCAATGGGGAGCAAAATTACCCCCTTTTAGAACCACTGATCTACAGTAATCTTTCACCGTGATGAAGAAAAGAGTCATATAATAAAGTCCTTAAGATCAGTACTATAAGAGCATGATTAATAATAAGCATCCTGGGTCTGACAAAAGTCCTCTCTTTGACCAAACTTCAGTCAGTTTTCTTTGAATCCTCTGATCAAGCAGGCCTTGACCTTTAGACTTCCATGTTTGTCTTTGTATCCCTCAGTTTTAGCAAAAAAAAATGCTTAGTTGGTTTAGCCAGAATTATCACCCTCAATACCTGATTAATCCCCATATCAAATCAAATCTCTCATACCCCGTTATCAACAAGATGATATTTCATCATCCTAGCCTGCCTTCAGCAAAAATCCTGTCAATCAGCTTAACCAGGAATCCCCCTTTACCCTTGAAGTTTCTCTCAGTAAATTTCCATCCACTACTTGATCCCTCCAACTGTGTTTCTTGGCTACAAATCACCGCTTTTTCATGTGGTATTCAGTATTGAGCCAGATCTATACTGATGTCTCTTTTCTTCTATTGCAGTAGTTTTTAAGATTTTTTTGGTTTTTTATCTTTTTATCTTTTTTTTTTTTCACTTAACGACTGTTCAGTTCAGACTTTCTTTGGTAGGTCCACAGAGTTTATATCGGTTGGAAGAAATAAAAAAATTCTGTCAACTAGAGATTCCAGAGCATTTGAACTATGGCTCAAAAGACAGTGAAATTTGAGATATATATAATTAGTTCAGTTTCAGATGCATTGTATTTTAAATTCCTAAATAAATCTGCCTACCCTTAACTTCTTGAATCATGTGTTAAATTCCTGCCGTATGCCAAACTTTCAGGTACCCAGACCCTGCAAAAGAAAAATGGTCCTTACTCTAGCCCAGTAGGTTCTGTGATGTCCTATGCAATTTTTTAATTTTGAAAAGAGAGAGACCAAAGGACACAAGGCACTTTTACCTTATCATTTGAAAAGTGCAAATGTCAGCAATGAGGGAAAAAAGCCTCTCTCTACTTTTGATAATGCCGCCTATCTGGCTTCCTTTAATGTGGATTTAGAGTACATAATGAACTTCCATCAATAAAGCACTATTTTGACTACAGTTCAGACTTACTGTTGTAGGCTCATATTACCAAAGATGATGGTAAGTATCAAAAAACAAAACAAACAACAAAAAAAAGAGAAACTGTTCAGACTAGTTTGTGGCACCATTTGCTCTAAGGAATAACATGGTTTAATCATTAATGATATTTATGTTAATTAGCATAGAATAGTCATCCTTTTAACCAATAGTTTTGTAAATGTAAGTTTGAACTATTTAGTTTATATTGTCTTGTGCTCATAATTTTTAGTGAAGAAGTAGCACGTCAGTGTTTTTTAAAATTGTATATTTTATTATTTATTCAAATAATTCATTTCAAAGAAAATTTGAAATTTTCAGTGCTAAGGAATATTTTTAAATAGTGTGATTCAATTAAAATAAATGGGTTAAAAAAAAAGAACCAATGACAGATATGTATTGTTTTTATACTTAGTTATAAACAATTCTTTCTTTTGTTAGAGTAAGAAAAAAGTGTTGATATACTTTAATTAAAATATATAATTTTATATAAAACTATATTATATATGTATCATATATTAATATATTAACATACTATCTCATTTTTATTATGTAATTATATATATATTCATATAATTATATACATTAATATATATAAGAAATAATATATAATTATATATATTAATATATAATAAAGTTACATCTGTCAAGCTTAACAAGCAGAAATTTAAATGCCAAAAAATATCACATAGGTGATATTGTAAGAATGAAACTTTAATCTGAAGTCAATTATTTGGCTACTATTTAAGCATAGTGTTGTATGTATGTAATCCAGGATACAACTAAATTTTTATTGACACATGAATTTTATTCATGTAAATATTTAGGCCATCATTCCCAGAAGATGACTGATTAACGTGCAAAATTCTCAAAAGTCAGTAGTGTCCTCACAAGGGTTAATAAACCTTTTCCAGAAAACAACATTTTGAACAAGAGCAAATTGTTTCTTTGTCTGGTCATTTTCCATTTTGATAAAGATTTCCAAGTCAGTGGAGCAAGCATTCACTTTACTAGAGATACTTTTATATACTGTTGTATACTTTGTAATTCACAATAAGTGTATGGTTATTCCAGTGCTTGCTCATATTTGGTGTTAACCTCACAGACCAACTTTTGTTTCAGAAGCAGATTTGAAATATATACTTTTAATTTATTTTAACATCAAATTTATAACGTAGTAATGAGCCACATGAAAAAAACAATATGATGAAACAATTTCTGTCCTATACAATGTCCTTTAACTGTATTTATTTGTATATTTTCCACTGCTTAAAGCTATAATTGTATCATCAAATAAATTCAAACAATAATCTAGATACAGACATTGTGTTACCATTTTTTTTCTAAATAAACCAAAGTCGCCCTAATAAATCAATCAGAACTTCTAAGCTGTTTTTGTATGGAGCCAAGAAAGCAAAAGTTCTTTGTAGCAAACAAAATTGCCAGAGGCTTTTGGCTAATAACTGTTAAATATTTAATGACTCTTAAAAGCCTGAGTCTCCAGCTTTGGTTTATTCTTAAGCATTGAAAGCTTTGTCTGACCTTGAATCCACATCCTTAACAGCCTCAGAAAAGATTGTTTTGTCCTCCTTCAGATAGCATTTTCAAAACATATAAATACATGTCGCAATTAAGAATTTAAGAAATATAACCTCAGCATCTCACCACAAATGATTTCATTTAATAATAAAACCAAATCTATCTGCATGTGTCATCTTAGGTTTGAATGGTGACTTGATAATAGATAATGTGAACTTATCAAAATGCATAATCTTATAAAAAAGATTTGAAAAATAAAAATAAAATACTACAGAGTATTTTACCTATTTTTCCAAAGAAAAGTCATGCTCATTAATTTTTTTAAAAAAATTTTAGAATTATTTAGTCTTACACCTAATTTCAATGATATAATTAAATAAATGTAATTTGGCAGTATTATATTGTTTTTAAGCTTAAGTGTTATTCCATACGTTTACTCTTCAGTTAACTTTCGGACACCATTTAATTTCATAGAGAAAAATTACCATAAAGGCTCAATCTACTTTCTGAGACATGATTTTACTTTTCATGCAGGATGAGCTGCAGGAGGTTTAAAGTGAAACACAAAATCCATTCTCACAGTACGTCACACAATCTGAATTAAAGACCTTTAACAAATCTCTCCTAGAAGATCCAAACATCTGTGAGATTACTTCAAACATCTGTTCTAATAACATTCTTTTTGATTTTTGTAACAAGAAAATAAAAGCCTCATCATATCTATATTGGAAATTACTCTAAATCTAATTGATTTGAAGGAATCAACCAAGAAGAGGTGAAAGATCAACTTAGAAGCAGTAAGACAAGATGTTTATTGGGATTTTATAAATTGCATTTCAGGAAGCAGATTCCACTAAAGACCAAATTGTGTTCTGAAGAGAAAGATGAGAGTAGGGATTTTTAAAAGGACTCAGAATGATTATACCAGTTGTTTTGAAGGAAATATCTCTGGTGTAGGCAACAGGCTTAGTACATGTTCATAGTTCATTGATTATCACTGTATAAAAGTTGCAGCACTGATGAAATTGGCCTGTTTTCCAGGATGTTGTGGTCATGGCAGTTTGGCCTTCTTCAAAGGTTTAAGGCAAGTTAATATTTCGCAAGGTTGCAGGTCGTGCAGGTAGTCACTCTTAGAATAGCTTCTGAACACCATCTTAGAGCTCTGAACCAGGAAGACACCACTTGGTATACTACATTTCACAAAGGTTTAACATTTTACTAACAAGCTAAGTATATATTCAAATACCATGGCGGTGATAAGTTAGTATACAGTTATTAAAATCTACAAAAGATACTGTGTTATGAAAATATGTATCATTTGGTTTAAAAGTGAAGTTAAAAGAAGAAGAAACTAATATTTACAATAGTTTAGGGCCTCTAGAACTCAACAAGCATGAGGTTAAATAATATTCATATCAAGTTTAAGGTAATTTTCCTTCTCACACTTACATAAAGGATTAGTTAACTATGTCCTATAGTCTGAGTAAAATGTTGGAATAAAATCTTGTCTCTTTCCCATATGTTATAGATATAACTATATCTATAGATATATAGATATAGATTATAAATCTTCCAATTCAAATAAAAATATCGATATAAATGGATTGGAAGATTTATAATCTTTGTATTTATAATCCAAATAAAAATATAACCATGTTATGGGATTGCTGTTGAAATAAAAATATAACATGGTTCTCCTGATTTCTAGATCAAACTTGGAATAACTGTACATTATCCCTTGTCTATGGCAATAAAATAAGGTTGGAAATAGAGCTAGAAGCTGAAAAAAAAAGTACAAATAGGACTAGATAAGTTGTAACTATAATGCATATATTACATATATAATATCTGCAACCTATGTGTTCATAAATTTGTTTATATTTCACTTATTTAAATGCCTAGAGCAAAAGATGTGATCTATTTATTGTTGCAGCACCTGAAATAGTTCTAATACTGTCAATAAACTTTTGAATACTGGAATTTAATAAAACAAGAGTAGAAAACTAATAACAGAATTTCCTATAAACTTTTTTGGAATGTTAAATAATCCAAAAAACGTCAATCTCATAATAGGTAATTCTTTAAATAGTGCCATTTTGAAATTAATAATTTCAAACTAGTGCATACCCAGACCTACTGTACATCTCACTGAAACCCTGTCTAAAATACAAAACTAAAGGAACCAAAGGAAAAGCCCAAAAGCACAAAGATAATCAAGAGGATAAAGCATTTGTGGCAGATAAAATTGCAGTTAATTTTTCAAAAACAAAGAGGATAAAAGTTGTCTCCCGATAATTACATACTACATAAATAGAAAATTCAATATAGGTTGAGTGAGCGTTTATTGAACATAGGGAGATTTAACTGAAAGTATAGGCAGCCTATTAATAACCCTTAAGCAAAATGCAGGACACCCCTTTGGCTAAGAAAGAATTATTCTGGGCAAAGTTAATTATTTTAATGTAGGAGTTATTACACCAAATAAAAACCTTGTATTCAGGCTTTGGAGAAACCTCATCCTGACAATCCATTGTCTGCCAGCTCTTTCTAATGTGAAATTTGTCCTGACAAAATACACGCTTCTTACAGTAACAGATGTCACACTGAGATACCTAGCAGAGAAGCCCCACTTACAATATACCACAGGATAGCTCCTAGCCCTTTTGCTCTTAGGCCTGTACAAACAATGACCAAAAAAATATAAACAGGTCAGTAATATGTAAAACAAAAAGGCTAATTCATAACAATATTAGAAAAATAGATGAAAAAGATATAATTTGGCAAAGAAAAGAGAACTTTAAAAAAACAACTTTAATAAATATACTCAAAATAGTAAGATATCCTCAAAGTAAGAATTTCATGCTGTAAAGTGAGCAGAAAACTCTGTACAGTGCTGTTGGAGATTAAAAAGCAGGCAAGGAGGCAAAGTCTTAACAATGTTTTGGGGTAATATTTGTAACTAAGCAGCATATACTCAGTAAATTATGAAAATATAAAATAAAATCAGATGATTATCAAACATAAACATTCTCAAAGTAGTTTTCTCTTTCTTACCCTTTTCTTAGAAAGTTAGTTGAGATTATCTTCAGCAAGCAGAAGTAAATGAAATAGTAGATTGTATGAGATCTAGAAAATGTCAGTGCTATACGGGAGACCACATTTCAGGGATGGGAAGACAGAGTTGTCAGGAGAGAGAACTGATTTTTTAAATGGAAACATTTGAAAGAAAAACAACACATCAATATTTAATAAAAATATAAAAAAAGGAGAAACAAATATTTTAAATTAACAATTGAAATCCAAAGCTAATTAAAATGTAGCTTGATTATAAAAAACAAACAAGAAACTAAGAACATATAAAAAATTGGGAGAAAAAGAATCAGTTTAATCTTGATACTAAACAAAAAATCTCCTTCAAGTGCCCTAGAGATCCAGACATACTACCCACAGAGAAAAAATAAAATCTCAGAACTCCACTTGAAGTGAAAATAATTGCATAATCACAGTAAGATAAATGTCATTAATTTTTTTTTTAACATCTAGGATCAACTAAGAGAAAAAGTGCAGAAGACTTGGCAGTCAGAGAGAGCATGAATATTAATGACTTGGCAATCATAAAAGCAATAACGTAGATATTGATAGAAGACAGACCACAGATATTGAGTGAAGGTGGGAGGAGAAAAGTTAGAAGTATGTGGAATCTAAGAGCATCATCTCACATAAAGTTTTCTTAGAAGATCATGAAATAAAAGTGTATTGTTAATAATTTATCATAGAAAAACCAAAAGTATATCAATGTCAGATATTAGGAAATGTAGGTAGAGGGATAGTTCTAACTTTCATAGCATAAAATTTTTAGATATATCTTGGCACTGAAAATTAAAACATATACAAGCAATTAGCTTATATATATACACAATATGAGTCTTATTCAGAAATGTTTAACCCATTTTTATTTAGTATTATACCTGGCATATGGCTTTATTAGATTTTTTGCTAGTATTTTGAAAACACCAATCTACTCATAGTTATATTAGTTAGATTTACATTTTCAAAAATATTTTAAACTGACATTTCTGCAGCTATAAAAATTAAAATAATTATGTTTAGAGTCCACCATGTTTAAAATAAAAATATTTAGCACAAAAAAAAAAAAAAAAAAAGAAAATTAAAACATATCTTGAAACTGGTTTTCCTTGATTACTAAAAACTTATTTCCGTGTTGCTTCTTCCTCCTATGTTAACTGAAATTACCCAAAACAATTATCACTATTCAAAATCTGAGCTTTTCCCCTTCTTTGTCACTACCATAAGTTCTTCATCTCAAATAATCATATAAATCTCAAATGCAAAAACACATTCTTCCCTGTTGATACACTGAGTCTATGATGGCAACTGTTTATTTTTTCAGATCTTCAAATGCAAGCTGAGATTTATTTTGAAATCACCATGAGGAATATAAATCATTTAAGTATTGATGGCCTCATTTGTCTCTGCTTTTAAACAGATTAAGTAGCTCAAAAAAGATTCGATAACAATATTTAGAATTTTGAGGTGTAATGTCAAGTTTCATTAGAAAGTCCAGGATAAAAAAATAGCTGAATTCAAAAACACCTGAGATTTTCATGCAATGTTTTGCTTTTGTTCTGAACAATTATGTTATCTGGGCTGGAAAGACAGATTATTGGAGAGTCCACAGAGAATTTGCTACGTATTATCATTGCTTTTCAAGATCTCAAGACTTTTTTTTTTCTCATTGGAATTTTAAAATATTTTCTTTCAAAATATTTCTATTGGTTACAAAATAAACATATAGAAAAAATCATATTTATAGAAATTATGTGAGATAAAGTAAATGTAGATATGAAAAGTTTTTTCACCAAAATAATTACATATGCACATACACACATCCAAGAGCTTTCTAACAGTCATCATTAATATTTTCAAATATGAACAATTCAGCCTATACTAGAAGAGAAAGCAAATTGAAATATTCAGTGGATATTTAAAAAATCTGAACTATTAAGAATGTGTTTAGGCAGAAGTTACTATTTAAAAAGTTACAAAATCCATAGAATTAAAACTAGCCCAATTGTTTCATCTAACTGGATATTTACAATTTTTTATAATAAACATCAAAATTGACCCTCTTTCTTTAAATTTGAAATTTGTATTTGTCTACACTGAGTTCCTTCTTCTGGAATCAACCCCCAGACAAGAAACTGAAACTCAGACCACTACATCTGGACAACAAGATGCCAGACCCTTCATCTATCATGATTACTCCTTACTCATCCCTAATTTTCCTCAATTTGCCTTACTATATAAACTCCACAATTTTGGTCCCTTGGGTAGACAGATTTGAGACTGATACCCTATTTTCCTCAGCTATAGCACAGGAATAAATCCTTCTTCCCTGGTAATACTTGTTATCTCAGTGATTGGCTTTCTGTGCTGTGAGCAACTGATCCTAGACTACATCCCTGCTATTTGGTAACAGAACTGTACTACAAAAAGAGTGAACTCTAATGTAAACTTTGAATTTTACTAAATGATAATGTATCACTGTTGATTCATCACTTATAACAAATGTAACAAAAAAGCAAGCTGTAAATTACAAGGGAACATGCAGGAAGAAAAGATAATATGGACACCCTACTTTCTATTCAATTTTTATGTAAACCAAAAACTTCCTGAAAAAAACAAACAATTTAAAAAGTTAATAAATAATTATCCAAAACGATCACATTAGTAGAGTCATCCCTCAGTATAAAATGGGGAATGGTTCCAGGACATCTGCATGTAACAAAATCCACACATACTCAAGTCTGGCAGTTAGCCTTGTGGAACTGGTTACAGGAAAAGTTGGCGGCTGTATTTGTGGGTTTTGCATCCTGGAAATAGTATACTTTCTATGCATGTTTGCTTGAAAACAATCCACTAAAAGTGTAGCTGCACAATTCAGGTCTGTGTTGTTTAAGAGTCAACTGTAATTAGCTTTGGCTTTATTCTACCTCCTCAGTATTAACTTTTTCTTCTAAGCCACTCATATTATTTTAAGCGATTGTATCTATTAGATTTAGGGAACATAAAATCTAGACTACTTAAAGGATTTCCCAAAGCTGAACAGCTTCTGAGAAATAGAAAGAGGGAATCAAATCTTAGTTGTTTTGTTTGACCTAAGATTATTTTGTATTATTGACTATTAAAATTAGTTAAAGGAAATACAATTGCTATATTCAAATTAAGTACAGTCACAGACTCCAATGGAAGGCGGAGCTACAAGAACATACAATAATTTGACTATAGAAATTCATTGGTTTTCTACCTGATTTTAATTAGTTTTGTCTTGTTTTTCTTCCCTCCAACCTGTGACTACATTTTGCCACTAGATTTTTGTACCTAAGCCACAATCTTCATTCTTCGGTTGAACAATATTTTCTTAGTTAGAATTTATCTTTTCTTTGGAGGCAGTGTGAACCATCTTAAGAAGTTGTGGCAAAGGAAGAAGTGAATATAAAAATCCGTATGTTCCTTTCAGATTCCTCACTCTCCAATGTAGCCAGACCCCGGAAGATACTGGAATTAGGAACTAGAAATTTCTTTCTCATCATCTACTTTCTGTGTCTGTCTCTACAGACTTTCTTGTTCTGCCTTCCTAAATTCATAGAGGAATATGACTGTCTCATAACACCTCAGGTTTTTCTTTTTTAAAACACCCCTGATTCCTCCATAAAGCACAAACTCAATCTGAAATCCTAATTAAAATTTTTCTGAAAGAATAATCCTGACAGGTCTAGCTTTAGGAAGGAATCTAATCCCAAATCTCTAAACCATAAGCAAGGTTGCGGGTTATGAGTGGGTTATAAAGTATTAATGTGACTAATGGGGCGTCACCCAGTAAATAAGGGAACAGTTTTCTTAAAAGACATTATTAATATTGATCTGGATTAATGTCTGCTATCTATTAGTTATTTTACTAGGTAACATATATATAATGATACATTAAACCCACTTCTGGATTTCATGGAATGCAACCTCTGACTGGAGTAATAGGCATATATGTCTAAACTACTGCATAGTAAGATCATACATATATTGGATTCACTGCTGAAAAAATCTTTGATGATTTCAAATTTTTTAAAAGTTTCATCTTCTCAGGATGGAATCAATGTATTCAAGCATCTAACTTAACTTTTTAATGTCTCTTCCAAACAGACACAATACAGAACACAGTGAATATGTTATCTATATTTTGCTAACTACATTATATGTTCCTTTCATATTGATTTCATTCTAAATGACTTTTTAAGAGTAATTACTGTGTCATAATTTTGTCATGACATTCAAATAATTAGCACATACTTGGGTACACTGTGTGTGCATTGTGTTTGTGTAACATGATCAGATGCACAGACAGATTCAGCCACTGTTTATATTATTTGGTAACTTAAATTTCAGCAACAAAATTATATTGCTAAATACTGATTTATGGGTTTTGCTTTCTGTTTCTGGCCTTGTCAGTCTTTTCAGCCTGTCTTAAGAAAGTGACAGAAAGAGTCCCTTATGGTTAACTACTAAATGTTTATGTTAGTAAAAATACATAAAGACATAATAGACTAAAATGCCTGGAAATAATTTATTTCAGCAGCCCCTTGCCCTTAGGCCTCTCTGTGGCCTGTTAGGAGCCAAAGGGCACAGCAGGCGGTGAGCAGTGGGCTAGTGAGCATTACCACCTAAGCTCCAACTCCCCTTGGATCAGCCCGGGCGTTAGATTCTCACAGAAATGCGAACCCTATTGTGAACTGCACACGTGTGGAGGTTGTGTGCTCCTTAAGGGAATATGATGCTCCACATCCCATCTGTGGAAAATTTTCTTCCACAAAACCGGTCCCTGGTGCCCAAAAAAGCTAGGAATTGCTGATTTATTGCCTTAAGATATCCAACAGGCCTAGTGTGGTGGCTCACACCTGTAGTCCCAGCACTTTGGGTGGTCGAGGCAGGAGGCTCACTTGAGTTCAGGAATTCAAGACTAGCCTGGTCAGCACTGTGAAGTCCTGTCTCTACTAAAAAATAAATAAATAATAAAAAACAAAAAATAAATAAATAATTAAAAACAAAAAATAAACAAATTAGCCAGCTGTGGTGGCACACACCTGTATCAGCTACTCAGGAGGCAGAGGCATGAGAATCTCTTGAACCCAGGAGGTGGAGGCTGCAGTGAGCCGAGATCATGCCACTACACTCCAACCTGGGTGAGAGAGAGCAAGACTCCCTCTCAGGTGGAAAAAAAATCAAACAAAATGAATGAGACAACTGATCAGTTGATGAGTAGAAAGTTAAACCCATTTTTTTTTACATGAAGTCTGGAACATTTGCCTAATATGCGTTTAATATTGCCAATGGAACATTATGGAATTGTTACTTTGTTTTAATTTTAAGAACACAATCCGTTTCTTTCTTTCTTTTTTTTTTTTTTTTGAGAAGGTGTCTCACTCTTTCGCCCAGGCGCTCAGGCTAGATTGCAAGCATACTGCCATGCCCAGCTAATTTTTTTATTTTAGTAGGGACAGGGTTTCACCATGTCGCCCGGGCTACTCTTGAACTCCTGAACTCAGGCAATCCGCCCCCCTTGGCCTCCTAAAGTGCTGGGATTACAAGCGTGAGCCACCACGCCCGGCCTCAGTTTCTATCTTTCCCCTCTTTTTGTAGCTCTTTCTCTTTCTTTCCCCCTCTTTCTCTCTTTAAATAATCCATACTTATTAAAATCCTTTGTATATCAGACAATGCCTTTAAATGTGATGCAATAGTTACCCCTGTATTTACAATACATGCAAAATTGTTATCTATGTGTAGACAGACTAGGAATGGCAAAATAATTACACATGGATTGATTCATTTCTAATATTAATATGAAAATAATTTCACTGTGACATGTTATATTGACCAATGCTATTTCCTTATTAGTGAAAAACACTTTTTAAGTTTTTACTTATATTATGTAAATCTGTTGTTTGAAGTAAGATTTTATATGCTCAATTGTAATGGTTTCTGCTAGATTTCTTGTAGTTGTGTTTGATCTTATATCAAAAATTGAAGATGTACTATGCTAATAGTATTGCATTGCTGTAATGTTGCATGCATGGTTTGGTAAACCATTTTATTTATACATTATAAACTCATGAGTAAATTTATATTTGTCACCGAATAAATGGACTCTTGAGCCATGTTACTTTTTTATTAGGACATTAATTGCATCGAGCAGACATGGACTCTATCCAAGATGGTTAAAAATAAGAGACGTTTAATGGTGCGGTGGCAAAAATATTGGAGGTTTTATTTTCCATCTGGATAGACAGAACCAGTTAGTGAATTCTGTAAAATATCAAATGTATATAGAAAATTAACCAAGTACTGAAAATAATGTCATGTCAGTATATCATATTAATAACTGATCACATGTATTGGTCTTATTAAATTTCTATTTAGCGTTTTGTGAAAAACCAGAAATACTAATTATTTCCCCTCTTTATTCATTGAGAACATTATATACCCTCTCACACACACATAGCAGGTAGAAACATGAAAGCCTATGCTATTTTATAGGCTATAATCTTCTATAATCTTCACGTTCTTCTGGAATTTTGATTCACACTAGAAGTCAAATTCTACTATCAAGTACTAGTGTCACATGTTCACCCTCAATGTCAGTTAACTTTCAAAAATGAGTTTCTCTACTGCTGAAATGCCTCATCTAGCAAATAAAATATTAGAAAGAAACCAAATATTGCATGTTTTCACTCCTAAGTGGGAGTTAAAGATGAGAGCTCGTGAACACAAGGAAGGGAACAATAGAGGCTGGGGTCTGCTGGGGTGGAGAAGTGCCAAGTGGGGTGGAGGGCGGGAGGAGGGAGAGGAGTAGAAAAGGTAACTGTTTGGTGCTGGGTTTAATACTTGGGTTATGAAATAATCTGTACAACAAACCTGGTTTATATGACTTCACCTGTGTAACAAACCTTCACATGTACCCCCAAACATAAAAGTTTAAAAAAGATAAAACTAAGAAAAGAAAATATTATATAGAAAGATAATTAAAATTCAGTTTGCTTAAGTTATAAATTTTCTCATTTTTTAATGTATGCCTTCTAATTTCTATGTATTAGAATCCCTATTTTTTTGCACCTTCAGAAATTCTTAACACTTTATTTCCGGAGCCACTTCTCTTTATGGAAAAAATCATCTAAGAACAAACATTAAACAGAAAAATGTTAAAATGCTTAATGTAAGACGTTTAATGTAAAAGGTAGGAACACACACACACACACACACACACACACACACGCACACACACCCCAACAGCCTTTCTTTTCAAATTTCCCAATTTCCTAAAGAATGCTATTATGCAGAGACTGTTTTTTAATTCTAAGAAGAGGTAAATTGGGCATTATTTTTACTGAAATTAATAGAATAATTTCATATACCCTTTCTCTGTAGCTGGAAAAAGTACTTACCTCGAATGATTTTCTTTTTCTCTCAGGAGCGTTTTTAGTTTGGTCATGGAATTATTTCTTAATGTTTTCCACTATGATTATTTCAGAGCTCTTTCAGCCCCTATGTATGTTTTTCGTAAAGTGAAATTGAAAAGCATGCATCCTTAGGAATAAAATAACCTCAATCTCTAGGCTATCATGTTATCTTCACTGAAATACTTATGGAATCAAAATTGAAGGTTAAATGTCTGTTGATATGAGGATTCAGTATCTCTATGCCTGCCATCAACATAAATACAATAATATGTCATAGAAAATAGTAATTCAGAATATTGTATTAATGCACAATTATTACAAAAATTAATGCCCAATTTTTCACATTGTGCATTAATTTTTGTAATAATTTATGCAAAAAGTCACCAAAGAGAGGAAAAATATAATCAAGAAGTCTATAAATATCAAAATCAATGTTCTTTGATGAAACTGGTAGACTTGTAAAACTGATAAAAAACATTTCAAATAACTATTTTGAAATGTTATTTCTAATAATACAGTCCTTTAACATTAATTTGTGCTCACCTTGAAGTTATGTTTTTGTGCAGCATATAATAGTGTAAAATTGTTAAAAAGTATTAAAATTTTAGAACACAAATATTTTAATATTGGAATGCATTTTTAATTAAAATCATTTTGATAGTCAGAATGATGATTATTTTAAAAGCAGATAAAGAATAACAAAAATAATCACATTAATCTTACCAACTGCATATATACACAAACACATATACACACAACATTCAAATAATGATATATCTATATTTTAAAATATCTGTATTGAGATATACTTCATAGACCATAAAAGTAACCCTTTTAAGGTGTACAATTTAAGGTTATTTTATATATTCACAAACTTATGCAACCATCATCAAAATTTAAATTCACACTATTTTCTTACCTTCAAAAATAAACTCTATATTGCCATCATTTCTCACTTTTTAAACCTTAGTTATACATTAGGATGTTATAAGTATATCTCTGTGCCATTACCATATGCATATATATATTTAATAATTTCAACGGATACACATTTTTCTACTACATATTTTATATTCCATGTTATATTTAATCAGTTCTCTTTCTTCTATAAGTAATGCTTCAATAAATAACTTTGCACTTGCACTTTTGATCACTTGTTCAGTAACTTCCATGCAGAAATTCATATTTGTGGAATTTCTAGGTCATTGATGCCCATTTTTAAAACTTTGTATGTCACTGTGATTTCTCCAGAATATCTAAAGGAATATGTAATTCCCCCAATATTTAATAAATGAAATGTTCTCCTGGAAATAATGGAAATGAAGTGTTCTCCATTATATTCTGGGCTTTTCTGACTTAGTTTCCTTTTTTTCCTTACAATCACCTGTTGAATCCACCTAAATTTATTTTAACGCTTTTGATGAGAGAAGAGTGTAAGTTTAAGGATTTTCTCCAAATTTTCAGCCAGTAGACACACTTCCAATTACAGGATAGTCAGTCCTTTGTCCATTGATGAAAACTTATCTTGTTTTTAAAGATATAATTAGGTCTAATTGTAAACTGTATAAATCTTTCGTTACCTTATTTATGTTTTCACTTCCACAGATTTTTTTTAATAAATGTAGATTTATAATACACTTTAAAATTTTTAAATGTTTAAACACAGCCTAGATTTTCTTGCTATCTCTGTATATTTTACCCCAGAATATTGTATTTCACTAAATCAATGAATTATTTTGAGGAGAATTTATATGTTGAAGTTACTATTCAAAATTATATTCATAAAAATTATGCTTTTCCCCACTTTAATCTTTTAACTTTTTTTAAATGAAATATCTGAAAGACAATTCTATTTTAGAGCACATGAAAATATGTGTTATAGAATAATTTCTGCTGAGTGGTAATCAGTTTTCTAAAGTCATGTCTATAGAAAGTAACCAAAATTAAATTTTCAGTTTTTTTTTTTTTCTATGGCTGCTGTAACAAATTATCACAAACTTAGTTACTTAAAACAACACAAGTGTCTTATTTTATAGCTCTGGAGGCCAGAAATACAAAGTAAATCAGCAAGGCTGCATTTCTTTTTCTTTTCTTTTTATTCATACACCTCTTTTTATTTGTTTGCCACTGAATGGTAAATGTGCACAATGAATAATTATCCCTGACGGTATTTTGGAGACAGAGTCATTCAATAAGTTGACATTATCATCCCAGTTCCATTGAAGGCCTCTCTGGAGAACTATTTTAAAAGACCTTTCTTATCAAGTCCTGAAAGCTTCTCAGACTTCCATGCTTAACTTCCATTTTTTTGTTGACCACAAAATGCATGTCTGACAAGGTTGGGATATATTTGATAGAGTGATGAGTAACTGTTTGCATCAGTGTTTATAAGGATAGCTTAGTCTTATTGGGCTGATAATTTGCCAGATCAATCTATATTCTACAAGCTGCTTAAAATATTTTTGATATAAATGAGGTACACTCTCAAATCCATTAACCTTGGAGAGCTGTATGTGAATGTATACATACACATATGCATATCTCCAAGGAGAACCAGTTTTCAAGCTCCCTCTTGGTAATCCTTCCCTTCCCTTCTGCCTTCTACCATCAACCTTCTTCCCCAATTAACTAAAGTAGATACAATATATCTAACAATACACAACTTTATAAATATTTACTAAAGGCTTTTGAAATTTAATTTGCTAATGGATTGATATATTCAACATTAGACCTATTTCTTAAACTTATGATTAGCTATTACTTTAATAATGGGTTTAATGTGGAATGTGAAGGGCAGAGAAGGAGAGGAGGAACAGAAGCAATGCAGATGGAAAGAGACAGGAGGTACCTTCAACTTGAAGATACAAGTTCACGGCCGGGTACTGTGGCTCACGTCTGTAATCCCAGCACTTTGCAGGGACGAGGCGGACGGATCACGAGGTCAATAGATAGAGACCACCCTGGCAAACATGGTGAAACCCCGTCTCTACCAGAAATACAAAAATTAGCTGGGCATGGTGGCATGTGTCTGTAGTCCCAGCTACTCAGATGGCTGCGGCAGGAGAATTGCTTGAGCCTGGGAGGCGGAGGTTGAGGTGAGCTGATATCGCACCACTGCACTGCAGCCTGGCACCTGGCGGCAGAGAGAGAATCTGTTTCAAAAAAAAAAAAAAAAAAAAAAGTTAAGTTCACTTCAGATGACCACGATTTCAGATATTATCTCTTAGAACAATAAAGGAGACAATAGATAATACACGAGAGAGACTGGGGCGGTGTTTGTGTTTTTTGTACTGGTGATATTACTACTTTATATACTGTGGCACTTTGGATCCTTAAATGAGAGACGAAGTGTGGACTTGACATGTTAGCACTTTCTCTAATAAGCTGAACTATTTATATTATTCCAAAATTAGATGTGAGATGTTAAAAGAGATACAGAATAAGAAGGCACTAATCAAAAAAATCAAATCACATTTTAGGAGCTAAAAATACACCTGAGGGTTAATTACTGACTTCAGAGATTTCTCAAAAAGCTATTACTTTAATATTATTATTGTAGAAATATTACAGCAACAACCTTTACATAATAGTTTCCTTAATTAAAAAATGAGAATAATATTGTGTCCCAAAGTTTTAAAAAATGATTGAATAGCGATTCAGTAATTGTTGCCTCAAGTTAAGCACTCAACAAATAGAGCTATTACTATTTGAGTAACTCAAATAGTATTAGCTATTGAGTTAAAAATACTGATACAGTTCCTATTATTTTACAAAGTTCCATGCATTATGAAAAAGAAGTCAGTAGGAATTTTTAGAAAAAACTTATTTTAGGTAAAGAATAGTAATATGTGTATGTCTGTTTTAATAGGTAGATATGCTAGAATTGTACTTCTAAAACTTCTCACAATAATGAAAGTTAAAAGGGATTTTAATATTTCATTTTAAACATATGTTTTTCACATGTATAACAAAAATTCTTGGCTGGATCCAGGTTCACACCTGTAAACCCAGCACACCGAGAGTCTGAGGTGGGTGGATCATTTGAAGTCAGGAGGTCAAGATCAGCCTGACCAACATGTTGAAATCCCATCTCTAATAAAACTGCAATAAAACTAGCCAGGCATAGTGATGCACGCCTGTATGTCAGCTACTCGTGGGGCTGAGGCAGGAGAATCACTTGAACCTGGGAGGTGGAAGTCTCAGTGAGCAGAAATCGTGTCCCTGCACTCCAGCCTGGGTGACAGAGTGAGAGTCCATCTAAAAAATTAATGAATAAATTTAAATACATAAATAAATTAAATTAAAAATCATTATATTTGTGGATTTTAATATTAGATTAATATTTAAATATTACAGCTATGAATAACTGAACATGTTTTTAAAACTCAGATATAAGTAGTAATAATTATGTGAACTATTAGGCCAGAGCACAGTTTTTTTCTGCCCCGTAGTGGTTTGTTTTGAGAGGAATCCATTGTTCTGGTGACATTACCCATGAGATCACCAGAAAAAAGGAAGTAATAGAGGAAGTCCTGGCACATATAATACTATGCAGCAAAACAGTATTTCTTGGTTTTTTTACTCAACTAATTCTGAATCTTGGAAGAAGTGACGTTTCTCAACCCAAGACTGTTTTTGGACCACCTGTCACTTCTCTAATAGTGGGAATAACAATAATTTCAATAGAACAACTATTATTTACTATTGTTTTCAGTGCTAATCTCATCTACATATCACTTTTCATTTAATCCTCACAGTATGCTGGGTTATATATGATCATCACTATTTTACTAATGAAGATCTTAAGGCTTATAAAAATTAAGCAACTAACCCAAGGTCCCATAGCAAGTAATTGGCAAAGTGAGAACTTAAATTTAAGTTTCTTATCAATAAAGTCTGTGCTCTTGCCCACTGTATTACGCTACAGCAGCTGCGACATGCACTGTGTTTTTGGAACTATGGCTGTTACTTATTTTCTTCTCTAATAGCAATAAGACCAAAGATACTGATTAAAATAAGAACGGGCTTAATGTAGGATTTTATATTGATTTATTTATTTGTTAATTTATTTTATGCTGCTGATTTTTCTCTTCTGTTTTATTTCACAAGAAAAATTCTGATTTAAGAAATAAAAACATCTTTTATTCAGATAGCTTATATTCATCCTACTAAAACAAAAACAATGTATTAGATTATAAAGGATAAATATGAAACTTGTAACGCAGTATAAAATGATTTAAAATACAAGTAATGAAATGGGTAACACATTCCAAAACTTAGTACAATGCTCAGAAGTATTTATTAATACAAACCAACAAGCCAACAAAAAATTGAATTTAACTACAGACCCATAATACGCTTTTCTCATTCATAAAGCATTTGAGATTGCTTGCAAAATATCTTAACAAAGAAGTTATTTTTATATTTTTGAAGATAAAATAGTGGAAACGGAATATTATATAATGCTATTACAAAGCAAAAAATGTTAATGTCATAAAAGTAAAAATAGATATTGTACAATTTCCAACTGCTATCACTTATTTATATTACAAAAAGCTTTTTAGTATCTGCCCATATAACATATTTTAAACCAAACATGATCAACATGGTTACAAACCTTTGTTTTTGGTGCTTATAATAATCTGTATGAAAAAATCTTTTTTTCTTTATTTTTAACCATATGTTCATTTTTTTTTTTTTAATTTTACATGCAGGTATTTTAAAATTCATTTTTCCTGGATCTGTCCAGGACACACAAATGTAAAAGTTTAAACATTTTTTTTTTTGGTGGGGATTAACGTTTATTCATCAAGTTAGTTATTTTTTTTCCTGGTTCTAGAGTCTGTGTTCATATATATATATATATATATATAATTTCACTTTAGGTTCTGGGGTACATGTGCAGAACATGCAGGATTGTTGCACAGGTACATACATGGCAATATGGTTTGCTGCCTCCATTCCCCTCATCACCTATATCTGGCATTTCTCCCCATGTTATCCCTTCCTAACCTCCCTATCCCCACTGTCCCTCCCCTATTACCCCCCCCAACAGGCCCCAGTGTGTGATGCTCCCCTCCCTGTGTCCATGTGTACTCATTGCTCAACACCCGCCTATGAGTAAGAACATGAAGTTTTTTGATTTTGTTTTTGTGTCAGTTTGCTGAGAATGATGGTTTCCAGAGTCATCCATGTCCCCAAAAAGGACACAACTCATCATTTTTTATGGCTGCATAGTATTCCATGGTGTATTTTAAATACTCTTTTTCATTAAAGAGAAATATATATAGCTATTAGATTACTCACTAATTTTAAGATCAAGCAAATGCTAAAAAACTTACTTTGGATCAATAAAAGAGTTAAGTTCCGAAGCTTATCATTACTTTCACCCAGTTTTCTCTGTGATCTCTTAGGTTTCATTGTAAGCCAAAACAAAAATTACCCTATTTATATATTGTAACCCAATTTACTTTCATTTTATTTTTATTTAGGAGTTCCATTTCCAATTTGGTAATTAACATTAAATGCAATGCAATTTAAGGTATTAGATCTAAAATTTCAGAGTTTCATTATACATAGCACAGATTTTTTATGTGCATACAGACTGTCATATAATTCTATGCATAAGAAAAGAAATTAGAATATTATGAACTATGAAATATTTTGTACTTGGGTTTGGACATTGTATGTTCAGCATTGTAGATATAAATTTCACTGTGACCCAGGTCCAAAATTTGACATAGCTTTTTGATTCCTCTTAGAATTCTTATGTTGTGATGGGAGAATCAGGATTAAGTTAATTCATATAATGTATTAGTTATTTTTTTAAAAATTAGTCTTAAAAATATTAATAGAAAAGAAAAATGGTAATTATTTTTATGTTTTAATAAACATATGCATAAGCTTGATGGTTTTAAAATTGTGCATTAAAATGTTTATCAGCATTTAGAAAACACTTACTAGTTGTGTACTATGAAAGTCAACAGATTTAGGCCACTTACATGGCCTCTTACTTGCAAACATTTGTGGAAAATTCTAAGAGCAGAATGATGTTTTATCATTTAGATGTGTTATTTATTATTCCACTGTAGCAGAAGTAGAAGTAGTTAGAAAAGTGACGATATAAATAGATACAACTAATTGCTAAAAGTAAATTATGTTATCATGGGAAAAGATCTATATCTCCAATTCTGGAAAGCAATGGAGACAGTTTTGGTGTACTAGAGAGTTCGCAGATGATTTGACCCATAGAATAGAAAAATCTGTGGTATTGGAGGTGCATTTGAGTAGATTCTGGTATTCAATGACACAATGAAACATGTGAACCACGATGCTGCCAATCAGGTAAGACAGTGCCCAGTGGTATTGCAAGGGAGATTGCAATAGAAGTGCTTAGAAGGTGATATGGTTTGGCTCTGCTTCCCCACCTAAATCTCATCTTAAGTTGTAATAAACCCCACATGTCAAGGGCAGGACCAGATGGAAGCAATTGAATCAGAGGGGAGTGGTTTTGCCTGTGCTGTTCTCGTGGTAATGAGTGAGTCTCAAAAGATCTGATTTATAAGCGTCAGCACTTCCCCTGCTAGCCCTCATTCTCCCTCCAGCCGCCTCTGAGAAGAGGTGCCTTCCGCCATGACTGTAAGTTTCCTGAGGCCTCCGGAGCCACGCAGAACTGTGAGTCGATTAAACCTTTTTCCTTTATAAATTATCTAGTCTCAGGTATTTCTTCATAGCAGCATGAAAACAGACTAATACAGAAGGAAATGAGAAAACATTGTTGAAATAATGTAATTACCTGATGCGATATGGCAGGAGAGTTAGAAATCATGTACCTGGAAGACGCAGTGCTACCCACTGAAAGAGGAAATATTTTCCAAGATATTTAGTAGTGCAAAATGAGAGCGGAAATATCCAGTGGAAATGGAAACGTAGCTTTGTAGGCATTAGCAATATTCAATTAACCTTTATTGGGATATGCTGTGTAACTAACAACTTGTAGAATCTCAGTGGGTATATAAGGGTAAACTTTATTTCTTGTACACATATAGATGTTTTTTAAAGGAAAATTAATATGCATCACTATATAACATGAACTTTTAATTTATAATGCTTAAAACTTTTAATGCATTTGTTTATGTGTTTAGTTATACATATTGCTTAAATAAATATAATAATGCACTTACTTGTCGATATTGTGCTATATAACTAAAGAACAAGGCCATTTAATTGCATCTGGGTTCACTAATCTTTCTTGCTTTAAGCCACCATTTTCAATAGCTACAATTTTTTTTTTAAGTAGGTAGGATATTTATATACTTTCAGAACAATGTAAGTGCAGAAACCTCAAGAGCTGAATGATTTTTTCTCATCTATTTTCCAAATGTATTACATAAAATATCAAAATTTTAAAAATTGAGATGCTAATATATTGTACCCCTGTAAATGTATCATATTGTATAGATTTAAAAATTGTTCATATTTTGTACATTTGTTCTAGGTTGTGCCTTTGTCAAATATTTCTATTTTATTCAATAAGGAAAAACTGATATAATACTGTGCTTTTGCCTACCTATAATTTATGAATTCATTTTTTGTATTTCATTTTTGTCATTTCTGAGAACATAAACACAATTATGGGAATTGTAGTGATATTAGCAATGAAATATTTTAACTACACTATGTATACTTAAATATATATTTTCTTTTTATCAATGTGTTCCATATCCCTTCAGTGTGTATTTATCAAATTCAATCTTTCATTTTACTTAGTTTATAAACAAAGATCCTCCAACCAGAAAGTGGCATTTAGGGACCTAAGTATGTATTTCTGTAGGTATTATTCAGTCTGTCATGGAAGAGATCATAATAAGGAGGATCTCTATCATAAAGCACCTCTCTTATAATTGTAATGCATGTTTATTGTAGTTTTATCATAAAGCACTTATGTCATAATTGAATACATTTAATTATTGTTTCATTGTAATCCATTTTTCATGATATTTTTATTTTTTTATATGATTATATTTGTTGATTGGCTCTATTGCATTATCTATTCTCTGGGAATGCCATGTCAGGTAACTTTATAGTAGGAGATCTAAAGGGCATGTAGCATTTTCTTTCATTAAAATTTCCATCAATTATGTTGGCGATAACAATTGATTAATAACTTTATAATCCAATCAATTTACAATTGCATGACAGCTGTATGTTTCATTTAGATAGTTTATCAAAAATTTGCTTTAAGGCATGAATCATGTACATACTTAGGGCATGAGTAAAACATTAATTTTTTTTTTTCAGAAATGCCATATATATTGTGTAAGGTTCTTACTGTGAAAAATATTCATCTTAGTTTGCATGTGTCTCGCTTCTTTTAATTTCTCAGAGATTAACTTGGTTTTGGTGTGGTATTATTTCTCAAGCTAAGTAAGTCATTAAAATAAATACAAATCTATCTTTAAACTTTCTATAACAAAACTTACATCTCGAGCAGAAATTAATACATTTGTGCCATTTCATTTATTTCCATGAAAATGTATTTGTGTGAGCACTTTTATCACTTTAGCAATTCACACCTTTAATTATCACATAAATGCATAATATATCTCTTATTTAATGTTTGATAACATTTCTCTATAGCCAAAAGGAACACTGACATGTAAGTGCTTCTATAAAGTTTTTTAATGTGAATCAATTTAATTCAAAAAGAATTCCTGAAAGCAAACTCTATTCGACTAAACAAACCCCTCCTTGGGGAAATTGTTATCAATACTCTTATAAAACAAACTTCTAGAGAATAGCAGAGCAGCATAAATTCAAAGCAAATATTGAAGAAATGGAAACATTCTCATCATTATGGAAAGAGGGTGAAGTTTTAATCCCAGAAGGAACACAGTTACACATTTCAATTTCTGTCTTATAATCTATCTTCTTAAGAGGCAAGTGTATTTTTTGAGAAAACTCTATCTGGGAATTTAGCTTAGTTTTTTAAAAAGTCAAATATGACAAAGAAAATATTATAGCTAGTGGAGGGTCTTGCCTTGATGTTGATTGCTGCTGTTGATCGATGTGGTGGTTTCTGAAGATTGGGGTAGCTGTGGCAACTTATTAAAATAAAACAATGAAAGTAGAAATATTGACTCTTTCATCAAATATTTCTGTGTATCATGAGAGGACGTTTGCTAGCATTTTACTCACATGCGAATTCTTTCAAAATTCAAATGTAATCTCTCAAACCCTGTGACCAACTAATTTATGTATTATGTTGAATTTGATTTTCTAGCACTTTGAGAATTTTTGCGTCAGTGTTCATCAGGGATCATGACCTGTAGTTTTCTATGACATATCTTTGTCTTGTTTTGGTGATGAAGGTAATACTGGCCTCCTAGGATGAGTTTGGAAGTATTCCCTCCTGATCTGTTTCTTTGGGATTAGTTTGAGTAGAATTGATGTTAGTTCTTTAAATGTTAGGTATAGTTCAGCAGTGAAGCCATCGTGTCCTGGGCTTTCTTTGCTGAAATAGTATTTATAATAGCTTTAATCTCATTACTTGTTATTAGTCTATTAGTTTTAGTTGTCTTCATGGTTAAATTTTGGTAGGTTGTATATGTCTAGAAATTTATCCATTTCTTTGTGGTTTTACCATTTATTGGCATATCGCTGCTCATGGGAGCCTCTAATGATCCTTGAAGCTTCTGTGGTTACTACTTGTAATGTCTCCTTTTTCATCTCTGATTTTATTTATTTGGACATTTTCTCTTATTTAGTCTGGCTAAAGGTTTGTCCTTTTTGGTTATCTGTTCCAAAAGCCAACTTTTTATTTCATAGAGTTTTTGTATTGTGTTTTTCATTTTACGTTTATTTATTTATGTTCTGTTTATTTTTTCTCTCTTCTAACACTGAGTTTTGTTTGCTCTTTTCTAGTTTTTAAGATTTGTCAGTAGGTTATTTGAAATCCTTCTTTTTTATATAGGCACTTATAACTATAAATTCTCCTGTTGGTACTGCTTTCACTATATCCTATATGTTTTGGTAGGCTGTGTTTCATTTTCATTTGTTTAAAAAAATTTTAAATCTTTTTCTGAGTTTCATGATTGATCCACTGGTCATTTAGAAGCACATTTAACATGTGTGTCTGTTGTACGTTTTCATATGTTTGTATGATTTGCAAAATTCCTCTTTTTTTAATTTCTAGTTTTATTCCATTGTGCTCAGAGAAGGTACTTAATGTAATTTCAATTATTTAAAAAATTTTAAGACTTTCTTGTCCTAACGCACAGTCAATTCTTGATAATGATCTATGCGCAGAGGAGAAGAAGTGTAAGGTGTAGCAATTGGATGAAATTATCTGTAAATATCTATTAGATGTATTTGTTCTATAACACAAAGTTGAATATTTCTTTGTTGGTTTTCTGTGTGAATAATCTGTCCAATGCCAAAAATGGTGTATTGAAGTTTCTAGGTATTATTGTATTGGGGTTTACCTCTATCTTTAGCTCTAATATTTGCTTTATATATCTGAGTGCTCCAGTGGCTGAGTGAATATATATTTAGAATTGTTACATCCTCTTGCTGAATCAGTATCCTCATCATTATATAATGCTTCTCTTTGTCTCGTTTTATACTTCTTGTCTTGAAATTTATTTTTTGTGATATAAGTATATCTACTTATGTGCTTTTCTGTTTTCCATTGGCATAGACTATCTTTTTCCATTCCTTTGTTTTCGGTCTATGTGTGTTTTTATAACAAAAGTATTTTTCTTCTAGGCAAAAGATTGCTGGGTAATTTTGTTATCCATTCACCACTCTATATCTTTTGATTGAAGACTTTAGTATACTTTACATACAGTGTTATTATTAATAAGTAAGAACTTAGTCTTCCCATTTTGTTCTTTGTTTTCTGGTTGTTTTTTATGTCTTCTTTCTTTTCTTCCTTCTTATCTTTCTTTTAGTGAAGGTGGTTTTCTCTCACATGGTATGTTTTAATTTCTTCCTTTTTACTTTTTGTTTATCTGTTGTATGTTTTCAGATTTTGAGGTTACCATAAAGCTTACAAATAATAACCTAAAACCCATATTTTACACAGATGAATACAATATAAACTATATAAACAAGCAAATAAGCACAAAAACACTGATAAAAAACTTCACACACTTGTTTTCATGCTTTGTACCGTTTTGTTGTTTCTGTTTATGTTTAATTGTATTTTCTATGTCTTAAAGTTGTAGTTATTGATTTTTGTCAGATTATTTTTACTATTTTTGTTTATGATAAGAATAGTTCACATACTACGATTATAGTATTATATTAGCCTGTAAAAAATAAATTGCTGTTGTTTATAGGCCACTCAGTTTATGTGTTTTCTTATAACAGCAGGAATAGACTAACACAAAGACCTTCTTAAATTGAGGAAAAATTTGCTTTCTCAATCCTGAACCAGAAATTACAAAATAAAATATTGCTTCTCTGTGTATTTCCCATTTGGTATAATTTTGCAATTTACCTTTTGACCTGTGAAAGTATCAGTGAAATACCCATAAGAATTTCTTGCACTGTCTAAACAGAGAAGGAAAACTCTCTTATGAATCCGTTGAAGTTAGTTCTTTGTATGTCTGCAAAACTCAGCAGCATGATAAACCTAGCAATAAAAACCAGAAAATTTTGGAGTTCACACATGCTCTTTTATTTAATACATCATGGTTACTTATGGTATAAACTTTGATTTAATGCCGTCTGGAGAAACTTCATCACCTCATAAATGGTTGACAATTAGATATGCCCACACTACTCGCTCATATATCTGAGTAAAATGTTGACAGTTTCTGCCAGCCACATCATTAAAGTCAATTGCAGTTCATCACTTACGGCCATACCTGACAGAATTATTACACCATCACTATTAATATATAGCAATTACTCGATATACATCTCTATGGTAGGTTATCAGTCAGTGAATTTTGATGTAATAAACACTCTATAGATCAACTTCAGCATCAAAAATGAAGCTGTTTCACGTAAAACAGAAATAACAAAAATATAATATCATATGTTCCCTTCTTCAGAGAATCGTTTATTGACAAAGATAGAAAACTTGTCTTTACTGAAAATTCCACATATTGTCTATTAAAGCACTTTTGAAATTGGTGCTTCTAAAATTGCAAGATGACTCACAAAATTAAAACCACAAAGTTAACTTGCCCAGTTAAGTCTTAACCTTAAAAAAGGAACAGATTCTGCTTCAAGTCCTGTGCTGCTTCTACTACATTATGCCAACTCTGAGAATATAGCCAGTTCTTGGCATTGGAGTTGCACTTATAGCAGTGTCTACTTTGGATTAAATTTGCATCAATGACAAGTGACAGCAGTGTTCCTAGGCAATCTATGGCTGGGGGTGCAGAAGAAGGGAAGACAGAGTAAAAAGTGCTAGGACTTGTGAAGGACAAACAGGAGCAATGGAGCAAGGCTGTTTCACATTAGGAAACAGAGCAGTAGGCAGAATCCTTGAAGTCTGGAAATATAGTATCGGAAGGATCATTTTGAGCAAAAGTGTCATCAGTTTCTCTGTGAAATATAGAAGATATTCCTTGATTATAACTCTACTTATTAATTTAGAAAAAAGCCTTATAGAAAGTAGAAGAGTTCAAAGTATTGATATTTTTATTCACTTTGACATGTCTTATCACTTCAAAATGATTGTAGAAATTAAAATCACAGCATTAAAATAGAGAATTATATATCTTATGACATATACAATTAACTAAAATTAATATTTTGTATAGGCCTAATTGTAACTACAAATATATCACCTAGAGACAATTTTTGATGCTCTCAGTCATGGGTGATCACAGGAAAGGTTTCGGTCCTATCTGTTTATTTCCCAATAGATTTCTAGAGCCATATGCTGACTTGGTTTGGAATGCTGTCTTCCTTGAATTAGACTTTTAAATTTCATATAGAAAGAATCTGCTTTTATCCCTTAGATCTTCAAAATTTGTGTTTTACAAACACTTTATCATTTGTGTTTCTATGGTATTTTTTTGATCCTTTATTGCCTAGTAAATGCCAATACCTGTCTAAGATCACTTCCTGAGTTTCTCTGTCGTCCAGCTGTATTCCTCCCACCTGTGCTCTTCTAACTTGACAAAATTCCTAATTTCCTTGTCTACTAGAACATCTTCTAGAATAAACCTAACCTGAAAATGTCCCCTCCCTCATTAGAGTCACAAGCTGTCAGGTTGTAATTTGTCTCAGTTTATTTTATTCCAAGAACATTTTATCTCAAGCACATTTTCTAAGGTCTACAAATGTCTCACATTCTACTTTCAAATTACTTTCTTGGATTTTATAGAAATAGGTGTTGTATAAACAATAAATTTATAAATTGTTTCATCAGACAATTAAAGGTCTGTCACTGGGCCATGGTCTAAAATTCTGCCTTATTTTTATCTTCAGAAAAGGTTTCCCATACCAGTAGACAAATCACTGCCATTTGGATTCCCCAACTGCTTAGTCAAGTTGGCTATTCAGTCCAATGGAGAACTGAATATGTCAAATTATATATAGAGTTTTCGGTATTTATTGTAAAAATCTGAATAAATAGCTAATTATATCTAAATTTAGAGAAACATTTATCTGTAGTTGGAATCTTTTAATTGTAGTTGGATTCTGAAATTTCATCAGAATTTGTAATCTGTATGTTATGGAAAGAATGCAAGTTTTGAGTACTATTCTAACATGTATACCTAGGTTTCAAAATCAACTTGAGTCAAATGTTATCACAGGCATCTTAACAAACACTTTTTGAATTCTTCCTATTGTATAACAATTGAATAAATGTATATAAGGAAATTCAAAAATTTTTAAATAATTACCTGAATTTTTTATGAATTTGAGCTATAAAACTGTAAATATAATATCTCTTTAGTATTTATTATGCACTGAGAAGATTTCTGAGTACTCGACATGCATTTCCTCATTTAATTAATACATTATGCCTTTAGTTGAGTACCATGATTACTCCAATTTATTAATGAGGAAACTGAGACACAGTTATATCATCAGCAAGCTTAAAAGCCACCAAAACAAAATGTGGAAGCCAAGATTTTAATTCTCATGCTACTGCTCTTAATCATTGAGCAAAAAAAATTTGAACATATATATATACATGCACTCACAAATGATTTTGTTATAACAAACATGTCTGTGTGTGTATGTGTTTGTGTTTCATTACAGCATACTCTGGGTTCATAAACTGACAAGGTTTGAAATCAAATCAAATTACCACTTAATAAATTGTCTTATAATGAGCCAAACTTAAACCACTATGCTTAAGTTTTCTTATCTATAAAACAAGTATAATTATAGCACTCAAGTTATAGAATTATTGTGAAGATTAAATGAGTTGATATGTGTAAAGAGCTTTAAAAGCTTTTGTGTATTGATGTATGTATTTATGTAAATGTTTGTGTTTATAAACACACATAATAGTATGTACACCTGTATATACATTTATAGATAACAATGGGTTTAGAGTATGTTGAAGTTTAATTAGCACCTTCTGTGACTTCATTCCCACCACAATTATTTTTCCCATTTATTTTATTGCATTTTAGGTTTTGGGGTACATGTGAAGAACATGCAAGATTGTTGCATAGGTACACACGTGGCAGTGTGATTTTTCTGCCTTCCTCCCCATCACCTACATCTGGCATCTCTCCCCTTGCTATCTCTCCCCAACTCCCCACCATCCCCCCCTTATTCCCCCCCAACTGACCCCAGTATGCAGTGCTCCCCTCCCTGTGTCCATGTGTCCTCATCATTCAACACCCGCCTATGAGTGAGAACATGCGGTGTTTGATCTTCTGCTCTTCTGTCAGTTTACTGAGAATGATGGTTTCCAGGTTCATCGATGTCCCTACAAAGGACACAAACTCATCGTTTTTGATGGCTGCATAATATTCCATGGTGTATATGTGCCACATTTTCCCTGCCCAGTCTATCATCGATGGGCATTTGGGTTGGTTCCAGGTCTTTGCTATTGTAAACAGTGCTGCAATGAACATTCGTGTGCACATGTCCTTATAGTAGAACGATTTATAATACTTTGGGTATATACCCTGTAATGGGATTGCTTGGTCAAATGGAATTTTTATTTCTAGGTCCCCAAGGAATCGCCACACTGTCTTCCACAATGGTTGAACTAATTTACACTCCCACCAACAGTGTAAAAGCGTTCCTATTTCTCCACATCCTCTCCAGCATCTGTTGCCTCCAGGTTTTTTAATGATCGTCATTCTAACTGGCGTGAGATGGTATCTCAATGTTGTTTTGATTTGCATTTCTCTGATGACCAGTGATGATGAGCATTTTTTCATCTGTTTGTTGGCCTCATGTATGTCTTCTTTTGTAAAGTGTCTGTTCATATCCTTTGCCCACTTCTTAATGGGCTTGTTTGTTTTTTTCTTGTAAATCTGTTTTAGTTCTTTGTAAATTCTGGATATCAGCCCTTGGTCAGATAGGTAAACTGCAAAAATTTTATCCCATTCTGTTGGTTGCTGATTCACTCTAATGACGGTTTCTTTTGCCATTCAGAAGCTGTGGAGTTTGATTAGGCCCCATTTGTCTATTTTGGCTTTTGTTGTCAATGCTTTTGGTATTTTGGTCATGAAGTCCTTGCCTACATATATGTCCTGAATGGTTTTGCATAGATTTTCTTCAAGGGTTTTTATGGTGTTAGGTCTTATGTTTAAGTCTTTAATCCATCTGGAGTTAATTTTGCTGTAAGGTGTCAGGAAGGGGTCCAGTTTCTGCTTTCTGCACATGGCTAGCCAGTTTTCCCAACACCATTTATTGAACAGGGAATCCTTTCCCCATTGCTTGTTTTTGTCTGGTTTGTCAAAGATCAGAGGGTTGTAGATATGTTGTGTTGCCTCTGAGACCTCTGTTCTGTTCCATTGGTCTATATCTCTGTTTTAGTACCAGTACCATGCTGTTTTGATTACTGTAGCCTTGTAGTATAGTTTGAAGTCCGGTAGTGTGATACCTCCCGCTTTGTTCTTTTTGCTTAGAATTGACTTGGCTATGCAGGCTCTCTTTTGGTTCCATATGAAGTTTAAGGTGGTGTTTTCCAGTTCTGTGAAGAAGGTCATTGGTAGCTTGATGGAGATAGCATTGAATCTGTAAATTACTTTGGGCAGTATGGCCATTTTCATGATATTGATTCTTCCTAACCATGAACATGGAATGTTTCTCCATCTGTTTGTGTACTGTCTTATTTCGTTGAGCAGTGGCTTATAGTTCTTCTTGAAGAGGTCCTTTATGTTCCTTGTTAGTTGTATTCCTAGGTATTTTATTCTCTTTGTGGCAATTGTGAATGGAAGTTCGTTCTTGATTTGGCTCTCTTTAAGTCTGTTATTGGTGTATAGGAATGCTTGTGATATTTGCACATTGATTTTGTATCCTGAGACTTTGCTGAAGTTGCTTATCAGTTTCAGGAGCTTTTGGGCTGAGATGATGGGGTCTTCTAGATATACAATCATGCCGTCTGCAAATAGAGACAATTTGACTTCCTCCTTTCCTATTTGAATACCCTTTATTTCTTTTTCTTGCCTGATTGCTCTGGCTAGAACTTCCACTACTATATTGAATACGAGTGGTGAGAGAGGGCATCCTTGTCTAGTGCCAGATTTCAAGGGGAATGCTTCCAGTTTTTGCCCATTCAGTATGATATTGGCTGTTGGTTTGTCGTAAATAGCTTTTATTATTTTGAGATATATTCCATCAATACCTAGCTTATTGAGGATTTTTAGCATAAAGTGCTGTTGAATTTTGTCAAACGCCTTCTCTGCATCAATTGAGATAATCATGTGGTTTTTGTCTTTGGTTCTGTTTATGTGGTGAATTACGTTTATAGACTTGCGTATGTTGAACCAGCCTTGCATCCCCGGGATGAAGCCTACTTGATCATGGTGGATAAGCTTTTTGATGTGCTGTTGCAATCGGCTTGTCAGTATTTTATTGAAGATTTTTGCATCTATGTTCATCATAGATATTGGCCTGTAGTTTTCTTTTCTTGTTGAGTCTCTGCCGGGTTTTGGAATCAGGATGATGTTGGTCTCATAAAATGATTTGGGAAGAATTCCCTCTTTTTGTATTGTTTGGAATAGTTTCAGAAGAAATGGTACCAGCTCCTCTTTGTATGTCTGGTAGAATTCAGCTGTGAACCCATCTGGACCTGGGCTTTTTTTGGGTGGTAAGCTCTTAATTGCTGCCTCAACTTCAGACCTTGTTATGGGTCTGTTCAGGGTTTCGGCTTCTTCCTGGGTTAGGCTTGGGAGGAGGCAAGTGTCCAGGAATTTATCCATTTCTTCCAGGTTTATTAGTTGATGTGCATAGAGTTGTTTGTAATAATCTCTGATGACGGTTTGAATTTCTGTGGAATCTGTGGTGATATCCCCTTTATCGTTTTTTATTGCATCAATTTGGTTATTCTCTCTTTTCTTTTTTATTAATCTGGCTAGTGGTCTGTCTATTTTGTTGAACTTTTCAAAAAACCAGCTCCTGGATTTATTGATTTTTTGAAGGGTTTTTTGTGTCTCTATCTCCTTCGGTTCTGCTCTGATCTTCGCTATTTTAGGGTTTTTTGTGTCTCTATCTTCTTCAGTTCTGCTCTGATCTTTGCTATTTCTTGTCTTCTGCTAGACTTTAAGTTTTTTTGATCTTGCTCCTCTAGCTCTTTCAGTTTTGACGATAGGGTATCAATTTTTGATGTCTCCTTGCTTCTCATGTGGGCACTTATTGCTATATATTTTCCTCTAGAGACTGCTTTAAATGTGTCCCAGAGATTCTGGTATGTTGTGTCTTCATTTTCGTTGGTTTTGAAGAACATCTTTATTTCTATCTTCATTTCATTGTTTATCCAGTCAACATTCAAGAGCAAGTTGTACAGTTTCCATGAAGCTGTGCGGTTCTGGGTTAGTTTTTGAATTCTGAGTTCTAACTTGATTGCACTCTGGTCTGAGAGACTGTTTGTTATGATTTCCCTTCTTTTGCACTTGCTGCAGAGTGATTTACTCCAAATTATGTGGTCAATTTTAGAGTAGGTGTGATGTGGTGCTGAGAAGAATGTATATTCTGTGGATTTGGGGTGGAGAGTTCTGTAAATGTCTATTAGGTTTGCTTGGTCCAGGTCTGAGTTCAAGTCCTGGATATCCTTTTTAATTTTCTGTCTGGTTGATCTGTCTAATATTGACAATGGGGTGTTAAAGTCTCCCACTATTATTGTGTGGGAGTCTAAGTCTCTTTGTAAGTCATTCGAAGAACATGGCTTATGTATCTGGGTGCTCCTGTATTGGGTGTGTATATATTTAGGATGGTTAGCTCTTCTTGTTGCATTGATCCTTTTACCATTATGTAATGTCCCTCTTTGTCTCTTTTGATCTTTGTTGCTTTAAAGTCTATTTTATCAGAGATGAGAATTGCAACTGCTGCTTTTTTTTTTGCTCTCCATTTGCTTGGTAAATCTTCCTCCATACCTTGACTTTGAGCCTTTGTGTATCCTTGCATGTGAGATGGGTTTCCTGGATACAGCACACCAATGGGTTTTGGCTTTTTATCCAATTTGCCAGTCTGTCTTTTGATTGGGGCATTTAGTCCCTTTACATTTAGGGCTGATATTGTTATGTGTGAATTTGATACTGCCATTTTGGTGCTAGCTGGCTGTTTTGCTCATTAGTGGATGCAGATTCTTCATTGTGTTGATTCTCTTTACCATTTGGGATGTTTTTGGAGTGGCTGGTACTGGTTGTTCCTTTATATGTGTAGAGCCTCTTTCAGGGGCTCTTGTAAAGCTGGCCTGTCCCGCCACTATTTTAAAGTTAGCCTTCATTTTGCTTTCTCTTTAATGTTATGGTTTAAGAAATATTCTTTAATATATCTGTGAGGAAAAAAATCCCAATGTCTCCAACTTTGATGTTCTTTTTGGCGCTGTCCAATAGCAGAAAATGTGTGTGGTCATTAAATTCCAATCACCAGTAATCAAATCAAATAGCATCTGTGGTTTGCTCAAATGGAATACCTTACCTTTGATGGTTTATCATATTGATTTGCTTCTTATATAGCCTTTCAAAAGTGGAAATATGAGAGGAAGCATCGTGATTCAGGATCTTTTGTATTATCTTCTGTGTTATCATGATGTAGTAAAATAATTAGTAGAATTATGGTTTTTGTGACCCCAACAAATGAAAAAAATGTATAGTAATGGCTTTAATATTTTCAGCATCCTGAAAATAATACCATGTGTTCTAGAGGTCCCCAAGACTAGCCTCAGGTTTAATGATTCATTAAAAGAACTCCAAAAAACCTCAGAAAACCATTAAACTCAATTACATTTTATTAAAGAGAAATAATATAGATTAAAATTATCAAATGAAAGACACACATAAAGTAGTGCTCAGGAAAGACCAGACATGGAATTTTATGTTGTTTTCTCCCTGTGGAGTATGTAGAGTGGCTACTTTTCTCAGAAGCCATGTTTGGCAACAAATCACTGAGCATTAATAATCAGGAAAGCTCACCTGGGCCATGGAATCCAGGCTTCTCATTGGGAGTTGGTCATTGAGATATGGCTGTCCACATGTCTGACCTTATGTGAAGGAAGGGATTTAACCTTCCAGGAGGTATCATTATTTAGATAAACACTTGGAATTACCTACGTGATAGAAGTGCCTTTGCTGTTTATGGTGGGATTTTTGACGCACATCTCATAGTTTATGCCAACAAGATGAGCTGGAGTTGGTGCTGGCCATAACAGAAAAACCAACCATGCAGTTAAGAGGTTTGGGGGTTTGGGCTATGTGATAACAGGTTGATTTTAAGGGTTTGTGTGAGGGGCCAGTTAAATTGAGTTCAACCCATTGAACAAATGCATCAATCATATATAGATAATGAAGTATCAATACAATCTCTGGATATGGAAACTGTCATGAACTTCCTGAGTTGGCAATACTCCATATATATGGCCACACGTGGATGCCAGAAAAATAATCCATCCCTGAGGAAAATGGAAGCTTTGCATTTGGAATTCTCCCAGACTTAGCTCCATGTTTCTCTTTCTTTGGTTGTTTCTGATTTGTATCCTTTTCCTGTAGTAAATGTGACCACAAATACAATAGTTTTAAAGGAAACATGTAAGCCCAGCAAATTGTTGAATCTTAGGTAGTTTGGGGAAACCTCTGAACCTGCAGTTTGTGTCAGAAGTATTGGGCAGACTTAGTAGTCTGGAGGATCGTGCCCTTAATCTTCATTTTGGCTTAATTCCTTTGTAATTCATTCTCTAGCTCCTCCAGAGGTCAATACCTCTGATACCCTAAGCCTAAAGCCCCCACCATAAATCACACTGTCAGTATGCTCTATCATGCATGTCTACTAAGGTAACCCCTAGTAAATGAAGGCAATGTTAGGAGGGAGAACATTTCATGAGCTCAGATGTTATCACCAAAGACCTTGAGGAAGAAATGTTCACACTACTCTTTATGCAAGGATAATCCTTTATTGTATATCCACCCACTAGCATTTGAATATATAATTTCTTCTACCTTTTCCATGCTCGTGAACTGAGTAACAGTAAAAATTAGTATGTTGAAGTCTTAAACCCCAGTGTGACTATATTTAGACATAAGCCCTTTAAAGGATAAATTAAGGTTAAATGAGATAATAAGGACAGGGCTTTCAGTTTGGTAGAACTGATGTCCTTATAGGAAGAGGAAGAGTCACCAAGAATAGGCACACTCAGAGAAGAGACCCTGTGAATACACAATGACAAGATGGCCATCTGTAAAGCAAGGAGAAGGACCTTAGGAGAAACAAACTCTGCTGGCACCTAGATCTTGGACTTTCAGCCTGGAAAAGTGACAGAAAATAAATTTCTGTTGTTTAAGTCATCTACTCTGTGGTATTTTATTATGGCAGCCATAGTAAACTACTACACCTATGAAAAACCACAAAGTATTAAGACATTAAATATAAAATATTGAACAGCTTTATAAAAGACACTAATTAAAGTACATGTGAATCTCATGCCAAAAACAGGCACAAACATTATTGTAATATAGTCATACTAAAATAAATACAGTACTTCTACCCACTGACAACTCGGGATTTATTATGAGCAGCAAATGTATCCAGCCCTGCTATTTCCATATTTTTAAAGGGTTCTTCTATTCCTTACCTCTGTTTAATTAAAATAAACTAGGCTGTTGTAGAAAAGATTAGTACATTTTTATTGTCTAATATATGCTTGTTTTATTTTTATTTTTTGAGTTCTGATTTATTGAAATAGAAACAATCACACTTTATTTTAAAAAATTGCTAGCAAAAGGTACAAATTGCTTTACTTTTCTCCCTGATTTTTAAATTGAGATTAGTCATATTTTCTGCACACAGTATAATCTATATAAACAGGTTTTGCTTTAGATTTAGAATTTGACTTAAAAAGTGAAGACCAGTATTTCCTCTCCTCTGAAGTGGTTCTGTTTCCTTTACTTTGAAATTTTATAGAGTGATGAATCAGATTTGTTGTTAAGAGTTGGGTAGACAAATTACCAAAATTGAATGACAAAAAGGTGTTAAAATTCTCATATGTATTTTGCACTTGTTACATGGAAGCCACTGTTGTGGGTCTTTAATATGTACTATCTCATTTTCACTTTATAGTTAATTCTGTTCTTTGTAAATTTTACATTTGCAAAGTTATAACAGGAATTAGTTCAAAATAGAAGTAAAAACAAGTAGAATCACTTTTCATGTATTTTCCATTTTGTTTTTCTTAAAAGAATCTAATAATTAATGTTCTTTTACTACATCAGCGAATTTCAGACTTGAGATCAGTAAGCATATCTGTAAATGTTTCTTATTGGCTATTCTAATATCAGAAGATCATTTATACATGTTTTGATTGCTATTTTTCTTCACTGTGTCTTATTTGGAAGAGATAATAATGAGATTTTAGGCAATATTGCAGTGTTAAAACTTTCAGGACAACCAACATAAGGAAATCACCCATACTGTGCTCAGTTAGTTTTTTATCTATTAGCAAAGTGCTATATACATCCTTGTGATTAGTTCACAGCTGGTTTAATTAAAACACAACACATGTGGCAACAGAGTTTATATTTGATTCATAAATATACAAACTATTTATCCCCATATTACAGAGGCAGAACAGGAGTATCCTAGTGGCTCAAAAGTAAATGCACCTCTTTGGAAGACTAAATTATATACTCTGTAAATTAACAGTATGTTAAAAACATGTTAAATTCTCCTTTGCTATTTTGTTGTATGGTAAAAATACTTCTAAACTGGAAGTCAGGAAAGATGAGCCTCAGCCATGAGCTGCCCTGGTGGGATGTGCTTATCTCAACAGTTGGTAAAGCCCTCATTGCAACAAATGGGGAAGTAGATTCAAGTGTATATTTTAACAAAAATCTTGAATACTGGGGAAAAAAACTAGCATGAAGGCTGGCCAGAATAGATTTCTCCTCTTCTCTAATTTGCCTCTAGAACAAAAAGCAGCTGGAACATGAAGGACAAATAATAAATATGTGTAGAATAAATGAAGGCTTTCCAAAGCAAACAGATTTAAGATTGAAAGGATACTTCTGTCTTCTATATGCTGTGTGACCTTGGAAAAAGTTCTTAGCCTTCTAAACATCAGTTTCCTAATCTATATCATATTCCTCACAGGGATTAACTGAAAAGTAATAAGCTGAAATACAGATATAGATATATAGATTTAAATTTGAGTGTAGGTAGCACAGAATAACCATTCGATATATAACTGTATAATGACAATGGTGGCAGTTATGCTTCTGTGACTTTTTAAATTGAATGTGATCATTAACTTTTACCCATAAATATACAAATGGAGCAGTTTTTCAACTACTCATGAAAGATTATCCCTGAACTCCAAGATTATTTAATTTTTCATGGAATATAGAATTCTATGAATCACTTCATACATAGGTTACTTAGTCAAAAGTCAAATCTGTAATTTCATTTTCAAATTTAATTCTCTCCAGTTGCTAAATCTTTACCTAGGCTGTGAGGGAACATTTCAGATAAGTGAACATTTCAGATTCAGTGAAGAAAAAATATTAGAATTTCTTCTGAGAATTTTCTTTAATGAATTGTAAGTTACTGACCTTTCAAAATAGAGGAATTTACATTATTTAAAAATTCTTTTTTGTAAAATTTTATTTTTCTTCTTTCTTAAAAAATACATAAAGTAGGCTGGGCACGATGTCTCACGCCTGTAATCCAGGCACTTTGGTAGGCCAAGGTGAGCAGATCATGAGGTCAAGAGATCGAGACCATCCTGGCTAACATGGTGAAAACTCATCTTTACTGAAAATACAAAAATTAGCCAGGCGCGGTGGCATGCACCTGTAATTCCAGCTACTCAGGAGGCTGAGGCAGGAGAATCACTTCAACTGGGAGGCAGAGGATCTCACCATTGCACTCCATCGTCAGCAACAGAGGTGAGATTCCATCTCAAAAAAAAAAATTACATAAAGTAGTCTTATTATCTTTGGAATGTTAATAATTGTTAAGTACACTTATATGTCAAATATTAATAATCCAATAAAATAGAAAAATCTTACATCCATATTGCTAAGTTTTGTCCTAATAACTATTGCTGAGGTATTTGTTTCTGAAATCCTCCACTCCCTACCATTCTAAAATTTCTACTTATTTAGTATAACTTTTTATATACTTTTTTCTTTTTAATTGTACTTTAAGTTCTGGGGTACATGTGCAGATCTTGAAGGATCGTTGCATAGATACACACATGCCATGATGGCCTGCTGTACCCACATCAGGCATTACTCCCAGTGTTATCTCTTCCCAACCTCCTGCCCAGCTCTGTCCCTCCCCTAGCCCCCTGACCCCCAACAGACCCCAGTGTGTGATGTTCCCTCTGTGCCCGTGTATTCTCATTGTTCAACACCTACTTATGAGTGAGAACATGCAGTGTTTGGTTTTCTGTTATTGTGTCAGTTTGCTGAATTTGATGGTTTCCAGATTCATCCATGTCCCTACAAAGGACATGAACTCGTCGTTTTTTTAGGCTGCATAGTATTCCATGGTGTTTATGTGCCATGTCTTCTTTATCCAGTCTATCATTGATGGGCATTTGGGTTGGTTCCAGGTCTTTGCTGTTGTAAACAGTGCTGCAGTGAACATATATGTGCATGTGTCTTTAAAATTGAACGATTTATAATCCTTTGGGTATATACCCAGTAATGAGATTGCTAGGTCAAATGGAATTTCTATTTCTAGATCCTTGAGGAATCACCACACTAACTTCCACAATGGTTGAACTAATTGACACTCCCACCAACAATGTAAAAGTGTTCCTATTTCTCCACATCCTCTCCAGCAAATATTGTCTCCAGATTTTTAATGATCGCCATTCTAACTGGTGTGAGATGGTATCTCAATGTGGTTTTGATTTGCATTTCTCTAATGACCAGTGATGATGAGCATTTTTTCATATGTTTCTTGGCCTCATAAATGTCTTCTTTTGAAAGATGTCTATTCATATCCTTCACCCACTTTTGAATGGGTTTGTTTGCTTTTTTCTTGTAAATCTGCTTTAGTTCTTTGTAGCTTCTGGATATTAGCCGTTTGTCAGGTGGGTAGATTACAAAAATTTTTTCCCATTCTGTTGGTTGCCGGTTCACTCTAATGATTGTTTCTCTTGCTGTGCAGAAACTCTTAAGTTTAATTAGAACCCATTTGTCTATTTTGGCATTTGCTGCCATTGCTTTTGGTGTTTTAGTATATTTTTAATAAACTATTATAAACTTTCTTCTGTAGATCTATTAACCAGGATAGTACTTTGAAAATTGTTCAAAATACTGTCTCTTTATCATTTTCTTTACTTCTAAATATATTATGAATAAATAGTCTTGACCGGCAGCAGTTGCTCATGCCTGTAATCCCAGGACATTGGGAAGTTGAGGCAGGTGGATTACATGAGGTCAGGAGTTCAAGACCAGCCTGACCAACATGGTGACATTCTGCCTTTCCTAAAAATACAAAAAAAAAAAAAAAAAAAAAAAAAAAAGAAAAAATGGCCGGCATGGTGGCAGATGCCTGTAATCCCAGGTACTTAGGAGGTTGAGACAGGAGAATGGCTTGAACCCAGGAAGTCCAGCAACAAAAGTAAAACTGTATCTCAAAAATAAAGTAAAACAAAATTTCTCAAAGTATTTTAGCATTTCTCTTTAACAACTTTCACAAAAAACACATTATTTTTTGCAGTTTTAAAAATGCAACTACTAAATATTTTATTTAAAAATGTCATATCAAAATGTTATATTATTTAGAATAATATGTTAATTTGGGTAATGATAATAATATAAAGTAGTTAATTGAAAGACTTAATGGTTTAATCACTAATGGAGAATTCTGCTTGTCGTTAATATTTGGGTTCAACAAAACAACTTGCAGTTTTGGGATTACAGGGTCCTCAGGAAGGTTTTTAACAATACAATTCATTTTGTTTTTTCAATTACTAGAAACCAAGAACTAATCAGTAAAAATAAAGTAAAATTTACTAATATATTCTATTTTTGTCAAATATTTTTGGCTTCATATACAATTTAGTTACTAAGTATTTGTGCAATGTTGTCAATAGACAGGTACTTTATTATTATCTAAAAATTATAAATGAACATCAAATGCCTTGCCTATGATGGCACATGTTTGTGATCTACAGTCTGTTTCAAAACCTAGACTATCAGACTACCAATCTCTTTGTTCTTTTTACTCTGACAAATTATATTGAAGCCAAAATAAGTGAACATAGAATTTAGCTGATTACTTGGTTTTGGCAAACAAGATAGACTTTTTATGAGAATATAAAAATTGCCAATGCCCTTATATTATATTTTCTTTAATATAGAACTTAATATAGTACTATGAACTAATCAATATTGACTGACGGTAATAATTATATTGATGAATTCTATAACTGTTCTCATAAATTATAACCATTTGATTATTAGTTTTAAGCATATCTAATTGTGAAATATTGATGCAAACTTAATAAATGCAATATTGGTGCAAACTACTAAAATGAAGTTTTAGCTTTGCTATTTCAGAAAGTTTCTCCTTTTTTTGCCAAGGAATTTCTATCCAATCGTTGCAATAATTTTATGTAAGATTTTTTTTTCAGTTCTAGAGGTAATTGGGTAGAGTATCAGATTGTCTCAAACTTTCAAGAACTGTATTGAAAAGTAAACTTTTTAAAAACTCTGTGTGAGCACAATTTGTACACATTTAAACTGATGGTTTTCAAATGAATATTCAGTGGCAACCGTCATAAAGTTTTTGACAGGTTTTTAAAAATAATTCAGACAAACAAATGCAATAGTTTATAGCTCTTAACAGTGGATTTTTATTAATAAAATCTATACTCACAGAATAATTTACACTGCTTCCTCACTGTTCTACAGTTCTTTGATGTCCATTTTCCATGAGTTAAATGGCATAGATAAACTTGTTTATATACTGATTATTTTAGGCAAGAAAAATGGGGGTGGAGGGAAGTATCATTAGACTAATAAAATTGACAGCTCAAAGGTAAAAACAAACCTTTTTTTAAATAATGACCATAGGCAGGAGACATGGAGAAACATCTCAAAATAGACAAGGAGTAGAATAGTAGGGAACAAATTATGAAGGAGGTTTTGGACTATGTGCTCATCCACTTAAAGAGGGAAAAATAATCCAGTAAATGGAATCATGTAACACTTACAAAGATATATAAGTACACACACTGATTCACATATGGACTAAGAATCTCTTCTTCTAAGAGTATACCCTACCCATGGTGCCTTTTGACATTTAATCAAGGTTCAGCTTCAGTTTTGGGTTAATTTAATAGACTGTTCCCAATAAATTCTATTCTCAGAACTTTTTAATGTACAATTTCAGAGTTTCTCAAAGTGTGGGGCATAAGATTTTTCTAGAGTACTCGCGAAGTGCAAATTTCTGAATCCCACTCAAATATATTGAATCAAATTTTCTAGGAGTGACAACGGGGAATGTACGTACATAAAATGGTTTGCAAGTAATTCTTAGGCCCAGGCAAGTTTGGGGCCTCAGTATTTTAAAAGTTGCTCAGGCTTCTAAGATGATTTCATCATCTTTTGCCCTGAGCTTCAGATTGGTTTCATCAAACATTATTTGGCAGGGCAAATTTTGCATCTTGAAGGATGTTGGTTGGGGAACTCGCACAATCATTTGAACAAAGGTAAATTTAGTCTGACTCACTTTTACAAAATTTATTTCTCTTTTTCCCATTTTAAAAAACTTATTTAAATTCTGTTTCATGATGCCTAATTATTATTCTATTTAATGTTAACCTGGGTTAAAAAAGATACTGTTAAACTTTTTATTGCATCCTATTGAAATTTTTCAAAACATGTATGTCTGAATCTTTTTATGTTACGCCATTGAAATCTAACATATCTACGATACACTTTTAGTAATGCAGTTTACTCCTGCGGTACATGACTAAAGGTAATTTTGACTATCAGGGGTTCTTTGGCAATATCTGAAGAAAGTTTGGTTGTCGTAAATGAGGCATGAGGAAAGAGGTGAACTGTTGGCATTGAGTGGGTGAAGGTCAAAGAAGCTTTCAGACGTTCTACAGTGCACATATGGCCCTCTACAACAAGAAATTATCCAGTCCAAAATATCAATAATGCTGCTATTGAGAAACCTGGTTTACTCATATTCCAATATAATAATGACAATAATAAAATCTACCTCATAAAATTAGAATTAGTATTTATAAAAATACAAACTATACAGAAAGTCTCATCATGATGTTTACAATCATCATTGTCAGGCAAAAATGTCCACAGGGTTTAGGGACCTTCCCCAGGGATCCTTGTTTGATAAGTAAATTTATATGCATTTAAAAATTATGCATTTATATGTATTATAAGTAAGTAAATTTATATGCATTAAAAATTGCAGGCTTGAGCCTGGCATGGTGGCTCAAGTCTATAATCCTAGCACTTTGAGAGGCAGAGGCAGGCAGATCTCCTGAAATCAGGAGTTTGTGACCAGCATGGTGAAACCCTCTCTCCACTAAAAACTCAACAATTAGCTGGGCATGGTGGTGGTTGCCTGTGATCTCAGCTCCTTGGGAGGCTGAGGCAGGAGGATTGCTTGAACCCAGAAAGCAGAGATTGCAGTAAGCTAAGATCACATCACTGCACTCCAGCCTGGGCAACAGAGCAAGACTCTAGCTCAAAAAAAAAAAAAAAAAGAAAGAAAGAAAGAAAAAATTAATTAAAAAAAAATAAGCTGAACTATTATCATGTTTTACTGAGAAAAGTGAAACCGGAGATGTTTTTTGACTTGACCAAGATCAAAAAGCAATTTTATGTTAGAGCCAACATTGACATTTTTGTTTTTATTTGTTAAATCAAAATATGTTTATTTAAACATTATAAATTTTAAGATAACTTGAAACTTATTCATATCATGATTAGACCACTGTCTTAGGGGTAATGGCATTTGTTTTGACAAGTCAGAATTTATTTTATATCTTTTTTTTTTTTTTTTTTTTTGAGATGGAGTTTTGCTCTTGTTGCCAAGGCTGGAGTGCAATGGCAGGATCTCAGCTCACTGCAACCTCCACCTTCCAGGTCAAGCGATCCCCCTGCCTCAGCCTCCAGAGTAGCTGGGATTACAGATGTCCCGCCACCATGCCTGGCTAATTTTTTGTATTTTTAGTAGAGATAAGGTTTTACCACGTTGGCCAGGCTGGTCTCAAACTCTTGACTTTAGGTCATCCACCCACCTTGGCCTTTCAAAGTGCTGGGATTACAATTTATCTTTAGTAAAGAACTAAATTACTTTTACATTTTAACCACTGTAATTAGTTTGATTTTTTTTTTTAATATGATGGAAGTGAAGTCAGTTATTATACCCAAGACTATATAAGCAGACTGCACCTAAGTAAGTATAAACTTAATTTCCACACCAATGTCTCATTTTAGAATGCATTTGATGTTAAAGAAGAGTGTGGGTAGTGTAGGAATATTACCCACATTTTTCTCTAACACATACACTTGGTCTATGAAAAACACATGAGTCACTCTGAATGCATTTATTTGCTTAATTTTAGAATTTTATAAATTTTGAAATCTCAATGCTTCCTACTTCAATACCCCAATGCTTTGTCTTATAAGCCAAACAGGGGTTTGAATGATCAGTTTCTCAACAGATGCAGATCTAAATTATAGTGAGAAAGGTTACTCTGAATAAGGATTAGAGGCTGCAGCGACCATCTGTTAAAAACATTCTTCACTTTTATGTTCATAACTCCCATGAATGTGTCTATAATATTGAAGAATTTGAAGGAATTAGCTATTTACAGACAAAAGAATTTCACCTTCTTAAGAAATAGAATCATAACTCTTCTATAACTATAAAAGCATCATTTTAAAAAGTCAAACTTTATCACAAAGTACAATAAAATTAGGTTAAATTTTGACTTCTGTATCTGGATCTTTAGTTACTTGTGTCTTCAACTTCTTGGAAAAATGGGGCCAAGGATATAGGAAAGATGTATGTTAAAATAAGAAATAATAAATAAATTTTCTTAAAACAATAACTATAAAGAGAGTCATTTATTTTTTATTAAAATTTTATCATTAAAATCTTCTCCACAATTAAAATGCTCAAGAACATTTCCCTGAGTCAAAATGTAGTACATGACATATATTATGTGCAGTGTTGAAAAAACACAATACATCAGATTGAAGAAAATTCAAACAAAAATTCGTCATTTTTTGAAATAAAATCTATAACATTGAAACTTTATAAGATTTCTAAAGCCAGGCTAAACTTTGCACATAATATTTTTTGACATATTTCCCTTGAGGTAAAGACTATTCTAGATTTGTGAGTGTTACTTTTACATCTGCAGATAAGGTCACATTGGAAACGTTCATAAAAATCTCAAGACGATAAGTAAGCTTCTATGTATAATTCATTTTGTTCTCCTCTCTTTTTGTGCTTTATTCTAGGTCTTAAATGTTTCAAGTAATATTGTATAAAATGATCAAATGAGTATTCAGTAATGGAATAGTAACTGCATTTGTGATCCAAGATTTTTAAGATAAATATCAACTATTAATACAGTTGGCATGAAAATCTCAGATATGATGTCTAGAATAGAAGTTATTGCCTGAAGGAAAAAAAAAAACCACAAAACTTTTGACTAAGCAGATAATTCTGCATGAAAACTATCATTTTGAAACTAGTGTGAAACAATATATTGTATATTTTTTAAGTTTTCCACTAATGTAAAATAACTCACACTGTGTAGTCAATCAAAATGTTAGAAATAGAAAATTAATATACTAGTATTGAAAGATGGCTACAGTCAAGAAAAGCTTAGTCTTGAAAATAAACAACTTTGTTCCTGTATATCAAAGTGTCTTTAGTAGAGACAAGGTTTACTAGATAACTAGAAAGAAACTTAGTTTCCTAAAAGTTTCTTGAAGTTTATTAAAAACAAGATGTTACTTTCTAGAACTATTATATTTATATTATATAAATATATATATATGAGTATTCAATAATGGAAGATGTAACTACATGTAAACATATACATAAACCTATTTTCAAACAAAAGAATTCTACCAAACCTTTTTTTTTAGAACTCTAAATAAAGATCATATATATATATATATATATATATATATGTATGTATGTATGTATGTTTTGGCAGAAACATTCAAACACCTGTATTTACTTTAATAATTTGTTTTTAAAACATCTCTGTTCTAGTAAATTGCTGATTAATCTGGGTAAGTACACCTATAGAAGGCTATGAACAAAAAATTAAACTTAAAATTTCTGAGGTAGATGTGCTAAATTTTCAAAAAATGAAAATTTCCAGAAATACTGACCTCCTTGGAGACTACCCATCTAAATATTTCTCTATTTTTTCTAAGTGAATTACAAGGCAAAAATTTTTTCACGTGTCCATAGGGTATTTGGTTCAAATATCTTTGCCAGGTTTTTTTTTTTTTTATATTACAATTTTCCTTTTGCTAACAACTTACTTGAAGTTAATAGAAGCTGTTAGAAGCAGTGTTGCGTTTGTTAGCATTGGAGCCAAGGGAAAGCATCCCCTTTTCCCTCTGAAGTTTCACTGAAAATCACCGAAAAGGGAAACTAATAGGAGAAAAAACATACGAATTTATTTAATGTGCACATAGGATCCTTTAGAACAAAGATGCAAAGATACAGGGAAAATTGTCCATTTCTATGCTTAGTTTCAACAAAGTATGGACAGTCGTGTAGAAATGTGAATGGACAATAAGGATATGGTCTAATGCGAATAAACTGAGTGTTGAAACCCTACAGGACCCTTCCTTCTAGTTTCTCCTTGGCCTGTCTGTGTAGCATTTACCGCTTCTGGGTATGGAGCAGGACACTTTCTGGAATAGGGGCCTTAAGACCTACCTTGATAAAGCGTCGGTCATATTGTTTCTTTATGGCCAGTTTTTATACAGAAATGCAGAGGGAAAGTTAAAGTAATATTTTTGGATTTTACAGTGGGCTTTGGGAAAAGGGGGTTCTGGTTTCTGACTAGCTGAGGGGAAATGGGTTTCTAGTTTATATGGCTAACCTGAGTTAGGAGGGCAGGAGGAGTTTAGAGAAAAACTTTTGCTTCTGAGGCTGTCTCTAAGGCCTTCATGTTGGGGTATTGTTTTCTGAGATCTAACACTGGAAAATCCTTTAGTACTATAAAAATGTGGTAATCAATGTTCTCTAGACACTATCTAAATTGTGAAAAGTGAGAAAAGCAGTGTGTATGCTTAAAGGTAATGGCTAAATGAAAAACTATGTTTATGTTTAATCTCTTTTCTTCTATCATTATTGATTTCCTTTACCTCCATTGTCTAGTATGCCACACTCAATAACTTTTTGATCACTAAGTAACCAGAAATCAAGAACAGGCCTTAAAGCAGGAAGAAGAATGTTCTTATCAGTTTTGGTTGGTCTCAATATTCTTGATTCTTTATTACTAATAACCTTTTGGAAAAGCTTGATTCACTTATTGAATCATATTTTCCTTGCAAGGTATATTTCCCCTGATCATAGCTCCATCAGATTTGAAGTTGTTATTTGGCATTTTAATGTAGGCAAAGTAAGCATCATCTCTAAAGAAGATAGTATGGAGCTTTAACCATAATATGCATCCATGTGTATGTCTAGCATGTGTATAGTCTAGGCAATGCATGCTGATGGTGAAAACAAATTATGCCCCTCGTGTTTATAGAGCTTTTAATAAAACAGGGAAAACAGGAATGGTTCAGCTATAACAGCTATATAAAAGTAAGTGCCAAATTATGCAGCATTCATTATATACACATTCCAAGCCCACAAAATCATCTGTTAATATTAGAGGGAGTGTTATGCTAAAACATTAAAGTGAAATAGAAAAATTCAGAGACACAATGCCCGGATTGAAATCCCAGCTCTGCCTCAAGCTGCCTCAGTTACCCTGGCCAAGTTTCTTGACCTTCTATGCCTTGTGTTTCTCACCTGGAAAATGAGACTAATATTGTACTCAGATCATGAGACAGTTGAAAGCATGAAGTGAGATGACACATTTAAAGCAGTTAGCACTCAAAAATTTACCAATATGATGCAAAAACAGTATGAGTCGTAAAGATTCAATGAGAAACAGCCAGGCTTATGTGACATGTCAGGATTGAGGTTGACCTGGGTTTTAATGGGTGATAAGTAATTCCTTGGGACAAATAAATTTCATCCTCAGGGAGGGTGTTCAAAGCTTTCCCTGCCAGGTAAATTGTCAGAAACTCTTAAAATAAGGTTGTCGAGGGGGGATGGTGTATCATATAACAAGACGGGCCCCTGAAGGATTTGGGAACACAATGTGCCAGTAAAATAGCAGTAGCCTCATGTGGCTGTTATGCACTTTAATTATGACTTGTCTGAATAAGGAGATCCTAGTTAAAACATATACTAGGTTCATAAGACTTATGTAAAAAAATATTTTTAATTTTTTATGTTGATTAAATGTTGAAATGACAATATTTTGGATATATTAGTTTATGTAAAAATATACCACGACTTAATTTTCTCTCTCTTTAAAATGTGTTTTCTGAAAAACAAAATTATATGTACAGCTTGCAATATAGTTCTATTTCACCACACTAGTCTAGGGGAATGTGTTTCGTTTATGCCGTTAATCACTATTGATTAAAGTTCTTAGATTTTTGGAAGTTCCTGGTTAACTTCTAGATATTTGACTAACAGAGATACAAATAATTTCTGTCCAGTAGAAAAGATAACTCTGAAAATATATGGCCTTGCGGATATTAAACTGCTTCAGAAAATATATCCTAAGATTTTTTTGTTGTTAAATTGTCTATATATGTTAGTTTCTCTCATGCTCTTTGAAGCATCATGACACCTTATTGAGTCCCTCATTAATTAATGAATTAAGTAAAACTTTTGAATTTTCAATTTAAGTAAAACAAGTAAAACGCTGAACTTGTAATAGTTGGTAATAAAAAGACCTTTGACTATGCATGCTATGGGAGAATAATCAACAGAAGATTTTTATTATTAACTTAGTTTTGGATATGCTACTCGAATTGTGTAGGCTGCCAAACCTCTCTGAGGGGCTAAAAATTTATCTGTAAATTGCATTAATAGCACTTAATTCAAAAATGTCAGGTTTAAATATAATGTACTTTAATGTCCACTATAGCATTTGAAATATAGTAATTATTCAACAAAAAATATTTATTATTTTTATAAAGCATTTATTTTGTCAACTATTCTATAAAGTTTATTTAAATTACATACATAGAGTAGTTACAAGAGTGGAAAAAGAAATATTGGAAAAAAGCAACTTGGAAAACACAGGGTGCGGTGCAGAAGATCTAGAAAATTGGTGAATAGAGTAAAAAGAAAAATGGAAGAATGAATTCATCAGGTAGAATAGTAAGATTTAGTGACATATTAAAAAGAAGGCCTGTTAAAGGAAGACCAAACATAAAGAATGGCAATTTCATTCATAGAACTATGTAACTGTGACGTAGAAGGTCGTTTGCTGAGAAGCATTTCTATGTTTTGCTCATGTTGTCTTTTAAGTAGAAGGAAACTTCTGTGGTTTGAATGTTTGTCCCCTCCAAGACTCATTTAGAAATTTAATTGTCAATGTAACAATATTAAGAAATGTTACCTTCAAGAGGTAATTAGGCTAGTAGGACTCCATTCACATGGGTAGGATTTGTGCCACTGGACAAGAACAAGCTTGGCCCTCTTTCACCCTCTCTGCCATGAAACGACACAATAAGAAGGCCCTTGCCAGATGCTGGCCCCTGAGTCTTAGACTTTCCAGTTTCAGACTGTGAGAAATATATTTCTACTCATTATAAATTACCTAGTCTCAGATATTCTGCTATAACTGCACAAAACAAACTAAGAATTCAAAATGATGATTTCTAGAGGCTTCTAGAAATTCCTATAAACATGCAAGTGAAAATTTAGAGTAACTGGGTTTCTTCAGAGATAATTCACAATGGCTTTAACAGTTAAAGCTATGAATGTATGCTCTCAGGAGTGAATCAAGGGCGATAGAATAGAACCTTCAAAATCAGAATGAAAAGGAGTCAGTATAGAACACAGAGATGGTTAGGGTACACAAATATTGGGAGAAAAACTAAGTGCAGAATCAACTAGCCTGGAGTTTTACCTGATATTCTCTATTAAAATTATTTGATTAATTTCTAATTGCTATTTCCAGAATCTGATATATTTAACATGTGTGTTTTATAATGAATGCAATCTTCCTTATACAACAATAACTACACCTAAACTATAAATTTGAAACTGTCAGTGTATTAGGCACACTAGCTTCTGAAATCAGGAATTATCTATTAACTAACAACAGACATATTAAAACCCATTTTGACAAGATTTTACATTTGAAAAACTAGGTAAAAATTGTCTGCATATCTGTGTTTAAAGATCTTAGTCTTTCTTAAATAATGGATTTTATTGTTAATTCTATATAATTGGCAAATAAGACATATTTAGATAAAACATTTATGTCAAATCATCATGTTACTTCTACCTATTCATTAGCCTAATACACATAGCACATTACTATTTTTATATATAAACTTAAACAGAAAGTCTGTCTTATAAAACTGAAGGGTAAGCATCTCAGCCATTTATTCTCAAATTCAGCCATTGCTATTATTAGTGTAGAGTAATAAGAACTTAATTTTTATTGAAATAGGAGAAATTTTTTAAATGCCAACATTAATGAAATATAAATATTTGTTGAGATTATCTTCCTTACATGACTGGCTTTATTTTTAATGTTTATCTCCATTATAATTCAAAAAATTGTCTCCTTTTATTCTGAATAATGTGTATTTACTTCTATAGGTCACATGCCAGAAATTTTGGCTGTTCTCCCTAAAATTTAATTAGTTTCAGAAGCTGCCTCAGTAAGAAATAAATCTAAGCCACTCTATTTTGAATTCTCTCAGAGAATATATGACAATGATGACTAGCATATATCCTGGATAAACATATTTTATGAAAATTGTTGTTGAACCAAATTATAACTTATTGAATGCAACATTTAAATATCATAATGAATCATAATAAGAAAGCGTAGTTTACAGTTTTTTCTTTTCTAATCACTTTCAATTAATGCAATAAACATTTATTTTTCAAATAGGGTTAATATTTGTGTTTCTTTAAGACAATTTCCCTAGTGGAATACACTCAGTGTGGTAAATTTGAGTGGCATCATTGATCCATCATGGACAAAATGATAATATGTTTTTCTTTGGTTTAGAAACTACTGTGTCCATTTGTTGAAAGGTTTTTCACAAATGTAAGAGTATAAGGCCAAGGAAATAATAAATCCTATGTAATATACTTTTGAATCTTTCTACGTTACCAAATTCTTTATCTTCTAATAGAACCAAGAAGTATCAGGGAGCTTATAAAACATAGTGGGCCTTGGGTATCTGAATTAATTTGTTATAGTAGAAACGATACAGTAGGTATCAGCTTTTTCATTTTTTTGATTAAACACAAGTTCTCTTGGATAATATGTAGAACTTAAATATTAGCAAAATTTGACAATTTTAATTTTGTTTGATCAATTACTTGCCTCAAAAGATGTAAAATTAAATGGCTGTAGCAGTTAAAGATGCTTTTTAAAATTAACAACTAGTTAATTTTCACATAGTAAATTGTTGGCAGGGTCTGATGGCTCACACTTGTAATCCCAGCACTTTGGGAAGCTGGACTGGGTGCATCTCCTGAGGTCAGGAGTTCAAGATCAGCCTGGCCAATATGTTGAAACTCTACCTTTATTAAAAAAAATAATAATAAAATAGCTGGGCATGGTGGCAGGCACCTGTAATTCCAGGTACTTGGGAGGCTGAGGCAGAAGAATCATGAACGTAGGATGTAGAGGTTGCAGTGAGCCAAGACTATGCCATTGCACTCCAGCCTAGGCAACAAGAGCAAAACTCCAACCCCCCCAAAAAATTATTGGATAATAAAGCATATTATAATAAAATAGAATGATAGAATCATTTGTATATAGCCCCTGAATCTACAATAAAACTAAAAAATACAAATAAATAAAAAAGTAAAGATCTAACTTATTCTGAATATTTAATTAGGCTCCTTGACCACATTTAAGCTGAAGTTTTATGCCATTATAATACTACAGAATAAGAATAGTTTAAAACAAAACAAGCTAATAGTTCTTTTATAATGCAGACTTAAAATATGTTAAAGGAAAATATTACTAGAGAAGCTGCGCAGTAGATTGGAGCTGGTACAAGAAAATTAATGAACTTGAAGGTTGTTCAATGTGTACATTTTACAATTTGAAGAACAGAAAGAATAAAGAATTAAAGAAAATAAAGTCTCAGAGGAACTAGGACATCATTTAGCAAATTAGTATATGCAAAATTGGAAGAGCAGTTGGATCAGAGAGAAAAAGGAATGGAAAATAAATTACAAATAATGGCTGAACATTTCTCAAATATGACAAAAACTCAATAATCTTTGAATAGAATGAATCTTCCTCAATATTATAAAAAGCACCTGCAAACAACAAATAGCTAATATCATAATTAATGGTGAAAAAAGGTTTTCCCCTACTTTAGACAAGGATATGCACTCCTGCAGGTGTAGAGACATTTAAGATGTGGTAATTCGAGTCTATAAAAAAAAAAAGGTAATAGACTAACAGGAAAAAGAAGGCATACAAATTATACTATATGTGTTTTTGTAGATGAGAGGCGTACAAAATGTAAAAACTCAAAGACAGGATGCCTGGTGCTTTTCTACTATCTTAAGTTTACAGAAAGAATAGGAATAGTTCTGAGTAACCATCTTAAAATATGTTAAAGAAGTATATTTTGGGGTAAAATTTTGGTTTCCTTTCACCAGCTTTGCTTAACATGGCACCAGAAGTTCTAATAAGGGCAATAAGGTAAGGAAAATAAATCTGTATTAGAAAGGAAGGAGTAATACTATATTTGTAGATGCCGTGATCTTGCATATAACGACTCAAGAATCATACACTAAAAACTATTATATATAAGAAATGAATCTGGCAAAAATGTAAGGTTTACAATCAATATACAAAAATACAATTCAGAAAATAAAATTTAGACAACAGTTTCATTAAAATCTTATCAAAAAGATTAAAATACTTTTGTTATTATGTTTATCAAAAAAGTACAAGACTTGTAACTGAAAACAATAAGACATTAAAAAAGAACTAAATAAATAGACATTTTATGTTGATGGATTAGAAAACAACATTATTAAGGTCTCATTACTTCCCAAATTGATCTACAGATTCATCGAAATCCCTATCAAAATCCAACAGCTTCTTTGCAGATATGGACAAGTTGATAGCAGAATTCATACATAATTGCAAAGGATTACAAATAGCCAAAACAATCTTTAAAAAGAAGCACAGAGTTGGAGGGTTCATATACCTTGATTTCATTAATTAGTATACAATGACATTAACTAAAACAGGGTAGTACTGGTATCAGATTAGGTATGTCGGTGTACTGAATGGAACTGAAAGTCCATAATTCAGCCCACAAATCCATGGTCAGTTGATTTTTGGCAGGGTGTCAAGCCAATATTGTGGAAAGAATAGTCTTTCAAACAATTAGTACTGGAAAAAACAGATATCCAAAAATAATAATTATTATTATAATTTTTTATTTCAGACAATACACAAATTATTTCAAGGTAATTAGAAACCTAAATGTGAGCTAAAACTATAAAATACTTAAGAAAATATAGGAATATTAAAAATAAATTGGACTCCTTCAAAGTTAAAAATCTTTGTCTTCAAACATCAACTCCAAAGACAACACAGAATTGGAGAAATTTTTTTTAAAATTATGTGTCTAATTGTAATCTCCCAATGGATTCATCGTGCCCACTACCCAGAAAAGCAGATTCATTGAGAATAGCAGGTGGAACTTAAGAGCCTACCATCACTAGGTTGGAAAGTATTCTTGAGGATTTCAATATATTTGAACTCTCCCACATGGCATAGGAAATTTTGAATTCAGTTTTTCAGTTCCTCAAAACATTAAATACACAGTTAACCTACAACCCGGAAATTACACTCCTAGGTGTGTACCCAAGAGACATGAAAACATGTATCTACACAAGAAAACTTGTACATTATTGTTCATTGCAATAATATTTGTAATGACTCCAAATTGCAAATAACCCAGGTAGGGGAAAAATCATTTCTTTTCCTTCTCGTTTCAGGTTCTTAGTTGAGACACTCTCCTGAAAACAAAAGTCAGATTAACAAAGGGAAAATAAAAAGAGGTTTATTAATGTGTGGTGTACCCATCATGCAGGAGAGCCCTCAGTTCAAAATTCTTTCTTTCTCAAGGCAGGGTCTTAAGGGCCTTGCTTAAATAGTATCTCTACAAATAGCCATAAATTCTATATAGTGACAAGGCCCAAGAGTGTCTTCAGGCTTCCAATAGGCATGAACATGTAGGAGGGTGGCTTCATTGGAAGAATAAGGCTGAGCCTGGATCCTCCGGTGCTGCTGTCCCTGAGCTCTGTTGATAAACAACTGTTGTAAAGGAACCTTCCTTTAGGTAGAAAATGCAGAGGGGAAGGGCAGAGTGTGCCCCTGTGTTTTAATCTTTTATCTTTAATTAAAATCTGCAGCATTTGAAAGAGGAACATTTTTGTTTCCTTCACCCAATCATCTGTTAAATGGGTTAAAATAATATGGCAGATTCATATAACTGAATATTACTATATCAGTAAAAGTAATGAAGTACTGATACATGCTATGTCTCTAAATCTTCAATGATTCATTTGTATTGTCTTGGGTGAATCAAAAGAGGAAACCCCAAATTTTGCAACGGGAATAAGCCTAAATGTTAAAAAAAAATAAGGTATTTATATTTTCCTTAGTGATACAATAAAGGACAAAGACATAAGGCAGGTCAGTCATTGCAAATTCTGCCCTTTTGTATTTTTATAAGGAAGACTGGAATACCCCTTGCAAGTATTTCCTTTAAGTGTACTTAAAGAAATTAGCTGGAAAAAGTTTATTCCCACAAGAATATAGTGCTGAATAGAAATCTGTCACTAGAGAAATCCGAAGGTCTTTTCAGAAATAATGAAGAGGTTTGTAACTCTATTTACTTTTGTATTAATTCTGTTACTTTTAGAGAGAAATTTCACTGAGGTATTTTTAGACATGAATTCAAGCCATGGTTAGTTTATTAGGTTGGTGCAAAAGTAATTGTGGTTTGTGCCATTACTTTTAATGAAACATGAAACAAGAAACAAGATTCAATCAAATAAGAAACAAGACTGAATGAATATTATTTCATGGCCCCTTTCAGTAAGAATCAAAGAAAATTCTTCTGTTAGCGATGCTTTCATCATTTTTCCTCTTTACAGTTAAAAACTGCAAGTTGTATTATCTTATGATTTAAGATATTAAATTTTATTTTTCTTTAACAAATGAATGGAGAAATTTCAAGAGAGATCTGGTATGCTCTTACTTCTGATAGTCACCATTGGATCTTGAGGCACATATGAACCTGAGGCTGAGTAAAATGCACAGAGAACATTGGAAGAATTGATACCTTTGATGTAGGCATTTTCTACCTTTTCAAAACTGTAATTGTTTATTGACAGCTGTAAGAATATCTAGATACAGATTTTTTTCCAAGAATTTTTTTATCCTCATCTGAATTATTATATGTGCAGTATGTGTCCTCTTTTCCTAACACTCCCTTGTGCCATTTACATTCATGCTTTACATAGCCCTGCCTACTAAATGTACACAATGCACATCAGTGCATGTGTATAATAGACAACTTGGAGAATTCACTTCATAACCCAAAACTTAATAAAATTACAAGAAAAAAATGATGACTCAAAGTCAACATTTAATAAAATAGCTTAACAAATCCTAAATGTCTTAGTATGTGCTTTAAGCTATTTATTGAAAAGATCAAAGTAACATTAACTTCTCAATTAAATATTTTGTGATAATTTTAATAAATATAATATTTTTAAGAAATCGAAATAAATTATGTAGAATTTGAGCTAAAAAACAATTTGAGGAAAAAAGCTCATCAAGATAATAGAGATTAGATAAAATGATAAAATGTTTTAGCGCAGTATATCAGATAATGAATGGTATACTATTTATTAATATACAGTGATTTAATATACATTTTATTAAAATATTTATAAGTATGAAATCTTTAATAACAATATAAAGAGATAATAGTTTAGAGTTCTTATAATACATTTATCCTTTAAAAAAATCCTCCCATTGCATATCTACTTAAACTGAATGGTTAAAGTGGGGATAAGCCAAGAACAATTTTTGGCAACAAATATCCCCAGCTGTTCAAACTAGGAACTCTTAATCCAGTTAGTTATTAACTGCCAAATAATGTCTACCAGCGACGTATTTCTCAAGCTAAAAATTCAAGACATATATGTAAATAGAAAATTATATTGTATCATCTGGTGATATAGTACTCCAACTATATAGCATATTTATATAGTGTGTATATATATTAAAACCTAGCATACTGATTATTGAGGCAATTAAATAATTTGAGAATGTTTATGATTGCTAAAAAATGTGTTTATATATATTTTTAACAATAACTGGCAAATATTAATGTTTAATAAAAATTGCTTTGGAAGGTTTGAGAACATTTCTATCCAGGAATGAGTAGCTAGTATCTGGATTCTTTCATGCTGCCATATTGGAATGAATATCTTTTTACACCTTCAGGAGTTTCAGAATTGCAAAATACATCTTCCATATTCTTAAGTCTCTAAATAACAATAAATGTTAATTTCAGAAATGTATAATTTCTTAGTACTTTTCTTGTTTCTTGTTACTATTTTTACCAAAATAGACATATATTTTACTCACTACACAAAAATAAAATTAAAGAAAACAAAAATAAGCATAGTGGTTATATCTGTGATGAGTCTTTTAAAATTATTTTTAGAGATACATTTGTAATTATTTTAATTGTTAAGAATTCTTTCCTTCCACAATCTACTATCCTACACTGTCTTTAACTCTCTGATATGCTTTGTCTCTTTTAGAAAAAGTACTCCAGGGCAGTCACTCCAACAGTATGTAATTATATAATTTCCATGGAATGTAATTGTGTATGTTCCACAGAATGCTATCTTTTTCTGGCTAGACTTAGATTCTTCCCAGCTTAGCTGTATGAAGCGATTTCGTTCATTTAACATTTAAGTGACTTCTAGTATGCTCTAAAGTAACATTAAAAAATAACAACAATTACGCTGGAGGTAATGGATTAACATATGAATTAACTGCATTTTAAAAATCATCACTACATTTTCTTGGTTTGAGTTTCCCTAATTAGCTGTCTATTCTAGTTTTAAAGTGTTCTATAAGGGTTACTTAATGCAAATGTTACTTCTCACCTATTTACCAATATCTGATAACTTAGCAGAGTCTATATACAAAACAGTGCTTTAAAATTGTGCTAGCTGCCATAACAGGTAGACCTTGATGAAACAGATTATTGTGCAGTAGTTTGACAAAATAAATTCAGATACTCAGCTCACAGAAGTTCTCTAACCTCAAAACTTGGTTCCAAGTTTACCTTAGACACTGGAAACCATCAAAAAGAGAGAAGAGACAATACAGTATGTGAGATTTGATTAGCCCAAGACTTAATATGGCTTAATGTGGTTTTATATGGTAAATATAATTTTTACCCTTATTTAATTGGCCAAAACCACAAGCCTAGACCAACAAAAAGAAGAAGTCAGGATTATGTGGGCCAGCAGTGTGTTCAGGAAGAGAAAAAAGGTTGAGAATACTTGGTTTTACTTGCTGAAAAGCTAAGCAATCTAAAATTCTTGACAGTGCAACCAGGATTTTACTTAAATTTCAGTTATAGTGTTAACATTTTACCTTTGTCATATATCTTCCAGTCCAAAGTTCGTGAAGTAGAATTTTATGTGCCTTGACTCGTGCTCTTCTTTTACCTTAAAATTCACTGCCCATTGCCAATCAGAGTTGTCAATCTTTTAAAATTTGCTAAGTATTTTATATTCGACCTAATGATATTCTATTAAATTTTCCCTATCAAAGACATTTTTTAAAATTTTTTCTATTTTTTCACAGTATTAAAATGACTTGTACCACTATGAGTTGTCATTTTACTACAAAATTTTAAAATAGTTACAAACTAATTTATAGTTAAAAATAATAGAATATATAATTCCAATGTGAATATTGTAGAAAAATTCATTTGGTTCCATCAAATAAGCTTATCATATTTTGCATATATTGATTTTTATCTTAATGTATCAAGGAAATGAATAGACATTTGTATCAAATCCCTAGTATTTTCAATCTGTTACTTTCCCTCATATAATATTCAGAATTTTTAAGGTGCTTATGAAAGTTATCAGAGCAAGACCTAATGATTATTATTTCCATAAATCTTTTAATTTAATATAACACAGACTTTAGTTTTCTACAGTTTTTATATTGTTTAGCCCTGAACATTTTCCATAATTGAAACCACCTGATATAAAGAAAACAATAAATTAAATAAAAAGTCCCACAATGACCCAAAGTTTTAATCAGGATTTTTTTTTTTTGAGATAGAGTCTTGCTCTGTTGCCCACTGGAATCCAGTGGTGAAATCTCAGCTCACTGCAAAGTCCACCTCATGGGTTTAAGTGATTCTCCTGCCTCAACTTCCCAAGTAGCTGGAATTACAGGTACCTGCCACCACGCCCGGCTAATTTTTGTATTTTTAGGAGAGATGAAGTTTCACCATGTTGGCCAGGCTGGTACCAAACTCCTGGCCTCAGGCGATCCACCCGCCTCTGCCTCCCAAAATAAAGTACTATTACTCAATTAGGTAACCACTGTGGTCACTGACAGCCTGAGGTGCCAGTCGAAATTTACCCAAACACCTCATTAATGTCACAGCATATTGAAAGGGTAATTTTTAATGAAACACTACCTTTGAGATTTTTATGCTAAAGACAAAAATCCATCCATCATGGTTATGTATTCACACTTTGTAGGCATAAATATTTATTATAAATTTCTTTGGTTTAAAAAATAATTGCTAGTGTACAGTTGCATTAAGCCCAAATTAACAATTGTGAACATGACTAATACCTGCTCCACCAGACTTACAGCAAAAAATAGTATGAGAAATAAATTTCAGTAAATATATAGATATGATGCATGGGAACATGGTGTTGTGACCCCAATGGGACACCACCTCTCTTTGCTGTAAGAGGTCATTGAAGATTGCCTGGAGGAAGCCATATTCAATGGGCACATTTGTAGAATGATGTGAGCCAGGTATTTGTGTGTCTGTGTGTGTTAGGGTTATAGGTGAGGGAGTTTGCTGTAGAGGGGCAAGTTTAGGAGTTGGTAAGTGCAAAGGAAATTGTTTTAGCCACTGGAAGCAGAAAGTTAACCAACCAGATGATGAAAATGGATGTATTAGGTTGGTGCAAAAGTAATATTTTATAACAAAATTGACAGAAAACAAGCAGTCATTTAAAATAAGATATGGCCATGTATCAGGAAGAGATGAGGCTTGAAAGATGAGCAAAGATGATTACACTTGATAGATCTTCAGATAACATATAATTAGGTTAACATAAAAATATAACTTGGAGACTTGTTTGAATTAAAGTGGGGGGTGGAGGTGATAAAATTTATTTATCAAAAAGACTCTCCTATTTATGACTGGAGGTGAATACTTTTCATAAAACTGAAATAAGAAAAGAGATTCTGTGGGGATATAGTCAGGTTTTGGAGATGTTAAGAGTATATGTGTGGGCCTACCTGGTAGTTTTGGCATTTCTATTATAAACAGTAGGAAATTCAGAATAGATGTATCTTTTGGAGATAAAGTGTATGAGCAGAACCTCTTTTCTGTGGATTTTAATGGCATGTCATTCAGAAATCCCTTTTTCAGTAGTAGTCAAGCTGGAGTAGCATTTCAAAATTTTGCTTTTAATAGATATCAATTATCATTAAAACTAATTTCATATTAGTTGATGAATTTAAAGTTTATATCTGTTTTAACTTCTATTTACAAGAGGTAGTATATGTATGAAAAATCCATTTTGTCATTTTTGCTGTAGTCAGAATACTTGGAGCCTGGAAGCAAAGAATTGGCTATTTTCACAATTATAAATGATTCACAAAGGAAGTGTTTCTGTCTTTCAATCTTTATCCTCTGCTACTTTAGTGTTCTTGGTGCATAAGGGAAAAATGCATTTACTAGAATACATAATGATTGTTTTGTAGAACTGAAAGATCAGACACCTGACCATTTTGGCTCTTCATAATGCAGAATCAATAGGCAAATAAAGGCTTTACTATGATGCTGAAAAGATTTATCCAGATTCTTAGGGGACCCTTATACAATGGGTTGAGTGTGTCTGAAACTCAGAAACCTTCCAAAGAAGTTCCAACTAGCATGTTTCTTGTGGAATATTCATGTCAGATTACTATTATACAACAGGAAGATTTTCAAATGTTTGACATGTGCAGGAATAAATAATTGGTATGTCCTATTTGAAGAATATTAACTGACTGAGGTTTTACTGAAGGTGAAGCTCAGATAAAATGTGCAGTGAAAGAAATAATAGATAAAAAGTACAGCATTTGTGGCCTGTTATAGAAAAAAGGATTTCATTTGCTACCCATACTATATTCTTCAGTCTGTTTATCCATCCATCCATCCATCCATCCATCCATCCATCTATCTGCTAATCAATCTTACACAAGTTCTTATTTCCTTCTCTATCTAATATTATATGTAACATACAGGTCTTGGTGGTGAATCATTTTTAAACTTAGCTCATTTAATACAGAATATAAAGAGAAATATTGATTTAATTATAAAAGGAATGAGTACCACTCAGAAACAGGTACATAGATGGCTGTAATATTGGATCCTTTCTTTGCTGGTGGAGGGTAAATTCTTTATTTTTATGGAGCATAAGTGTATTATGTTGAATGGGAACATATTCTTACTGCTAGTGTTATTGTTTGGAAGTTTACACATAATTAGAAAGGCATGTTTGGATAATTAGTGGCCAGACAGGCCAGGGTGGTGTATAGCATTCACCATCAATTTCTTGTGGTGAACTGTATAAAGTACTAAATATGGAAAGTTAAGAATTGCATTACTCTAATTTTCTTATACCTGGATGAATGTGTTTTATTTTTATTTACAAGATGTAGTTGTGTGAAATATTGTATTTGAAAACCATGTTTTCTGATATTTCATTAGCTTCAGTTGGTAAGTTCTATGATGGAAATGTTTGCATTTCTGTCATAGACTTTGGATTGTGGGTATTCATTCTTCTGACTGGTTCATTATTGTGAAAGCAAATTACAGTTCCCTTGATAACACAGTTCTATAGTATAGCTTTTAAAACCATCACTAAAATCTCAGTCTGCAGTCTTCCTTCAACATCTGCATGCATTTTGCAAGCCATTTAATACCACTAATAAATTCCTTAGGCTTGAACTAGCCAGAGTGAATTTCTTTTCTTACAGTGGAACGCTGATCAATACAATGGAGATATAAGAAAGCAAGTTTTTTATTTTACATATTTTATGTTTTCTTATTTTTGAAAAAGGGTGATTTCTGAGTTTGATATGAGCAGGAATTCTGGCGTAGTCAACACCATTTGAGAATGCTAGAAGAAGAAGAAGAGGAGAGAGGCCTCTTGTTTGATAATTAGCCATTTGTAGTCTTGGTCAGCTAAAAATTAGCTCTACCCTCATCATACCTGAGGACATTCTAATTATGTGGATAATTGTTTATTGAGTGATTGGTTAATAATATATTATTAAAAAGATACCTCCTCTTTCCATCTTCTTCCTTATATAAACCACATTATAAATGAATCTGTTCTTTTCTAACAGTAAAAGTACAATAAGGGAATGCTAGTTAATAAATATGTCAGGAAAGACAATTTGGGCAACTTTGGCTCATTGAAAAGTATCACAGTATTAGAGCATTTTCTTAAAGTGTCAATGTATTTCAAATAGAAAATTAAAAAGAATGAATGCATCCTTGACAGAACAGGGACAACACGGAGTGAACAGAGTACCCAGCCATTTATTTCATTCTGTTAGTATTTGAATGAGCTTAGTACTTATATCTTGGAGAAGTAAATGGATCCTGAGTTTTTAATGACATAAATTTTTCTCCAGTGCGACTGCAACTCCTCACAAAGATCCGAAAATGTGCTGTGCTAAAATGCCTACTATTAATGCTCCTTCCTAATGACAGTGAATGTGATGTTCCTCAATATTTATATGGACCTCGTGGACAGGAGTAGCAGGCATGCACAGAGACCTATTGCAATAGGAAAAAAATGTAGAGATATTTCATTTTATAATGGTAGACACCAAAAGGTATTATTTTAAGTCAATTATTGTGCATTGTGGGGTTCAGATCAAGTCTAGCTGCTGCATGTAATAACTGATTGAACTCAGGCAAGTTTTTTACCACATATCAATTAAGTATTTCTGCATTTATTACAATACTATGGTGTATAACACTGAACCTAACCAGCAAAGAATAGTATTTTCTATCACCTTATTAAAATGTCCTGTAACTTACAAAGTAACATTATTTAAAAATATTTCTTTAAGATGATTCCCCTCGCCCACCTTAGGAAATGTTGTGGAAATTAACTCATATTACCTCCTATTAACAAGAAACCACAAAAAACTAAGCAGAATGAGGTTAAAGTAATAAAAACTGCAAGAGTCAGAAATAATTTCCAAAAAAAAGTGGCTCCAGCTAATATCTTTCCCAAAGCCTGATTTATTTACACTAGCTCTAACTGGTCTTTAGAATACCTATCTTCCAGTGTCCAAAAAGAAGCTCCAAAAAGGAAATGGGAATCTAATTTGCCAAGGATATTGAGGGGTTAATTTAAAGGGCAAAGGAGCTTCAGGCTGCTATCTGAGGTAGAAAGCAAAGCAATCTGCTCTTTAGAATATGGCTGGGTGCCTTATTTTAGTTTTCTTATAATTACCAACTTTGGACAGGATTTTTCTGTTCATTTTTTTATTCTTTTAGGATTTACCTGAGCTTATGTCCTGCAGGAATTTGAGACAGTTTAGAGAATTAAATACAATATTAAACAAGGAAATAAATTTTTTAAAAATGAAAACACATTTGGATTCCTGGCCTTGGTCCTACCCATATCCAGTTTCAGGTTTGTCCTTGACTTAGGCATTGGCTCCTCTTCAGTTCCTACTTAAAGGGAAATAGGAGATCCCGGATTCTTGAAGGTAAGAAATGCCCAACTGTCAGAAGCAGGCCTATTAAGGTATTTGAAATCTGAGAAGAGCATCTTAGCATTACTTCCTACGAGATTGCTTAGTAATCTAATTTTTTTGCTATATATGAGATGGCTATATTTGGGGGCAATGGATCCAGAGTTTATAGCTAGTGGCAGTAGTAACTGGTTGAAGTCAGTCAAAGTTTTGACTACATGTCACTTTAGCCTGGCATCCTACCTGCATCCTAACTCACACACTAATTTAATTTACCAGATTAGCAAATAAAATATCAGATATCCGTTAAATCTGATTTTCAGATAAGCAACACATAATTTCTTTGTGTTGAAGTATGTCCCAAATATTGCATAGGATTTTTCTTGGAATTTCAGTCTCCTCTTTCATAAAAAGATCATAGTTACACAAGCTTGGCAGGATTGTTATAAGAATTAAGAGAAATAATATGTTAAATGGGACCTACTTATACTAAAACAATTAATCTCCATTTACCTGAGAATCTAATTTAACTGGATATTTTCTATCTTATAACTGTATGCTAACATCTAAAAGATTTTCCTGGTGCCATCATTACATACTGTATATCCTAAGTTGATGGTTATCAAAGCTCAGGCTTTTCTGGCTGAGACATACTTGCCTTCTGTTTTCTTTCTGGTCTTCACTAATTTATGTGAGTTAATTCCTCCCCATTTTTGTGAGTGGCTCCCTCTCAATAATTTCCTGTACTTGCCTGCAGTCTTGTGTGTGGCTGGTAATCCCTGAACACGCCCAGTCTCATAAACCTCTCCCATCTGGCCTGTTACTATGGCTTCACTGACATTAAGTCCTAGTTTTGACTTGGGCAGTTCTATTAAAAGCAGCAAATAAATATGAAACCTCTCCTTGGTTCCAGGCATTGTGAGAGAGATTCTGCAACTGCAAAGAGAAAAAAGCCATGAGCTCTATCATCAGGGACCTCAGAGTCAACAAAGAAATAGGCATTAGAGTGATGATAATATTAATAACTACTTTTTTGGATATTTAGTACAGGCCAGAAACATTTTCTTTCTTGATTCTTTAGCAACCCTGCCAAACATGTGTAAATACCTTCTCTAAGAGAGGGAAAACTGAGATTCTGAGGATAATCACTTTTTCTAAATAAACACTTTCATGGACAGCACTGGAATGGGAGTCCAGATCTCTCACTTTAGATTGATTATACATTGCCCCGGCCCAGCCTCAACTGAACCCTGTGCCGATAGCTCCTTGTGCAGATAGCTCAAAGGTGCTTCCTCTGTTCTAGGCTCCACATGACATTTCAGCTCAGGTGCTCACAGCTGTCATGAAAATAGTCCCTGTTTTGAAATTTCACCTTTTCAGGAAGGATATTGATTATCCCAGGTCCTACACAACATACTATTTTGTTCTCCTGATAATGGACTTCCCTGGAATTACTTGTCTAGCTTTGGTTTTATGAACTGGGCTAAGAAAGCACAAGGTTTAAACAAATGTGGCCACAAGGCAGGCATTGTGAGTGAGAGGAGAGGCAGATTCACTGCAGTGGGGACAGACACATTCCAAACCATGTCTAGCAAAGATGTGTTTCTAAACATAACGCTACTGTGAATTTTCGGCAGCAGCACTGATATTCCCAGAGAAGCAGAAATTCTGGACTGAAATTGCTAGTTCAAGAAATTCCTCAGCATGTGTGAATTCACAGGATTGTGAGGGTATCTTTACATCTCTGATGACCTGCTCTAAGGAGCCTAGGTAAAGTTCAGTTTCAGAAAGCACTAAAAGGACTTACCTGACAGAGGCAATAGAGCCCAGGTGCAGGATCTTTCTCAGTAGCTTGTTTTTGAGATGGAGTCTCACTCTGTTGCCAGGCTGGAGTTCAGTGGTGCAATCTTGGCTCACTGCAACTTCTGCCTTCCTGGTTCAAGTGATTCCCCTGTCTCAGCCTCCTGAGTAGCTGGGGCTGCACGTGTGTGCCTATAGTCTATTTTTTGTATATTAGTAGAGACAGGGTTTCACCATGTTGGCCAGGATGGTCTCCATCTCCTGACCTCATGATCCACCTGCCTCAGCCTTCCAAAGTGCTGGGATTACAGGCATGAGCCATTGTGTCCAGCCAGTGCCTTTTAAATATATTATTGGATATATAGTCCAAATAGCGCAAGTCCTTGAGATCACTAACATTTCACTAGTTTCAAACTTTCCTTTTAAGCTTGTATTTAAAATATGCTAAGTATTTAAAAAATAAGCATACATGGTACAAATAATACAAATGATGAGGCATCTTGAAATGTGATGAGTTAGTAGTATTCTATTCTATGTTGAGGAATTCAAATCCAGAATCTGAAAATAACAGCACAGGTTATTAAATATGTAAACATTGCTTTTTAAATACGTTTCAAATTATTGTATACCTCCTTTTCATTCTCTCATAAATTCACATCAAATCTAGCTTAATACAGTATCTCTCTAAGCCATATTTTTCCTAATATAGAGGCATTGTCAAAAGAGGGGAAAAAAAAAAGGCAGGTAATTAATTCAATAAATAGTTCCAAGTACTGGTACTGGTAGAATACCTTTTCTATACTCTGTTTACATGTTGAAGCTAAAAATATTAAGGGAATGAACAGGAAGATAATTTTGTAAGCACAAAATATATGTATATACAGGTAATATATACACACCCATTTGAAACAAAATAAAATGACTCCCTATAAATATTAAAAATCTTTCCGAGGCTATGAGGTGGTCATAGGAATGAACACAAGACTATATATTTAAGCTCTGAATTTATGAAAACTATATCACATTCCCTATAAATATTAAAAATATTTCTGAGACTATGAGGTAGTCATAGCAATGAACACAGGACTACATGTTTAAACTCTGAATTTATGAAACATATATCACAAGTAAGAATTTTAATGAAACTGAAAAATAAGTTTCATGGCTATTGGTGCTCTATTTTTTTCCAGGCTGCTGCTGACCATTACCACCATTAGTTGCACTACCATTTTGTCATTGCTAAGCAGGAGGAGCCATCCTTAACATTCTTCTCCCCAGGTTGCTTGGGAAAACCAAAGCTATCAAGGATAAGTGACAGCATGTTCAGTTATTACGCCCAAATCTCAGAGCTTGAACTAGCTTGCCAAAGAGTCTGGGAGAACAACTTTGCTGATATGATGCTAAATAAGAAAACCTTCCAGAAATTACCATGTAAAAGGAAGTTTTACTGTACATGACTGATGAATCTCAAATATCTGCTAAGTTTAATAGTCAGACATACATATATAAAACAGTTTTTTAAAGTCTGGCTATCAGCACTTTTAAGGGGATCAAATTACAAACAGAACACAAAATTTTCATGTTGACCACTTTGCTAAGGTTTTAAAGTTAATTGAAGTTTTTAAGTTAACTGATTTGTCTCTCCCTTCTTCTCTCTGTTCCTCCTTTCCTCTCTTCTTTCTTTTTATTCCTTTTTATTTTATTATTATTTTTTATTATTATACTTTAAGTTCCAGGATACATGTGTAGAACCTTCAGGCTTCTTACATAGGTATACAAGTGCCATGGTGGTTTGCTGCAACCATCAACCCATCATCTACATTACGTATTTCTCCTAATGCTATCCCTCCCCTAGCCCACCACCCCCTGACAGGCTCTGGTGTGAGATATTCCCCTCCCTGTGTCCATGTGTTCTCGTTGTTCAGCTCCCATTTATAAGTGAGAACATGCAGTTTTTGGTTCTTGTACTGTTCTTGGGTTAGTTTGCTGAAAATGATCGTTTCCAGCTTCATCTGTGTCTCTGCCAAGGACATAAACTCTTTCTTTTTCATGGCTGCATAGTATTCTGTGGTGTACATGTATTACATTTTCTTTATCTAGTCTATCATTGATGGACATTTGGGTTGATTCCAAGTCTTTGCTCTTGTGAACAGTGCTGCAGTAAACATACGTGTACATGTGTCTTTATAGTAGAATGATTTATAATCCTTTGGGTATATACCCAGTAATGGGATTGCTGGGTCAAATGGCATTTCTGGTTCTAGACACTTGGAGAATCACCACATTGTCTTCCACAATGGATGATATAATTTACACTCCCACCAACTATGTAAAAATGTTCCTATTTCTCCACATCCTTTCCAGTATCTGTTGTTTCCAGACTTTTTAAAGATCGCCATTCCAATTGGCATGAGATGGTATCTCATTGTGGTTTTGATTTGCATTTCTCTAATGACCAGAGATGATGAGCTTTTTTCGTGTTTTTTGGCTACATAAATGTCTTATTTTGAAAAGTGTCTGTTCACATACCTTGCTCACTTTTTGATGGGGTTGTTTCTTGTAAATTTGTTTCAGTTCTTTGTAGATTCTGGATATTGGCCCTTTGTCAGAAGGATAGATTGCAAAAAATTTTTCTCCTGTTCCACAGGTGGCCTCTTCACTCTCATGGTTGTTTCTTTTGCTGTGCAGAAGCTCTTTAGTTTAATTAGATGCCATTTGTCAATTTTGGCTTTTGTTGCAATTGCTTTTGGTATTTTAGGCATGAAGTCTTTGCCCATGCCTATGTCCTGAATGGTATTGCCTAGGTTTTCCTAGGTTTTCTTCTAGGGTTTTTATTGTTTTAGGTCTTACATTTAAATCTTTAATCCATCTTGAGTTCATTTTTGTATAATATGGAAGGAAGGGGTCCAGTTTCAGTTTTCTGCCTATGACTAGCCAGTTTTTCCAACATCATTTATTAAATAAGAAATCATTTCCCCATTGCTTTTTTTGGTCAGATTTGTCAAAGATCAGATATTTGTAGATTTGTGTTGTTATTTCTGAGGCCTCTGTTGTGTCTCATTGGTCTGTTTTGGTACCAGTACCATGCTGTTTTGGTTACTGTAGCCTTATAGTAGAGTTGGAAGTCAGTTAGTGTGATGCCTCCAGCTTTGTTTTGTTCAGGATTGTCTTTGCTATATGAGTTCATTTTGGTTCCATATGAAACGCAAAGTAGTTTTTTTTTTCCAATTCTGTGAAGAAAGTCAATGGTAGCTTGATGCAAATAGCATTGAATCTATAAATTACTTTGGGCACTATGGCCGTTTTTCATGATATTGATTCTTCCTACCCATGAGCATGAAATGTTTTTCTATGTTTGTGTTCTCTCTTATTTTCTTGAGCAGTGCTTTGTAGTTCTCTTTGAAAAGATCCTTCACATCCCTTGTAAATTGTATTCATAGGTATTTTATTCCCTTTGTAGCAATTATGAATGGTTGTTTATAATTTGGCTCTCTATTGGTACATAGAAATGCTTGCGATTTTTGCAAATTGATTTTGTATCCTGAGACAGCTGAAGTTGCTTATCAGCTTAAGGAGTTTTTGGGCTGAGGCGATGGGGTTTTCTAAATATACAATCATGTCATGTGCAAACAGAGAAAATTTTACTTCCTCTCTTCATATCTGAATACTCTTTGTTTATTTCTCTCGACTGATTGCCCTGGCCAGAACTTCCAATACCATGTTAAAATGGAGTGGTGAGAGAGGACATCCTTGTCTTGTGGCAGTTTTCAAAGGGAATGCTTTCAGCTTTTGCCCATTCAGTGTGACATTGGCTGTGGGCTTGTCATAAATAACTCTTATTATTTTGAGATATATTGCATCAATACCTATTTTATTGAGTGTTTTTAGCATGAAAGGATGTTGAATTTTATCGAAGACCTTTTCTGCATCTATTGAGATAATCATTTGGTTTTTGTCGTTCGTTCTGTTTATGTGATGAATCACATTTATTGATTTGCATATGTTGAACCAGTCTTGCATGTCTGGGATAAAGCCGACTTGATCATGATGGATAAGCTTTTTGATGTGCTGCTGGATTCCATTTGCCAGTATTTTATTAAGGATTTTCGCATCAATGTTCATTAGGGATATTGGCCTGTAATTTTCCTTTTCATTGTGTCTCTGCCAGGTTTTGGTATCAGGATGACGCTGGCCTCATAAAATGAGTTAGGGAGGAATACCTCTTTTTCTATTGTTCAGGATAGTTTCAGAAGGAATGATATCAGCTCCTTTTTGTACCTCTGTAGAATTTGGCTATGAATCCATCTGGTCTGGGCTTTTTTTTTTTTTTTTTTTTTTTTTTTGGTTGGTAGGCTATTAATTACTACCTCAATTTCAGAACTTGTTATTGAACTATTCAGGGATTCAACTTTTTCCTGGTTTAGCCTTGGGAGGATGTATGTGTCCAGGAATACATCCATTTCTTCTAGCTTTTCTAGTTTATTTACATAAGGTGCTTATAGTATTCTCTGATGGTAGTTTGCATTTCTGTGGGATCAGTGGTGATATCCCCGTTATCATTTTGTGTTGTGCCTATTTGTTTCTTCTCTCTTTTCATTTTTATTAGTCTGGCTAGTGGTCTATCTGTTTTGCTAATCTTTTCAAAAAACTGACCCCTGGATTCATTGATTTATTGAAGGGTTTTTCGTGTCTCTATCTATCTCTTTCAGTTCTGCTCTGATCTTAGTTATTTCTTGTCTTCTGCCAGCTTTTCAATTTGTTTGCTCTTGCTTCTCTAGTTCTTTTAATTGTGATGTTAGGTTGTTGATTTTAGATCTTTCTGACTTTCTCCTGTGGGCATTTAGTGCTGTAATTTTCCGCTAACCACTGCTTTATTTGTGTCCTAGAGATTCTGGTATATTATGTCTTTGTTCTCATTGCTTTCAAAGAACTTATTTATTTCTGCCTTAATTTTGTCATTTACCCCATAGTCATTCCGGAGCAGGTTGTTCAGTTTCCATGTAGTTGTGTGGTTTTGAGTGAGTTTCTTAATCCTGAGTTCTAGTTTGATTACACTGTGGTCTGAGAGACTATTTTTTTATGATTTCCATTCTTTTGCATCTGCCGAGAAGGGTTTTACTTCCAATTATGTGCTCAATTTTAGGATAAGTGCTATATGGTACTGAAAAGAATGTATATTCTGTTGATTTGAGGTGGAGAGTTCTATAGATGTCTATTAGGTCCACTTCCTATTTTTTATTTTCAATTTTATAATTACTGCTAATTATAAAAACTGAGCTCCATACGTAGATTCATCTCTTATTAATTGTGTATCTTTGCTTGGCAAGCTTTGTCTTATATAATATCTAATTCAGATATGCCAGTCTCAAAGGACTTTTCACAGAATTAATTTTCCATCAGTGCAAATTTCTAGCTGGTGGGTTTTTAAATTGGACAGAAAAAATTCTCTTAAGGAACTCAATCTGCACATTAATGTGGAGGTGATGTTGGGAGCTTATCACTGGGCTTTTGGGTTATATAACTGGCAATTTGTTATAAGTACTTGCTCACTTTAGCTCAGGGCATGTTCTTTTTGGAAGATTGTTTAATCAGGTAGTGAAGTACGGCAGAAAACTAGCATGTGATATTCAGAAAAGCATGTAAACATCATTAAGTCCATTTCTGTACTCCAAACATGAATCCTTTTAAAAAAGAGTTGAATATTAATATCTAAAACTTTGTTTGGATATCTCCACTGAATTATTCTAGATCACCAAGATTCGTTTTCAATAGAATGTTTGACAAAGGAAACAAAAACAGTTTATTAACAAAATTCTCACATCTAGTTAACAGTGTATAATAGGTTGTTTTGAAACATTGTGCGTATAAAACTCTATTCTTCGCACTTTTAACTCTTAAGAATTAATATTTCATTAGATTACACTGATTATTTTCAGAATAACTTTAGAAAAATACAGTTTTTTTTTCTTGCAGTAATATATTTCTTACTAATGCTATTTGGGCATGTGCTTTACAATTTTCAGGATATATTCTCAATATCTTCTCATTATAGAGAAAAATAATTTTTAAAAATCAGAATGAAAAAATACTCATCATTACTAGCCATTAGAGAAATGCAAATCAAAACCACATTGAGATACCATCTCACGCCAGGTAGAATGGCGATTATTAAAAAATCTGGAGACAACAGGTGCTGGAAAGGATGTGGAGAAATAGAAATGCTTTTACACTGTTGGTGGGAGTGTAAATTAGTTCAACCATTTCGGAAGACAGTGTGGCAATTCCTCAGGTATCTAGAAATACAAATACCATTGAACCCAGCAACCCCATTACTGTGTATATACCCAAAGGATTATAAATCAATCTATTATAAAGAAACATGCACATGTATGTTCATTGTGACACTGCTTACAATAGCAAAGAATTATGCCCATAAAAGATAGACTGGATAAAGAAAATGTGGCACATATACACCATGGAATACTATGCAGCCACAAAAAAGGATGAGTTCATGTCCTTTGCAGGGACATGGATGGAGCTAGAAACTATCATTCTCAGCAAACTGACATGAGAACAGAAAACCAAATACCACATGTTCTCATTCATAAGTGGGTGTTGAACAACGAGAACTTGGGGAGGGGAACTTCACACACCATGGCCTGTTTGGGGGTGGGGGAGCTAGGGCAGGGGTAGCAGGGGGTGAGGGGTTTGGGGAGGGATAACATTAGGAGAAATATCTTATGTAAATGATGGGGGGATGGATGCAGCAAACCACCATGGCACGTGTATACCTATGTCACAATCCTGCACGATCTATACATGTACCCCAGAACTTAAAGTATAATAATAAAAAAAAATTACCCAAAGTTAAAAAAAAAATCAAAATGGTCTATTTTTCCAATTATTTCTTTTTTTTCAATTTCTATTTTCCCCTTTGTATTTTTAAGATTTCAGTTTTTATTTTAGATTCAAAAAGTATATGTTCAAGTTTGTTACATGGGTACATTGCATGATGCTGAGGTTTGAGTTAAGAATGATCCTGTCATTCAGATATTGAGCATAGTATCCAATAGGGAGTTTTTCAACCCTTGCTTCCCTCCCTCTTTTTTCTCTAGTAGTTCCCAATATCTGTTGTCTGACAGGATGATATAATGTCAAATAGATTGCCTGCTTCTGTATCTTGACTTCATATATACTCATTTTGTGATTCTTTTTGGCAATTCACTTAACCTCCCTATACTTCATCTACAAAGTAGAGAAAATATTACTTACCTAACACCATTAATGTGAAAATTAATTCGTGTATGCTGAATATATTATAACAATGCCCAGGGTATAATAAACTCTTTCTAAGCCAGGTAATATCTTCTCGATTTAATTCATCAAGTGGAAGAGGGCTAATCCGGGACCAGTTTGTCTTTTTATAACCACATACTGATATTTGATGATGATGATAATGATGTTCATACCTTTCAATTTTGTTTGGATAGAACTAGTAGATCTTAAAAGTATGTTCAGAACTGATATACACACATATCTTAAAAGAAGGAATGAAAAAATAGAAAAGAAGGAATGAAAGGAAAGATTTCATCACTGTGGGATTTGAAGAGGCAGAAGAAACAAAGTAGATTGAGATTATTCAATAAAGCTCAATCCCTTAAGCAGTAATACATTAGGTAAATGAAGGTATGAATCTTACTAACCCATATTTATAAGAATGGTACGATATTTATATATTTCTATATTGAATATATGGGTGAGTCAGGGAATACTTCTTGAAGGTAGCACAAGAAGAATCATAAAAATGAATTGTGATGGTTGGTACTGAGAGTCAACTTGATAGGATTGAAGGATGCAATATTAATTCTGGGTGTGTCTGTTGCCAAAAGAGGTTAACATTTGAGTCAGTGGACAGGGAAAGGCAGATCCACCCTTAATCTTGTGGGTGCAATCTAATCAGCTTCCAGAAAATATTAAGCAGGCAGAAAAATGTGAAAGGAGAGATGGGCCTAGCTTCCCAGCCTACATCTTTTGCCCATGCTGGATGCTTTCTGCCCTCAAATGTCAGACTCCAAGTTCTTAAGTTTTGGGACTCGAACTGGCCCTCCTTGCCCCTCAGCTTGTAGACAAGCCAGCCTATTGTGGGACCTTGTGATTGCTTAGATAATACTTAATGAACTTCTGTGTGTGTGTGTGTGTGTGAGATTGTGTGTGTGTGTGTGTGTGTATATATATATATATATATATATATATATATATATAATACTTGTGTAGATATACAAAAGGGTATATCCTATTATATGTAATATATAATATAACTAATAGGATATATGTATAAAATAAGATATATAGATATTTTTATATATATCCTATTAGTTCTATCCCTCTAAAGAACCCTAATACATTAACTAAGAAGGGTACCCAGCTATAAAAAGCAAAAGCATTCTAAGCAAACTCAATACAAATCCAAAATTATGCCAAGAAAAATGGTAGATCTTTCTGGAAATGAAGAGTAGTTTGTGAGAGTAGGCATGTATTTGGGGAGAAGGTTGAAATTGGAAATGAATTAAGTGTCAGGCCACGAATGTCTGATATATCCTGGTGCAAATTTTATCCTGAGTTGAGTAGTGATTAAATCATTTACAGTAAGGAATTCCTGATGATGGTTTGCCTTATCAGAATGTCACTGTTAAAGAAATTTGAAGTGTATAATACTAGTGACAGGGAAACTAGGAAATAGTAATATTAACTAGGAAATAGTAAGGTTAGCAATATTTATAGGTTTACTTATACTTTAAATATAAACAATAAAGATTTGCTTTGGAGCAGTACATATTTAAACAACTGTTATACTATGTTGAAGTGCCATTAAAAAAATCTTTAGATAAAATGCTTTGGACATTCAGAGAGGGAAATGTGACTTTGGAATAGATGACAAATGAGCTAGTCCCTAAAATATGTTTAGCTTATGAAAATGTGAATATCTGGAAGAAGGCTTCTCTAGATGGAAAGATAAGATTCATACAGAATCTCAGATCTGGGAAATAGTATGGCATGTGTGGTGAATAGAGTTAGTTACATTTGACCAGAGAAGAAAATACATGCGGAATGGAAATGAAATATAAAGTAGATTGAACAAGATTGCAAAGAGCCTTCAGAGTCAAGGAAAGGAGTGTAGATTTTCTTCACTGGTCATTACAGCCTTAAAGGTCTATGAGTCATATTATCATTTTCCTGTGGTATAGTTATAGGTAACTTACATTATCTGTAAATTGTTCTTTTGAAACCATTCTTAGGAATTATGTCTTTTAATTCTTTTTCAAATCAAATTGTATGCAGAACTCCCACTTATACAATACAAAATTTTAAGTGCCTCTTTTGAAGGAACACTTGTTTGCCTCTGAGAAACATGCTTTGGAAATCCTTTGATATGGGACATATATTATTTTCCTGTGTTTCAGAGAGAGGGGTACTACAGCAGAAAGGATGTCCTTCAATTTGATAGAAAGGCACTGCATGAATCCCTGTAAGACTCCAAAAATTAAACCAGGAACTGTTTCAACCTGCTCTCTGTTTTACATCCATGTAGGAGAGTCCACAAGCATTCATGTGGACATTAAGTGGGGCTCAAGTGAAGTCAGTACACCCTGCTGTTGGCAAGTGCCCAGAATAGCAGATGTTCCTTTGTATAAGGATGAGCAAACTGGAAAAAATCAACATGAAATCTATAAAAAATTCTGCACCATAAAGAACTAAAGAGTGGTACCCTGAAAAAGAATTGAAAAAAAAAATCCTACTTCTAAAAATTACTTTCTAAAGCAAATAGAAAGTGATCTGCTGTGTTTGTAGTAAGGTATTAAAAAATGTAACTAATGATACAGCTGACATATATACAAGTATGTATTTATTTGTGTAAATATATAAACTGAGCACATCGCTAGTCTACAGCTTGATCATTTTTTACATACACACAAATATGTATATATTTACATAAATATACAAAGTGAGCACGTCACTAGTCTACAGCTTGATCATTCTTTTACAGACTGACTCATATAATCACAAACAGATAAATGGAACATTGTCAGGCCCTGCAAGTCCCTTTTATCCTTGCTTTCTGTTGCTACCTAATCCCCTTTACATGCTTAGCAATGTAAATCACTCCTCTCCAACAGTGTAAATTAGCTTCATATGTTATTATTCGTACATCACTTTTGTAAAGTGTTAAACTTTTTGCTCACTTTTCCCTAATGGATTGTCTATCTTATGGATTTGTGTGATTTTTTTTTATGTGCTGGTTACAAGTACGTTTGTTTGATGTAATATATGTATTATGAGTATCTTTTCCACTCTTCGGGATGCCTTTTCACTCTTTTACTGGCCACTTTTGGTAATTCTAATTTCCTAATCTTAATATACCTGATTTAACTTTTGCTTTTTGTTTTTTTGTTCACACTTAGTGTTTCTGTGCATATGTTTAAGAAGCTTTTGCCTACACTGACGTCACACAGATGCTCTCCGATGTGTTCTTTCAAAAGTCTTATAGCTTTATTTTTAACATTTAGACCTGTGATAAGTTTGGAGTTGTTCTGTGTTACAGTGTTAGATAAGGTTATCCAATTAATACAATCATTTGTTGAAAATATTTCTGACTTTACTGTTGCCTTTGTAATAAATCAGTTGATAATATATATATGAGTCTGTTTCTGGAATCTCGATTTTGTTCTATTGGTCAATGTGTCTATCTGTTGTTTTAATTACTTCACAGATATTAAGTAGCTTTATCCTCACAATGACACAAAAAATAGGTACAACTAATACCCCCATATTATAATTAAGGAAATTAGGGCAACATGTTAAGTAACTTGCCAAAAGCCACATTGCTGAGGCAATAGCAAATCCAATCATTTAAGCTCTGGTAAACAAAATGCGAGCTGAGCTATGGTTTGAAATGGGAAGAGAGTAGATTGAAGAAATGATTGATTGTGACAAAATAAAAACTCAATATCAAAAGTATTTTATATACTATTTGTTATGAAGTAAGGCATAAAACTCAGTGTTCTTTCAACTCCATCAATATGTATTTCCATCTCAAGATAAACCTTATCCTTATCTTTTGTGACCATAACTCAATCACCTATATGATTTCTGTAATTATATACTTTATATGATCACTCTTGAAGGAGAGGTAAGTAAAATACTGAAAAGTAACTGTAGATATTAGCAAGATCAGTTTTAATGAATTTAGGCTGAAGACAGAAGCCAGATTTCCAGAATTTTTAGGAGTTGATGAAAAGCAAAAAAAAAAAAAAAAAAAAAAAAAAAAAAAAAAAAGGAGACATTCAAAAATATCTGACTATGAGGAGCATGAGGAAAATTACAGGGTTTAGATGGAGAGACAGGTTAAAAAGTGTATTTTAAAAATTATTTTGTGTTTTGTCCAAAATACTTGAAAAGTAAATGTGCTGATGAAGAAAAAGAGGAAACAATAGTGGATACTACATCTGCAAATTTTATGTGGCTGCTTTATGCCATTTGTGCTGTCTGAGCAGTATAGAAACAAAACCATAGGTCACTTAAATTTTGTACATTCAACAGAGACAAACTTTAATGAGAAAAAGAAAACAGAAATCAGTTTCTGAATTATTTAGAAATATCACAGGAGATGAAACTGCTTAATAGTTTCCACTGTGTAGATAATGCATCATAATCAATAAATAAATGCTACCCTTACCTTAAGAGCAAGTATAGCGATGCATTATTGAAGAGGATTAAAATTGGTTACCTTCATTATTCCTGCAAATTTAATGGTATGTGTATGACTTAGAAGCCATGCTTAAATTTTAATATGGCTCATTTAAATTGGACCAAAGACGAATCAAAAAGAATTTTTGTGTAGTTGCTCTTTAGAGACTTTATTAGTTTTAACCAGGGAAGTTTCTCTCATTTTGCATACTGAGAACTCCAGACTTTCTTTGGATCCACAAAGAATTTGGGCTTTTTGGAGGAATCTGCTGGAGAGAACAATCCTCTCAGAAGGTGGATGTTTAAATTCAGGTCACCCAATGTTAGAAAAAAAGATACATTCCATTCATCTTTACCATTTATTTTGAAACTTTAATTTGGAAATATTTCAATTCACAAGAATTAACACAGTAGGCATTATCAATATCCTATCCTGATCCCTTTACCCTCCATCCCCCAAAATAACCATTCTCCTGAAGGATGAAGTTTGTGTATTTTAGTCCTATGTATTTTAAAAGTTTTTGGCCCTTACATGTACATTCATATAAGAATACATTGCATCATTTTCTATTTTGTTTGAATGATTTCATACTACTAATAAACTTTTGCAAGTTTTCTCTCTGTATTATGTTCTTTTAGTTTGACTCATGTAAACATACATAAATTTAGTTATCTATAGAAATAATGTTATTGGAATAAAATGTAATTTATTACTATAATAAGCCTATATCTACTTTCATCGTTAATTAAATAGTAAAACAGTGAATCTCCTGAATCATGTAAACTTACTCTCTTGTACTAGAGTATCTCTATGATAAAAATTTTAAAAGGCAATTGATTTATTGATTTCCACTTCTTCCAGAAATATATACGCTGTACCATTTTCTGAATGCCCTTGGAAGCACTTAATACCATCAGATGCTGATTTTTGACAATATGATAGTTCAAAAATGTCAAAATGCAAAATGATGGTTGTTTTGGATTTTTTTTCATATATCATTTTTAAATTTTTTTTCACTTTTAAGTTCGAGATACATGCACTGGTTTTTTTTATAAAGGTAAGTTACACGTCCTGGGAGACTGATATACAGGTTATTTAGTCACCCAGGTGATAAAGTACCTGGTAGTAGCCTTTCGATTCTCACTCTCTTTGCATCCCTCACCCTCAAATAGGCCACAGTGTCTATTGTTTCCTTCTTTGTCTCCGTATGTACTTACTGCTTACCTCTCACTTAAAAATGAGAACATGCAAAATTTTGGTTCCTGATCCTGTGTTAGTTCCCTTAGCATAATGGTCATCAAGCTCTTTCCATGTTGCTGAAGAGGACATGCTTCTCATACTTCTTTATTGCTGCATAGTATTCCATGATTGATTTGTATTTCTCTGGTTACTAGTGTAACTAGTCATTTTTCACAGCTTTATGTCTGGTTCATTTGTTGTTTTGGTGGTGGTGGTGGTGGTGGTGGTGGTGGTGTGTGTGTGTGTGTGTGAGAGAGAGAGAGAGAGAGAGAGAAAGAGAGAGAGAGAGAATTTCCTTTTGATAGGCTTTCCCAGTTTCATTTTTTGAATGTTTGATTTGTCCTGATTGGTTATTGTTGTTTTCAGAATTAAAACAAAAACATTATTATGTATTTTAGATACCAATATTGCTTTTGTTATTAAAAGTAAATATATATTCCCACTTTGTAGCATGTTTTATTTGTTTTGTTATTAAAATGTAAATATATTTTCCCAGTTTTTAGCATGTTACAAAACTAAAGATGTTTTTGTCTTTTAATGTGACAAAATTTATAATCATTTTCTGTAGATTTTTGCTTTTTGTCACAATATTTAAAAATCTTTTCTACACCAACATAACAGGAATTATCATAATCACCTAATAATTTTATATCTTCAGTTTGTTCTGTGCTTAAGTGTTTTAGTATGCCTAGTTTAAGCTAGAAATATTTTCTCCTATTTTGATATGCAGTTGTTGAAATGCCATTGTACCTTTTCTATTATGTTAATGCATCTCTTTTTAATTTGTTTGTTTTATTCCACACACAAATATTTGAGTAACTACCATATTCAATACACAGTGCTAAGTGGTAGAAAGGAGAAATAAATATGAACCATACTTTGTTGAAAATCAGTTTTTACAAAAAAAACTTTATAAGCCCATTGATAATTTCAGTGGTATGATAGAATGGGTGGTGGTGGCGGAAAAGCGTATTTTCAATTTCTGTTTCAAATCTGTATTATTTGCATTTTCAGCGCCCCATAAACAAAACGTAAAACAATCTCAGAATATTTTATCATAATCAACATTTAAAAAAAATGATCTTAGCTACTTTCCAGGAAATCAATATCACTGGAATAGGTACAGTTTTAGTACTCTTTCAATTTCAATTATATTTGGAAATTCATCATATTTTCTTTCTTGAAAATTTTTAATCTCTAGGCAGTAGAGATCAATGCCAGTATCTTTATGCCAGTATCTGATTCCATTGGTTGGAAAATAATTATTCCTGATGTCTCCTCATCTTAATTTCACACTTTAAACACTTTGTTTTTCTTAAATAGCAAGTCATTTATTTTCTTAAATAGCAAGTCATTTACTATCTTAAAAAAATAGATTCCGGGTGTCGAACAACGAGAACACATGGACACAGGGAGGGGAGCACTACACACTGGGGTCAGTTGGGGGGAGATAGGGGAGGGACGGTGGGGGGTAGGGAGCTGGGGAGAGATAGCAAGGGGAGAAATGCCAGATGTAGGTGATGGGGAGGAAGGCAGCAAATCACACTGCCACGTGTGTACCTATGAAACAATTTTGCATGTTCTTCCCATGTACCCTAAAACCTAAAATGCAATAAAATAAATAAATGGGAAAAAAAATAGATTCCACTATTTTCCTTCTCTAATTTTTGAAAAGACATCTAATAGACCTCCCTCTTCTTCATCTTCCAAATTAAGTTACCCCACCTACAATTCTCACTACCATGTATCATGAATGTATTGCATTCTTTGTATAGCTTTTTTTTTTTTTTTTTGGAGCGGAAGTTTTGCTGTTGTTGTCCAGGTTGGAGTGCCAAGGTGAGATCTCTGCTCACTGAAACCACCCTTTCCTGGTTTCAAGTGATTCTCCTGCCTCAGCCTCCCTAGTAGCTGGGAGTACAGGCATGTGCCACCATGCCAGCTCATTTTGTATTTTTAGTAGAGACAGGGTTTTGCCATGTTGGTCAGGCTGGTCTTGAACTCCTGACCTCAGGTGATTCTCCCACCTTGGCCTCCCAAAGTGTTGCAATTACTGGCGTGAGCCACCATACCCGGCCTCTTTCTATAGCTTTCTAGGGGGTGCTGCAATAGTCTTCAGGGTGTACACTGCCTCTCTAATCTCTAGTGTTTCCTGTTATCACTGCCAAATTAATATTCTTAAAACTTTTACTTGATCTTTTTAATCTATTGTTTAACAAATTAAATTTGTATAAAATATATAGGAAACATTGTACTAAATTATTCAGAAAGCATTGAAACCTGGTCACTATTTAATTTTTCCACCAAATCTATTCTTATTATTATTCAGTCATTAACCTATGCATAGTATTCTATTCACTGGATTCTCCAAATATACTAGGCTAAAATAATTTAAAGTCTTCTTCAAATATTATTTGCTTTATAATGTTTTTTTTTTCAATACTCTGGTTTAACCGATCATCCTCTTTAGTATTTATGGCACTTACTTCTTATACAAGGCATGAACATTCTTCTCTTTCCATGTTTCCTGTTTTTAATTTTCTTTATTTTTTTGAAATAAAGAAAAAAATATTGTAAAAGCATAAGATACAAGTTATGCTGCATAACTTGTAAGCCTTAAAATGTTTTCACGAGATGCATTTACAAAGCAAATCTAGCAACAACAAAAAATATACATATAGGATAGGCAGTGGCTCATGCCTGTAACCCCAGTACTTTGGGAGGCGAAGGTGGGTGGATTGCTTGAGATCAGGAGGTCCAGACGAGCCTGGCCAACATAGTGAAACCGCACCTCTACTAAAAATACAAAAATTAGCTGGATGTGGTGTAGTGAGCCTGTAATCACAGCTACTCTGGAGGGTAAGGCAGGAGAATCCCTTGAACCCAGGAGGCAGAGGTTGCAGTGAGCCAAGATAGTGCCAATACACTCTAGCCTGAGTGACAGAGTAAAACTCTGTTTCAAAAAAAAAAAAAAGGAAAAGAAAAGAAAGAAAGGAAAAAAGAAAAGGAAAACATGATGTAGGCCAAGTGGATGTAGCCTCAATATGCACAGTGGTTTTAAAAAATATTTTAAAATGACTTACTGTAATTAACCATATTAATAAAATAACATTGAAAATAATGCAGCTATCTTAATGGTTACGGAAAAGGTATTTGCGGAATTCAACATTGCTTTTTAATAAAACTTCCAAAAAAAGAAAGGAAACATTTTGCAATTTAGGAAAGGGCTGTTTTGAAACAACTTCAGCTGGCATCGTACACGTTAATGAAAATCTGAATGCTTTTTCTCTAAAATTTGGAATGAGATAAGGATTTCTGTTTTCATTATTCTAATCAACATTTTGCTGGACTTCCAAGCCAGTGTAATAAGGGAGCAAAAAATAATAAAAGATGTAAAGATTGAATTGGACTGGATTGTGTATTGCTGATTCCTTAAAAAGCAAAAGTGTATTTTTTCATAGAAAACATTGTAATTACAAATATCTTGAGTAATTTAAAAAAGAGACTAAAATCAGCAAGTGAGTTTTGCAATATCATAGTACAAAAATTACCATAAAAAATATATCATTGTACTTCTAATACTAACAAAAAAAATAGAAAATTATTTTTAAAAATAGGACCATTTACAGCAGCATCAAAATATTAAATACTCAAAAAGTTAAGAAAATATTTGCCAGACCCTATATTGAATTATTTCACTTACATGTTTTTATTTATTTATTTATTTTTAAATGTGGGAAATGGCTTTAAACTGTCCTGGACACATGAAGAAATTTTCTGTTCCTCTCCTTCAATGCACTTTTTAATTTAATTTAATTTTTCTGCAAGTTATTGGGGTACAGGTGGTATTTGGTTACATGAGAAAGTTACTTATGTAATTTGTGAGACCTTGGTGCAACCATCACCCGAGCAGTATACACTGCAGCATATTTGTAGTATTTTACCCCTTCTCCCTCCCACTCTTCTCTCCAAGTCCCCAAAGTTCATTGTATCATTTTGACACCTTTGTGTTCTCATAGTTTAGAAAATGTATGTTTTTAAAAACAGACAAAATTAATCTTTGTACATTTTTTTATTAATGTCTATTTTTTAAAAATTTATTATACTTTAAATTCTGGGGTACATTGCAGATCATGCAGGTTTGTTACATAGGCATACACATGCCATGGTGGTGGTTTGCTGCATCCATCACCTTGTCATCTACATTAGGTATTTCCCCTAATACTATCCCCCTTCAATCTTCCCACTCTTGCTATTCTTCTCCTAGCCCTCCACCCCCCAGGCCTTGGTGTGTGATGTTCCCCTCCCTGTGTCCATATGTTCTCATTGTCCAACACCCACTTATAAGTGAGAACATGCAGTATTTGGTTTTCTGCTCTTGTGTCAGTTTGCAGAGAATGATGGTTTCCAGCTTCATCCATGTCCCTGCAAAGGACATGAACTCATCCTTTTTTGTGGCTGCATAGTATTCCATGGTGTATATGTGCCACATTTTTCTTTATCCAGTCTATCATTGATGGGCATTTGGGTTGGTTCCAAGTCTTTGCCATTGTAAACAGTGCCACAATGAACATACATGTGCATGTGTCTTTATAATAGAATGATTTATAATCCTTTAGGTATATACCCAGTAATGGGATTGCTGGGTTAAATAGTATTTCTATTTCTAGATCCCTGAGGAATCACCACTGTCTTTACCGCCACTGTCTTCCACAATGGTTGGACTAATTTACATTCCCACCAGCAGTGTAAAAGCATTCCTATTTCTCCACATCCTCTCCAGCAACTGTTGTCTCCTGATTTTTTAGTGATCGTCATCCTAAGTTACTTGAGGTGGTATCTCAATGTGGTTTATTTTAAATTAATTTTTGAAATAAATCTTGTCAAGGAATGACTTAGATCTTTGTTAGGCAGGTGTAGAATTAATTTACTCTTAAAGACTGCTATATATCTATAACTGCAACTGCATCTTCAGCTACAGCTACATTTATAGTTATATATAGTGTATGTGCAAATATAATTTATTTTAATTTGCTAAATCAATGACTAAATTAAATTATACTCAACTATATGTGTTCTGTTGTAATTATTAATGTCATGAAATATCTTTTATAAATAGTTAGAGCTTCTTCACATAATTAAACAGCATGATATTATTTATTGTCCATGAGGACTCAACCATTAATAGCTACAATTATAAACTAACATTCTCCTAGAATTAGCTTTTATATTTCTCATTTTTATTACATTTAAATTACATTCAGAAGAGTAATCAACCAACCATTACATACTACATGTTGATTATAGTCTATTTTAAGTCCTTGGTGTATAGTTTAGTTATATTTTGGGAGTACATGATTAATTAACATACAAGCCATGTTTTGTAACTTCATTTGTATAGGCAAGTATTTTAGAATTTGAGAAAAAACAAACACTTTATATGAAATGTTGGCTATTTCATTATGGTTTTAATAACTTTATTTCAGAGGTCAAAGACAATATAAATAAATCTTTACAAATAATTGTTATTCATGACAATTTTTTGTATATTTCTCTCACATTGCCTTGGAAAATTTATATACCTACTTTTCTTCTTCTTCTTTTTTTTTTTTTTTTTTTTTTTTTGAGACAGAGTTTTGCTCTTGTTGCCCAGGCTGGAGTGCAATAGCATGATTTCGGCTCACCACAACCTCCGCCTCCCAGGTTCAAGCCATTTTCCTGCCTCAGCCTCCCAGGTAGCTGGGATTACAGGCATGCACAACCATGTCCAGCTATCTTTTTGTACTTTTAGTAGAGATGGGATTTTTCCATGTTGGTCAGGCTGGTTTCGAGCTTCAGACCTCTGGTGATCCGCCCACCTCAGCCTCCCAAAGTTCTGGGATTACAAGCATGAGCCACTGCGCCCAACATATACCTACTTTTCTAACATTAGTAACATCTGCTTTTCATTGTGGTGATGGCACACTTGTTTATATCCTGGATGTTATCACCAGCAGAAGTTGCACATCTTCCAAAGTTATGAGTTAAATCACTCCCTCTCCAACCACAATTTGTGATCCTTCCAGCTCATTCATGCGTTTGGATCCATGATCAAGGTTTCACTGTTTTTGGTACTCTTCTCTTTTCACATCCCTCATTCTTCCTTATGTAGTTTAAATGAATGCATCAATATAAATTAAAACTATTTTCCTTCTCTTTGCCTGTAGTTTCTCAAAGCATTGCATCTTCATGGAAATTACACAAATTGTCAATGGTAGGTATACTCACACACACATTTTCTTTGACTTTACCTATACAACTAAACATAGTGGAAGAAAGGCACAAACCTATTCCAGCTAGTGTCATTATAAGTTAATGGTTTTCAACTGCAAAGGAATTCTTAAATTATTGTAGGCCACAAGGCAGTGGGATGAGGGGAAAGGCAAAGCCCATCATGGGATATTGAAGCTTGAGTGGAGTAAGAGGAATATACATACTAGGGATTGCAGCAGTGTAGCACAGGGCCCTTGTGGGGTAGGGAGGGCACTTTGATGAGGAGACAAATTAATATAAGGTGTTGAAGTCAAACCAGGGTGAGGAGGACATACATGAGGAATGATGGCTTTTATGGCAAGTGTCAAATCAGAGCCACAATGAGGTAAGGACCACATGCATACAGCATGAGCAGAGGTTGTGTGTGAATACTGGAACCAAACAATGTAACACCTACATATTTATTCTAGTTTCCTCCATCTTCATATCTATCACTTCCTCTATGGTAAAGAAAAGTTTAGCTCCTTGTTTCTTCAAAATGTGTACATATTTTATTAACTTATTAGTATGAATTCAGTCTCTTGTAGTGAGCAGATAGGGAAGAAAGGCTTACAGAAAAGAAAGTAGAAAAAATATGGTGACTACTGAGGTGTTATGTTGGATATAATATCACCCACTCATACTTCTACAATTAAGAAATATTTCAAATACCAATTACCTTACATTTAATTTATCATGACATGATCCAGAGGAATAATTTCTGCAATATGTAGACAAGAGTCTGAAAAACTTACTTGACCATCTTATATATTAGTAAACTGGAGGAAATGTCATACTTACACTATTTATGGTTAGCCACAGCAGAATGTCTTAATCGATCATGAGATTTGTCTGATTCAGTTTTTTGCAAAATCATTTATTATAGCAACTTCATTTTCATTGACATAATTGAGAAGAATATCTGTTACTCTTGGCAAACACAATATTGCAAATATTTTTTATTTTGGGAAGAATTTTTCTACTGATACAATTTTTACTAGAGTTGTTAAGTTTATAGGCTGTAAAAATGATGAAAGCAATTTCTGATTTCTGATACATTATATATATATAATGTATGTATATTTCATACACACACACACACACACACACACACACACACACATAATTTTGGAGACAGGGTCTGGCTCTGTCACACAGGCTGGTTGTGCAGTGGTGTCATGTCTATTCACAGTAACTTCCACCTTCTGGGCTCAAAGATCCTCCCAGCTCAGGCACCTGAGTAGTTGGAACAACAGGTGCACACTACCATGTTTGGCTAATTTTTGTATTATTTGTAGACTTGGAGTTTCCTCATGTTGCCCAGGTTGGTCTTGAACTCTTGAGCTCCAGTGATCCACCTACTTCAGCCTCTCAATGTGCTGGAGTTAAAGGTATGAACCACCATGCCTGGCCAGAAATATAATTTTTAATGTATCTAGAGCTAACAATCTTCATGGAACAATTTTTCTAAAAATGTTTAATATTTAGTTAAATCTGCTTAGTTTCTCTAAATTTAATTTTTTTTAATTTTAAAAATTATTTTGTCTATGGATATGTGATAGATGTACATATATTATGGAACACGTGAGAATTTGATATAGTCATGAAATGTGTAAATATTAAATCAGGGTAATTGGCATATCCATTACCTTCAATAATTATTTTTTCCTTATGCTATGTACATTCAAATTATTCTCGTCTAGCTCTTTTGAAAAGTACAATAGATTATAGTACACTATAGTTACCCTACTAATTTATCAAGCATTAGGTCTAATTTCTTGTGTCAGATTGTATATTTGTACCCATTAATCATCCTCTCTTCATCATCTCTTTGCCACACACTTCTAACCTCTGGTAACCACACATCTACCCTCTGTTCACGTTACCTACCTTTAGCTTCCACATATGAGTTAGAACACATGGTACTAGGGTTTCTTTGCTTGGCTTATTTCACTTAACATAATGTTAAGGTTATATATAATTTATATCCATGCATCCATGTTGCTGCAAATGACAGGATTTCGTTATTTTATATGGCTGAATAATATTCCATTGTGTGTGTGTGTGGTTATGTGTGTGTATAAACATATATGTATATGCATACGTACCACATTTTCTTTATCCATTCATTCATTGATGGGCACTTAGGCTGATTCCATATTTTTGCTATTGTGATTACCGCTGCAATAAACATGGGAGTGTAGATATCTCTCTGATAAATGGATTTTCTTACGTTTAGATATATACCCAGTAGTGGGATTGCTGTGTCATGTAATAGTTCTATTTTTATTTTTTTTAAGAACCTCTATTTTACTGTACTGTTTTTCATATTGGCTATAGAGATTTACATCCTTAGCAACAGAGTATAGGGGTTCCAGTTTCTGCACATCCTTGCCAATATTTCTTATTCCCTGTTTTTTTGATAAAATCCATTTTAATTAGGGTGAGATAATATGTCATTGTGGTTTTAATATGCATTGCTCTGATGATTAGTGATGTTGAACACTTTTTATATACCTGCTTGCTGTCTTGTTTTGTATACCTATAGAGCATTTCTTCTTTGGGAATGTCTGTTCAGATCCTTTGTCCAGTTTTTAACATGTTTTTCTTTCTGAGTCCTTTTTGCTGTTTATTTTTTCTGATTATTAATCCTTTGTCAGATGGATAGCTTGAAAATATGTTCTCCCATTCTGCTAGTTGTCTATTCACTTTATTATTTATTTCCCTGTCCAAAAGATTTTTAGCATGATGCGACCCCATTTTTCTACTTTTGCTTGTATTTCTTGTGCTTTTTAAGGTCTTACCCTCCAAAAAATCTTTTCCTGCTGGGTGCAGTAGCACATGCCTGGAGTCCCAGCTTCTTGGGAGGCTGAGGTGGGAGGATCTCTTGAGCCCACGGGTTCTGGGCTGTAGCGTTATGTGTGATCCCCTCAGTACTCCCGTGCTCCTCCTCAGGGCCCCACAGAGTACAGGGGCTGAGAGGGGTTCCCAGTTGGCAATTAGAAAAAAAAAAAACGGGGACTTCAGTCATACAACCAGGAGGAAATAAATTCCCTCAACAACCAGGGAGCTTAAAAGAGGCCCCAGACCCTCACATGAGATTGAAGTCCCACCTAGCACCTTAAGTTAAGGCTGGTAAGACACTGAAGAGGTAACTCAGTTAACCCAAACTCAGATATCTACCCCATGGAAATCGTCAGGTAATACAATTTTGTTATATCAGCCTGGATTGTGATAATATATTATGCAGCAATATAAAATGAATACAATTTCTTTCAAATTTCTATCAAAACTGCCTGTGACTACAGCAACTATAGTTGAAATAAGTGTGTCTGTTTCATGGACTTTTAGGTGGGTTACAGTTTCCTTCAGGGACAAATATTTTGCTATAGCTAACACACTCCTGTTTTCAACCATCCTACCAACTTGGATGTGATGGCATGTAGATTTTATGAACTACATTCTCACAATATAAACAAATCTATTTTATTAACTACATTCTCACAATATAAACAAATCTTTTGGCTTTTATCTAAAGGCAACGAGCATAGTTCTACTAGAGTTAGGGAAAATTATTCAATTTTATGGTTGAATACTTTGTATACTATACTTCAACTATCAACTAAATATCAAAACTTTTTTTTGATTGTAATAAAAGGTAAAAGAATAACCAGCAATAGAAGTAATTCAATTTCTTATGGTTAAAACTAAGAAGGCTAGTAAAATATAAACATTTTATGAGCCTTTTCTAGAAATCGCAGGTTCTTCTTACTTCACTAATTTGTCTAACCTCTTATTTACATGATTTATGATGTCAGATTATGTAGCTTCTTTTGCAAAACATTCATATTTTAATGACACTTCTAAGGAGATACTCTTCTTCTATTGTGGCTAGTGGTTGTAAATTTTTAATTTATTATTTTTTTGTGTGTGTGTGGTGGAGTCTCTCTCTCTTGCCCAGACAGTAGTGCACTGATGTGATCTCGGCTCACTGCAACCTCTGACTCCTGGGTTCAAGCAATTCTCATGTCTCAGCCTCCACAGTAGTTGGGATTACAGGTGCCTGCGTGATTTTTGTGTTTTTCAGTAAAGACAGGGTTTCACCATGTTGGCCAGTCTGGTCTTGAACTCCTGACCTCAAGCGATTCTCCCACCTCAGCCTCCCAAAGTGCTGGGAATACAGGCATGAGCCCCCATGCCTTGCCAGCTTTTATTTTTAAGTTTTTTGACAAATATAGTTTTAGTTAGTTCCAGCCCAACCGAGAACACCTTGTTAGCATGAATTATGAGCAACTTGGGAGAAGTGGGAGGGAAAATTTGTTTATTATTATTATTAACTTTACCACATTGAGATACCACCTCATGCCAGTTGGAATGGCAATCATTAAAAAATTTGGAAGCAACAGATGCTGGAGAGGATGTGGAAAGATAGGAACACTTTTACACTGTTTTTGGGAATGTAAACTAGTTCAACCATTGTGAAAGACTGTGGCCATTCCTCAAGGACCTAGAAATAGAAATTCCATTGGACCCAGCAATCCCATTACTGGGTATATACCCAAAAGATTATAAATCATTCTATTATAAGGACACATGCACACCTATGTTCATAGCGGCACTGTTTACAATAGCAAAGACTTGGAACCAACCAAAATGCCCATCAATGATAGACTGGACAAGGAAAATGTGGCACATATGTACCATGGAATAATATGCAGCCACAAAAAGCAATGAATTCATGTCCTTTGTAGGGACATGGATGAATCTGGAAACCATCATTCTCAGCAAACTAACACAAGAACAGAAAATCAAACACCACGTTCTCACTCATAGGTGGATACTGAACAATGAGCACACATGAACACAGGGAGGAGAGCATCACACACTAGGGTCTGTTTCGGCGGGCCAAGGGAGGGATAGCGGAGGAGGGGATGGGAGGTTGGGGAGGGATAATATGGGGAGAAATGCCAGATGTAGGTGATGGGGGGATGGAGGCAGCAAACCACATTGCCATGTGTGTACCTATGCAACAATCCTGCATGATGTACACATGTACCCCAGAACCTAAAGTACAATTAAGAAAATAATAATCACAAAGTAAATAAAAGTTGGCCAGGTATGGTGGCTCATGGCTGTAATCTCAACACGAGGCCAGTGGATTGCTTGAGTCCAGGAGTTTCATAATAGCCTGAGCAACTTGGTGAAATCTGGTCTACAAAAAACAAAAATGTAAAAATTAGCCAGGTACAGTGGTGAGCGCCTATAGCCACAGCTTAACTGGAGGCCACAGCAGGAGAACTGCTTTGGCCCAGGAGAGGGAAGTTGCAGGGAGCCCAGATTGTGCCATTACCATTGCACTCCAGCCTGGGTAATGGAAGTAAAAACCCTGCCTAAAAAAAAAATAAAAAATAAAAAAAATAAAAGTTGATAACTATTATATTTATTCATTTCCCTAATATAAATCCTGAAAATTTTGCTTCGTTTTCCAGCCTCACATATTTGTTGTAAATTTGTAGTTTATTCTAAAGACTTACTTTACATTTCCCAAATAAACTTCAATGATAAATTCTAGAGACAAAGTGTTAAATGTTTCTCATGCTCTTCTTTCCATTATTCTTCAATGGCTAATGAAACAAATCATTTTAATCTCCAGAAATATCTTTTCTTATTTTGTCTCATGATAATATACTCTCTTCGGTTCAGGTTTTAGGCTTTTTCTTTTCTCTTTTTTGGTCAGCATTCAAGAGATCGGTCTATCCTCAGCCTATGAACCAAGTCCGTGTCTATCATAATTAACATGTTTGTTCTTTCTCATCTTGATTTTTGGACATTTTATGTGTTTTGTGTCTATAAACTAGCATCTAGAGAATCTTCTTTTTGCCCTGTAATGCAAAAAATATCACGCATTTCTTCTGTATAAAATTTAATATGTTTCTATATTATAAAATTTTACATTAATAAAATTATTGTCACTGCAAACTTTGTACTTTAAACATTTGTGACATATCATTACCAAAATTATTTCTGATATGTATAGTAAATCTTATTTTGATATTAATTTTTATGTTCTTATATTTGAAGAGCTCAAACACATTGGTTAAGTACATTCTTCTGATAAAGAGAGTTGCTATATAACCTGTCACAAGGTCACATTTTATTATATTTTCACAGCACTTACTGCTTTATTTTTTCCATCTTAATGTCTTTTATGTATAGTTTTAGCATAACCATTTATAGTTTCTAATATCAGATTAAATCTCTCTACATGTCTCTTCTCAAAATAGATTGTGTGGGTAACCTCACTTGGGATAAAAGTGAATAGAATTATTTACAAATGCATACACACACACATATAAATGCAAGTTCTAAAAAAGGATGCAGTCCACTCCACAAGTAATATGTTAAGGTCAATTATCTGGTGTTGCTATTGTACTACTGTTATATGGCATAATTGGGAGAAGTCAGATAAAGTATAGACAGAACTCTGCACTATTTTTAAAAATTCTTGTGAGTCTATAATTATTTCATAATAAAAATTTAAATAAGCAGTTTAGTCACATGGGAGATACTCAAAATTGTTATTATAACTGTTTATATAGCCCCTTAATTGAGATTTTTATTGAAAAAATAATTTCTACCATTAGTAATGAATATTTAATTCATTGATAGTTTTGCACAATTTAACTAGAAATTTTAAGTGTGTGTAAACATGTGTGCATCAGTTTCTTTCTTTCTTTCTTTCTTTCTTTTGAGACAGGATATCACTGTCACCCTGGGGTACGGTGGCACAATCTCGGCTCAATGCAACATTGTCCTCCCAGGCTCAAATGATCTTCCCACCTCAGGCCTCCCAAGTAACTGGGACTAAAGGTGCACTCCACTGTATTCAGCTACTTTTTGTAATTTTGTAGAGATGTGGTTTCACCATGTTGCTCAGGCTGGTCTTGAACTCCTGAGCTCAAGTGATCCTCCTGCCTCGGCTGAGTTTCTCAAAGCAAGAGAAACTTCTTATTATTTTCTTTAATACAGATAAGTTCTGAGGTGAAAGCGAGGATTGAGAAAATCAAGTTAATGTTTATAAACAGTACTGCTTCCCATTAATAGCAAATAGGGTTTTAATTAAATATAATGCTAGTAAATTAGTCTATAAGCTAATTAACTGACAAGAATATATGGGAAATTTAGATTCATTTGTATTTATCTAATAGAAATAGTGTTTTAATTAGCTAACAAGATGTCCCTTATCAATGTTTAAAAGGAATGTTAATAATATATCAATTCCTCACTACATAAAAGACCTTCTGGTTCTAAGATTATTGGCTATGTAGTTGATGGGTGAGCATTGATGAGCCATTTTTTCCCCCTGACATCCAAGTCTCTCTCCACCTACAAGTCTTGCTCTCAAGGAGACAAATTTATTCTTTTAGGTCCTCTGCATTTCATTTAGTGCATCATTAGTTTAATAGAGACTCCTGCTCTAGTGTACCAAATGGTATCACACAGGCCTAAAGTTGATTAATCTAACAAATTCAATGCGCGTCTGCAATCTTGAGAAAATGGTGCTGAATTCAAATGTGAGATAGCTGAAATTTGTGTTATAACTTTGCATTGGGAATAAGGTCATGTGGAGTCCCAAAGGAAACCAATCACTACTTATATAGGCAACGGATTCTGAAAGAATCTATTAGCCTATTTTGGAATGGGAATATGATGTGGGAATGTGAATGGAAATAACTCTTCAGGGGTCTTATAATGTTAAAGCCAGGACTCCTTCAATATATCTTCTAATGAGAAATGGAAACAATATTCAGTTGTGTGTATTTAGAATAATAATAGTAAGAACATCTGAATGTTCTTCACAGTCACTTTGGAGACTAAATTCTCTTATGACATGGTGCTACTATTTTTGCCATCTTACTCATTACATATTTTCTTCTACATTATATGTGAGGTCTTCATTAGAACCTTTTGTAATTTCTAAACTTTTGTCAAAAATATTTAAATATAATACTTAATCTATTCAACAGATATTCATTGAATGTCTATTACTTTTCAAATACTTTATTTTAGAGAAGAAATGCAAAAATGACTGGAATACAGCTACTTTGCTAAATTGTTTAAAAATCCAGTTGCATTAAAAATTTAGTGTTTATCATATGACAGTGACCATGCTAGATATTTTGTACAACTACTCCAGTTAATTCCTTTTATAACTCCATGTTGTGTCTGTTAATAATCAACTATCCAATCACACCAGGAATAAAACTGTAATCAAATTGGACATTCTATTGCTTGTGATAGCAAAGAGATAGCTAGGAAACCATGAAGTATCTTAATAAGGTGTTAGGAAGAGCTTATTTTAGGATTTGGCTTTGTGTTAAGTGATTTTAAGGAAGGATTAAGGAATTGAGGGTTACTCTGGGTGTGTAATTATTGAGAAGCAGAGATAATTCTATGATTGAGTGTTTTAAAGAGACTTGATGAAGCTGGAATAACAGAAGGAGACTAAAATTATAATTGCTTAGGAAGCATAAGTAATCCAAGTTAGCAAGGAAGTATGTTTGGTCATTTATATAGTTTGTGCTATGGCCTTGTTTTTAATCTGTGCTCAGGCATGATGACTCTCTTAATCATTGTCACAAAGTGACCTTATCTGAGGTGGGTGATCTGTGAGAATGATTAGGTTCATCAGAAGTACACCAAGACCTAGATGTTCCTGTCACACAAGGTCCTAGTTGTCAGCAGCTGCTTTTCTCATTGGAAATGTACTACTATTATTCTAATAGATTTAAGTAAGACGCTGAGGCTTAAAAAAGCAATCAAATTGTAATTCTATTAGCAATAAGATAACTGCACTTTGGTTTTGCATTTAAGACAGAATATCAAAATTTCAAATACCTACAGAAAATTTATAAATTTATTATCTTAGACTTTAAAATTGTATGTTTATCTACATACACATGAATGTGTGTGTGTGTGTGTGTATATATATATATACATATATATATGTATATACATATACACAAAATGTGCATCATTTAATGATGGAGATACTTTCTGAGAAATACATTGTTAGGTAATTTAGTGCTGTGGGAACATCATAGAGTATACTTCTAGAAAACAAAGTGCTTATAGCCCACTGCACACCTATAGCCTATTGCTCCTAGACTACAAACCTTTATAGCATGTTACTGTACTGAATACTGTAACACAATGGTAAATATTTGCATATCTAAATATATCTAAGCATAGAAAAGATACAGTAAAAATAAGATATTATAATCTTATGGGATTACCATCTTATATGCAGTCTGATGCTGGCTGAAACATCATTATGTAGCACATGAATATCTATCCAGAGCTTCAAACTACATAAAGTAATAATGGATAAAGTTCAAAGAAAAATGGAAAAATGTATAATTATATTTAGATGCTTTAATATCTCTCATCTGGTAATAGGTAGAACAAGTAGGAGAAAAATCAGTATGTATATAGGTGTCTTGAACTTAACTATTTATCAATTTGACCTAATTTAAGTTTATAGAATACATCAATCAATAACAACTCAATATATGTTTTTCTCAAGAACACATAAGACATTCACCTAGGTAGACTATATTCTGGGCCATTAAACAAACTTTTATAAATTCAAAATAATACAAATTATACAAGTATATTCTTAGTTGATAGTAGTTTTAAGCAAAACCCAATACAAAGATAACTAGAAAATTCCAAAGTAACTGGGAATTGTACTGCAAATTTCTACACAATCTATTAGTAAAGAATAAATCTCAAAAGAAAATTTAAAAATTGAAGTGAATAAAAAGTTAAAATACAACATAATAAAATTTGTTGAATGTAGCAAAGACGTATCTTACAGGGAAATGTATATCAGTGAATACTTATTTTAAAAGTATGCCTGACACATATACACCATGGAATATTATGCAGCCATCAAAAACGATGAGTTTGGGTCCTTTGTAGGGACATGGATGAACCTGGAAACCATCATTCTCAGCAAACTGACAGAAGAGCAGAAGATCAAACACTGCATGTTCTCACTCATAGGCGGGTGTTGAACAATGAGAACACATGGACACAGGGAGGGGAGCACTACACACTGGGGTCAGTTGGGGGGAAATAGGGGAGGGAGGGTGGGGGGTGGGAAGCTGGGGAGAGATAGCAAGGGGAGAAATGCCAGATGTAGGTGATGGGGAGGAAGGCAGCAAATCACACTGCCACGTGTGTTCCTATGCAACAGTTTTGCATGTTCTTCACATGTACCCCAAAACCTAAAATGCAATAAAATAAATAAATGGGAAAAAAATTAAAAAATCTATTGGAGACTTTAAGTTATTAAAAAAAAAGTATGCATGAAATAAGTGTGTGAAACTTTATTCTTCACAAGGAACAATTAAATATAATAATAATTAGAGTACATGTAAATAAAATTTAAACAGAATAATAATAGAAAAAAAATCAGTGAGACAAAAACTGGTTCTTTAAGATCAATAAAACTGACAAATGTCTAGCCAAACTGACTGTGATGGGAAAACTCTAATGACCCCCAGGATTTTTACTTCCTGGTGTTTACACCTTTGTATAATTCTCTCATTTTTAGTGTGGATGGCACCTAAAATTTGCTTCTAATCAATATGATATGGCAAATGGGATAAGATTTCACTCCCATGATTACCATAGGTTATCATAGGTAATCTCTGTCTTGCTGGCAAAGATTCTCCTTGCTAACTTCATGAAATATGTGGCCACATTGAGGAAATCCATGTGGCAAGAGATTGTAGACAACCTCTTGGATGTGCAGGCAGTCTCTAGAAGCTGATTGCTGCCTTAACTGGTAGTCAGCAAGGAACTGGAGACCAAAAACTTACAGTCACAAGACAATAAATTCTACCAACAACCTAAGAGAGCTTAGGAGAGGATTCTTTTCCAATTGAGCCTCCAGATTGAGTACACAGCATAGTGATATGTTGATTGTAATCTTTTGAGAGCCCAAGCAGAGGATCCATTTCAGCTATACTCAGAATCCTGACCCACAGCAACAGGGAATAATACATTTGTGTGTGTGTGTGTGTGTGTGTGTGTGTGTGTGTGTGTGTGTGTGTGTTTTAAAGCCTCCATATTTGTGCTAAGAGTTTACACAGGAATAGAACACTGAAGCACCGAACAAGAAAAAAGAGAGATGACATAGACTACCATTACCAGGAATGCAAGAATGGATATCACTGCCAATAATACTGACAATAAAATGATAATAAGCAATTACTATAAACAATTCTTAGCCCATACATTTTACAACTTAAACTAACCCATTCCCCAAAACACAGAAACAACTACATAAATCCACTCAAGAAACAATAGATAATCTGAATAGCTCTACATCTACTAAAGAATCAAATATGTAATTGAAAACCTTCAGGACCATATGGCTTTATTGGTAATCCCACCAACCATTTAAGAAAGTATTCATGTATAAAAAACACACATTATATATGATCTTTTTCAGTAAGTAGAAGAGAAGAGAATATTTCAAAACTCATTCTTTGAGGCTGGTATTTTGCTAATACCAAAAACATGCAAAAACATTACCAGGAAAAAGAAACTAAAAAAATGCAGATGAAGTTCCCTGAAGAACATAAAGATACAATAATTCCTGAAATACTAAAACTGAATTTACCAACATATGTACACACACTTGTGTTTGTGTATATATATATATATATATATATATGCATAATGTGTCTGTGTGTGAAATTGTACATTATGACCATGTATAGTTTACCATAAGAATTCAAAGCTGTTTAACAATCAGAATCTACCAATATAATTCAACTATAATTTATTTACAAAAGTAAATAGGAAAAGCCATATGATAATCTCAATAAATGCAAAAAAGCATTTAACATCTAGTTATGATAAATATTCTCTATAAGCAAGACATAGAAATTTAAAAACCCTAATTCTCAATAATATAATCTAGACACTGAAATATAAATCAGCAATTAATTGGAGTTAATTATTAGTGCAATAATAAGGATTAATCTTAAATGCATTTGCAAGGTGTAAGAAATTAGAAGCATAAGGTTACATATCATCTGATGCCATTTATATGATTTTTGAGAAACATCAAAACTATTTGGATGAAAAATATATCAGTGTTTGCTAGGGATTGGATTAGGAGTAAGTTGACTATAAAGGAGCTGCATAAAGAAACGTTTAGTCTTATGAAACTTTTATGGATAGTTTAATTCTGGTGGACACATCTTTTTGTGGTAGACACATATTCTTACATTTGTCAAAACCATAGAAGTATATATAACCAGTAATAATCTACACAAATATATATATGTATACACACACACACATACACACACACACACACACACACACACACACACACACGTAAAGTGGAATGTGGGAAGAGCCAGTATGGAATACAAACTGTAGTACTTGTGTTTAACTGTATTTCAATTATATTAGATAATCTTACCAAAGTGGCTGGGGAAAAAGGAAGCTTAAATAAATATCAGGAAAACAATGTTTTGGCAAGATATTGCAAGGTGAAAATTAAAAAAAAAATATATATATATATATGTAGATGCTGCAGTATAGTTGTTACATTTCTTTCTCACTGTGGTACAGATTAATAATTCTGACATGTGTAAACTAGGGTTGGATAAATAAGTTCACATATTGTAGATAATGAGGTCCAGATTTCTCAATGTTAAAGAAAAGTTACAATGATAATTAAGAAAAGAAGGCTAGAATTAATCCTGTCTTGCTGGAGTGGTCTAAGATATTAGTAAAACTCATACTTTATACATATATACATACAAGACTAATAAATGTAGAGATATATATGTATAAATGAGTTAGTATGTATCAACACATCTCTACATGTTGAGTATATCTATACGTAATATATAATAGTTTTACATTTTACATTTTATAATAATTAGTATACTAAGTATGGAAGTATACGTATCATATTACATATAATGTACACAATATGTGAGATAGTGCTATAAATACCTACATATGTATTTGTGTATGTGAGCTCTGTGATTCTTTCTTTGGTTTGGTCTACTTTGCGGTTAATAATTGCACATGCAATTCTTGAAGTGTTTCTTTCAGCTCTATCATATTAGTTTGGTTCTTGTTTATACTGTTTATTTTATTTATCAGCTCCTGTATTATTTTATTGTGATTCTTAGCTTCCTTGAATTGGGTTTCAACATTCTCCTGAATCTTGATGATCTTTAATCTTATCCATATTTTGAATTCTGTTTCTGTCATTTCAGCCATTTCAGCCTGGTCAAGAACACCTGCTAGGAAACTAGTGTGTCCATGTGGAAGAAAGAAGACACTATGCCTTTTTGAGTTGTCAGAGTTGTTGGGCTGGTTTTTTCTCATCAGTGTGGGTTGGTGTTCCTTTAACTACAGTGTAAATTGAGTACAGTCAGTAGACTTCTTTTCTGAATACTTTCAGAGGGCCAAGGCTTTGTGCAGGATCTTTATTTGTAGCTAAATTTTTATACTGGGTTTCACAGGGAGGTATATTAGGAGAGTATTTTTGGTGTTGATGATTTGGGTTGTGATCTAGTAGGTGGATTTTAAGCATGATTTCCAGTAGGTATTCTGTTTCTCAGTCATGTGGCTCCTCACAGTTGTATCTGTGCTCCCTGTTAGTGCTCTGAAAGCATAGGCTCCTCTCCCACTTAATTCTGGCTAAAAATCTTGGCTTGGAACTTCCAAGCTGCACACCACACCTCTAGGGCAATCTGAAGCTTTATGTTCTTTCCCCGGCTTGGAGGCAGCGGGAGAAAAGACCTTAGCAGTGGTTGTGACAGACGGTTTTTCACTTGTCTCCTGGAGCTCCAACTCAGAAAGATGCAGAGCTGCTGTCAATCAGTGTGACTGGACCAGAATGGGGCAGCTGTGCTGTGTTCCCAAGTAAGTGGGGCCCTGACTTGCAACAAATAGTGGGGTGTGAGTAGGGCTTGGGGAGAGAGACTGGCCTCTTTTCTTTAGGGCTACTACAGCTTGCTGGAGGTGTGGTGAAAGCACTCAGGGTCTTTGCCCCTTCCTGGGCCTGAGGGCAGAAAGGGAAGTACCACTACAGGAACACTGGCAGAGGGGCTTTCAGTTGCCTCTGGGAGCTCCACCTCAGAAAATCACACAACCACTGGAACTGGGGATGTTCACCCAGGAGATGCGGCAGCTGCTCTGCTGGCCTGAGCTGCAGCCTCTGTTTGTTAGAGAGTACGGGATTGAAGGCACACCGGGATGAGATATGGGCTCTTCTTTCCGTGTTAACTGTGGTATGCTGGAAGCTTGGGTGAAGCCCTTGGGCTCTTGGTTTCTTTCCCAGACTGTGGGTAGCTGGGGGTGAAACATTGCTGTGGCTGTGGCAGTGGCAGAGAGGCTGTTGGTTGCCTCTGGGAGCCCCTCCCTAGGGAATCACGGAGTCACTACCAGTGAGTATGCTCACCACCGGTAGGGTGGCTGCTCTGTGGTCCCAAGCCAGGGGCCCTGCCTGGTGAAGAGTCAGGGGTGGGGAGCTCACTGGGAAGAGAGACTGGATTTCTCTCTGTATAGTGGCTATGAAGTGCTAGAGCATGATGCTTTTTGATCCTCCAGGAGACCACCTAACTAATCTTTTAATTTGGCTAAACTGGTGGTTCCAGCAGTGCATTAGTTAGGCAAATGGACAAGAGGAAAAGAGGAAGGTTTTTTTTTGTTGTTTGTTTGTTTTTTAACTCCTTTATTTTCTCTCCATCTTGTACTACTTGGCAATGAGTCCTCAAGATGCATCTCGTTTCTTATATAAATTGTAATATTTGTCAATTGGGAAAATGCTAGAGTCAAGATCCTGAACTCTCTTTGAATAGGAACTTAATTTGAAATTTTTGAGCCACAAGCAATGTGTGGATGACAGTAATGTGTGGATGATGATGCACTCTGCTAGCTGGTAGTGACAGCATTGGCATCTCTTTTTTGGGGAGGAAGAACCTCAAAAATGCTTTGATTATCTTTCACTACTGTCCTAGTAGGTAGAGGAATCTTTTGCCTTTTTTCCTCTTTTGCCAATATTAGATATAAAAATGGAATAGTGTGTTTTGTTGGCAAAGTGAAAGCTGTTTAAAGAAACATTAATATTCATAACTGAAAACCTCACATCATTATGAGGTCATCAGTAAATTTTATTGCAAAAGCAATGATAGTGAGCAATGACTATGATGGTTGCTTTGGTATTCTAGGAGGAGGGCAATGGGGTTGCAATTCAGAGTGAGTGAGTTCTGGCTAGCTCTGGTTGTTTAAAAGTGTGTAGCACTTCCCCCTTCGCTCTCTCTCTCTCTCCTGCCACTATGTGAAGAGTGCACCTAAGTTAGTCATGCTTACAGATCTTGTGATGTGGAAAGAAAGCTATGGAGAAAAGATTCTGTCTAGCATGATTACTACCAGGTGAAGGCAACAAGAGAGCAGCAATTATTTCATCCCTTCCAGCTGGGAACAGACTCTGATGTGGTAGAGGCTGTTAGCTATACCAGGAATGCAGCAGAAAAGTGGGGGTGTAATTTTGGTTATCACCCCACAACAGGGATCAATAAAAGTTCAGGAATTTGCAGGGGATTACAAAAGTGGGCAGAAATAGCTTATATTTTTAAAGACATGCTAGACATTTAGAGAAATAGACACATAAAAATATTATCATAATATGTTATCTAAAGTGACAAAACTACGCGTGGCGTATCATAGAGAAAAGGTATCTTGCATAACATGTTAGGCAGGTGTTGGAGGATGTGTTAAAAGAGGCTTTTTGATTAAAGTCTTGCAAGGAGATTAATATGAGGACAAATACAGGTCTGAAACAGTATGCTATATGTGTAGAAAATTCTGAGGAGTTCTGGATAGCTAGACTGTGAAGTTTAAGACTGTCAGCAGTAGACAAGGATACTGGAGAGACAGAACATTATGATTAGCAGGATATTCCCATCTTGTTTAAATAAATGGTCAATTTAACATCATATTTTATAAAACATTCATAATTTTTCAACAAAAATATTAGTTATTTCTTTTGTATTTATTGAAGTCTGATTCCTCCAGTAGATAAGTTTTTTTTAATAGCATGATAACTTGATCTTATGTCCTCATTTTTTCATACAATCTTCAGCATTTTCTACTATTTGTCAGAAACTAAAGAATAAAATAACTGTAGATTTCTTAAAATGAACCTGGAAGTATTTCAAAAACCCAAGTCTGCTCCCTCAACTTATTATGTATTATTAAACTAACATCATTTCTGTGAGTAGACTGTTTACTGAAAATCATGTCAGTGATATTTTCTAAAATCTGGATGCTTGTGATAATTTGACACAATTAAGTGTCAAACACATCAACATTTCAGTGTATAAAATGTATTGGAATATTATTTGTGTCAGTTTATTGCTTCTCTAGAAATAGATTGAAAATGAAGTGTTAGAAATAAAGAAGAAAGTGTTTATAACACCACTACACATTTGGTATGCTCATTGTTGTTTTTTTTTTTTGTCTTTTACATTTCATAGTTTCCAAGAAGTGCAGAGATGTGAAAAGAATAATTTTTGTACAACTCAGGGTAATAAATATGCATGAGCACTTTTCCAATTATATGAAAATTGCTTTTTGTAATTTATTTCAGATTTTGTATTAAAATGTTATAATTATGAGATTACATGTGAATAAACTGGCTCTACATTAATGTTTTCCCATGTCAACTGGGGAATATAAAATGAGCATGTTGAACAAAATTTTCACAAATTATGTTTAATGTAATTTATGAAAAAATACAGCACATATATTTATAAGTATGAAATATATGCATAGTTCCAAAAATAGAAAACTTGCTCATGTTTTTTACTTGCACAACTTAAATCAGTTTGTACTGTATTTCTGTTTTCTCAAGTGTGGCTTCTTTAACTCCAAGAAGATAATAAAGATTAAAGTCAAATAGAGAATTCACTGGAATAATATGGATGTGTCTTCTGAGACCCAATGTCTTAATTGCAATGAGGCTTTTGAAAAGTCTGACTCCAGGAAACAAGCCATGAGAAATCAAGGATATTGCTCTTTTTTTCCCCACTCTTAAACTAGATCTTGTTCTCTCTCACCATCTCTGCTTCTCTGTATTCCTCTTTATTTAAAATTGTAAGATTTCTTTTTCTGCCCCTTTTGTCTTAGCTGCTTCCCTGTTCTCTATTTCAGGCCCAGCACTTCTTCTACATGACTTTGTTGTTCATAGTCTTCAGAGAGTGGTTAGAAACATTAGGGTCCAGATTAAATTCCAAAAAGGAACTCTCTCTTGTTAGCAACACTGGTCAGTTTATCCAACATGGTCCAATTACCCATGATTCTGGCATAGAGCCATGTGGATGTAGGAGGGACGCTTCTTAAAAAAAAAAAAAAAAAAAGCCAGTTGTACATCTTTGAGAAGGAGATATGGGAGTAGGAAGAAAATGATCAAAAGAAAAATATTTATAATTTCTGGTAAGTGGAAGGTATCTTGGGATTCTTCATATAAAGAGTAAGGTTGAAGGGGATATATATTTTTGTAGAAGCTGAAAGTAATTTTTTTTCTCTAGAATTTTCAGTTTATATGTTTTACAGCCAGGGTAAGGCTCATTTGATTTCTCAATAGATGTTTCTGTATGATGATATTGGAGATACTGTTTTTCCTCCCCTAATGACACAGAAAGATAAAATCATTTGGAACCTTATAGGCCTGAATTTAAATATTGACTTTAATTTATCAGTGTTTAGATGTGAAAAATATTACATTCTCTGTATTTATGCTTTTTAGTTTATAAAATGTGGAAAAGTAAACCTAACTCATAGGATTTTTGTGTTGATTAAATAAACACTCTATCTCTTTTGTTATAGTACTTAGCATTTAGCAAGTGAATACTACACACTCACTTCTCTTGGCTTTGCATGCATTTAATCTATTAAATAATACAACATAGGTACAGATCCAGCATATAGTATCTACCACATATGTGGAAACAATAGTCAATTCTGATGTACCTGTGGTGATTTAATCTGTTTCCAAATTAATTATATTTTAAAGGATAGTAAGTTTTTTTAGAATAAATAAAGTTAGAAAAAAATCAGTGTATATACCTATGTACAAAAATATATTCAATTGCTTGGTGATACATTTTTGCTAAAAGTTAATATGCTTCTCTTTCCCAATCTAGCATAGAACCCAGTAACTAAAAAAAAAGATGTCAAGCCAAAATATAAAATGATTAATATTAAACAAAGGCTAATATTAATAAGAAAATGCATAATAAAATATAGCTTTAATTTTAAAATAAAACAATAAAATTTAATGTTAAATATAATAAATATTTTATAGACCTTTCTATTTTGAAAAACATATAAACAAAAATTAAAATAATCTTCATACATTCAGAAGGCAATGCTAGATACATTTATTAAAAATTGGTGTATTAAACACAAAGTAACTCATGAATATGAAATGAACATCTTTAAATGGAATGTTCTAACAGAATCGTAAATTTGGTATATATTTTGGGTGGTTTGTCAAGCATGGAAGAATATGGAATTTGAGGCAATTAAGTTGTGGTAGGTCTTATTCATTACCTGCTAACAGTCGTAAAATGTCATTTCTCTGACTTCCCAGGGTGGAAGCAGTGATGGATTCTAAGACAAATTTTTGTTTCTGAGTAAAAGAAACATGCAAGAACACCACCATTTCTTTCCTGTCTGGACGATTTGCATTTTATAACAAAATGCAGTTGTGTGAGAATATGATAGTGCCCGGAGCTGCAATGATGAAAAAAACACAAGCCCATATACAAAACGTATCCTATTAAAATCAGCAAAAATATTAAATGTAGGTCCACACATAGTCAAGTGAATGCTTGAAAATGTCGGAACAGCTTATGTCCTTAATCATGTTGAGATGTTGAAACAACCATGAAAAGACTACTGTCTTTCATGTGAAATGACTAAATTTTTTTATCCTGGTGAATAAACACAGCATAACTTTTGCCATCTTAACCATTTTTATGTTCAGTGGTATTAAATACAGTTATAATGTTCTGTAACCCTCACTACCATCCATCTCCCTAACTCTTTTTATCTTGTAAAACTAACACTTCATAGTCATAAAAAAATAACTCCCCATTCTTTACTCTCCCTAGCCCCTGGCAGTCAGCTTTCTGGCTCTATAATTTTGGCTATGCTAAGTAACTCATATAAGTAGAATCATACAGTATTGATCTTTTTGTGACCAGCTTATTTCATTTAGCATAATATCCTCAAGGTTCATCCACATTGCATCATATGTCAGAATTTCTTTTCTTTTTAAGGCTTAATAATATTCTATGTATGTATATACCACATTTTGCGCATTCATTCATCTGTCAATGGGCACTTGGGTTGCTTTCACATTTTAACTATTGTGAAATTCTTCCATGAACATGGGTATACAAACAACTCTTCAAGGTACTGCTTTCAATTTTTTTGGTGGGAGGATATACCCAGGAGTGGAATTACTACATGACATGGTAATCCTACTTTTAATTTTTTGAGCTGCGATACTGTTTTCCACAGTGGCTGAATCATTTTACATTTCCACCAACACTGCACACACACACGAGTTCCACTTTCCTCATATCCTTGCTGATATTTGTTACTTTCTGGCTTTTTGGTGGTAGTTATTCTACTGAGTGTGAGGTGGTATCTTATTGTAGTTTTGATTTGAAACATGATTCGTGATCTTGAGCATCTTGTCATGTACTTTGTGGACATTTTATTTTATTTTATTTTATTTTGAGACGGAGTTTCACTTTTGTTGCTCAGGCTGGAGTGCACTGGTGCGATCTTGGCTCACCACAACCTCCGCCTGCTGGGTTCAAACTATTCACCTGCCTCAGCCTCCCAAGTAGCTGGGATTACAGGCATGCACCACCACACCCAGTGATTTTGTATTTTTAGTAGAGACAGGGTTTCTTCATGTTGGTCAGGCTGGTCTCCAACTCACGACCTCAGGTGATCCTCCCACCTCAGCCTCCCAAAGTGCTGGGATTACAGGCGTGAGCCACCACGCCCAGACTTCGTGGACATTTTTATACCCTCTTTGGAGAAATGTCTATTCAAGTTCTTTGTCCATTTTTAAAAATTGGGTTATTTGTTTTCTTCTTGACTTTTATGAGTTCTCTTCAAATTCTGAGTATTAATACCTTATAGATATAAAATTTGCAATTATTTTCTGTCATTTTGCTGGTTGCCTTTTTATTATGTTGGTAATGTCTTTTATTGAACATTTTAAAAAATGTTGTAAAGTCCAATTTGTCTAATTTTTCTTTTGTTGCTTGTGTCTTTGGTGTCATATCTGATAAATCATTTTCAAATCTAATATTGTGACGTTTTTGCCCTATGTTATTATCTAAGAGTTGTATAAGTTTTGGTCTTACATTTAGGTCTTTGATCCATTTTTAGTCAATTTTTGTATCTGGTACTAGGATATGATCCAGTTTTATTCCTTTGAAAGTGAAAATCCAGTTTTCCCAGTACCATTTGTGTTGTAAAGACATTTCTTACATTAAATGGTCTTGGCCCCCTGCCAAAACCCACATGACCATATATGAGAAGACTTATTTCTGGGCTATCTATTCTATTCCATTGATTTGTACATCTGCTTTATGCATGTTCTACACTATTTTGCAGTAAATTTTGAAATAGAAAGAGTGAGTCCTCCGGCTTTATTCTTCTTTTTCAAGATTGTCTTGGCTGCCAGGGGTCGTTTGAGATTCCATATGAATTAAAAGATAAATTTTTCTGTTTCTACAGAAATATAGTTGGAGTTTGATGGGGTTGAATTGAAACTATAGATCACTTTGGGCAATACTGATATCTTAAGAATATTAAGTCTTGGCCAGGTGAGTTGATCCACACCTGTAATTCCAGTACTTTGGGAGGCCAAGGCAGGTGGATCACCGGAGAGCAGGAGTTTGAGGCTGGCTTGACCAACCTGGTGAAACCTTGTCTCTACTAAAAATACAAAAAAATTAGCCAAGCATGGTATCAGGTGCTGTAATCCCAGCTATTCAGAAGAGTGAGCTGGGAGAATCCCTTGAACCTGGGACAGGGAGGCTGCAATGAGCTGAAATCACAAACTGGTCTTCCACGCAGCCAGCTAAAAACTCTTTTTCTGTTGCAAATTCTCTGTCTTGGTAAGTTGATCCTGTCTACATAACCAGGCAAGGTGAATCTGTTGACTGGTAACACATGTGGTTTTTTTGGTAGAATGATTTTTATTCCTTAGGTATACACCCAAAGTGGGACTGTTAGATCAGATGGTAATTCTGTTTTTAATTCTTGCAGAAATTGCCAAACTGCTTTCCACAATAGATGAACTAATTTACATTCCCATCATTGTATAAGTATTTCCTCTTCTGTGCAACTCCAACAGCATCTGTTGTTTTTTTACTTTTAAATAATAGCCATTCTGACTGGTGTGTGATGGTATGCCTTTGTGGTTTTGATTTTTGCATTTCTCTGACAATTAGTGATGTTGAACATTTTCTCATATGCTTTTTGGCCACAAGTATGTCATCTTTTAAAAAGTCTGTTCATGTCCTTTGCCCAATTTTTACATGTTTTTTTTTTTGCATGTAAATTTATTATTTGAGCCACTATTAGTCATTGTTTTCATCACCTCATCCTTGCCCCATTGGTATGATAGGGATTTCCATCCCAGAGCTATGCAGATGGCTGAATACTTGATGCCCAACATTGAACAGATGATACTGACAATTTATTAGTCACATAATCACAGTCCCCTTTTCATGCAGGGCCACACAGAGGCTATACTCAAGAACCAAGTGAAGAGGTCATGGGCTCTTAGAGAAAGGTTGTAGTATCAAGGGTTTGAAGTAATCCCTGATTCCCATGGAGTATGGGACTTGCTTGTTTGAATAATTACGTAAAATGACAATAAACTGAAACCCGCTCTCTAGAGATACAGGAGAACTGCATTTGGTCTATTTGATAAGGAGGGGTGTTTGGCTAGGAGACTTTATTCACAGGAGCAGAGTAGGGTAGACAACTCACAGTTAGGCCATTTGAGATCCTCCCAATTTTTCCAGATGTCAAAGCAGCATATAATGTTAAACTGTAATTTTAGTCCTTATGCCATGGCCACATATTCTGTTACTTGCAAGTGAAAGTGCCCTAAGTAATAGACATGTGGATGAAGTGGCTTAAATACCTTTCCTATGAACTTGGCTTTGAGAGTTTTAACAAAAAGGATATGAAGATGTAATTTGATGGAGAAGACATTTAAAGTGATAGTAAATACCCATATAGGTCTTTTGGACCACTCACCTACACTGTCTATCAATCCAATTAAAAAGTTCAGAAGATCATTTATTCAGTAATAAAATTGAATATATAGGCTTACCTTAATACTTAATAAAAAAAGAATCTACCAATAAGTAAGTAAAAACAGCCAATTATTTTTTAGCAAAAATTATACTTGTACCACTTTTATAATTCTAGATGATATCTGTAGACTGAAAAATGTGTTGTTAAATATTTGGCATAATTGTAACTAAATAACTTTAGAGGCAATTCATTTTCATTTTACTTTCACTTGCTTTATTTGACCAGGATTTAGGTTTTATAGTAAATGAAATTGTGCATCCTTGCTCTTATATCCATTTCTCCACTACCTTATAACACAAATCCCTAGATAATTTAATTATGTAATAATTATTGTATCAGATGTTTTGGATGTTTGGCTACAAGTTCCCCCACTACATTCTTTTAGGATTTATCATTTGTAATCTCCCCTCTCATTTTCTAACTTCTTGTAAAAGGCCTACAAATGGATTCCATTGTATGTGACTCTATCTTTCCCTCTATAACTTCTAATGTAAATTTCTGACTTTCTGCATGTATTCAACCTAGAAACTCTATTCATAATTTGATGTTTTGCCTGTCAACTTGAATACTATGCTTCTGAGTGGCTCTTCTTGATATTCATAGCACTAACTTTCCATTTTACTACATGTCCCACTGCTCCCTTCCAACTGTCTGCCACTCAGACCAGGGCCTTATTCCTCTACTTTCATAATTGCAGAGTTTAATTATTCAGTTCTGACTGAGCATTTCTTTCCTCCCATTTTCTTAACAGCTGACCTGAAAAGACTCTATGTATTGTTAGATCAACTGAATTCTGGTAGTTTCATCTTGATCTCATGACAATTATTAGGTTATGCAAGAAAAGGAGAAAAAGAATACCATACAGCCAGATTATTCTTACTGCTTTTAGTGAGTGAATTCTTGCAAAAAGCACTTTCATTGTTAATTTTGCAAAGGATATTTAATCTAATAATTGGAAGAACAAAATTAAGTAAAAAATTATTCATACAATATAAACAGTTTAGTGACTTCCAATACTTGCCAAGGAATATATTAAATTCCTGTTAATACTGCAGAACTCATTATTTTAATTGAGCATACAGATTTTGAATTTACATGAAAATAGAAAAAGGAAGTTCAGTTCATCATTAATGTTGCTTGGGCAACTGTAACTCCATTCCTTTAAATATATAGTTAAAATACTTTCTTTCTATTAAAAAAAGTATTTTAGCATCAAAAGCCAAATTTCTGCAGATATTGTTAAGTCTCAGAATGTTCAAATGAGGTATGCATATTCTGTTCTTCTTTGAATTTAAACTGTTGACTTCAAATCAAGCGTTTAAAGAGATTTTATACATATACACCCACATACATATGTATATATATATGTCCCAAAATTATGCAAATAAAGATCAAAGGTTGAACAATTTTAAATATTTTTGTCTCTAAAAAGATCATATACATTCAGATGTAAATTCAGGGTAATTTTTAAAAAATCATATATTTTATTTGTTAATATGTCCAAACCATCATCATTTCAACATGTAATTAGTGTTTTTATATTTAATTAAATTTTATTGTCTTTTTCTTTCTTCTTTCTCTTTTTTTTGAGAGGGAGTTTTGCTCTCGTTGCCCAGGCTAGATTGCAATGGCACAATCTTGGCTCAAGCAGTTCTCTGCCTCAGCCTCCCAAGTAGCTGGGATTATAGGCATGTGCCATCATACATGACAAATTTTGTATTCTTAGTAGAAACAGGGTTTCTCCATGTTGGTCAGGGTGATCTTGAACTCCCGACCTCTGGTGATCCACCCACCTTGGCCTCCAAAGTGCTGGGATTACAGGCATCAGCCACCGCACCTGGCCAATTAAATCTTAATTTCTTTTTCAACTTTTATCTTATAAAAGTTGTATATCTGGGGTATACATACAGGCTTGTTACAATAGCATATTGTGTGATACCGGGGTTTGGAGTACAATTGAACCCGTCACCCAGGAAGTGAGCATAGTACCCAACAGGTAGATTTTTAGCTCTTGTCTCCCTCTTCCCTTCCCTTTTTGTATTCCCCAATGTCTTTTGTTCCCATCTTTAAGTCCATGTGTACCCAATGTTTACCTCCCACTTATAAGTGATTATCCTAAGCAATAATAAGTGATTATCCTAAGCAGTGTTTACCTCCATTTGTAAGTGATTATTCTAAGCAAACTAGGGCACAACCAGTTTGGTTTTCTGGTTGTGCCCTAGTTTGCTTAGGATAATCACCACCAGCTGTATCCATGTTGCTGCAAATAACGTAATTTCATTCTTTTCTGTAGTTGCATAGTGTTTCATGGTGTATTGTATCATCTTTTCTTTAACCCAACACTGATGGGCACCTGGGTTTGTTCCATGTCTTTGCTATTGTGAATAGTGCTGTGATGAGCATGTGGGTATGTGCATTTTCAGTACAGTAATTTATTTTCCTTTGAGTATATACCCAGTAATACTGTGTCAAATGGTAGTTCAAAAATATCTAAACTGCTCTACATAGTGGCTGAGCTAATTTATACTCCCACTAGCAGTGTGTAAGTGTTCCATTTTCTCTGCAACCCAGCCAGTGTCTATTATTGATTGACTTTTAACAAAGCCATTCTCACTGGTGTGAGATTGTGTTTCATTGTGATTTTGATTTGTGTTTGTCTGATGATTAGTGATGCTGACCATTTTTGGGTATGTTTTTCGGCCACTTGAATATCTTCATTTAAGAAGTGTCTGTTCATGTCTTTTGGACACTTTTAAATGGGGTCATTTGTTTTTTGTTTGTTGATTTGTTTCAGTTCCTTTTAGATTCTGGATAAGAAAGTCTATGTCAGATGCATAATTTGCAAATATGTTCTTCTATGCTGTATGTGGTCTGTTTACTCTGTCGATAGTTTCTCTTGCTGTGTAGAAGCTCTTTAGTTTAATTAGGTCCTACTCATGAATTTTGTTGCTGTTGCAACTGCTTTTGAAGACAGCCATAAATTATTTTCCAAGGCCGATGTCAGAAAGTTATTTCCGAGGTTTAAATTTAAGATAAAATGCTTTCATTTTATCTTAAGATTATTTCCGAGGTTTTCTTCTAGTATTTGTACACTCGAGGTTGTTATAGAAACATGGTGTCTAATTCTCAAATAAGCAAACATATCCTCTTTCACACTTGGTCACATGTTCAAGTCTAGAAACTTTGGATCAGCGGGCAGCCACACAGGTTGTGGGAAGAAAAGGCTTAGAAGCCTGTGGTAGAAGTCAGCAAATTTAGGGTGACTGGGGAAGAATTGCCTACTCAGTTCCTTAACTGGTGGCCAATAAATGGCAGTAACTTGCTATAGTTATTCAGTTATACGAACAGTGATAGGAATTTCCCCCAGTTATCAAGCAAATAAAAGCACAATATTTTATGGGATTTTTCATTTAGAATTATAAGGTTTGATTAATTTGCTAGATATATTTTATCATTTTATCTTAAATGTAAAGAAATCACAATAGAATTGTTATCTATAAAATACTAACTTTGAGATATTTATTTGGGTCTAATACATTTAATGTGCTGTTTATTTTTTTATTTGACTAGCTGCCCAATTTAAGCATTTATACTCTGTAATTGTAGATAAAAGGTGAAATCTTTTAAAAGAGTAAAATATGTTGTTTTGAATCTTTCAGTATTATATTTAAACAAAATTCCATTTACTTGGCAATCATAGGAAGTTAATCTATTTCGATTAAATTTCCCTCCCTTTATCTCTTTGTCCCTTTCCTTCCTTCCTTCCTTCCTCCCTCCCTCCCTCCCTGTCTCTTTCTTTCTTCATTTCTTCCTTCTTCTCTCCATTTTTAATTGTTTTGTTTAGAATTTCAGATTATTTTATGATCTTTAGATGCTAATCTTGAAAACAAGTTCACAGTCTAGACATGTTAGAGAGCTACCTAGTAGAATTGTATCTTTTTTCACTGAAGGGAATTAATGTACAGCAATATTCAGTCTTATGCATTGGAAGAAAACATATTCAGGAATTATTAAATAGGATATCTGAATTGTGGCAGATTTTTGTGTTATTTTTATATTTTTGTGTTGTGGTAAACATATATTATTTTCTTTAAAAGCCTGGTTTTCTAAAAATTTGAATAATAGTATAGAAAAATTTATCATTTGAAGTAAAATGTCTATTTTCAATGTTATAGTTTCTAAGAAACAGCAAGACCTTCAGATTAAAAAAAAATTGGGCCAGGTGCTATGGCTCACACCTGTAATCCCAGGATTAGGGATGCTGAGGCGGGTGGATCACCTGAGATCAGGAGTTTGAGATCATCTTAGCCAACATGATAAAATCGCATCTCTACTAAAAATACAAAAATTAGCTGGGCGTGGTGTTGGACACCTGTAATTCCAGCTACCTGGAGTCTGTGGCAGAAGAATCACTTGAACCTGGGAGGCAGAGGTTGCAGTGAGCCAAGATCATGCCATTGCACTCCAGCCTGGGCTACAGAGCAAAACTCTATTTCAAAAAAAGAAAAAAAGGCTATAATTAGAACAGTGGTTCAGTCTGGAAAAGTGGGACCAATCAAGGTGAAGGTGGGACAACTTGAAGTGGGGGAGGGCTTCCAGATCATAAGGAAATAAGATACAAATCATTGCATTTTTTGAGTTTCTGATTAGGCTTTCCACAATGAGACAATCAGATATGCATTTAACTCAGTAAGCAGAGGGGTGACTTTGAATAAAATGGGAGGCAGGTTTGCCCTAAGCAGTTCCCAGCTTAAATTTCCCTTTAGCTTGGTGATTTTATGGCCCCAAGATTTAGTTTCCTTTCACACCGTTCTTAACTCAATTTTTACCAGATTAAATACCATCCCATATTTTACCCTTCTGATAATCATCCAAACAAGCCAATCTGCAGACTCACCTGGGCAATATGATGAGGATCTGATTCCAATGGGATGTGTTCTAAACAAGCAGTGAGAAATAGCATTGGCATTGAGAGAGAAATAATCTCTCCAGTTAAGCCTAAGAGACAAATTACAAACAACAAATTTACAGAGTAATGAAAGGAAACTTTAAGTGGTACAGAGACTATATTTTGTTGTCAATAACAAAGAGAATGAGAACCGGAATTATAGCCAGAGCTATAGAACCTTAGAATATTACAGTTTTGGCTAGTTACATTTCTCTGTTGATAGATACATGCCTAGGTTGGCATAGCTGAAATATATGGAGTCAAAATAGTAAAATTACTGCCGTGTTCAAGCTCTATTGCTTTCCCAAATCCATTGTACAAGTCTTGATTTAATTGCCCTATGCCCACTTGAATTATGATATGACTACTTAATAAATGTAATATTATGAAATATTATAATATATTGCTTAAATATAAATTTAATTCAATATCACTTAGTTTCAGAAAGCATTTATGATAGATTTTATAAATCAAGTGATCAATATTCATAGCATTAAAATATCCATTCATGTGACTTTAAAATCATTTTTCCTAAATAGGCTTATGTTGGTTTAATTTACTTACAAAACAAGTCATATATACATCAATTAATTTTTTTTTTAGACAGAGTTTCACTCTTATTGCCTAGTCTGGAGTGCAATGGTGTGATCTCGGCTCACTGCAACCTCCACCTCCCAGGTTCAAGTGATTCTCCTGCCTCAGCCTCTGAGTAGCTGGTATTGCAGGTGCCCACCACCATGCCCAGCTAATTTTTGAGGAGTCATGGGATCAGGTCTGGTAGTGCAAGCTGAGTGCAGCCTGCTGGGCCAAGTATGCTGAACAAGTACAGCAGGCCTGAGCAAAACTCAGGCAAAAGCACCACTGGCTGAGATGTTGACCACCACCTGCAGAAGTCTGGCCTGTAGACCCTGACTCCACAACGGATGAATGAATGGATGAATGAATGCACTCTCACACCATTACGGTGATAAAAGTGGGATAGGAATGGCTGTTGGCTGCTTTCAGAGGGCGAAATGCAACCAATTGACCAAGACCCTCTGTCCATCCATGCGTTTATTTATAACAGAGGTTCTAAATCAATATACTTGTGGATAATCAACATGGTTGAAAGAGTGGTTTTATGAATAATAAAAGGTTTAGGTTCTGGGCCTAGAACAAACACTAGTAAGATAATTCCCCTTTGATCTCCTTCACCTCTCAATTACCTTTGAGAGGGCCATCCAGCACAAACTTTATATGAGAAAACAGAGTAGAGACAAAGGGATGTGGGGTAAACAGACTTAAACTGGGAAACCTCTCTTATCGTCCTGTCTTCTCCCTAATTTAATGAACTGGCTGGCTGCCTTTGGCCTGCCCCAATAAAACCTTTCAATGAACATTCATGTGCATGTGTCCTTATAGCAGAACGATTTATAATCCTTTGGATATATACCCAGTAATGGGATTGCTGGGTCAAATGGAATTTCTATTTCTTGGTCCTTGAGGAATTGCCACACTGTCTTCCACAATGGTTGAACTAATTTACACTCCCACCAACAGTGTGAAAGTGTTCCTATTTCTTCACATCCTCTCCAGCATCTGTTGTCTCTAGATTTTGTAATGATCGCCATTCTAACTGGTGTGAGATGGTATCTCAATGTAGTTTTGATTTGCATTTCTCTGATGACCAGTGATGATGAGCATTTTTTCATATCTTTGTTGGCCTCATGTATGTCTTCTTTTGTAAAGTGTCTGTTCATATCCTTTGCCCACTTTTGAATGGGCTTGTTAGTTTTTTTCTTGTAAATCTGTTTTAGTTCTTTGTAAATTCTGGATATCAGCCCTTTGTCATTGCAGCACTGTTTACAATAGCAAAGACCTGGAACCAACCCAAATGCCCATCAGTGATAGACTGGACAGGGAAAATGTGGCACATATACACCATGGAATATTATGCAGCCATCAAAAACGATGAGTTTGGGTCCTTTGTAGGGACATGGATGAACCTGGAAACCATCATTCTCAGCAAACTGACAGAAGAGCAGAAGATCAAATGCCGCATGTTCTCACTCATAGGCGGGTGTCGAACAACAGGAACACATGGACACAGGGAGGGGAGCACTACACACTGGGGTCAGTTGGGGGGAAATAGGGGAGGGACGGTGGGGGGTGGGGAGGTGGGGAGAGATAGCAAGGGGAGAAATGCCAGATGTGGGTGATGGGGACGAAGGCAGCAAATCACACTGCCACGTGTGTACCTATGCAACAATTTTGCATGTTCTTCACATGTACCCAAAACCTAAAATGCAATAAAATAAATAAATGGGGAAAAAAAAAAAACTTTTCAGCTTTCCAAAAGGTTTGCGGTTATAATCTAACTTTCCCTAATATTTTCCTTAATATTTTGTTACCACCCCAAGTGAATCTTAATAACTGGCCACAGAGGATTACAGCTGGTGAAGCGGCAACCCAAGGATCCTGTGACAGTGACATAGCATATATTCATTATCTAATGCTGTATAATAAAAATTATCACGGTTATAGTAGCTTAGAACAAAACACATCGATTATCTATAGGTTTCTGTGGCCCAGAAATCTGGGCACAGCTAGCTGGAGCCTCTTGCTTCAGGGTATCTCCGGTGGTGTTCACATTAGTCCCAGATATTCCACAACATTCATCCTGGATTCCTAAGTCCACCTGTCAAAACACAGAGGCAAATGGGTGTGCCATGAAATTAGGATTTGATCTAGTAAGCGAGCCATGGTAAGATTCATTTATTAATTGTGTCCTATTGATGGAGATATATATTTAAATTTCTCTCAATTTCTAAGTTAAGCTTATAATGAATTTTGAAACTTTTTAAAATCAGAGATTTCATTAACTTTGGAAAAGAATTATTTAGATTCTTCCAGTAAAAATTCTTCTGTGTTTGCTGTGTTTATAACCTTAAATAATGTATATGCTGTTTTTTACACGTCTTACCTCCCAAGCTAGATTCCACACCTCTTGCAAGCTGAATCCCAAAGTGTTCTGCACATAATTTGTGCTCTGAAAATGGTGGAAAGAATGAAATGAATGTAATATAATGACTTCAGGCTATTACATTAATGACTATTTGTAAATTTAATGTTTCAGTTTAAACATACATTGTGTTTAACAAACCATATTTTACCTTCTTTAAACTGAGAAAATGCATTAACCTTTTTTTAATTGCATAAACCTGGCACTTAATAGCACATTTCTGGCATTATAAACAGTAGGATTAGGTTGTCATTTGAATGCCAATTTCAAGCTCCAAGTTTTCTTGTACTAAATGTGACAGCTTTGAATACACTTGTACGTCTGTGATTCACTCACACCACGGGGATTCAATTTGGCAAGTGGTAATTTCCACAGCAATAAACAAAATGAGATTCAGAAATCTAAGAGACACACACTGATAAAGATGACATTTAAAAAAACCCATACTAGTTAGTTTTAGTTTTTTGTTTTAAACTGTATTCCAGAAATTTGGTTTTTCCTTTACAATAAACTTCCTCTTCCATCATTAAAATTGAGAAATATTTTGTCAAGAATTTAACAGAAAAAAATGTATAAATGTTTAGGTATGGCTAGGAGTAAATATACTGTTGGCATCCTATCAACCTCCCTGCTTCTTTTAACTTGACCTATTTAATTTAGATGTAAATGATACTTTACATAAACTACTCTATATCTTATAGTTGTTTTATTTCTTTGTAAAATGTAATCACTTGGAACAATAAATATATTAAAAATCTAGAAGAGTCAAAAATGACAAAATGACCCTGTATGAGCACATAATCTTGTGCTTAAGTTGTAACTATATTTAAATTCAGTAAGAGGAGGGTTACAGACATTGTACTGTGTACTTTGGAAAAATTAATTACATTCTTCCTATTTACAATATTTAGTGACTATGCAAATGTTTATCAAGCTTGTAATGACATTGCATTATGAACAACATGAAAAACATAAAATTTGTCAGAAATATTTGAGGAATATTTATGAATAGGATTTGAAAATTTATAAGTGTAGGTTTTAGGAAGCTAGCTTGTCCATTATCTGTATGTTGATTCATTAATTAATACATGTTTTTTGAACACCTAGAATACTTCTGATTTATAAAGTGTGTGGTAATTTTGGGAATGCAAACATATTCAGACAGAGGACTAATGGGAGAGCAGAGGCAGGTGATGCTGGAGATGAGTTTGAGATGGATTATGTCACACAGATGGCAATAGTTAGATGACATCCTGGAGGTAGCATCTCACAGTTCTCAGAAGCGTTAGTTTTGAATCAGGCAGAACGAGATTAAATTACTCATCTGCTGTCTAGTAACTGTTTTGGATATGTCAACTGACTTAATATCTCCAAGTTCTTTCTTTTATACAAAAATGATAAGATTTTATCATGTCTGATAGCTCTAATGTTTAAGCATAGTATAGTCGAGGGTTTACTCTGCACTAGAAATGACGTTGCATCATTGCATTGAAAATGATGAGGTTAATCATGGCAATGGAAATGGCTCTAATTTTGTCAGTGATGATTTTCCAGAGGGTAACAGAGTAGTTTTTCAGGGTGTTCTATGTTACCTCTTGTCTTAGTCTGGGTTCTCTGAGAATCAAACACTGAGACTGGATTTAATGTACCAATATTTTATTAAGAAAATCTGAATAATTATGCACACCTCCTTACCAAATTCATATGTTGAAAACTAATTCTCAATGTGTTGATAATAAGTGTGGCCCTTGGGAGATAGCTAGAACATGAGGGTGTAGCGCCCATTAATCAGAGTAGTGTCCTCATAAATGAAGACTAAGCAAGCAGGTTTGCCCCCTCTACCACGTAAGGCTGCAGCTCGAAAGTGCTGCCAATGAGGAACATGCTCTCATCAGACATTAAATCTGCCGGTGCCTGGATCTTAGGTTTCCCAGCCACCTGAACTATGAGAAATGAATGTTTGTAGTTTATAAGTCACCGTGCGTGTAGTACTTTAGCAACCTGAACAGAAGATAGAAATTGGTATGGAGAGTGGAAAAAAGTGTAGATAAAATGTGAAGGTGGCTTTGGAACAGGGCAATGGTACGGACTGGAAAAGTTTTGAAGTGCATGGTAAAACGTCTACATTGCTGGAATATAATGTTAAGGGCAATGCTGGTGATGGCTCGGAAGAGGAGAGCTGTAAAGAAAATATCTGTTTTCTTAGGGATTTTGTAGGTGGTCCTGATAGAATCTTCACAGACATATAGGCAATAAAGGCCATCATGAGGAGGTCTCAGATAGAAATTAATAACATGATGTTGGATACTGTAGGAACAGTGATACTTGTTATAATGTGCCAAAGAGCTTTACTGAATCACGTTTTGTCTTAGTTTTTGTGGAGTATAGAATTGTCGAGTAAGGAAATTGGATATTTAACTAAGAAAAAATTTTTTTATTTTGATTTTTAGAGACAGGGTCTCACTCAATTACCCAGGCTGAAATGTAGTGGCACAATCATAGCTCAAATTTTAGGACTCAAACTCGAGGGCTCAAGCAATCGTACCACCCCAGCCTCCTGAGTAGCTAGGACAACAAGCATGCACCATCCTGCCTGGCGGATTTTTTAGTCTTTTTTTTTTTTTTTAAATAGAGATACAATCTTGATATGTTGCACACACTGGCCTTGAACTCCTGACCTCAAACAGTCTTTCTACTTGGCTTCCAAAAGCACTGGGATTATAGGCATGAGCCACTGTGCCTGGCTGCCTGAAGAAATTTCTAATTTACATTTACTATTTACTAATATATTTAAAAGTAAGTAAATGTATAATAGTTCCCAGATAAGTCCTCATGCCTGTAATCCCTGTGCTTTTGTGTGTGTGTATTAGTCAGGGTTCTCCAGAGAAATAGAACCAATGGTGGGGCGGCGGGGAGAGAGAGAGAGAGAGGTTTTGAGAGGGTATTTATTAGGAAATTGACTCACTTGATTACGAAGGCTAAGAAGTCCCACAACAGGCCATCTGCAAGTTGGTGAACCAGAGAAGCCAGTAGCATGGCTCATTCAAGGTGGGAAAGAGCCATGCTTCAATGCTTATAGCAAAAAGCAGAAAGAGAAAAACAACTTAAGGACAGAATTTTTAATCAAAATGGAAGCATAACTAAAAAATTGGGCAAATTACCAGCCTGGCCATGTGGTTAATAAATGAGAAGCAATGTCTGGTAGAGAATACTAGGGTGCAGCAAAGTGACTGATAAGAAAATTAGTATGAATCAGTAGAAGTCAGGCGCCATTCATCAAAAAAGTGGAAGAATGACCCCAAAGACATTTCAAAGGTTTTCAGTGCTGCTCCTCACATCACAAACCATAATGCCAGGACCCAGGGGACAAAATGATGTCAAAAGAGGGTCCTTGGGCACCATGGTACCACAGCACTTGCTGAGCAGTGCCACTTATGTTTTCCCAGCATTCCAGCACAGAGCTTCTCAGCGGAAGCCATATAGGTGTGGCCCCAGCCCTCCAGCGTGGTATGGGCCACAGCGTTCACCTCTATAAAAGCCCAGGTGGTAAAACATGTCGGCATTCTCATAGTGCCATGTTTATAAATGCCCAGAAAACATGAGCAGTTGAAGGATTTTGAAGGGTTAGCTACCCAGAGCGTTGGGTACTTGATCCAGGCAAAGGGAAGCTCTAGAGTAGGATCACTGCAAAATTTTGACACTGGAATGGGTTAAGACTTTGAGCACTGTTGAGATAAAATGAATGTATTTTGCCTGGAGGAAGGAGATAAATTTTGGGGGAATCAGAGATGGAATGCTAGGGCCTGAATATTTATGTCCCCTAAAAATGTATTGAAACTTAATTCCCATCATGATGATAACAAGAGGTGAGACTTTGACTAGGTCATGAGGGCATGGCCCTCATAAATTGAATTACTGGTTTTATAAGAGACCCAAAGGAGCTTCTTTGTCCCTTTTAACGTGTGAGCACACAATGACAAGTTGCTGCGTATGAGGAAAAGTCCTTCCTGGACACCAGTTTTGTTGTCACCTAGATCTTGGACTTCCCAGCCCCACCTAGAACTACTGTGAGAACAGGTGGGGTTTTGGGTTTGTTTTTTGTTTTTTTAGGTATAAGCCCTAATTCATCTTATTTTTGTTGTAGCACCCTGAACAGTCTATAATAATATGTGTGTGTATTTATTAGTCAGGCTTCTTCAGAGAAATAGAATCAATAGGAGAGACAGAGAGAGAGAGAGAGATGGAGAGAGAGAGAGAGGGAGGGAAAGGAGGAGGAGTTTGAGGAGTGTGCTGAGGAGGAGGAGGTAGCCTAGAAGCTTCCTTTTCTAGGTAAAGTGGGGAAGCAGTGTGGATTCTTTAGTGTGTTCTGATAGCCATTGTCACTACACACTTCTTTGAGTCTTTACATCTCCTCCTGCTGCATTTTAAAGCATTTTCATAGTAAGTAGTTTGGCCTAATAAAACATTTTTATAGCGAGAGAGAGAGAGAGAGACAGAGACAGAGAGACAGAGATAACAGATGTGTTGACAGGGGATTTATTAGAATATTAGCTCACTTGATTATGAAGGCTGAGAAGTAACAGGCCGTCTGCAAACTGGTGAACCAGAGAAATCGGTAGCATGACTCATTCAAGGTTGAAAGAACCAAGAATCAAATAAGTCAATGAAGCAATTCTCAGTTGACAACTGAAGGCTCATGAATCCCAAAAGGCCACTGGTGCAAGTCCCAGAGTCCAACAACTGGAGAATCTGGAGTTCCAATTTTCAAGGGTAGGAGGAGAAGGGCATCCTATTCTAGAAGAGAGAGAAATAATTCACCTTTCTTTTGTCTTTTTGTGACATCTGGACTTCCAGGTGATTAGATGGTTCCTACCCATACTAAAGGCAGATTTTTCCTGCCAAGTTCACTCAATCACACACCAATCTTTTCCAAAAACATCCTATAGGCATCCTCAGAAATAATGCTTCATCAACTATATAGAAATCTCCCTATCCAGTCAAATCAACACCTAAAATTAACTATCACCGTGGAGAAAATGGGAAAAGAATAGGTGAAGGCTGGGAGAATTATGAGACAGCATTCAAACTGCATCACAAGGAAATGAGAAAGACAGACTTAATATCTAGGAAATGTTCAGGTGGTCTGCTGGCAGTCTCAGAGTCTAAGTGAAAGGATTTTTATGTTTTCCCAGAAAAGGTCTGACTTAGTATTTTTACCTAGTCATTGAGGAAGAACCTTTGTAAAGGCTGATTTTGGTGAATTTCAGAGAGCAGCAAGTGATGCCGTCAGTGAGCTATATACTCCATAGTTGAAATTCTGCAAGACCCGTTTCCTATATGGCCTCTTACCCAGCAGCAGTGTGTTGGATAGATTCAAATGAGCTATTTAGGAGGAGAAAAAAAAATCCTACTAATGATTTCCACTTTACATGGACCCTAGAAAAGTTACGTATTGGTTTCTTGAAAATTTACTATTAAAATCTATTTCTCTTTCAGTCAATGCCAATGCTATTTCCAACACATCATTTCCCATTAAAAGAATCCCTTATAGCCTTATGATATGTTCTCATTTTTTTTTTCCCATTTATTTATTTTATTGCATTTTAGGTTTTGGGGTACATGTGAAGAACATGCAAAATTGTTGCATAGGAACACACGTGGCAGTGTGATTTGCTGCTTTCCTCCCCATCACCTACATCTGGCATTTCTCCCCTTGCTATCTCTCCCCAGCTTCCCACCCCCCACCCTCCCTCCCCTATTTCCCCCCAACTGACCCCAGTGTGTAGTGCTCCCCTCCCTGTGTCCATGTGCTCTCATCATTCAACACCCGCCTATGAGTGAGAACATGCGGTGTTTGATCTTCTGCTCCTCTGTCAGTTTGCTGAGAATGTTGGTTTCCAGGTTCATCCATGTCCCCACAAAGGACCCAAACTCATCGTTTTTTATGGCTGCATAATATTCCATGGTGTATATGTGCCACATTTTCCCTATCCAGTCTATCGTCAATGGGCATTTGGGTTGGTTCCAGGTCTTTGCTATTGTAAACAGTGCTGCAATGAACATTCGTGTACATGTGTCCTTATAGTAGAACGATTTGTAATCCTTTGGATATATACCCAGTAATGGGATTGCTGGGTCAAATGGACACGCCGGTTAGAATGGCGATCATTAAAAAATCTGGAGACAACAGATGCTGGAGAGGATGTGGAGAAATAGGAACACTTTTGCACTGTTGGTGGGAGTGTTTTCATTTTTTAAGTGTTTGTTTATATTATTTATCTTTCCAATTGGAACTCCACCAAACCTATAAAGTTGAGGACAATCAAAATATCATCTGAGGAACCTGGCACTCAGTGAACACCTTAAAGGGGTAAATGAAAGTTCCAAAACACCAGGAATTTGCCTTAACTCTAAGCCTGATGGTGATTCAAGTGAACCACTCTTAGCAGGTGGTTAGAGTGCCAGTGGAAAGTCTCAACAAGTAGTGTGACAAAGATCAGGTTTGAAAGACCTGCCCAAGTAAAGATTATATTGTAAGTTGAGTGGATGATGGAATAAAGAAGAGGAAAGAGTCAAAGGCAGTGTTTTCAAGCCTGTGTGGCTGAAAGGAGAAGATCACAAATAAGATCAAAGGAAATCATTCATATGTTTATGCCCCTTGGTGAGGTCGGTTTGAACAGTCACTATTTGGAAAGGAATTTTATTGAAACCCTATGCCCTCAGCACAGTCAGTTTGAAAAGTTATTATTTGGAGATTTTATTGAAACTCCCAGAAAGAAATCCTTTAATCCATATTTATTTTAGAAGCAAAAATAGAGTGGATGTAACCCACATCCACTCGATTTTTGTTATTTATTTAATTAAAAAAGATTTTAGAGCTTGTTATTTAATTGAAAATCGGGAAAATCACACAAAAATGTTTTTATTGCTATACAAATTTGTCATTTTAGTACATTTGATGCCTAGTTAGGTAATTACATAAAAACAAGATTGTGAGATACTCACAATCTTACCAGACTCATGTGGGAAATCAGTCTACAGGACACAATGTTAACTACAAGTTGATATATATTTATTTGCAGGTAATAAATGTAGCAGAGAGTAAACAGATTAAGAAACTATCATTCTCAGCAAACTGACACAGAACAGAAAATCAAATACTGCATGTTCTCACTCATAGGCAAGTGTTGAACAATGAGAACACATGGACACAGGGAGGGGAGCATCACACACTGGGGTCTGTTGGGGCGAAATAGGGGAGGAACAGCGGGGGTTGGGGAGGGATAACATGGGGAGAAATGCCAGATATAGGTGATGGAGAGGAAGGCAAATAAATTTCATTTTAGTTTTTTGTTTGTTTGTTGTTTTTTGCTTTTACATTTCCTGTTAGAGAAAGAACAATAGAGAAGCTAATTTTTGAAATTTCAAACTTTCCCTTGAGATTTTACAAATATGTTGCCTGTCTTTGTTTTGAATTGCACTGAATTGAATAGATTAAATAATAAAATGTAGTAAGCTCATATATTGCCAAATTCTGTGGAATTTCTTGCCAGATGTTGTGGCTTTATTGAGTAATACATTATCAGTGTGATGGTGTATTTGTGGTGATAAATCACACTGTTGCATAATTAGACCAAGTGTGTCCTGGTAAAATATTAATGCAACAACTCTAGCATACTGAAGAAAAACATTTTAGAATTTCTGATTCTACGTGATTATTTTTAAAGTACATTGCATATATCATTGAAGTGAATTGTAAAATAAGGACTCAAGAATAACAAAAAAATGCTTTCATAAAATCCGTCTACTTTATAATGGGAGTACTTCAGGGATTTAAAGAATAAAAACTGGAATTTAGTCCTGACTTAACTATATTTTCAGTTTTCTAAACATGACTAATTATTCTGGAACTCAATTTTTCCACCTGTAAATTGGAGATAATAACGGTTATCTCAGAGTGTTACCATAAAAATACAGAGAGTTTACCTGTGTTTGAGGACTTTGTACAAGAAGATAAAAAGGCAGCATCACCTTGTTCTTTATGGTAATGGCATGGATTTACATATGGCTCTAAAGCTTGCCAGCTCTATTACTTTAGGGAAATTAATTGACTTCTATACGCCTCAGTTTTCTCATCTGTCAATAGAGTTACTATCCAGGATGTTTAGGTAGCTTAATTGAGAAAACATTGAAAGTTTCTTAAAATAAGCCCGTTTAATACACATGTTTGTTAAATAAGTGAATTAAAAAAAATTTGCCACAATGTATATTGGTCACTATAATGGTTAATTTTGCATATTAACTTGACTGGACCACAGGGTGCCTAGATATTTGGCCAAATATTATTGTGGGTGTTTCTGTGGAAATATTTTTTAGTGAATTTATCATTTTAATTGATGGAATGAATAAATAAGATTGTTCTCCTTCATTTGGCTGAGCCCCATCCCATTAGCTGAAGGCCAAAATATAACAAAAGACTAACCCTCGTCAGTATAAGAGGGAACTCCTCACGTCAGACTGCTTTCAAGCTGAGACATCTGTGTTTTTCTGCCTTGCACTTGAACTAAAAGATGAACTTTTCCCAAGTTGCAAGCCTGCTGGCCTTTCAACTGAAATACCATCATTACCTCTCCTGGATCTCCAGCTCCTGAACTGTAGATCTTGGAACTTATTAACTTCCATAATCATGTGAGTTAATTTCTTGTAATAAATCATTATATAGGGCTGGGCTTGGTGGCTCATGACTGTAATCCCAGCAATTTGGGAGGCTGAGCTGAGTGGATCACTGGAAGTCAGGAGTTTGAGAGCAACCTGGCTAACATGGTAAAACCCCATCTCTGCCAAAAATACAAAAATTTAGCCGGGCATGGTGGTGGGCACCTGTAATCCCAGCTACTCAAGAGGGGAGGCTGAGGCAGGAGAATTGCTTAAACCAGGGAGGCAGAGGTTGCAGTGAGCCAAGATCATACCACTGAATTCCAGCTTAGGCAACAGGAGTGAAACTCTGTCTCAAAAAATAAAATAAAAATAAATAAATAAATAATTAAATAAAATATATATATATATCCCATTTACGTACATATATTTATATATAAATAATTGTGGTATATATAATTATATATTATATATAAATTCAAATATACATATATTTGAATATATCCATAAAGATTATATATAAAGATACATGTGTGTGTGTTTCTCTGGATAAGCCTAAAAAATGCAGTTAGATATGTGTTCCCAACAAATAAACTAATAAATGATGATTTTTCTTAACATAAAATGTTGTAATATGTTAGAAAATGTAAAAAAATAAATACAAAGGCTAAATATGCATATCATAAAATATGTAGTAAAAGTTACATTATACAATTCTTACAGAGATTTTAAAATTTAAAGGACTTCAAAATAACTGTACATTTATAATAGAATCAAATACTTTGACAATTTTTACTTTGTCATGACTCTATATGTATTAAAATATCAGAATAGAATGACATTTATATAATATTTCTTCAGTGTCTGCCTGAATTTTTATATGATATAAAGAAAGCCATAGATATAAGTATTAGGTAAATTTTTCGCTTTTGTGAGTTGGTTAGTGATATTAGGTTTGTTAACTTTTTTACTGTGATACTTCTTATTTAAAAAATAAATAGATGTTTGAATGTTTCCAGAATTTTGATGCCAACACAGTGAAATTTGGTGAGACACAGAAAAATGTAATGATGCAATTAATCTCAGCATCAGCATTTCAGCTTTAGGTCAAAGAAACTAATTTCTAATATTTTTAATTCTCATTATATGCTGTATTTATGGTCTATGAAGTCATCACAAACACTGGGGTAGCAAAAACCAAATATTTGCTCACAGGGGAGATGCAAATTGAAGTTCCTGTGCAACCTTGGTCAAAATATTTTTACGAGTTAATCAATGCATAACCTTGCTTGTTGTATTTTTTGAAAGACATCTCATTTTAAATATATATATATATATGTATACACACACACACTATGTATCTGTACATATGTAAATATAGAGCTTATTTTATATGCACACACACACAATTGAATCATTAATATTGTACCCATTGCCAACAACACTGTAACTCATGCCTGAAGTGTTTCTTCATAAAGTCATATCACAGCCTTTTTCCACTTAGAAACACTAGACAGTACTTCAGCATCACACTTGGGGCCCATTTTAAATATCAAAATCGCTAACAAAAATGCAACAAGATTGACATTGAATAGATCACACAAAGGACAATTTGTAGTATGAGAACTGGCACAAGAAGGCAGAGCATTGCCTTGTTTAAGCTTGACTAGGAACATATGTGTCCAGTAATTTAAATTTTTAACCAATCTGTCCATGTACATAAATGGTACATAAGTATTTATTTGGGGGTTGAAAATAAATTTTAGCAAATAAGCAAATTTGAAAATGCAGAATCTATGAATAAGGAGAATCCACTGCACTCTAATATTTGAATGTGTTTTGTATCCAAGCATATTTCCAGCAGAATCTAGAAATATGATGGTTCTGGTTAAGTATGCAAAGTAGAGACAAAAATTTGCAAGTTTTATTTATATGCAACAAAAGTGGTCAGTTTGATGTCAGTTATGAAAAGGCCAAGAAATGCCCCCCTCCCATCAGGATCATACTGAAACAAGGCTTGAGAACTATTACTAAGTCATATAGAATCCACTGCACTCTAATATTTGAAGTATTTCCGATACTTCAATATTCCTGTTAATTTGTAAGGTTAACTAGGAGAGAGTTCTTTTTAAAATTTTTATCATTAATTATTTTGGATACATAAAGTTGTATATATTTATGGGGTACATGTGATGTTTTGATATATACAATGTATGTGTCATACAATGCATTTTATGTGTTGAGGAATACAATGAGTAATGATAAAACTAGAATAATTGGATTTTCCCCTAAAGCCTTTACCATTTATTTGTTTTAGGAAAATTCCAATTCTACTTTTTAAATTATTTAAATCTATACAATAAATTATTAACTACAGTCATCCCATTGTGCCACTGTATAGTAGATCTTATACATTCTACCAGCATTTTTCTTCCCATTAGCCAATCCTACATCTGCAACTCAATCTAGTTCTTGTTTAGTTTTCCTAAACTAAATGAACATGAAGTTTAGAGAAAAAAATAATTTGAGTTAAAGCGTGCTCATAAGTAAGAAAATAGAACAACTGTAGCATAATTTTAATGGCACAGGTACAGATAAATTAATTCAAGATGACATAGCACAATGATTTAATAGATAATTCTGAACCAGTGAAATACAGATTAAGTTTAAAACTACAACATATTATGATTATGGTTTAAAATAAGTTGTGTTTTGTATCCAAGCATATTTCCAGCAGAATCTAGAAATATGAT
>NW_022436944.1:5302143-5369088 GCF_009761245.1 Sapajus apella | reverse complement strand
TAAGTATGCAAAGTAGAGACAAAAATTTGCAAGTTTTATTTATATGCCACAAAAGTGGTCGGTTTGATGTCAGTTATGAAAAGGCCAAGGAATGCCCCCTCCCATCAGGATCATACTGAAACAAGGCTTGAGAACTATTACTAAGTCATATAGTTCAAGTACAAAATCATTGAAGCAGTAGGCATGTGCAGATGTTTGTATGTTAATAACCATTAAATTGAAAGAATTTGCTCCATTATTGTCAAATAACTAATAGGAAGGTTAGAATATTACAACATGATGAGTTTTATAATTAGACACACCTGGCTTCAAAACCGCATAGCCTCTGCTGTGAAGGTGAATGATTTCAATTTCACTAATAAACTTCAGTAAGTCTAACTTTCCTCCCAAGTTGTTGGATATATAACAGAATGATGATAATAGCCATTAGTTCTGAAGGAATATTACCTGTCTCAGAATTATGGTTCTGCCAACTATGAGTTAGTGAGAGAAATTTATTATATTTTCAAAATGCACTTTTCTCATCTGTTTAAAGGATATAATGATAGGATCACCCTATATTAGTCCATATCAGTTACAAATACAGAATTCATTCTCACTAGATTGGACAAGAACTGACCCTCAAAAGCTTTTGGAAACATTGAAAAGACTGAAAAATAGACTTGTCTGAACAGCAAGTAATTTATCATAGGACCACAGTTCCCAAAGTGTGGCTACACAGAGATGCTAAATGGAAACTTAAATTGTTGGGGCAAACATAGCAACATGTATTGGTCACTGTGGAAATTATTTCTATTAAGTTGTTTGACCTATTTAATAGAGCATAGTACATGTGTTAAAGATTGCACTGTACAAATATGACATGCTGCTATGGAAATTGTGTTCCCTTAAAAGGCATTCGTTAAAATCCTAACCCCGAAAGCAATGTCATTAAGATGGAGTACCCTTGAAGATAATTAGGTCATAAGGGTGGAGTTTTCAGAGATTGGATTAGTGTCTTTATTAAGGAGGTCCCTGAGAGCTCCTTTGTCTCTTTCACCATCTGAGGACACCGCAAAAAGATGAGTATCTGTAAACTAAGAAGCTGGCCCTTACCAGACTTTGAATCTTTTGTCATCTTGATCTTGGACTTCCCAGACACCATAACTGTGAGAAATAATTCATGTTTTTATGAGCCATCCAGTTTATGGTATTTTTATTATAGCAGCATGAACAAAGTAAGACACATTGGATTTGGGAGTTTAAATTCCTACTGGCACTGGAAAAAGATAGTTGCCAAGAGACCAAAGGCACTATGAACTGAAAAATATTTGGAAACTTTAGTCACAGGGTTTGCAATAGCTCACAAAATCATTGGGAAGCATAAATAAAGGAACTCTAGTCTGAGTTTTCAAGAATATTTACAAAGCCACATTGCATAAACTACCAAGGAAATTACTGCTTGTCTCCCAAATTAGCAAACTGTCACTAGCGCTGTTGGCCCCAGAAACTATTTATCTATAATCCACAAGCCTTGACTCTCTAACTAATAAACTTTGTTCAAAATTTAAAGTCTCCCTGAATGCATCAGATTAGTGGATTTTAAATCATATTTAGCTCACACTATTTAAATTAATTAAAATTACATACAATTTAAACTTCAATTTCTCACTCACACTAGCTCAGTAGGTTAATAAGTTCTCGGTAATCTTAGGTGGCTAGTGGCTACTGTACATGGTGCAGATATAGTACTTTTCCACCATCGTGGACAGTTCTATTGGGCAATCCTGTTTGGATACACCATTAGCTACATCTGTCACAGTTTTATTTGGATCCTTTTCTTACTTGTATTGCCTTTCTTGTGTTTTTCCTTTCCTTTCTGTCACATCTTGGGTCAGTCTGGGATAGAACACAATCCTATCAAGGCTTTTATATAAACTCAGATTTCTGTCTCCCTGATTCGAATTGCTCAACAACCTTTCCATCAGCTATAGCTCTGACTCTTCATAATTTACTATTATAGATCAGGGTTGCTCAACATCAGCACTATTAACATTCTAGGCTGCACAACTTTTTCAGGGTACTTGTTCTTTGCAGAGTAGGATATTTAGCAGCATTCCTGGGCTTTTCTCACTAGATGCGAGCAACACACTATCCCAAGTTGTGGTAACTCAGAATGTTTCCAGATGTTGCCAATGCCATCTAGACAACAAAAGAAACACTGGTATAGAAGGTCTATGTATGTTGAACATAAGAAGTTCCCCTTTGATCAATCAGATGCTGAAAATTAACCTATTTCAGGTACCAAAGAAGTGTTTTGTTTTGTTTTGCTTTTTAATTCTCTTTCTGCTGGATCTCTCTCCTCTCTTTCTTTCTCATGTTGTGGTCATTGTTTTTTCATTTCTTTCTTGCTTGCCTTTTTTTTTTTTTAAAGTACACAATTTTAGGCTTTATATTACTGGCAAAATATTTGCTTTGCTTAAGTTATAGAAACCATAACATTGCTGTCACACAAGAAAGATACCCCCGGCTATAAGCTCTCAGGAACTTACTATTTTATAAATGCCTCCCTGTAACTTTTAACAATACATTTTTCTTCTTTCCAGAAAAATCACAGCTGAATCTGTAGAAATTCATAAAGATTGGTTAGGCAGTGGGACCTGACATTGTACTTGCCATCTTTCAGCACTAAAAATGTATATAAAGAATAAATGAATAAAATTATAGATATGCAACATATGTAAGGCAGTCCAGAGGAGAATACAGTAAGCACCTAGCAGTATCTACAGATGACTGAAGGAGTGTTGGAACAATGAGTTTCAAACAAGTTGGTTATAATACAGTGCTTTTCAACTTCTACTGCATATTAAAATCACTTAGTAAGCTTAGAAATGGTACCTAGAACTGCATCTACTCCCAAGATTCTGGTTAAATATGTCTTGACTGGGGTTGCAGAAATATATTTTTAAGCCTCTAAGGCAATTCTAAAATATATTCAGGTTTGCTAATCTCTGCAATATAGACATCACCTGTGGAGGTTACAGAACATTGATCTATGTGATGTGGGTTGTTTTCTATTTTGATAGGCTTAGGATGTGTGCTTCAATAGTAAAGGTTTCTTTAATTCTTTCTATGATTAATTTATGTAATCACATTTATCAAGCACTTTCATAGTAGAGAAAAGAAACCTAGAAGTGGAAATTTGCCTTTGTGGTAGGTTATTCAAAAGGAGCAGGGCCCCAGTATATTGGCAGATGGGTGGAAAAACTTGGATAATAGCAAGAGGATGAGCAATAGATGTGACAAAAAAGTAGGAGAAAGCTGCATTGGGACCAGGGCCCAGGGCAGAAATCCAGGTTAGAAAATGAGGCTGAATTAAGACAGGACCGGAAAGGAAACTGGTAACTGAATAGGACAGGTTCTCAGCAATTGTAACAGTAATAGAAGTCAATGATTTTCTTAGGAAGAATAAGACACAAAATTAAAAGAAGTACATGTCCTAATAGGCAGTAGGGCAGAAGGCTGAGCCTTGAATTACTTTGATTTATGCCATCTCTTGCTAGTAACCAGATGAAGCTTTGAGCCTGCAGATGAGAATTAAATGATCAGTTTAGGATACTGGGGGTCTTGGAGTAAAAGTGAGTCCAACAATAGACCGTGAACACTTTGCAGCTTTTGACATTGATGCTGCCTGTATTTCACTATTCCTAAACAGGATACTGCATGTGTTTCCCAAGACCCAGATCACTTTTCATTTTGAAAATATGATGCTCATATTTTTTCACATTTTAATGAGAAGACAAGCTATTATAAATTTAGACAAAACTTGCAGAGTAATTAAAGTAATTGCAATCGTAGCAGTCATGACCTATTAACATGAGAGCATTTTTTATTTTCTCAAGTCTTCAACTAGAAACTTTCAGAATCCACAAAACTCAAACTCAATTTTTCAGTTGTTTTACATTTTCCGAAGTAGCAGTAAATATTTTCTCCCTTGTAATTGAGTAGTTTTACATATTAGTACATATGAGATAGAAAAAAAATCTTAGAAAAGACTATTTACTCCTAACCAAGAGCTGGTTATTTTAATGTCTACATTTTAAAAACTTTTGAACAAACAGCTTTTGTTCACACAATAAGTGAAGCGTCATCTTTATTTTAACTCGTTTATAAAGTAATAGTAAATTCATTTCTTTTTAAAAAAGTAATCTTCATATATCAAGAATTTAACAGATTCCAAAAGCCATATAAATGTAGACAAGTGTTTGTTTGATGACACACAATTTAGATAAGCACTTCTTCAGAGGTCCTCAGTTCAAAAGATTTGTAATTTTCCCTCCTATTTTTTACTAGTTAAAGCTATTTTCCCAGAACTACTTAGTTGTTGAACTACTCAGCCTCTCTATGCTCACAGCATTCACTTTTTTTCTTTGTCCATAATTCTTATAACTTAAAGTATTACACAAACAAATGAGTAATTGTTAAGCCACATACATTTGATTCTAGCTATTAAAATTAGTGACATACAGTCTCACTCTTATCTGACTAAAAAGCGCTCTTTTCAGCTTGCAAAGAGAAAATGTCTTTCTGTTACATGGTAATTAGTATGAGAGCCCTGTTTTAATAGAAGCACAAGACACATCCCTCCAGGTGTACATGCCTTTTTGAGAAATGAACAAATATAATCAGCTATAAAATAGAAAATCAGCTCAAAGTTTTATATCTGTAGCTTTTAATATAAATGCTTTGAGCCTTTTACACTTGCTTTCTGCTGCTCCTGAAAAGAGTCTGTAGCTTATTTTTATGGCTGGGCTCCTCCGTGTTATTCATGTGACACAGACACACACACACACACACACACACACACACAATTGCTTCTCAGGTCCTAATCTGACTACCCAATTTATAACCCTTTGCCATTTTCTACAATCCATTGAAATTATCTCATTCTTGCATTTATTTGTTCACATTTTTTCTCTCTACGGTACTTTCCTATCATAGGAACAAAGACTTTACTTGTTCTTGTTCACCACAAGTTTGCCAACCATCTAGCAGAGCACCAGGCACATTAGAGACACTTAATATTTATTGAATAAATGTGAATAAGAGTATATTCTTCAATTGCCTCAGTTTCAGTTTCCTCAGCCTAAAAATGGCGATAAATAAAATATCTCTATCATATGATGGTTGTGAGGAGTTAACAAGATATGACATCCAGGAAAATTATGTTAGTTATCAGTAATGATGCATGTTGCCCAGTGAAAGTTCTAGTGCATGTTCTCAGTGTACATGTAGAAGTAATTGCTCTCCATACAGTCATCATTAAACACTGCACAGGAACATTGTTTTTAAAACATATGGGGATCTATAGACTACATATCAGAATTACTCCTGCTACTTTTCTCCATCTATGACTTTCAGTCTAAGAGTGAAGAAAAGGAAATAAGTATTTTTAAACAAGACCACTGGGCTATTTTACATGTAGTAGAGTTTGAAAACCATTATCTTGTATACCTTGATACTTGGACTAATGAATCTTCTAGGAATAGATTCTTTTGTAATACATTCAATCCTGCTAAATGACCAAAAAAAAAAAAATCTTATGAATCATGAGCTTTGAGGTTTGTACCTATTCATACAGCTTCTCTTTGTTCCCACTAAGGCGACAGTAAATCTGTGTGATGCTTTTAAAAATGTTGAAATCTTTAACAATTGCTTAGTTGGAAACTACCATTTCTAGAGCTTCTTCATTGCTTATTCTTGCCTCAGACAACAAGCGTTTACGCCGTTCAAACCCAGACTGATTTTTACTCTCTTTAAGTCTTTTTCCATATTAAAGTAGAAACAAACAACATCAACAAATTAAAGTTCTCCTGTCCGTCTTTACACTTCACATTTTTTATTATTCCTTAACAAAAGTAAGCATCAGAGTGTTAACATAGAAACAGTATGACTTTTATCTCTAATAAGTAAATAAATGAGCTTTTTTTTCCAAAGAAAATGAACCACAGTCACCAACATATTTATAGACAAATAATTTGTTATGTGGAAGATGTATGTGGAGTGTTCTCATGCAATCAAATCAAGACTGATCCTCAAATGAAATGCAACCTTTTTTTTTTTTTTTTTTTTTTAAAGAGAACCTGAAGGAGATTAGATTCTGTCAAAGAAAGAAAGAAAGATATAGTTAAGAATTAGAGGGCATGTAGTATAAATGGTTATGGTCTAAAAAAGGAGAAATCATTTGTATTAAAGTCATCTGTATCATTTTTTAGAATTTTTTTTCTAAATAATTTTTTGTAGAATTTTATTTCACACCTAGAGTTACTGTGTTAACTTACCCTACTCAAAGAAGTAAATCTGTGCAAAATTTTGGAAATATATTTGTCTTTTTACCCCTATTTAACAATATTGCCGTACTATAATACACAACCGGCCTAAATTTCACTTTCTGGAACACATCTCTAAGCCTTTTTTGTTCCATATGATAATTTCCTTTCTTGGGGTGGGAATATCACTGAAATGCTGAAATTCATGAGCCTTATTAATGGAGTAAGTCACCTCACTTCATTGTGTCTTTGCTGCCACATAGCAGGGCTCCTCTGATTAATAATGTCTTTTATGTTTTACTGGAGCTCAGTGACAATTCTATTTCTGAGAAAAAAAAATCAAGAAATACAATTATTATTAACATCAATAGTAATATATTAATATCACTCAGAGTCTATAATGCATAAATAAATATAAACATATTTAAATGTTATAATTAATAAGGCCTGGGTATACAAATACTGTATAACTTTGTGTCATATGCATCTTCTTGTATGTCTTACCTCTGGTGCATTTGATGCATGAAAATTACATTTATTATTCATAAAATGATTATGTGACATATATTTAGAATTTTATATTTTTTTAAAGTGCCCTACAACCCATTTTATTAACACTATTACAAAGCCTGTTTAGTAACAAGAAAATATAATCTCTAGCAAGAATACAGATCTGAGACACTAATTTAGACTTGCAATTCCAAATTTAGATTTGTTATTTTTTGTTTTTTCCATCTAACTCTGTCTCTAGTTGGTGGTTTAATATTTCACTTCTTCAGCAACATGTGACTTGTTTTTTGCTAATGTTTATTTTTTTAAAGAACATTTTCTTTTAAAAAGAGATATAAAGCACTGGTTTCTTTTTCTATATGATGAAAGAGCTATTTTATTTTTTTACGTATACTGTATGTATATATAGTTTTAGGTCTTTTTTTTTTTTGATTGCTCTTTCTCATTCTCTAAATGTGAATATTACCATGGAAGATCAACCATAAACTACACATTAATGAAATCTCAATATCTTAGCAAGCTAATGAAATAGTAACATAATTTCCTCTGGAATAATTATTGTATTACTTAACATGTTACTTAGACATGTATTCTCAGATTACATACTTATGCAATGTTTTTCTAAGTATTTCAAGTTGTATAACATAATTGTCAGACTATGTTAAATTGTATGATTTGGAATTATAATTTTTGCATAGATATGTGAGACTATCATAACTGAAATTTAATTTAGGCTAAAACATTCATCTGTTTCCTCATAAAATAGACTCAATAAATACGTTCTATTTTTAATTTGTTTGTGGTAATCACCAACTAAATTTCGGTAATATCAACAGAAATCAGTTGTTTTTTGAGTCTAATGTTTTCAATCTCAGTAATAGCATGGATATGTGAAGGTAATTTATGTAACAACACTGGTTAGGTAATGTACAACCAGGAATCACAAAGTAAAGATATTTCTCTAGCTATGATAAAAAAAACACAATCCATATTCATGTGTGTTTTATTTAGGAGAAGTCTTTTCTGTTTTCTGCCTGGATTTCTCTCAATTCTATGCTCTGGGATGGTAGATGTTTCTTCCAGTTTCAGAAACAGATTTGCCCATTAAGTTAAAGTTTGTTGTATTCTTTGTTTTTGTTTATGTTGAATGATATCATTAATTATAGATCATAGATTATATTGTTAGTTTTCCTCATTGATGTGTGGGGTGTGTGTGTGTGTGTGTGTGTGTGTGTGTGTGTGTGTGTTTGTGTCTATGTGTGTGTTGGGAGGACATGCTGGAATATTCCAATTTAACCTTTTTATGCTATAGAAATCCAGAAGACATTTTCTCATTCTCTCTTGAACCCAAACCAGTCAGGATTTTGGTGGGATTACTTTGTTTTTATTGTTTTTCAAAATATTATTTTGGATCTAGGGAGTACATGTAATGGTTTGTTGCATGGATGTTATACACACATAATGGTGAGAATTGGGTTTCTAGTGGACCTATAACTCAAATATTTAACATTATACTCAATATGTAATTTTTCAACCATTCCCGCTCCCCTGCCTTCTCCCTTTTTGGAGCTCCCATAGTTCATTATCTTCATCTTTATGTCCGTGTGTTTTCATTGTTTAGCTTCCACTTATAAGTGAGAACATATGATATTTCATTTTATTTTCTGCTTCTGAGTTAGTTCACTTAGGATAATGGCCTCCAGCTCCACTCATGTTGTTGCAAAGAAAATTATTTTATTCTCTTTTATGGTTGCATAGTATTCTATAATGTATATGTACAATACTTTCTTTAGACAATCAACCATTTGTGGACACTTAGGTTGATTCCATGACTTTGGCAATAAACACACGAGTGCAGGTATCTTTAATATAATAATTTCATTTCCTTTGGGTAGATATCCAGTAATGGAATTGCTAAATGTCCCACGACTGTGAAAAAAGTTGCTGGGTCAAATGGTATTCTATTTTTATTTCTTTGAGATATCTCTATACTGTTTTCCATAGAGGTTTAACTAATTTACATTCCACCAACTTGTATAAATGTTTCCTTTTCTCTGCATTTACTCTGCATTCACACCAACATCTGTCATTTTTAAACTTTCTATTATTAATAGCCATGTGGGCTGGTTGCAGTGGATGAAACCTGTCATCCCAACACTCTAGGAGGTCAAGGCAGGAGAATCTGTTGAGCCCAGGATTTCAAGACAAGCCTGGACAACATAGTGAGACTCTACTTATACAAAAGAAAAATATGAAAATTAGCTGGATATGGTTGCACACACCTGTAGTTCTAGCTACTGGAGAGGCTTAGGTGGGAGGATCACTTGAACCTGGGAGGTTGAGGCTGCAGTGAGCCATGAATTACACCACTGCACCCCAGCATGGGCAACAAAGTGATATCCTGTCTCAATAATACATGTAAAAATAAAAAACAACCATTCTGCCTGGTATAAAATGTTATCTCAGTGTGATTATAATTTGAATTTCTCTGATGATTAGTGATGTTGAGCATTTTAATCATGGATTTGTTGGCTGTGTGTGTGTGTGTGTGTGTGTGTGTGTGTGAAATGTCTGTTTATATCTTTTACCTTGTTTTTAATGGGGTTGTTTTTCTCTAGGTGAGTTGTTTGGGTTTCCTATAGATTTTGAATATTAATCGTTTTTTGGAGGCATAGTTTGAAAATATTTTCTCCCATTCTGTATGTTGTCTGTTTATTTTGTTGGTGCTTTCTTTTGCTGTGCAGAAGCTTTTTCAATTTATTGGGTCTCATTAGCTTATTTTTGGTTTTGTTGCACTTGCTGTTGAGTTCATGATACATTTTTTGCCTAGGCCAATGAACAATATAGTCTTTCCTATGTGTTAGTCTAGGATTTTCATCTTCAGACAAATGACATGTCACATTTTCCATTTAGGTCTTTAATTTACCTTGTTTTAATTTTTTGTATGGCGAGAGACAGGGGTCCAGTTTTATTCTATTACAAATGGCTACCCAGTGTTCTCAGCACCATTTATTGAATAGAGAAGTCTTTCTTTGTTGTGTATTTTTGTTTACTTTATTAAAGATCAGGTTGGTTGTAGGTATGTATCTTTATTTCTGAGTTCTATATACAGTTTTATTTATGTATGTGTCTATTTTTTTTTACCAGTACCACCCTGTTAGTCTTTTCTTGTGTTGCTATAAATTAATACCTTAGACTTCCTAATTTATAAAGAGGTTTATTTTGGGTCACAGTTCTGCAGGCTTTAGAAGTAAATATAAATATAGCTTTCACATGATCTCATGGTGAGAACTCATTCATTACCATGAATATCACACCAAGCCAGTCATCAAGGATCTGTCCCCAGGACCCAAATGTTTCCCACTAGGCCTACTTCCAACATTGTGGATTACATTTCAACATCATATTTGGAAAGGACACACATCCAAACCATATCAACTATGCCGTTTTAGTTACTATATCCTTGTGACAATTTGAAGTCTTCTATATGATATTATAGTCTTGTATAATTTCAAGTCGGGCAATGTGATGTCCCTGGATTTGTTCTTTTTGTTTAGGCGTGCAGTGGCTATTCAGTCTCTTTTTATTTCTCCATATAAGTTTTAGGGTTGTTTTCTTTTTTTTTTTTTTAATTCTGTGAAAAAAATAACATTGGTTATTTGATAAAAATTGTATTGAGTCTCTAGATTGCTTTGAGTAATGTGATCATTTTAACGATACTGATTTTTCCTATCAATCAGCACAGTATGTTCCACCATTTGTATCTTCTACAGTTTATTTCATCAGTGTTTTGTAGTTCTCTTTGTAGAGATCTTTAACTTCCTTGGTTAAATGTATTCCTAGGTATTCTATTTATTTGTGGCTATTGTAAATTGGATTTTGTTCTTAATTTGTTACTCAGCTTAAACATTATTCATATAAATGCTACTGATTTTTATGCATAAGTTTATAACTTATAAACTTATAAACATTCTCATTCATTATCATTATAATATTGGCTATGGGTTTGTCATATATGGCTCTTATCATTTTGAGTTATGTTTCTGTGTTTACTAATTTGTTGAAGATTTTTATAATGAAGACATATTAGATTTCACAGAAAGCTTTATTTACATGTATTGAGATGAGAATATGGCTTTTGTTTTTAGTTATCTTTATTTAGTGAATTATGTATATTAATTTGCATATGTTGAATCATTCCTGCATCCCTGGAATAAAGCCTACTTGATTGTGATGAATTATCTTTTTGATGTGCTGTTTGGTTAAGTTTGTTAATATTTTGTTGAGTGTTTTTCATCCATGTTTATCAGGAATATTGGCCTGTAGCATGTTTGTGTGTGTGTGTCTTTGTTTGATTTTAGTATCAGGGTGATACTGGATTCATAGACTGAGCTACAGAAAGATATCTCTTCCTCAATATTTTGGAATAGTTTCAATAAGATTGATATCAGCTTTTCTTTATGTGTCTGACAAAATTTGGCTATAATTTGTATGGTCCTAAGCTTTTTTCTGGGAAGATTTTGTATTACTAATTAAATTTCATTACTCATTATTGTTCTGTTCAGGGTTTCTGTTTTCTGCTATTTCAGTCTTGGGGGGTTTCATTAATATGTTCCCAGGAATTCATCAATTTCCTCTAGGTTTTCTAGTTTATGCACATAGATATGTTCATAACAGACTCTGAGGATCTGTTGTTTACTATGATATGATGTGGTATGGTGTGATATGGTATCAGTTTTAATATCAATTTTATCATTTTTGGTTGTGCTTATTTGAATCTTCTCTCTTTTTTTTTTTTTTTTTAATTAGTCTAGGTGGTGGTCTCTCAATTTTGATCATCCATTCAAAGGACCAAATTTTCATTTCATTCATCCTTTGTATCTTTTTAAGTCTCAATTTCATTTAGCTCTGCTCTGATCTTTGTTCTGATCACTTTAGAAATATTCTCTGATCAATGATACCTATCACTTACAAATTGCCACATCCAGTGATTAGTTATGTCGAATCATGTTTGATTTTCCTTTTTCCTCACTGGAAGATCTTATTATTCTTTTAGTGGTTTATCCTCACCTTCCTAACTTAAAATATTAAATTTTTCATTTCCATTCATTCTTTAAGTGATTATATCACCATAAATATTAAAACAATCTATATCATTACATTTTCAAAGTTTTATTTTCAGCCTGGATCTTGCCCCTGACCTTTTATATTGTATTTCCTAATAATTATTTTATACTTCCCCTCGTATATCTAAAAGGCACATCATTCTTAGCTTGTACAAAAGTACACTTATAATTTTCAAACTAGCAGTAAAATTTTTCTTTGAGAGTGCCTCCATTTTTATAAATGTCAATTCCATTCCTCTAATTGCTTAAGACAAATGTTGTCCATTTATTTTTCTAATTAATATATTTTATTTTAGTATTTGGTTTACAATAGAATTGAACAGAAAGTACAGAAAGCTCTCATATACTCCTTATCCCCACACTTACACAGTTTCTCCCACTGTCAACATGCAGCACCCAAGCAGTACACTTGAACCTATACTGATATATCATTAACACTTAAATTTCATAGTTAACATTAGGGTTCTCTCTTGGTGTTGTGCATTCTATTATTTTGACAAATGTTTATTTTTATTGTAATTTCATATCTCACATCTGACCAACACAATGTTTTCTTGATTCTATAATCTACAAATATGTAGAACTTAAAGACATTTTAACAACTATGCCATAGATCTCTGGATAATTGACGTAGCCTCTTACCTAGTTTGCCTTGACTCTGTCAACCTGTGCTCCACAGAATAGCCAGATTGTTTTTTAAAAATTTGTTTTAATTCATTTGTATAGGTTTTATATCGCTTTCTATACTCTTACATTCTGTCACACCTATTCACCTATCCTGTCATTCTTAGTGTTTCATGACTATATCAAGCATGAACTGATCACATTTTCTTTTGTACTTGCTATCGCCTTTACCTAGACTTCTTTTTTCTCACTTACAAACAGAGTTTAATTCTTAATTTATTCTGGTACCCATTCCAATTTAACATTCTAAAAGTTGAAATACATGATGGCACTGTTTATGTGAAGTTCATGACAATACTGCTGTCCAGCATTATAGTGAGCACTGATGTATGTATGCATGCATATATGTATGAATCTATCTGTCTAGCCATAATCTATCTAGGTTGCTAACTAGCAATACTTAATATAGTTATTCCCCCACTAGAATATTGCATCCAAGAAATAAGACAATCTATATATTTCATTCATTGGTATGGAACTTGAAAAATTGTAAGATGATTTTTATGGAAATGCAATAAACACAAACACATGTTTCACACACACACACACACACACACACACACACACATATATGCATATGCATGCACACACACACAGTCCGGGCATGGTGGCTCATACCTGAAGTCCCAGGACTTTGGGAGGGTGAGGCAGGAAGATTACCTGAGGTCAGGAGTTCGAGACCAGCCTGGCCAACATGATGAAATCCCATGTCTACTAAAGATATTTTAAAAAATAATTAACTGGGCATGGTAGCACATGCTTGTAATCCCAACTACTCAGTAGGCTGAGGCAGGAGAATCACTGGAACCCAGGAGCTGGAGGTTGCAGTGAGCTGAGATCGCACCATTGTATTCCAGCTTGGGTGACAAGAAAAGAAAAGAAAAATATGTATATATAAATATATATAATATACATTATATATATATATATATATATATTTCTGTCTCAAAATATATATTTATGTGTAAATTGTATCTATCTATTTAACTCTACATGCACACACTTATACAAATTGGCCCATGTGATTATGGAGGCTGAGAAGTGCCACCATCTGTTGTCAGCAAGCTGGAAAATTAACACAACAAGTACTATAATTCAATACAAAGTCCTGAGTCTAATTCAGAAGGCCCAAGAATGTTGAGGACTCAGTTTCCTTTTATCTTTGTCTTCACAGATTTATATTATTATATTATTTGAAGTAATTTTAGTAGAGTTTTGGATGGGAATGAAGATTAGTCTGTGCTGGATTAAACATGTCAAACTGAAGCACTGCTGCATTTTGTTGTCAAACTGACAGCTTACTTATTACTTATGTAAAAGCAACATTAAACTTGAAACATTTAAACTACTACTACTCCATCTTAAAGGTATTTTGGAAGAAAAAGTAACCCTAAATCACAACTGTTTGAAAAATTTCCTTGGAAAGCCTGTATGATACAGAGGTATAATTAACCTACTTGGGCTGTCTTCTGTTGCTAGGTGGAGGGACCATAAATGAGAGGTTTGGATGGTTTTTAGATGAGCCTGAACATACCAGGAAAGAGTATTGATTGGGAGTCTTGTGATAAATAAACAGGGGAGACACTTTCCATCCCTGCCAGGCCTGACACTTTCCAGTGTCCTTTAGCAGACAGATAGAACAGTAGAAGACACCCAACTTCAGCAGTGAAAAAAAGGTCCAAAAAGCCTTTTTATCCCAGAGACACCAGGACAGACAGATGAAACTAGCAAAAGGAACATAGCCACAACAAATGGCCTGGTTTGGGAAGCCTCTTTGTCCTCATCAGCCCTAGACATTCTTCTCTTCAGAGACACTAAGGCAGGAGGAGAACATTCACTAAAAGTAATTAGAGGCTTGATCCGGGGGAACATTTCTTTCCCCTTAGGTAGCACTGGTAGAAAAACACTGGGAGCCCCAGCAGCATTACAAACACCAAGAAGACTGTGATAATTAATTTTATGTGTCAACTTGACTCGGCTAGGAACTGCCCTAATCAATAGTAAAACATTATTTCTGAGTGGGTCTGTATAGTGTTTCTGGAAGAGATTAGCATTTGAAACAGTGACTAAATAAAGAAGATTGTCCTCACTAATATGGATGAGCATGACCCAATCCACTGAAGGACCTAATATAACAAAAAGAGAAACGACAAATTTTCTCCCCCTTTTTGACCTGAGACATCTATCTTCTGCGCTGAAACATTGGCATTACTAGTCTTTGGGAGCTTTGGACTCTGGGATCCATAGCATGAGCTCCCCTCGTTCTCAAACCTTTCGGATCAGACTAAATAACACCACTGAATTACCTGGATCTCCAGCAAATGTTGGGATACCTCAGCCTCCATAATCATGGGAGACAGTTCCCATTATGTGTGTATATAGGCACATGTGGCTAGTGGCTACTATCTATTCTATGGGCCCTATTTCTCTGGGGATTGTTGACTAATACACAGACCAACATAGCACTACAGACTCTGAAAATTAAAGTGTATTAAAACTGAGTTGGATGACAGTCTACTAATACAAAATGTTTAAGCAGGATCTAGATTCTTCTTACAAAATTGATGAAATTTCCAGAATACAATTGAAAATCACCTGTCATACCAAGAACCAAGAAATCACAACTTGAGGCTGCATGTGGTGGCTCACTCCTGTTATCTCAGCACTTGGGGAAGCTGAGGAGGGTGGATCACTTGAGGCCAGGAGTTTGAAACCAGACTGGCCAACATGGGGAAATCGCATCTCTACAAAAAATACAAAAATTAGCTGGGTGTTTTGTTATGTGCCTGTAGTCCCAGCTACTTGGGATGACTGAGGCACAAGAATTGCTTGAACCCAGAAAGTGGAGATTGAAGTGAGTCAAGATTGTGCCGCTGTATTCCAGCCTGGGAGACAGAGCAAGATTCTGTCTTTAAAAAATAATAATAAAAAAAATTAAAAAAAAGAAATTACAACTTGAATGGGGAATGATTAATGCCAACATTAAGTTGAATCTGATGTTGGAATTATCTGATAAGAATTTTAAAGCAGCCATTACAAAATAATTCAGCAATTACAAATTCTCTTGAAATAAGTAAAAACAAAATCTCAACAAGCAAATAAAAGTATTAAAAACAACTAAGTGGAAATTATAGAATTATAAGTACAATAATACAGATTTACAAAAATACTCACTGGATGGACTCAACAATGGATTGTAGATAACAAACAAGAGAATCATTTGAACTAAAGAAAGAAAAAACTCTCCAAGCATAATGAAGAGTAACAAAATATCCAACATATTTATCATCAGAGTCTCAATCATGAGTCTCAGAAAAGGTGTGGAGCTACAAGAACATTTGAATAAGTAATGGCTTAAAACTTCCCAAATTTGGTAAAAGGCAAAAACCTACAGATATGAGAAGTTGAGATAACCTAAAAACGGGATAAACGTAAAGAAATTTACACCAAAACATATAATAAACTTTCAAAACTAAAGCCAAAATGCAAACAAAACCTCGAAAGAAGTCAGAGAGAAATGATGCTTTACCTTTAGGGGGACCTCTATTCAAATGACAGTATGTTCCTCAAATGAAACCATGAGATAATATTTTTTCAAGGGTTGAAAGAAAAAGAACAAAAACAATGAAAACCTCTAACCATGAATTCTATACGTATATGGTAAAACTATCTTTTAGGAATTAAGGACAAGACATAGGAATTCTCAAGTAAAGAAAAACTAAATATTTGAAGAGAACCTACTCTAAAAATTGGCCAAAGAAAATTTTTCAAATAGAAAGCAAATGATAAGGAATCTGGAATATCAGATAGAAGGAAGAATAAAAGTAATAGAAATTTGGGTACATAAAATAGACTACTTTGTTCTCTATGAGCTTTATACATCATATTCAGTGACAAAAGCAAAAGTTATACCACCATCTGATACACAAGATAATATGATTTAAATGTAGGGTAAAAAGGGAAATCAAATTGAAATAAAGTTTCCACACTTCACTGGAAGTGTTAAATGCTGATAATTGTAGGCTGCTATAAGTCATGTTTGTAAATTATACATAAGTCATGTAAAATCCCCCGTCACCACAATAAAAATTCTACAAAGAGGTACGCTCAAACCATAATAAATAAATCAAAACATAATCCTAAAAATATTCAAACAAACTGCAGGAAGACAAGACAAGTAAAACAGAGAGATGGGAATCAGAGGAAATAGAAAACCAATAATAAGGTGACATAATTACACATTAACATTACAATAATTACCTTAAATATAAATGGTATAAGTACACCAATCAGAAGACATAAATTGAAAGAGTGGATTTAAAACAAAAACAAAAATGTATTTTGCTAACAGGAGACTCACTTCAAACTCAAGGCTAAAGTTTGATTGAAAGTAAAAGAATAAAAAAGATATATACATGCAATTGATAAAATGCAGGAGTGGCTACATTAATATCTAATAGACAACATTATAATATTGTATAGTATATAGTATAGTACAGAAAGAGAAGAAAAAAATAAGTGGAAATGAGAAACTATTTGAAAATACAATGAACAAGAATTTCCTAAATAAAAAAGATGGAAAATAATTGTTTGAAATATTTCATAAAGTATCAAGTAAGATGGATGAAGAAAAGTCACACCTGGATGTGTTATAAAATTTAAAATCGTATATTAAAATAATATGCTGTGTATCTCTACCTTGTCATAGAATTTTTAAAAAATAAAACAAGGAGATAGTTGTAAAATCTTAAAGAGAAGAAAAACTCATCACCTAAGAATAAACAACACTCAAATTATAATCAGATTTCCCTCCAGGGTTCTAATTGCAAGCGGGCAAAGGAGTTATATTTTATAGGGGTTGAAAAAAACACTACTGTGTCCTGGGATCAGGGTAAGCACCAGCTACTTTGCTTGTTGCTTGCTAAATCTCAGAGACATAAGGGTAGCAGGTGCTTGTTTTTCTCATTTCCTAATAACTTGTGGATAACTTCCTAATAACTTGATCCAAACTTGAACTGAATGTATTAGATATCACCTCCTGTTATTACGCCTTTTTATGGGAAAGCTGTTTGACATGAAATGACAGCTACTTAAAGCAACCACTGGGAAAATAGTTTCTTGATCTCTGCAGAGTTTCTGTGGAAAGGAAGCCATGAATCCCAAGGGAAATTGGGATTGAGTACAAATTCTGCCCCTGGGGTGAAGGCATAGTCCAGATACAAAACAAGCTTCTGGCCAGGCAACATCAAAGATACCACATAAAAAAGCTTGCTTGTCTCCATAAATATTATATACAACAGAACTATGACTGGAAGATAAAAATGGGATATTAACATTTCTGAAAGCAATCTTATAGTAATTAGCAGAATTAAATATTTAAATGTTTGTATTCTCATCAATTCACCAATACCATGCATTTACATGTACATATGATAATGTGCCATAAACAGGTGTTTGAAAAAGTCAGCTAAGTGAAAACATCAGAACTCCCCAGTCAATCAATTCAAATATTTGAATTGCTTTTAAATTAAGTAATAATTTCAATGTAATTATTTCAATTTCCAAATAAATTGCTATGGCCAAAATTTAACATTGTGACTCTCTCATGAATTTAATAATCAACAAGGAAATCTTTTTGCATTAAAAACAATCGACATTTAAATTAATAGTAATCATGCTTCATTTGATCAAATGTTAGAAAATTATCTGAAAGGTTGTGTTGAAATGGGATTACTGATCTTGCTGATTTTGTTTTCTCTAAATTTATTAGTTTCATAAATGTTGCCTATATAATGTTAATCTTGTACCTGTTATATTTCTAATATTATTCAAATAAGCCTACCTCCTCTTTACTTTCTCATCTAATTATTAAGAAAATATGAACATATACAGAAGGGAGATGGTGTAATGATATAAAAATATCTCCTGAATCAATAATACTTGGCTACAAATCCAGTTTGTGCAATGTGTAATTTGAATGTGTTTTACCAGTTATTCTCCTGTGTATTGAAATGGGCATCATATGTAATTCAGAGAGTGATTACAATGATAAACCAGTTTAAGGGTCAACACACCTAAAACAGTACACAGTTAGCAAAGGACTCCCCTACCCTCCTCACAAAAAGCATCATGATATCAAGACAGTTACACATGATTCAGATACATTTCTTGATACCATGAATGCTAAAAACTGACTTTTTAAACAAACACCATTCTTTCTTCTGTTTTCTCTCATTTTTTTTCATAAATGTAAAGTAAACCTGAAAACTCCCTTAATAACTGTCTCTAAAATGTGAAATTTATAAAAAAAAATTTTTGGATTAACTATTATTATTTGCTTAGTTGTTTATGTGTTAAAATGTAGCAATCCTTGGCTATAACAATGATTTAGGTTTGTGCCATATCCTACTAAGGGTTCCAAAATCCCTTTCATGTATGTTATCTTATTTATTTTATGATAATCCTATTTTCCTTCATGTACCACATGAGGAAAATAAGCTTCAAGGGTCTACAAAATAGTTTTTCAAAGGTTTTTAAATCAATTTTTTTCATATACTAGAAGCAAGGGTAAACTTAAGTCTTTGAATTATAATTCCACTACTTGTCAGAAATGTTGCCTAGATATTATTGAATTAATGAATTATTATATATTATTGCTATTATTTTTCTGTTTGAACACTATTATGAATTCTTTAAATTTTTAGAGTCATATTTATTTTAGGCAAATATAAGAATGTATCAAATTGTATATCTTGCTATTATTTGCAATATCATTAAAACTTTTAATATGGCGTCTGATTTTCTAAAGTGGTCACTTTATTTTCCTTGCAATGTTATTAAATAGTAAATTATTTAGTTGCATCACATTATTATGTGGGAAACCTTTTTTGCTTGGGACAATTAGCCCATAATATGCAATGGATAGATAGCATAAGACAACCAACCCATGAACGTAAATAGAAACTGTGTATTATAAAGTACATGCTCTATAAGAAGAAAACTGACCATTAAACTGCTAACATCATTAATATGGTATTCAAGCATAACATTAACAGTTTGAAAACTGCTAACTTAAAATAGCAATAAATTCAATGTGAATTATTATTATGCATTATTAATTCTACTCCAAAGCTTTTAAAGGAAAACGTACAGTTTTCCACCTTCTATTTAAAGAAACTTCTGAAAGAGTAAACTTAGAGGATGTATAAGTTTCTTGATAAGACATTAGGCTTCTAAACTTTGGAAAACTTGTAGAATACAAATGCAAATTAAAGTAAACATTCTAAATATAGGTACTTGTTGAGATTTTGAGAGTGTAGATCACTTATACTACTAATCAATCTATTGTTAGAATGAAACACAGTACAAAACGTCACTTTGGGGATTTCCTCTATTGTGTGAATTTTCAAGACCAGTTATATTTTAAGAAGAAATTCAATATCATTGGACTTTAATAGTTGAAAGTAATATAAAAAGATAAACATCAAACTTTATATTCATATCACTTCATTATTTTTTATGAACTTTATGTTTGATAGAATGTAAGAGCAGAGAATAGACAGCAAAAAAGAGGAATAAAATGCATTTGCAGTTACTGAGATAAAAGAGCACTTACCGGTTTTAACTTTACTAGTAATTTATTTTAAAGTAAGTTATTATTTTGTATTTATATGCTAAAAGTAATTTTGGGTGAGATTTTAGAAGACTTTATTATGTTCAAGTAACTATGAGCTAATCTAAATTCATAGATATTTAATCATGAAAAGAATATACTAACATTAAAATGTTCTGGAAAACTGAGAGCTGAATGCAGTTTCTTCCCTTTTACTTTGAACTTTACAATTTTTTTTATCTAGTACTCTATGGAGGTTCCATGGTATCATGGGTTGGACTAAAGCTCTCGATTGAATGTTAAAGTTCATCTTATCTCAGAAAATGCTGGATTCTCTGAAATAATTTGATTCATACATGAATGTTAACACAGTGAGGAAGTGAATAAGTGGCCTGGGTCCTTCCTAAACCTGAGACCTTATGAGCAAGGAGAGCCAGGTTATGCACTTCTGGTGCATCAGCTGGTGAATGGCAGCCTAATACTGTATCCTCATGCTGACAGAGGTAGAAAACGCTTTTTATGATATATTAACAGTTTAGGTGGTGCTGCATCAACTGGACCAGAAGCCCAAAAAACAGTGTTAAAAAACATAATAAGGCTTTCAAGTAGCAAGACAAGAAGAACACTTAAAAGAAAAATAATACAGACCAAGGAAAACAGAGCTGTTGATGCTGACAAGTATCTACCTGAATAACAATGATAAAAAGCAACTTATTAGATTCAAGTGCAGCATACACACAGGAAATATTTAATTTAGAACTAGAATGCATAAAAAAAGATATAATTTCCCAAATGAACAATTTAGTAAATGAGTTGAAGACATAATCACTGTTGAGATCAAAATTTGGCCTGAAATATCAAGTGAAACATTCAAAGCACGGTAAAGAAAAATGTAAGTCAGGGACAAACAACACAATAGGAAAATATGGAAATGATATTGAAGAAGCAATTCACAGAGGAAAAATCCCAAACAGTTAATAAGCATATGAAAAAACAGTCAAACTAATTAGTAGTCAAAAATGCAAATTAAGGTAACATTGAACAAACATTTTATACCCATAAGACAGGATATTTTAAACATCAAGATAATACCTAATACAGATGGAGAATCAGAGAAAATGTATCATACATAACTATTGGTAATGGAAATAGTCAAAGCAATTTTAAAAGCAAAAGGATTACTTCTATTAAAAACAATAAAAACATTTATTGGACTCTGAGACTATCTCATAGGAATTGCATGAATTGAATGCCCCCACCAAACTCATGTTGAAATATAATTTCCAATGTAATCATATTTGAAGACGGAGCATTAAGAGGTGATTAGGTCCTGATGGCTCTATTCTCATGAATGGATTAATGCCCTTAGTACAGTGTCCCTCATGCTTGCTTTTATCTTCCACCCTTCCACCATAGGATGAACCTTGACTGATGCCAGTGCCATGCACCTGACTTCCCAGCCTCCAGACCCATAAGCCAAATCAACTTCTATCCTTTATAAATTACCCAGTGTGTTGTATTCTTTTACAGCAGCAGAAAACAATGATAAAAATTGACATTTAAAACATATATAATCCTATAATACTTTGTCAAATTAAAAAATGTATTTTGAGATTTTGTTTTAGTGCCTACTCCTGGAATTAACATGTACATCCTATGAGAATCTACTTCAGATTGATACTGACTTAAATCTATAATTACACTTTCCCATTTTTGTGCTACTAAAGTCTTAAAGTATTATTGTTATGTATACATCCTACAGTGTTATATGCTTTTTATGAGTATATAAAACATACACCATTTATTGTATATATATATAATACATAACCCTTTACTGTTTCATATAATGATTATTTCATACTCATATTTTCAAAGAATTTAAAAGAAGAAAGCAAAAAAAAAAACCATGTATTTATATAGTCCTCTATATACATTGCAGGTTTATTGTTTCTAGTAATTTTCAATTTTTCCTGTGGATTTAACTTATACTATGGTGTCATTTCCTTGCTCGGCTATAATTCCATGTCTTCCCTCACATTTGTCCCATTGATTACATATTGCACAAAATATCATTATATGATTATAAGACCAAAATTATTTTATCTTATTATTTTATGTGATGGTTAGTTATATGATTGAAACTATGTCAATCCTTTCTATTATCTATTATTGTATGCTAACAAATCACACACACACACCCGTCAAGAACTCTATCATTATATCTATAGTTCCTGTTAATATATCTATAATAATATGTTACTTATTCATTAATTTTGTTTACTGTTTTAATTAAATATTGCAATGTATTGGTTAGTCATTAGTTTTATTTCTTATTATAAGTAAATAAGTGATTGGCTACAAATGACCATTCTGAGAGCTGAAACTCATTCACTAGCTTTCCACACACAGAAAATTAGCGAAGCAATTGCAACATTCATATCTATAATAGGGAAATGTATGTATCCATGAGGGGAGGGATTTTTTTTTGTACTTTGTCTAATGTTGTACCTCAGTTGTCCAGAATAGCACCTGGAATATTCTGATTATTCAATAAATAGATGTTTAGTGCATATACATGATAAATAAATGTGGCTTTTTGTTTTAAAAATATTTAAAACCTCAAACCTAAAAAAGTTTCAAATGCAATACAAACAATAAATATTTTTTCCTGAATATTTTGAGAGTAATTTTCTAACATAATGCTTTGTCATTCCTGAAATGTTTAGTATGTATTTTCTATAATGGTGATCTCTGGCATAATCACTGTACAACCATGAAACGTTAAAAATTAACATTGATAATATTGCTAATATCTAATCCTCTTACTCCCCTCAACTTTACTAATTGTCCTCATATTGTCTTTCATAGCTCAAATATTAATTTATAATAATGTTACATTTTGTTAAAATCACTTTAGTTTCATTTAGTCAGAGATAGTTATTCAGCATGTTCTTAATATTTGTGACATAGACATTTAAATGTTACAGAGCACTTTATAGAATGTTCTTTAATTTGAACTTTGTCTTATCTCTTTGTAAATAGATTTGGGTTACTCATCTTTAGCAGGAATAACACAGAAATGCTATTTTATTCTTATTGCAACCTCTCTGATGGCATGCAATCTTGGTTTGTCCAATTATTATTATTAAATTTAAAAACTTATATTCATGTATGCCAGGTTTCCTTTTGTAATATTACATTTTCCCCTCTGTAGTTAATAAATAAATTATTTAAATATATGTGAGAGGGATTTAAATGTATTTGAGACTCTGTAAATATTCTATTCCTTTACAAATTTCAATATATATGTTTATTTGCTCATACAATCATGAAGTCACAACTATTTATTTTTTAATAGATTATAATCTGTTCCTATCTGTATTAATTTCTGAGGGCTGCTGAACAAAGTACTTAAAACTAGGTAGTTTAAAACAAGACAAATTTGTTTTTTCACAATTTTGGAAGTTAGAAATTCAAAATCAAGCTGGAAGCAGAGCTCACTTATTCTAAAAGCAAAGGAAAGACTTTCTTGCTTTTTTCTTAAAAAAAAAAAATCAGTTTTTATTTTAGCTTCAGGGAATACTTGTGCAGGTTCCTTACAAGGGAATATTACACAATGCTAAGGTTTGGGCTTCTGTTGATCCTGTCACTCAGATAGTGAACAGAGTACAGAAAATTTTTCAACCCTTGCCCCCCTTCTTCTTTCCTCCTATTTCAGTCTCTAGTGTCTCTTTATCCTATCTCATGTCCATGTGTACCCAAGGTTTAGCTCCCACTTACAAATGAGAAGATGCAGTTTTTGCTTTTCTGTTTCTGTATTAATACACTTAGGATGATGGCTACAAGCTTCATTCATGTTGCTGCAAAGTAGATAATTTTATTCTTTCTTATAGCTGTGGAGTATTCATTGGTGTACATGAACTACATTTTCTTTATTTAGTCCACAATTGATGGGCACATTTCCATGTCTTTACTCTTGTGATTAGCACAGCGATGAACATGTGAGTACATATGTCTTTTTGATAGAAGGATTTATTTTCTTTTGGGTATACACACATTAATGAGGTTCCTGATTTGAATGATGGTTCTAGTTTTAGTTCTTTTAGAAATCTCCATTCTGTTTTCCATAAAGGTTGTACTAATTTACATTCCCACCAGCAGTGTATGAGCATTCCTTTTCTGTGCAGCTTTGCCAGCTCTGTTATTTTTAAAAAATTTTTTAAATGGCTGCATTGCCATTTTGTCTGCACTGCTTTCCAACAGCTTTTCTATATGCCTGTACTATTTGTTTATGCTCTTCCTTTGTGGCTTGTCCTGATTTCTTGTATCTGGCTCATTCCTATTTTTCTTTCGAGTTTCGTTAGCTCTGTACTAAGCCAATTTGATGCCTTGATTTCCTTTTTTGCTTTCTACCTGATTAGCTAAATTTCCTATGTGCCTGTGAAAGTGGTTGCTTAAGGAACATGAAGTGTACTTGAGTTTCTCCAGCTTTATTCTTTTTACTTTATGGTTGTTAACATAAAATTTGTGTAAGTTCATGTTTTTTTTTCCCCTACTTTTTCCTCTTTGTTAAGCAGGTAGATATTTATTGTTCTTTTTCTTTCTTCCTAAATAATAGATTTGGAAAGCTATATATGTACTACTTATTTATTTCTGCCACAGTCACTCTCTTAAAATATGTTCTGTTCTTGAGATGAAAACAGAAAAACTACATGTCCTTAACACTACACTACTACCTAGTTTCTAATTAGGTTTAGCAGATGAAAGGCACTGAGGAAAGACTGAAGCCAATAATAATGAAAGAAGGTACTTACTTCTTTTCCACCTCTGGTAGACATCCCCTAGAAGTTAAAGACAGGTTCAGCTCCAGTCTGGGCTCCCATGGGCTCTCCAAAAATCACCATCCCATGTTACCTTAAGGGTCAGCAGAGTAGTACCTCATGGCATCTGGGGACATGTGGGGGTCCACTCACCTAAGCAACTATATTCTGATAGCACCACTCCTTTCATTTTTCTTCTTGTTGTAGGGTTTGTAGCTACATCTTCATTACCACTTTCTCTATTTAAAAAGAAAAAATAAATCAACCTTACATAATCTGAGTAAATAGTTGATTCCTTTCATTAAACCTACTTTGTTAAAAATGCATCTGGGGACCAGATGCAGTGGCTCATGCCTGTAATCCTAACACTTTGGGAGGCCAAGGCAGGTGGATCACCTGAGGTCAGGAAGTTCGAGACCAGCCTGGCCAACATGGTGAAACCCAGTCTCTACTAAAAATACAAAAATTAGCAGGCCATGGTGGAGGGTGCCTGTAATCCCAGCTACTCAAAAGGCTGAGGCGGGAGAATTACTTGGACCCCAGAGGCAGAGGTTGCAGTAGGCGGAGAGATTCCACCATGAGTGACAAAGCGAGACTCTGTCTCAAAAAAATGCATCTGGTAGTAGATATATAGAGTTCACTTTGAATTTAAGTATTTACATTTTACTTATTGACTTTATTATCTTGAAATATTTTCATTCTGAATTTTTTCTCATTGTAACCTTTCAATTATGCCGATGAATATTTATTAATGATTTTTTTAACCTGAAGTTAGAAACATTGGCATTTACATTAAGCAGCACAGAGAGTGAATTAAAGACATAATAGTTACAAAAATTGCTGCCCTTTTAAAGAGAATATTATATGCTAAGTATAATCCCTTTTTAGAAATATTCCATTTAATCTTTATAACAACCTTGTGCAATTATTATTTCTTAGTGTTAAGGACAAAGAAATTGTGGCTTAGTAGTAAAGTGAATTAAGGTGATAGTGCTAAGGATTGGTGGAAACTGCTTTTTTTTTCTATATATAAATATTTTATTGTGTTTTACGTTGGGGGGTACATGTGAAGAACATGCAAGATTGTTGCATAGGAACATACATGGCAATGTGGTTTGCTGCCTTCCTCCCCATCACCTATATCTGGCATTTCTCTCCGTGTTATAAATTGCTTTTAAGCACTGATGTGCTCACTTGAACCCTCTTCTTTTAACCGCCGGGAGTAAATGCTGGCAGATTTTCAACTTCTAAACAGTAATTATTAAGTCTCCAATAGAACACAAGCATATCCTCAAGCTTCTATTTCAGAGTATTGCCTTTTAAAGAGCATTTTGAAATACCAACATTTTCCAATGAAAATTTGAAATTTCTAATATCAATTTTTCAGACATATTTCTACTCTAGTTAAGAACAGTAAAACTTAAACATGCAAATTAAATTTAATATTAGGTTATCACAGCTCAAGAACTGTGGTTAGAAATCTTAAAAATATGAAACCCTTACCCTCAAATTTCTTAACCAGTTCTGTGGAACATTGTCTGTTTAATTTAGAAGGCATTTAAAAATGTGTAAGCATTTATCAGCAAAATAAATACTTTTATTACAATATAGCCAGGATAAATATTCCAAAAAAATTGAGGGATGAAACAGATGAAGAGTAGTTTAAGTGTAATAGTAAGCATTTTATTTAATTTACAAGCATTATAGATTTATTGAAAATATAATTTTTAGAAATACTTAAGGATTAAACAAGTTACTGAAAGAGAATTTTAACAATTTAAAAAATCCGTATGCATATATAAAAATTTACCAATACAAACTGAAGTGAAAAAAAACTATGAATAATAATCTTTACCGTAATTGCATTAGTTCACTTTTTTACAGTTCTAAGCAGTCTTGATTTTCTATTAAATGTGTACAAAGACCTTATAATACAATCAAAACAAGTAAAAGCTAAGATTATAATCTTCTAGAAATAAGGATGTTCAATTAGTTTAGAAGCATATGTAAATGTGTACTTAAGCATAGTGAAGTTCTGTTATGACCAGAGTTAGTAGAGAAGCAGCAATTACTAGAATATAAGTGGTAGCTTTCCGTGTATATAATAGACCAATAGTTTGCCCTTAATTTTGATGTTTATAAAATGATGGAATATAAAAATTACTTCCATATTTTTCCACACTGGATCAAAAACTAAAAGCATATAACTTTATGTTATGGCCAAGAACTAATTTATTGATGCTTTTTTATTTAAGAAAATATAAAACAAAATATTGACCAGAAGTGCCTAAATATTTGATGTTGTATGTCCAAAGAAATATCAGTGAATCAGATTATTTTACAAAACAAAGACTTTTCTCTAGTTTTTCATTCAGCTCTTTAGGGAGCTGTATACATTCATTGGAGATAATCATATACTATTCCAACGGACAGGTGTAATGTTTGTTTTCCTTGGTTCATTGCTAAAGTTAATTCTTCATTTGCAACTGGATAATATTTATACATTATGAAAATCTGGCTCAAAAAACATTAGAGGATTGAGAATATTTCCTTCCTAATATAAGGGTTTTGTTGTTGTTGTTGTTTTTGAGATGGAGTCTCACTCTGTGGCCCAGGCAGGAGTGCAGTGGCACAATCTCGACTCACTGTAACCTCCATCTCCCAGTTTCAAGTGATTTTCTGCCTCAGCCTCCTGAGTAGCTGGCACTACAGGCATGCACCACCACACTCAGCTAATTTCTGTATTTTTAATAGAGATGGGGTTCCACCACATTGGCCAGGCTGGTCTTGAACTCCTGACCTCCTGATTCACCCTCCTTGGCTTCCCAAAATGCTGGGATTACAGGCGTGAGCCACTGCACCCAGCCTACTTCCTAATATAAGTATTAACTCCAAAGCATGACATGCTCTCCACAAAGTCTTCACATTATTTTATTTCTCCTCTTTTTCTCTGCTGTACGTAGGAACATAAGCAGAGTTCAGTCATAACTTATGTGTCCCCAGGTTAACGGGAAAATCAATAGATGTAACTAATGTTGAGAATGTTTAAAAGGAGAAACTACCTTTGATAGGATTTTTACTCAGTGTCTACAACAAAAAATACTTGAATGCAATCATGTGTTGCTTAATGGCAGACATATGTTCTGCTAAATGCGTTACTGGGTGATTTTACCAATGTGTGAACATTATAGAGTGCATTTATGCGTACCTACGTAGTATCGCTGACTGCATACCTAGGTAATATGGTGTAGCCTAGTGCTCCTAGGATGCAAACCTGTACAGTATGTTACTGTGCTGAATGCTGTAGGCCATGGTAACACAATGGTATTTGTGTATGTAAGCATGTGAAAAGTATTATGTTGTGCTAGGATATTACAATGGCTACAACATCAGTAAGTGATAAGAATTTTTCAGCTCCATTATAATCTTATGAGATCACCATGGCACATGTGGTCCATCATTGGCCAAAAGATGATGATGAGACACATGACTCTATTACTATAAATCCCAAAAGTTGGCTTATATTTTACCAAATTAAACATACATAATACAGCACACTTTGTAGGTTATAATTTCTGATACACAGGGAGTTGGCAACAGTGAACGGGCCAGAGGTTTTGAAGGCCGTGTTTATTGGCTTTTCTTCTTCTCCTTAGTGTGTATTATCCATCCACAAATTGCTGTGTGAAAATATAGTACTTGTCTCTCAGGATCAACTATTATTTCTTAAAATATGTCTAACCTTGTTGCTATGACAAACACATTAATCTATCCTTCCTTTCCCTCCTAGCTCTCTTTTCTGAAATGCAAAGCTAAAAGCTAAAGTCTTTATACCAGAAAAAAAAAGCAAAAAACAAGAAACAACAACAACAACAACAACAAAAAACCCAGGAGAAACAGAAACATTTGAGTAATTAGACAACTTCAAAGATGGATTGGGGGAAATGAGAAGAAAGTTAAACAGATTCAACCATATGTTTTACAAATTCTTAACTAACTCCTCAGTCACAAAGATGCACATTGCCAGCATTGATTGCTTTATCCCACTTGCCTCCCTGCCATGTCCTCCATGAAGAATATCACGAAGTCTACCAATATGTGTCTATACATCTGCTCTGTATGGAAGCTGGCGATCAGAAAAGTAACACCATATTCTTCACTAGTTTCTTTCAAAAGATAAAGAATTTATCTGCCGGCATCCTCATGATGCACACATTGCTACCTGGTTAGTCTTCATCTTCTGTAATAGTGTGATCACTATTGACACTTGAATTGCTTCTCCAATTATACCTTCACCTTCTTTCCTGGAGTACAATGCTTAGCAGGAGGCTACTGTTTGATTACCACTTCCCGAGGATCGAATTTATCTGTATAGTAGTCCGGTAGAGTGTGAGTTGATGAATCCTGCATATGGGTTTCACAGATAATTGCTGCCTAACACCTGTTCGCTAATACATTTGCTGTCATTTCATGGAATTTCTCCTTGAACTTCCCATGTAGACATTATGCTTGAGATTAGTATGGTTCTTGAGCCTCAGAAAAATACCTACAGTGCTTCTATCCTTTTCCCTTAAAACCAACTTTGTTTTCATAGAGCCTTTTCATACTAGATATATTTAGGTACTTGACCCAAATCTTGCCTCTTTCTTACTTGTCATATATTGCCTTTTTAATGTCTCCAATTTTCAATATATAAGAGAAGAATGTACAATTTTAATTACTATTACCAAGATTATTTTCTTCTTTACAGTTGTTTTATATTTGTGTAAACATTTTCATATGTATTTTCTCTGGTACCATCATGATCTCTCTGTTTATATTCATTTTATTCCACTCTTTCTTCTTCCTTATTTCACGGAATAGTACATATTCTGCACATTAGTTTTTATTTCATTCTCTGACAGTATATTCTTCTTTATCTCTATTGAAGCGGTAAGGAAACATTTTCTGTAAAGGGCCAGATAATAACTATTTTAGGCTTTGCAAGCCATACCAAATTCGTCACAAATCTTCAACTTTGCCTGTGAGTGCAAAATTAGCCACAGGCAGTATGTAAATAAGATGGCCATGGCTAGAGCGTTCCAATAAAACTAAATTTACAAACACAGATGGCAAATTGTAGTTTCCTGACCCCTACACCATACCATTTGCTTCTATTTGAAGGAGAAGAATAAATATACTTTCAGGATATTTGATTATTTTAATGAAGCATTACTAGAACACCAATCAATTTTTTTCTCCAATGAACAAAATTCTCCCTTTGCTAAGACTTTCTGGATTCTTCTTTAAAATAAACAAGCTAAAACAACAACAGCAACAAAAATAAAAATTCGTTTGTATGACTGGGATCAAAATAATCATAGTTCAAATTCATTAAAGGTCACAAATGACCTGCAATCATCATACAATTGTGGAAAAAGAACATGTGACATTTAAATTTTCAATTAGAAAAAGCTTAACTCTGTCAAATGATTGCCTTGGTAACAGCAGTTCTGCATCCAAAGCATCATTATCTCTTGAAAAATTTATTTAAGAAAATAATTCTTTATTCTTCCACACAGTATTTTTTTTCTATTTATTTGTTTGCCTAATTGCTACATTGCCAACTTTGAAATTATCCACCATCATTTTACTGACATTTATGCAGCAGCAGCATTCTAAGGCTTAAAGGGCTTTTGAATTACTCCGTATTTAAAGAGTGATGGTAGGTAAATCTGACAAGGAAGAAAAGCAAGCAATACAAAAAAATCACCTCACACTGAAATCAAATCCTCAAACCTATATATATAGAGAGAGTTTTATTACGTGTGTGTGTGTGTGGAGAGAGAGAGAGATAAAGGGAGAGAGCTTTATTATATATATATAAAACAAAGATTACTTAGCATATCATGACTGAATTTATACTGACAATTTATAGAAGCTATCTACCCTCTCTCTCTCTTTCTCTCTTTCTATATATATATATATATATAAAATATATAAATATATATAAAAATGTATTTATAAAATATATAAATATATATAAAAATATATTTATATATATAGATAGCTTCTATCTACCCTTCTATATATATCTAAATATATATAATATATATATATATAATATATATATTTTGTTATATAAACATATATATATAACAAAAATTATTTTAGCGTCATATCATGATGCGATTTATGCTGACAATTTATAGAACCTGTCTACCTTCCCCATATTTGCTATGTAGTTTGGTGCTACCAATTTTAAAAGCTAGAAAATAGTTGTTTATGAGTAACAGCTGTATTGACTGGCTTTATACCTCGTTAAATACAAATTCCTTCAAAGTAGATTTGTTTTTCCAGTTCTGTATTTCAAGTGCCTTATATATGGTAGCATTTAGTATGTATTAATTGAAGTAATAAGTGAACAATTTTATGGAGTAAATTTTTATTAAATATGCACCTCCCTTGATGTAATTTGTGATACTATAATTTCAAAATTCCTTCTAACTTTCTCCACCCCATTGCATAAAAGAAAACAATGTTGCCACCTTACTCTTCCACATGACTTCCACATCTAGTTACTAGTGGAGGTTCTATTCTTTGAGTACTAAGTAAAGAAACTAAGAGCATTGTCTACAGAATCAGCTGATAAATTGAATAGGCGCTCTCTAGAAGTAAAGAGGCTTTCAGGTTAGTATTTTGTATCCAAATTATCATGTAACATTATATATCACAGTAATTCAATATTCTTTAAAAATGAAAATCCTTAATTGAATAGAGATAAATTTTACTCTAGATATGAAAAGGAGAGCAGGCCCGGCGCGGTGGCTCACACCTGTAATCCCAGCACTTTTGGAGGCCGAGGCGGGCGGATCATCAGGTCAAGAAATCGAAAAGGTCCTGGCCAGCATGGTGAAACCCCGCCTCTACAAAAAATAAAAAAATTAGCTGGGCATGGTGGCGTGTGCCTGCAGCTACTCGGGAGGCTGGGGCAGGAGAATTGCTTGAACCCAGGAGGCAGAGGTTGCAGTGAGCCGAGATCGTGCCACTGCACCCAAGCCTGGCACCTGCTGACAGAGCGAGACTCTGTCTCAAAAAAAAAAAAAAAAAAAAATTAAAAAAGCAGCAGTGACAAATCCTGGGTAACTGCTAATTATGGCATGCTCATAGTAATTCAAGAATGAGAGGAGTAATACAAATTAAAAAGGGATGACGAAGGCTTTTCACAACAAAACGTTTCTTGTGGTGTGATGGTTCTACGTATGAATATTATTATTCATGAACTAATATTATTATTAGAGAAACCTGGAAGAATTTTAAGTAAACCCCAATGTGCTGATATTGAAGGTCAGGAAATCACTAATTTAGATCTATTCTTGTGTTTCAAAGTTTCAAATATGCTCTTAAGAAAATATCTCTATTTTCTGTTGAAGGGTAGGGCTTTTTAGAGGAAATTTAGTATTCTAACAAGAAATTTGTCTTTGTTTAAGGTCATCCTTACAACTTTGAAGAGAGAACATGCTGACAATTTATGAAGCAAATGTCGTCTAACTACCCATAGAATAGGGCAAACTTACATTACCTGTCAAAGCTACACTGAGAAATGGCAGGAAAAGACAACAGAGAGTGTATCTATACTCTTGTCATTATTTTCCTCTATGCTGAATATGCCACTAGAGAGTTAGAAAGAATCAGACTACTTCCCTGAATAGAAAATGAACAATGATGACTCTGATGAAGATGTAGAGGCAACCATTTCAATTATTTTGAAAAAGGAACCCATAGTCTTAAGGTATATCAATTTTAGTCATTAATCACACAATCTAATTGGAAAAAATATACTGAAGCACATCTTCAGTATAAAGACAGTGATTGCAAATTCCCAGAACACTACTTGGTTTTCTATAAATGATCAATAAACACATTTGATTTAATTGAATCTATTTAAAATCAAATGTGTTGTCTTGAGCGTTAGTAAGGTTTTTTTGTTACTACAATTAGCTTGTTATTAGAGGTATTAGCAGAAATTCTGGGTCACTATCAGTAAGGTATGAAGCGTAAAAAATTCATTCATTGAGTATGAATTTTGCCCAATCTTTTCTTAGTCTAAGAAATTCAGTTTTAGTAAAAGCCCAATAATGATGACTACACATGAGAATTTAATCAGATGAGATATTATGCTCTGAATATATGGACAGAATAATTATACAGAGAGAATATGTGTGTACCTATATGTATCCATTTTTCTTATTATGGCATTAATATCTATATAGGTAAGGTTAACTTTCATATACCATTGGATAGTGAAGAACAGATAATTTAATTCGCTTACAGGTTATTAAAAGCTGGCTATGAATCGAAAAATATTTGAATTAGATGATTCCTTAGAAAGCATCTATTCTAATTGCACAATCTTATGATGGAGGAAATGATGTGCAGAGGGCATGTGCCATGTTCAAGCCTCCCAGCTATGTAAGAGAATCAGAACTCTATTACCGACTCCTGGCTCAGTGCTCTTTCCTTTTTAAATGGTATTTTCCTAATGCGTCTAATACATTTTTATTACCTACTCTTGATTCTGTGTTTCGGATTTTGAATGAGTAGACATTTTCACTTTTGGAAACCACATTTTTCACTTAAAATATCATACCCTGTCATAAGCACATTTTTATTTTGATGAAATGAATCAAGAAGAAATGGTGATAAAAAGATTATTCACAGGTTTCAATAAATGGAAAACAAATATCCAATAATAATCTTGAGCTACTTGAATTCAGCAGTTTAAGAGGCTGACTACAAATGTAGCTAGATTCGGCAACTTTGCAGGTAAGAATAATTCTAGTAATTACATGACAATATAAGACATTTTAACATCCAATAAAATTATGTATAAAACAAATTCTAATAGCTAAATGGATATTGCAATTAAGGTACAACAAATCATAATTTCTCAAGACCAATGCAGGAAAAGGAGAAGAAATATTAATTCATTAAGTATCAAGTTGTGAATATTGCCAGACCAAACATGAATGGTTATTTACTGTCTATTTTAACCAAACAAGGTTAGCTATGTATCAAATAAGTTTTAACAAATTTTATTGAAGTTTATTATATTGGAAAGTGACATTTTAAGGTTGTAACAACTTGGAACTGACTCAGCTATTTGATCACATCTGTGGCTTATCTGGATTCCACACTGTCTTTAGCTTTACTATATTGCAGATGTCCTGATGATCTCTTAACCCTCTCTATTCAGGAAGAATTTTCTCTTAAACTTTAAAAAATTTCGTCACAGAGGCATCTCTCTGTCCCTATGTGTTTCTACCTCTGTCTCTGTCTCTGCCTCTCTGTCTCCCTGGCTTATCGGTATATAAGATGGACTGACATAACATGCTAAAGATCAGTTACAAGAGGCAGAGATGTAAGTGGTTGCCAAATCAGCATCAAAATGAAGTACAGCTATGTTAACAAACACAAAAGAAGTAAAACCAGACTGAGGCTTACATGTAAAAACAAAAGGGCAAAGACCTGAAACAAACCAATGAGAAACTGAATAAAAAGTTTCTCTAAAGGAATAATTCTAACTTACATTTATGTTATTTTTACAGTATTTATTCATTGTCTCTGGGGCTCCACTTCCCAACAGGTATGTGACTCCAAAACATAGTTAGTGGATGAAGGCTGCTAAAAGGGCTAAGGCTGACCAACACCCGCTGCTTGCCACTTCAAGTTCTCTTGATAGTGGCTACTTTAGTGAAAAGTTCCATGTGCATTTAAACCAATGTTGCAGAGAGGCAACCTGATCTCAGGCTTCAGCCTGTGCCTCTCTCTTCTTGTTGCAGTCCCTCTCTCAAGTGCCCCTGAGCAACATGAACATCCACTAAGTACCCATGGCATGTGCAGTTTGGAAGTGGGTGCTGCTAGCCCATGGGGATACCCTTGACCACTGGAAAACAGAAGCCAATAAACAAATAAACAAACAAATACTACCCCCTTTTGTACACCAGGTTGAAAGTCTGTGGCTTGGCCTCAGTAGCTCTCAGTAGTTGCATCATGACAAAATACATTCTTCTTTCTATGTGCCTGATTCCCATTCCATGTTTTCACTTTCCAGATAAATTATCTCTGTCTGCAACTCTTTTTCTCGGGGTCTACTTTGGGGATCCCAGTCTAAGACAGCCGATATTTATCCCCCTACATCTCAAAGTGTGGTTAAGTTGGTCCACAGTTGATGAGAGCTCCCTTGTCAATCACCTGCTGATGAAAGCAGATCCAACTGTTTACACCAATGTATGGTGCAGACAATATAATTTTACAAATATACAACGTGTATTAGTTTTTAAGCTGCTGATTAAGACATACCCAGGATCAGGTAATTTGTGGAAAAAAAAGAAAAAGAAAAGAGGCTGAATGGAATCAGAGTTCTAAGTAGCTGGGGAGTCCTTACAATCATGGCAGAAGGTAAAAAAAGCACATCTCACATGGCAGCAGGCAAGAGAGAATGAGAATCAAGCACAAGAGGAACCCCCTTATAAAAACATCAGATCTCATGAGAGTTATTCATTTCCATGAGAACAGTATGGTGGAAACTGACCCTATGATTCAATTGTCTCCCAACCAGGTCCCTCCCACAACATGTGGAAATTATGGCAGCAACAATTCAACCTGAGATTTGGGTGGAAAAACAACCAAACCATATCACCATGACATGAAAACTTTCAAAGTTTCTGATAAGCTGAACATATGATGGCTTGCTATTATTTATAAAACTCATAATTTACAACGAACTAACCAAATCATAATTTATATAATTTCATTTCTAAAAATAAAGTGTTCTTAGTTATTACTCTATCCAAATAAAGTCATTACTAATTTAGAGGGTGATGTGGCTAACAGAGTAAGACAAAAATAAATTGAATGTATAAGGAGTATATGACAAGGTATGAACACAAATAGGGGCATAAACCACAATGTAATTATAAAACATTTTGTAGTTTGGGTGAAGTGTTATTTAGTATTACCGAGTCATTACCATGTAGAAAGACTCATCTGTGATTTTGCGTTGTATTTTGCATCGTATTTTAAATTGTATTTTAAAATGAAAACACTCATTATTATTATGGGAAAAAAGCTAACCCATGTGGCAAAAGACATTACACATTTCTGTCTTGCTTCTATTTTTTATGTGAACTAATGGCTTCAAAAGGTGACTCTCAAATGCTCTAGAACTGCTATGGACTTTCTTTAAAGTGATGCCTTCTTATAATACACATGAAGTTCTATGACATTTTGTTTTCAGTGTATGAGTTGTAGGACAGTGCTTTAATGCTCTTGAAAAGATGACACTTCCCCATAAGGAGAAGGTATACACATGAGTAGTTACCCTTCCTATACCTATGAATAAATGAGCGTGGTACGTGTTTTTGTTTTATTTATAATATTTTATGAATACATTTATAAATATTCACTTTTTTCTTCTCTTCTCCTTTTCCCCTGCATAATTTTTAAAACCTTAAAGACTGTAATCTTTCTGATTTAAATTGTTGCCAATAAAAATATATCTATGTCATTTTTCATTATGTTTACAACCTGGTTTTCTATAACTATTATTTAGAAGTCCAGTCAACCTTCCCACCACTCATTCTGCTGTCTCTAGGATGGGTATGCATATATGTGTATTCACTTATAATTAAAGGTAAAAAAATACTTTTTATGCAAACATCTATTTCAACAAACAGTTTCATAAAGACACAGTAAATAATTTAGACTTTTCAAGTGATATGTACTTTTCTGCAACTACTTAAGTCTGCTGTTGCAGTGTGAAAGCAGCCATAGATAATACATAAGCTAATTAGTGCACCTGTGTTGCAATAACACTTTATTTACGAACACCGAAATGTGAATTTGCATAATTTTCACATGTCAACATATTATCATTTGATTTTTTTTCAACCATTTACAAGTGTAAAAATCATGGGTCATGCAAAAATTGGAGAAAGAAAGAATGATCCATGGGCCATAAGTTGTTGTCTACTGTACAATATGGTAAACATAGATATAGATACGCACATGTGTGTGGGGGATGATAGGGAGGGAGGAACATAAAATCTAGAAATAGCACTATATTTTAATCATAGTTTCATTTCTAATGAATCCTGTAGCTTAGTACATTGTCTAACCTCTAACAAAATATATAGTAATGTGTTTACTATATATAAAAGAATGAAATAACACATTGCTCTAATGCTAATTACAACAGTTTTTCTATAGAAAAAAGAAATCACTAAACTAGAAAAGAAATTATTAGGTACAACTGTTAACAATTAGAAACAATTAGTCAAGAATCAAACTATTGAAGACAGTTAACTCTGTCAGTTTTTAAATTAAAAGAAAAAACCCATATTATTTTAACTCATCTGCTTTTGTATACCATCTTTGATGTGGCTTTTACACATCAAAATACTTTCATTTTGATTACTTCTAAGTGGGCATTCTAGGATGAGAACATTTTTAATTGAGCATCTTTATATTTATGGCTAATATAAACCCAAAAATTCTCCTTTTGCATTAAAATTTTTTTTCTTCTTACCTATTTGTCATCATTTGTTTTTGATTTATTTAGTTTTATTCTTTCAATGTTTTTTGGAATAAAGGTGACCCATGCTGATTGCAATATTCTGCATTGTAGTACAAACAAGAAAAAGATATTAACTTAGTCTTTCTGCATCACTGACATAATTTCATTTTTATATTGAATTTTTTTCTCAGAAACATTCTGTGTTTTCTTTATGTGCTATTTAGATAAACTCTCAAATATCCCAATATATTTATTACTAGCAAGCTTTCTTCAGCATCTGTATTTATACTTACATTTAAAGATGCCCAATCATTTCCATACACAAGCAACGATGTTTGTTTTTCAATCAACCAATGGTTATTCTTACATATAGCTATCAAAATGTGTTGTGAGCACTGAACTTTCCTTGCTGACTGCTGCAGTCCAGATCCTGATGGAATTCTATCTTGCTTGATCTTATCCAAGCAAAGTCTAGAGCAATCTTTCACATGAAACTGATTCCAGTGGCAATTCCAGACTCATTCCTTGTCAGACTCAACTTAGATTGTTCCCTGAATTCAGAAGGAGATATTCCTTAGGTTCCAGTTCTTCAAATGCATAGTCCACTAAGCTGCTTGGCACCTCAGAAGTGATGTTTAGCTACGAATGTTTCATTGTAAGTTGCTTGGTGAATATACACAGGCATAACTATTGGGCATGTATGTTGAGACCAGCTCAGTCATAGAGACCCCAACCTAGGTGATGCTGAAGGAATTAAGAAACAGAAACAAAGATAGAGTGCAATAGTGGGATCAGAGTAGGACGTCAGGGGTCTGATGGCATTTCTCAGCTGACAGCCCAGAGCAGACTCTGACCCACGTATTTATTCTTTGTGAACAAGTAATTACTTTTAATAAGCAGGTCCTCAGTGTTTCTTCATAGGATAAAGATAGAGTAAACAGGCAGATAGTACCTGTTCACTTCCAAAATAGAGCTAGAAAACACTCTTTGTGAGTCAGTAATGGGGACAAGGTCAAATATCCTGCGTTTTGGCAGCTCGTTTAACCTGTGCGTGACTGGTACATACTGATTGCTTATTCTAGCAGATTCCTGCCTGGGGATGGCTCAGTGTCCTTGCTATCACCTCTCAGCAAACAACATATACTTCACACACACAGCAAGACCTCCTCCCAACATGTATACCTAAGAATAAACTGCTAGGTCATATGGTGTGTATAAGTTCATATTTAGCAGATATCACCAAACACTTTTTAAAAGTATTTATACCAACTTATATTTCTATCAGTACTACATGAGAGTTTTAGTTGGCTCACATTTTCTTCTTTTCCATTAACTTGAAGTGGGTGCAGTGGTATCAGGTTGTAGTTTTAATTTTCATTTATCTGAAGACAAATTGCAGAATTTTTCAAATATTTATTGGCCATTCGCATATCTTATTTTATCAAGCTATCTATTCAAGTGTCGTGTGCATTTTTTCCATAGAGTTGTCTGTGTTTTTATTAATTTGTAGTTGTTTATATGCATATAATGAGTTATTTGAAGGATATGTGTATTGTTAATATTTTCTCCCCATTAGTAGATCACCATTTTTTCTCTTAATGGTATATTTTGTTAAGTGCAAGTTTATTAATTTTAATAAAGTTTATTTTAGCTTACTTCCATCAGTGTCATAAATTTTGTGTTCTTTCAAAAAAAAAATCTGCTCTTCCAAGGTCACTGAGAGTTTTGCCTATAGTTTCCACTAAAAGTTTTATTATTTTACTTTTTGTTTAAATTTTCAATTCATCCTAAAATGACTTCTGTGTATGTTGTGAGGGTAGTGGGTCAAGAGACCTTTTCAAAAATACCATCTTCTCTTCTTTTTTTTTTGGGGTGGGGGGATGGAAATTCATTCTTATCACCCAGGCTGGAGTGCAACAGGGCAACCTCTGCCTCCCAGGTTCAAGCAATTTTCCTGCCTTAGCCTCTCAAGTAGCTGGGATTACACGTGCCTGCCCCCATGCCCAGTTAATTTTTGTATTTTTTTTTTAGTAGAGATGGTATTTCACCATGTTGGCTAGGCTGGTTTAGAACTCCTGACCTCAGGTGATCTGCCCACCTCGGCCTCCCAAAGTGCAAGGATTACAGGCATGAGCCACCGCGCTCAGACCATCTTCTCTTTACACTGTGTTATTGCCTTTGGGATAAATCAGGTGATCATAGAAGTATGGTGTGTTTCTGGACTCTTTCATGTGTTCCATTGGCCACTTTGTCTCTCCTTAAACTGGTATAAAATTATCATAACAATAATATGTCCTGATGTTATTTTACATAAAAAATATGATAGTTATAAATTAATAATTGTAACGAAATAGAAATAATTCCATATTTAAAATGTAAAAAAAGTTTATCATTGTAAGGGTTATTGCCGAGTTTAAAATGAGGAAACTGAGGCCAGTATAAGAAAATTAAATGCCAATTTATTTAGCTCCCCGGCGAGGTTCCATGGTCCTGGGGAAAGGGGCCAGGGAAGTCGCACCAAGTTCCTGGGGCGTGGGGTTTTTATGGCTAGGACAAACGAGCAACAGCTGGGTGCTCTGATTGACTCCAGGGGAGCGGGATTGAGGCGGGACGGGCTGCTATTGGTTGGCGGGTTATTGGGCGGGTTTTCCTGTGGGAGAACCGGCCAGGAGCCTTGCATCAGCTGGAGCCTTCCAGGGGCGCCCTGGGGCAGAGCTGGGTGCTGAGTGCCGGGGTGGGCGTGTCCAACCTCCCAACTTACAATCGTATATTGTTTTTAACTTTTATACAGACCGCTATGTAACTATAGATTATTTTAAAGTCATAAAACGTAGATTAAAACTACTCTTCTAAAGCAAACCTTAAGTATGCAATTTTCTGTTTTTAAATTTAATCTTTTAAAAATGACTTCTACGTATTCCTGATACACTTCAATTATTTGTGAATTTCTGTACTTTTTGACATGAGATGTTACAGGTTTATATTGTCCTTTCCCTTTCTTAGTTTTAGAAGTAGCCATTTCTTCAAGGAGATCTGGTTCCTTTTAGTGGGAAATGAATTCAGAAGCCAAGATCTCAGCACTTTATTGCTGCTTGGTGCTCTGTGGCCTTTTTACTGGAAAAAATGAGGACAAATGTGTGTGTGTGTGTGTGTGTGTGTGTGTGTGTGTGTGTGTGTAACCACATACTACTTAGACATGTGTACATAATTATGGATGATACATATGTATGTTATATAAATATGTATGTAATATATATCTATGTTAAATCTATATTATATATATGTGTGTATGTGTCTATATTAGTTTATACTAATAACTCCAATACTATCCCCACACCATAATCTTCATTCTAGGTTTCCTCCTTTTCATACTTGCAATTATTTTATCTAATATTGAGAAATCTGTATACTAATTATTTCTCAAGCTCCTGTATGTAACCAACATTCTGACACCAACAGCTTACACTGTATTTGTCTTGCTTCCTCACATGGACCTCAAGACTTGCCAGGCCTTCTTCTGTGCCTGTCTGTTTAATGGCTTTTTGATGACGTTAAAGAAGAGAAAAAGGAAGGAAAGAAAGGGAAAAAATCTTTTAACAAATTTTGGAAGACAAATATAATTTGGCTTCATGACACAATAAATAATGGAAGGAAAAATAAGAAAAAGGAAAGAAACGGATGCAATTTATTTCTATTTCATGGAAAGGAATAATGTCTTCCTCTTAGTCTTTATTATGTAATATGACTGTTGTTCTTGTTAACAGGCATTACAAGTCTCATCAGTGGTCACATTTTAATCTTGATTTCATCCAATTTTATTAAAGTCCATCGCATATTTATCAGCATCCAAATCTCAATTTATTAAAAGTCAGACCATTCTGTTGCCTTTTATAAGATCCTGAAATAGAGGTTGAGAAACTGAAATCTATAAATGGTTTAGTGTTATATTCTTGTGTCCTGAAGCTGGAAATAATTACTAAGCTTCAAGCTTGTAAGAACACATTGCACTTTTTTTTTTTTAACAATTTGCTTAATTTTATTTCTAAAATCATCATCTTTGTCATTATTACTAGAAAATTAAGTTATTTATCCTTTCAGAAATTATATTAAAGAACAAGTAGGACATTATTGAAACAGGGTACCTGACTTCAAAAAGCTTTTTCTCTGCTCAAGTCATGCAATTATTAGTTAGGTTGGTGCTAGCTGTGTAACAAATTGATTCCAAAGTGTATCAAGTTTCAAACATAGTATTTTTTAAACAAATTATTTTTCCAAGATGAGTTTCTCTAGTCAGCAATAGGACTTTTCTCCCCATAATCATTTAGACTGGCAGACCTTCTCCAGGCTTCAAAATCTGGCTTACAAGTTCACCGTGATAGCCTCCTCTGCATCAGCCAGAAGGAAGGTAGATGGAGGGTAGGTGGGACACTTCTATGGGACGAGCTTGGAAGTCACTGATCTCATTTGTTCTGCTCTTATTCCATTGCCTAGAACTCTGTCACACAGCCACAAGTAACAACAAGGAAAGCTAGAAAATACAGTGTCGATGCGTGCCCAGGAAAAAGAAAACGGATTCTGGTAAATAGCTATCAACAGAGGCAATAGCAATATATTACATGTATAAAAGGAAGACTTCTCTGATTGAAGCATGAAAGTAAGCCCAGTACTACCCAGTAGACATTTCCCTCAGCCCCTTTAAAAAATAACAAAAATAACAACAAAAGCCTTCTCCAAACTCTAGGTTTACTTGGAACACTATTTGAAAATTATTACATTAAAAATGTACACATGTACTCAGCAATCCCATTCAGGGAGCACTATCATATAGAAATAAAAATGTAATTCAAAAACAATTTCATTAAAAATGAACCCATTGATTCAGCAATCACATTTCTGGGACTCCATCCTATAGAAATAAAAGTGTATTTTTAAAACTATTGCATTAAACATGTACTCATTGTCTCGGCAATTCAATTCCTGGTGCTCTACATCAACAAATGAACATCATATTAGAAAGCTCTGTTCTCAGTAATTTATTCTTTAGAATGTTTTATGTGCCATTGTTTGTAGTAGCAAAGGCAAAAATAAAAATAAAAGCAGAAAGAAAGAAAGTGGAAGTGTTTCCATATGGAAGCAATAGGAAAAAAGTTTCATAAATATTTCAAGATCATGAAATATTATGCAGCTGTTCCTTAGAACTAAACGTCATATGGGTATTGGAATTTCTACATTGTACTTTCACCATAATATAAGTTAGAAAAATAAGATATTTATCATTATCTACGTGCCTGTTTTTCTAACCAATGTTTCTAATTGGAGAGGGCCTGTTTGTGTGAGTGTTATTATATAAGTATAATACAATGTATGTTTAACTTATGTAGTCAACATTTACATTGATTGAGTTCAGGTGAATTCCAGAATTAGAAAGCATAAAGACCACATGTAAATATAACTCAGCGTAAAGACAACATTGATAAAATAATAGGTAAGATTTCAATGGGAGCATAAGCTTATACATAAAATAAGTGAGCAGATATTCACTACCATTATGAGATGTGTGTATTAGAATAATGCAATCAATGTGGATTTTAATTTTTTTAACTTTTTGTAGTCACTGATAAATGTGGAAATGCTCCTACAAAACCTTACTTAACATTTTCTTTTGTTTTTTAATACCATTAATACAAACATTGCTGAGTTATAAAGAATCAGAAATAAGATTCCAATTTAAATCCTTTCATTTAAATTTCCTTGAAGAATTCGTATGCTTTTCATTTCTTTGAAATAAGAACTTCTGATGCTTCCCACACTAAATCTCTCTTTGAATACTTTAAGTTTTAAGAACATGATTTTTATATATAAATATTCATATTTACATATATATATACATAGATATAGATACATATATATGTATGCCTTTCATGACTTCATTGGCTCATATAATTAAAATAGTTTACATAAATATGGCTATGAGATATATCACATAATTGCCTAAAATATGAGCCATATATATTTAAAGAATATTTTAGACATGGGTTTCTAGTAGTGTTTCATAGCAATAAGAATTGTGTCAATACTCTATTTGCAGAAGTTTTCAAATAACCTAATGGACTCGAGGGGAGATTTTAATTTCTCACTGTTTGGCAATATGAAGATAATGATGTGTATAGGCTCTTAAAATCCTAAATAATTGAGATGAATATTCTGACCTTCAATGAGGCTCTCTCATCACATTTTTATTTGCATTTTTTAGTAACCTTAGTATTTTGGTTTATTTTTACTCAATTGTTACTTACATTGAAAAGAAATACTTATAGCAATGTAAAGCAATTCTGTAAGAGAATCTCATGCCTTGATAATTCAACTCACTTTCAGGGGAGTCAAATCTATTATGTATCTATCTATCTATCTATCTATCTATCTATCTATCTATCTATCAATCATCTATCTATCTATCATCTATCTGTCTGTCTGTCTGCCTGCCTGCCTGTCTATCTCTCCATCTAGTCTTCATACCTAGGAGTTGTCCACTTGCAATTCATCCATTTAAATTGAATCGGAGAAATTTTGAGGATTGCATTGCATAAGATTTGTTAGGATTCCCCTAGTTAGGATGTCACCAAAGAGTGGTCTCAAAATCCCAAGCTGTTTAATATTTCAAGAGCCTGATAGGAGGAGGGCTTCTTTTTACTCTGACATAGGCATTCCTCAAAACAAGGCAAAGAATAGCAAACAGGTATATTTTAAATACCTGACATCACCAATTATCAGGAAAACACACATTAAAACCATAATGGCACATCATCTCACCCCAACTAAAAAGGTTATTATTAAAAGGCAATAATTCATGCGGGCGAGGATGTTGAGAAAGGGAAACACACTTTCACTGTCAGTGGAAATGTAAACTACCACAATCACTATGAAATATGGAGACTCCTCAAAAAAATAAAAATATAACCACCAAATGATCCAGAAATTTACTGCTGGATATATATCCAAAAAAGGAAATCAGTATATCAATGATATATCTGCACTTTCATGTTTATTGCAGCACCATTCACAGCCATCAACATGTAAATTGATAAAGAAAATGTAGCATATACATACAATGGAATATTATTCAGCCATGAAAAAATATAAAATCCTGTCATTTGTAGTAGCACGAATGAAATGGAGGACATTATGTCAAGTGAAATAAGCCAAGCACGGAAAGATAAATATTGCATGTTCTCACTTACATGTGGGAGCTAAAATAAAATGAGTTTATGAAGGTAGCAAATAGAATGGTGGTGTTCATAGCCTGGAAAAGGTAGTGGAGAGGAGCAATAACAAGGATTGGTTAAAGAGTAAAAAAATGCAACTAGAGAGAAAAAATAAAATTTAAGGTTCAATAACAAAATAGGGCAACTACAGATAATAATTTATTGCATATTTCAAAATAACTGGAAGGAAGGATCAGGAATGTTCCCAACACAAGGAAATCATAAGTGTTTGAGGTGATAAATATAGCAAATATCCAAATTCATTCATTATACATATATGTATGAATAGATCACACATACCCCATAAATATGTACAAGTATTATGTATCCATAAAAATGAAAAATAAGACATAGATGCCTTATTACTGCTCTTGTAGATCTAAATGTCTAAGGATATATCAGAAAAACAATGTCCTTGTGAAAAAGCTGGAAATCATGCTGCAGTAGTCACTGCAAGGTATATAGGCAAATACTCTTCTTTTTTCAGTTGTAGCTGTCATCTGAGTTGGAGAAAAGACTTGAAATTTAAGTGTCCAAAATAATGTGAAATGTAAATTAGAGAAAATCTCACTAAACATAAAAAAAAATTGACAGTTCACTGTATCTTAGTGGAATGGCAACAACAGAAACAATGCCATATTAGCTAAAATGAGACTGATCTACCTCAGGCAGACTCCTAGTGGCAGTGGGACTACACATTTGTTTTGGTGGTACAACTTTAGATAGTTGACTAATCCAGCGTCACAGACTCTGTAATGCGGATGACAGCAACACATCATAAACAAAGTGTAGGGGCAACAACTGGTAATTCCAAATATTCTTGGAAAGACCCTGCTAAAGTCCTATTGCAATGTTACATAGTAGGCAATAACAGAACCACCACAACATGGGACACAGCAAAGAGAAAAGCCATTCACATTAATTTGGAAGCAAACGTCTGGGCACGGTTTCTTACCATGTTATAGCTATTTCTCTAACTGACAGGAAAATGAAATTCATATTGCCTATAATTTTGTAAGAATTAAATGAGTTAATTCATTGTATTCCTTTACATGGCAAGACTTTTGCAATAACGTTGGAGGCAGGGAAGACAATTTGTGTGATACCCTGAAAAAAACAATTTGTATAGAAAATGACATGACTTACCTGCTCTGCCTGCTGACTCTTGGTCAAGAGCAGTGAACTCTTTCTATACCTGGAAAGTTAAAACCTCATTGATCCTGCTCTTTGAGAATCACATCATCGAACAGCAGGGAAATTTACCTAACAGATAGAAAGGAACTAAATCTCACCTTAAGATAGATTAAGAGAACTTCTTAGATTTAAATCGAGTGGCTATTCCTATGCATTAAAATAATGATTTACATAAATAATGTTAAATGAAATGGCTGACAAAGAAAGGAAGAAATTGACTTTTTTCTAAAGCTTCTATCCAGGTGCTAGTGGATACCATAACCAACTAGATCTCATTTTCTATTTATATAAAGCAAATAGAGTGAAAACAATTGTTTAGGGATGTTTTACATGGCAAAAGAAAGAATGGGAGACAAAGAAGTGATGAAGAATTATAACATATTTTAATAAAAATTGAAAATGTATAAAATAGTCATAATTATTTTAAAACAATTTAAAAAGCAAGAATCTTTCATGAAAATGAACTAATAACAGATCTCAAACTTCCCCTATCACTTATTTTAAAAAGCTTTCAATGCAAACTCCTTATACACTAAATTAATTTTTAATATTCTTATTGTATTTTTATAGGCATAGTATTGTACATATTTTCTTTTTTTTTCTTCCAAAACGTGAACTTTACAGATGAGAAATGTAGTTACAAAACTCACGAACTAATGTCTGCACATATTCAACTGTGCTCATTTTCTGACTTCCAGCGGTCTAACATACATACTTACTTATTAACAAAACTTACCCTGCTACTTCAGCCTCTGCTAGGATGATCTCATTATCTGTTATTCTCACAAGACTGACCATCCTTTGTTTAGTAAATTCCTTCTCCCCCGCCCTGAGAAGATTGAAACAGAAGAGTTTCACTGATAGCGAAGAACTCCTATATACCTTTTACTTATCTTCCTCTAAAGGTAATCATGGTACATGCATCAAAACTGAAACTTTAATAGTAATACAATCTTATTAACTAAACAAATTATTCCACCAAGTTTTCCACTAATAGCTATATTTTGCTCCAAGACACGGTTTATACCACATTGCATTTAGTAATAATGTCTCCTTAGTGTCCAAATCTTTGACAGTCCTCTGATCCTTGTTTTTCATGGCCTTGGCAGTTTTGAAGAATATTGGTCATATATTTTGTGCAACATCCAACAATTAGGGTTTTTCTAATATTTTTCATATAAAAAATTTAGATTCAACTGGGGTTATAGATTTTTGGGAAAGACACACAAAAATAGAAAGATTTACTCTTAAGTAGAATCAAATAACCTGTACCCCCACTGAAAGCATTCCAGAGAGGCAGAACATATTGCTTGGCCAAAACAGTGAAGCAGCCACCAAACCTGGCAACTGAATGACAGTTTCAATGCAGATGGCAGAAACAAAAACTGGGCAACTCTGGTGTAGGTTTAACTCATAAAACAAAGGCAACGTAAGAAGAGGCAATATAACAATGGTGTTAAGTTTTAAAAATCCATTAGTTCTATAAAGAAGAAATTTCACAATAGACCAAGTTTCAAAGAACTGTAAAACTTCCTGTATTTCATTAATATTTAAATTGATTTTCCACTAATGTCTTTCCTCAAATATTTCATTCTGGAATATTACTAGAAAATAAATTAAATTTTAAAATATCTTTTTAGTTCACATTATTTTGGTCACTTGTGAAACATTTCCATGATTTTTTGAGTTGCAAGTATTCATAATAAACTAGTTTAGCATGCCTTGCAGCTGCTAATTATTTTTCTTGATGTGTTTACTTTCACTGCATGTTAAATTCAGGAAATACAGACAACACTAATTCAGTGTTGAATTAGACAGCAATAATACAGAGAACACTCAGCTTATATTTCAAACTACTTCAAACAAATTCAGAATTAGTTTGAAATATATAGTATTATATATAATTGAATTTTTCATTGTACGTCTTCAAAATTAAAGACATATTTCTAAGCCTAATTTTCTATGTTGTTTTAAATAATAAATTATCATTTTTACTTCCATAAAAGAGTTTCAAAATGATACACAAGCCATATTTTGTTTCTAATTTATCTAAAATGTTTAAATTTATCAAATCAATTTAAATAGAGCTCATCATAAATTTAATGCATTTTTGCCCCTGATATGCAAATATTTATTTTTCTGTTCTAACTATAATTTAGCCTAGCAAAAATTATTGAACTTCAAATTGTAATGTAATCAATCTTACCACCCCACAAATTGTCAAATCACAGTGCTTGCTCTTTGAGTGTTCGCCATTTCAATAAATTAAATTCCAGCTCCTGTATATATAGTCTGTAAATATGTGACACATGTATAATTTTAACTCATTATTTAATAGTAAATAAGATATTTAAAAACTCAAATTTACAGTTCCAGTATAATATTTCTGACTTTGTGGTTAGGATACCTCACCTACAAAACAAGGATGATATCACCTTTACCATCTCAAATCATGTTTTCTATAGTCTCTGCTGTCTTAATTTATCATTTTTACAGCAATTACAAAAAAGATAAAATCAAGATTATAATCTTTGAATGAGTTCCTTTACACAGAAACGATTTTTTAACTCCTCTCTTTTTGCATAATCTGTTTTAAAATTTGGAAACATTTTACAGTTGTTTTTTATTAGAGCTTTGTTAACACTAAACTTATCCTTAGCTACACAATTTTATTTTTCTTTAACTGAGAAACATAAATATATTATAACCAAATTATCTGTGCAATAATATTATGTAATAATTCAATATTATTTGAAATAATATTGAATTTTTTACATATATGTATAAATATATGAATCAGATATTAGGATTAAAGACATTTTTAAATCTTTTCTACATGACAATTTTAATTTTTCTCTTCAGAAGCTAATAGATGTTTTAATGAACACCTCTTAATAATAAATAATTTAGTAAAAATATAATAAATATATTAGTAATACAATATAATTATTTTATACTACATTTGTAATCCAATGGCCCCGCTTGCCCACAGAGTCAACAACTTTTAGAACCAGTTAAACAGCACACAGGTGAAAATAAGCATAGAGAATAACAATTTCTAAACTTAGTAACTATCTTGTGAGATTTAAAAAAATCTGTGACTCATGACTGAAATATTTTTGGCTGTTGTTTTACTTAAAATTGTGTTAGCCATTAACAACAGAAAATCAATTTAAGGGCTCTAAGTAATAAAAGTTATGTCATGTCACAAAACAATAATTACAGAGTGTTTAATTCAGAGTGAATTGATAAGGCAGTTCTCATAATGTGGATAAGAAATATTTTCCTGATAATAATCAGATATTGTTTGCCTTTTCCCTTCTTTCTCTCCTGAGTGTACAGTGATGTTTTCCTGGAGCTACATTATGTGTGATATCGAAACTGGACTGAATGCATAAAATGATAGAAGAATCCAGCCCTCGGCTATTAAGCCAGATATTGGAGAGGTTAGAACACAATGTAATGTTATGCTTCCTCTCACACAATATTGATTGAATGATTGATTGATTGAGACTGAGAGTGTCACTCTGTCCCTCAGGCTACAGTACAATGGCATGACCTGGGCTCATTGCAACCTCCACCTCCCATGTCAAGGGATTCTCCTGCTTCAGTCTCATGAGGAGCTGGGCTTATTAGGTGGGCTCCACCAAACCCAGCTATTTTTTTTTTTTTTAATTTTTTACTAGCAATGTGGTTTCACCATGTTGAGAGGATGGTCTTGAACTCCTGACCTCAGGTGATACACCCACCTCTGCCTCCCAAAGTGCTCGGATTACAGGTGTGAGCCACCATGCCTAGCCACCATTATCTTATTTTGAAAGATATAGTTATTACTCATAAAAACATGTTATTCATGATAGCATGTAACACATATATTGATATCAAGTGAATTAATATATAGTATGTTTTAATTTCTTTGTTAAAAATTCGAATACAGCGAATATTGACAGATATAATCCACATAAACAGAAGTCCTTTGGAATCCTCAGTAATTTTTAAGACTGTAAAGAATTTCTGAGTCTCCTGAACTTGAGAGCCGCTGGTTGAAAAATATATATCATGAGGACCCAAGTGCTTTTAATCTCCTGCTTCTGTCATTACCACAGGTGTTAATAATTTCTCTCCTCTACCCTTCTCTACAGCTAAATGACTGCTGCAGTAATTCTAGGTATCACATGCAGTTATGTTATGCAGCAGAGAGGCAATTACTTCCAATTGCTTCCTTTTATAAGGAAGACAAACCTTATTCATGACTCCCACAGAATTTATTTCATATCCCACTGGCTGGAAAAAAAATACATGTCTCTGTTAAAACGATTATTCTAAAAAGAATGACGTCAGTCTGCCTGGCTAAGACTGGTTGTGACCCATCCTTGAGGAGAGAGGGAGAGCCACTTGCTAGATTTTACAGCTAAGCAGAAGCTAAACATTCATAGTAGAAAGGACCTCTAAATGCAAGAAAGAATCATAGCTTGAGAATGGATTTTTGATAGAGTCACTGTGTCCTTTGCATCTGTTATGCTGAATTTATTTTCAAAACTTTAGGCAAGTATTAGATACTATAACCATCTCACATGTGGCCCTGTTCATATTCTTTTCTTATTTAATCATGTTCAGAGATTACTGGGATTTAAAGTTGAAACTTCCTTAAGAATTAGCATTACTAAATTAGTTAATTTAGTAATAAATATAACAGGCAAAATCTTTTTTTGTAGTAACTTCAGCCAATAGTTTGGTGGTAAGCACACTAATACAAAGAAGTGAAGACTAAAAGGAAGGCCAGAGATCTCAAAGAATATTCAGTGTATTTATAAGGGAATATTATAAGCTTCCTTCAAAAATGCACATATTTTTAAGCATATTAAACACAAACTATACATTGGAATGTGTGTGCAGATAGGACATTAAAAATAATACCAACTTTATACCTATATATAGTTGCTAATTTATTATGGTATACTTGGTTTCATTCTGGACATTCTAATAGCAGTAAAGTGTGATGAGATGTTTTGGCTTCTTAACCAAGGCCTATGTTGAATTTCTATGACTGTCTTCGTGTAAAGTTTCTGATATTCATTTTATAACTTATAAAATAATTAACTTAAGGAAAAGAAATGACAGCAGAGATAACTCTGGGATGCTAAACACGGCTTTAGTAGATGTACTCTTTAATGTTTGCAAGAATTATGCTCACTTAAATTGGTTGGACTTGTGATTCACTTTTTTTTCAGAGATTTGAAACTATGGATGCTTAAAGAAATGATATTTTAGACACCTATTACAAACTGACCTTAATGACATGTACATGCATACTTAATCATTTTGTCCATATTAAGGGTAGGCACAATTTTGCCTGGTATTTTTGAATTCTTATAAATATTTGATATTACTTTGAAAAGGTTATGGTCTCAATTTTAGTTTTGGAATAAAGATTTCAAATTCACTTATATCGCTGTTATAACATCCTCAACATTTTTGCAAAATTTAAATAATGATTTGGAAATGAATTAATATTTCAAACTTATTTGCATATGTATTTGTCATATAATTTTTTAGGAAGAAGCTTGATTTTTAATCTTTCAAGTGAATGATACACGATATTAAGAGTTTTTTATTGGTAGGCATTATATCTTCTGTTTTGTAAGATGCATGTAATACTGAGACATTGCAATATATAATAATTAATATAAATTATTTATTTTTATAAATTAAATGCCAGTTTTCATAATTGGAAATATTTCAGAGTACTTCCAAGCATAACCATACTTTTGTTCCAATTTTTAGACTAGAACTGGCTTATAATAACCTCAGACTAATATCTCTATGTGTGTGCGAATTATTTTAGTTGCTTATTTTCTTTTGTGTTTTATTTATTTTGGTTGTGTTGACAAGTTATTTGACCATAAACAAACAACACATTTGATTTAAAAAAAAAAAAAAAAACCTGACATCCAATTTACAACCTTCTGTGAGCTAGTACATTACCAGATAAATCAATTCTATCATCGAATTGAACAGCAATTATAAGAATGTAGTCAGGTCAGCCAATTCAGTTCTATTTGGTGAAGCAATTTATGGTATTTCCCATAAATGTGAAGTTCCTATTTATGTTAAATGATGTCCCCCAGCATCTCCTGTGGAGAAGTGCTTTGCTGATGGCAAGTTCATATCAACCGTATCTCTAGGGGAAGTAGTTCAGTATGGTGATGCATTACAGGAAAATTAAAATTAAATTTCAGTTGTCTTATAATAGCTTTTTATAATTATTTGACAACCTAGTTAACACCACCAACATATTTTCTCTTCTGAAAACCCAACAGGTGTTTGCTGGATTTTCTTCATCTGTTACGAATCAGTACTGATTCCAACTGGACATGTTCCATTCAATAGATGGATATTTTTTATATTCTTAGATATCCTACACCTGTTCAAACAGTATCAGCTCCAAACCCATCTTCTTAGTTGATGCTGGCTGTTATGTTCTTGACACCTGGCCCATCCGATCCGCATCAGTGTCTGTATAGAGCAGATTTATTATACACATACTGTTGCACCTGTCTCAAATTATCTAAATCTGTCTCTGTCTGGCATGTTGTCAGTTTTAGAGTGGTTGTGAAAAACTAGGTTGACCCATTTTGAATCATATTTTCCTTCATGATAAAATGATACTTCAGTTCTCTAAAAACTTCATCAAAGTATATTCAAACTATACCATTAGAAATAAACTGAAAACCTAATACTTGGATGTTTTGTTATTTGCCGAATAAAACAGGCAGATTTTAAAGGCCAGAAGATTAAGAATCTGTTCATTACATATGCTTAGAATATACTGACTTCATTATTCTTAGTAAATATGACTTCATTATCCTTCATAAATTATGGAAAATAGTTTCCACTTGCCGGGTGGGGGGAGGGGTGGGAAGAAAGCATGTATTTTCACGGTCCATGGCAATTTAAGTTAACTAATATTAATTTCTCTGGAAAGAAAAGGATGGAGGAAATAAGCAGACTCAAGAGAAGAAAAACCAGGAGTGGGAGCTACTACTTCTATTAGAAAATGGCGTTTGTGGCAAGGTGCGGTGGCTCACGCCCGTAATCCTAGCCCTTTGGGAGGCCGAGTCTGGCAGATCACCTAAGATCAGGAGTTAGAGGCTAGCCTGGACAACAAGGTGAAATCCCTTCTCTACTAAAAGTACAAAATGAGCCGGGAGAGGTAGCTCACTCCTGTAATCCCAGCTACTAAGGAGGCTGAGGCACAAGAATTGCTGTGAAAGATTCAGAGGTTTCGGTAAACCAAAATCTCACCACCGAACTCCAGCCTGGGCAATAAAGTGAGGCTGTCTCAAAAAAATAACAAAAAATAAAGAAAGAAAGAAAAGAAAATGGCATTGTGGTAAATGTTTATTTTCTTTGATGAGAATCTAAATGAGAATTTACTACTTGACTATCACATCACATTTTTGGGGTGACTCCTTATTTTGCTATAAAAATTGTGGGAATTAGAAATAAATGTTAGATACATGTATTTTTAGTTTTCCTGTAAGTCAAAAGATAATTTTGGTTTATAATATTACACACACAAAAGTGGTTTTAAAAGATCCAAATTTCATTCTTATAAATTAGATGAATTAAAAATATATATATATATATATATATACATATATATATAAAATCATACTGTCCAGATGTTCAGTTCCAAGGAGGTAATAGCCACGGCGTAGTTTTGAATCTTCCAAATTTCTTCTTGATAACCAGACAAAGCAAGTAGGTGAAACAAAATAATTTTCAGAAATGAAAGCTAAATTAAAATTAACACAGGAAATACAGACTTCATAAAGCACTGTAAAACAGATGAGACTAGAATATAAGAAATATTGTTAAATATATTTATAAATCTGTAGATATTCTCACAATATATTATTAGGTAATTAAATCCAATTATGAAACATTACCTTATGATGTCAACAATACGAAATGGTAAATAAACAGAGAGATAAAAAAGAGGGTCATGGGCCGGGTTCAGTGGCTCATGCCTGTAATCCCAGCATTTTGGGAGGCTGAGATGGGCAAATCATGAGGTGAGGAGTTCAGGAACAGACTGGCCAACATAGTGAAACCCCATCTCCACTAAAAATACAAAAATTAGCCAGGCGTGATGGCAGGTGCCTGTAATCCCAGCTACTTGGGAGACTGAGGCAGGAGAATTGCTTGAACCTGGGAGGCAGAGGTGGCAGTGAGCTGAGATGGCGTCACTGCACTCCAGCCCGGACAAAAAAAAAAAATCCCCCTCAAAAAAAAAAAAAAAAAAAAAAAAAAATTGTCGTGATGTAAAGTACTTTATGGCATGTTATAAGTGTTTTGAATTGAGTTGTCTCATTTAATGGTTACTGTTCTTCATGTAGTGTGATTATTGTTCTTTATGTAGTGCTGTAAGTGCTTTTTTTTTTTTTTTTTTTTTTTTCTGAGACGGAGTCTCGCCCTCGTTACCCAGGCTGGAGTGCAATGGCGCGATCTCGGCTCACCGCAACCTCCGCCTCCTGGGTTCAGGCAATTCTCCTGCCTCAGCCTCCTGAGTAGCTGGGAATACAGGTACGCGCCACCATGCCCAGCTAATTTTTTTTGTATTTTTAGTAGAGACGGGGTTTCACCATGTTGACCAGGATGGTCTTGATCTCTTGACCTCGTGATTCACCCGCCTCGGCCTCCCAAAGTGCTGGGATTACAGGCCTGAGCCACCCCACCCAGCCCAGTAAGCGCTTTTATATTTCCAATACAGAGATCGTTTGTTGGCTGTATCACTGTGCTTTTTCTCCTTTCATTTCATCCTGTAAAACTCACTTGAGTTTTTCTTACAAGACAGGTCTAGTAGTAATGAACTTCTTTAGCTTTTGTTTATCTGAGAAAGTTTTAATCTCTACCTCACTTTTGAAGGACAATTTTGATGAATGTAGGATATTCTTGGTTGATGGTTTTATTATTTGCACTTCAAATATGTTGGTCTGCTGCCTTCTGACCTCCAAAGTTTCTGATAAAAAAATACGCTTATAGTATTTTAGTGGATTTCTTGTATGTGAAAAGTCACTTCTCTCTTGCTGCCTTCAAGAATGTCTTTGTCTTTCAGAAGTTTAACTATAATGTGACTCAATGTGCGTCTCTTTGAGCTCTTCTTAGTTGGCATATGTTTTATCTCTTGGATGTTTTTATTGATATCTTTCATCAAGTATGGGAAGTTTTTAGTGATTTCATTTTCAGATAGTATCTCTGTGCTTTTCTTTTTTTTTTTTTTGTCTTCTTCTAGATATTCCACAATCCATATGGTAGTCAGCTTAATGGTGTTCCATAGGTTCTTTAAGGTCTGTTCAATTTTCTTCAAATTGTTTTTTTTTTTTTCTTTTGCTCTTATAATAGAAAGAGGCTCAATAATTTCCACTGACCTATTATAAAGTTCATTATTTATTTCTATTATTTTGCTTTCTCAAATTTGCCTTGGAATTTTTCTAATTTATCATTGTAGTTACTGTGATTTTCAGCTGCAAATTTTTCTTTAGAATTTTTATAGTTTTTTTCTTTTTATTATTATTTCCATTTTGTTCATATATCATTTTCTTAACTTTCCAAACATGTTCCCTTAGTACTTTGAGTATCGTTTAAAAGATTCCTTTAAAATATTTGTCTAATAGGTATGCCAGCAAGTACTTTCATGAACAGTTCTTGTCAATTTATTTATTCATTTTTCTCTTGACCAGGCAGTACATTTCTTCTTGTGAAAAAACATGAATCTAATAATATGTAATTCTGGAAATCAGATTCTTCCCTTATCCAGGGTAGGCTTTGGAGTTTTTTTTTTGTTATACCTTTTGTTTATTGTTTTTGCTTTTTGATTGTTGTGAGCTGTGTCTGTGCCAAGTATCAGCTTGAAGTGTAAACTTAGGTCTTCCCAGTTCCTTTGAGCCTTGTGTTTCCATTGGCATGTGTGGTCATTTCTGATTTTCCCTAGTATAAACTTACTTTTTCATACTCTAACTTTTAATGTCTGGCTCTCAGAATGGAAAAAATAAAATAAAATTGAAGAGTACGGAAAAAAGAATACAATCCCATTAAGTCTTCAGGCAGTCACTTCATCTGGAGAAGAAGGAAGCTTGTAACAATGTACAGCAACAATGGCTACTCACCTCTTTGTCTGTACCTCCGTGATTAGAAGCAACAATCAGTAATCAGAATGCAAACCCTGAGTGTTTTTCCCTTTTTGACCACTCTGGCTGTGTGCTTCAGAAACATGTGCAGAGCTGCCTGCTGTGGGCTGAAAGTGGCGAATGAGTAGCTGCTACTGTGTGGAGACCTGAAATTGACAGTAGTTCATTGTAACTTACACTTCAGGTTATACCCTGGAAGTTGGAAGCATTAGATAGATGCCTTATATGCTGAAAAAGTAACTTGTACTATCTGTCCTCTCTCTCAGTCATCTGTAACTATCCACATATAGCAAGAGGGTTGTTTTTATTTGACAATGTTTTAGAAAACACTTCATATCACTGCATGGATATATTTTCAATTTCCTTTTATTTGTGTATAGTAACTCATTTATAAATGTCATTGTTATTTCAATCAATTCCTAATAAATATTTGAATTATTTCTAATATTTGCTATTACTAATAAGGACAATAATAATGAAGATTCTTTTTGCATTTCAATTAATACTTTTGCCTGAATAAGCTTAGATTCCTATAAATAAGTCAAGGAGTAAGTGGATATATGATTTGATAAATAGGGCCAAATTTCCCTTCAAAAAGTTTGCACAAATTTATGTTACCACCAATAGTATACCATTTCTGTAAACATTTAAAAAATATTTTCTACATGTTTTGTTTTTGTGTAATACGATAGATGATAAATAGCCTTATTGTAATGTTCATTATCTCAATAAGAGTGAGATTATGCATCTCTTTATATGTTCAAGGATGTTTGCATTTATTTTGCTATATACTGGATTTATATATTTTTGCCTGTGGTATCACTGATACATATCTTTTTGAAGGAGCTCTTTCTATATTAGGGATGTCAACATTTGTTTGTCTTATAAGATTATTATATTTTCCCTTTTTAGGATGATTTTGTCCATTATTTTATCTGATATAATTTCTGATTTGCAAAGTTGCTGCAGGTTATTATGCAAAGATAATAATTCTTATATATTTATGGAACTTTTGGAAAGCATGAAGTAGCTTTTTTTCTCATTTTTTTTCTTGGTATAAATTCTGTTTCTTTAAATATAAAGATTATGGCTTATTTTTCTTTTATTTGCATTTGTCAGGTTTATCATTCCCAATGTTATTCTAAAATTGACTTATTTACTACTTTTTATTTTTAAAAAAATAGGTGTAGGTGTCACTATGTTGGCCAGGCTAGTCAAGACTTCCTGACCTCAAGCAATCCTGCCTCAGCACCCCAAGGTGTGGTTATTACAGGCATGAACCACAGTGCTCAGCCATGCTTTTTTATTTTTAAACACCCAAAATAACTTACTTTGTAGTTTTTATCTTTTTATTTTTGCATTAAAAGGCTGAATTTTGCCTTATTAATAAATTTTTTAAATTTGTAAGGGAGAATTTGACATATTTATATAGATAAGACAGATGTTTGACTCAATTTTGTCATAATGTTTCATTCTACTACATATGCAAAGAATATATTACTATGACATTGACTTCTTTATCATTTTTCTTTTGTTTTGATTTTTTTTGGAATTTAGTAAGTAAGATTTCTTGGCTGCTTAAAATAAGAATAAATATGATTAGAAAAGAACCTTTTATTGTTTTTACATTCTCTCACTCTCACTATTAAAATATTGTCATTAATATTATTTTAATTAGGTCTTTTCTTTGTCCTGTTTCATGTGATAAGCATAATTGAACTATTTAATTTCTCAGCATGAAATGAGATTCTTTTACGTCTGACATACACCCTGCCCTTTATTTTCAAATGTCTGGCAGTTCTATAATTTTACACTATCAGATCCTTTATATTTACATAATATTCTATTGCTGTTCTCTTTTTTAATCTTAATTTTACATTTAAACATCTTCAATGTGTACAAAAACCTGATGCAAAATCTTCAATTATATCTTGTTTGAAGTTCTTTCTTTGTTCCTCAGTCCATCTATCTGTCTATCTGTCTATCTATCTATCTATCTATCTATCTATCTATCTATGTGACAGCGAGAAACAGACATAGAGAGGCCATTCCAATGCTTAGTTACAACAAGATTTTAAATAGCTACAGAATGATGGGGTGTGCTGAGAACAAAATGCTATATTAATTGAGTGAAGAATATGCTTTCCTTGTATTTTCTTAGCTTGGCTAAGTATTCAATGTTTTCTAAGAGTATAACAGGTAACAAGAAAAAAGTATAACAAAGGATGATAAACAAATATAATAAAATCTTAAAAACAGAAAATCTATAAGCATGCTCTATATGAAAATGCCCCCTAATGAATTATACAAAATAAAATTATCAAATGAAACACTATGAGTCATAATAATGTAACATAATGTGTGTTCCTGTTTATGACATAGAAGGAACATCCTTCATTTTTTAAGCATCTTTTGATTATGTCCATAAAGAAAAATAATTTTTTTGTTATAACATGATTTGCCAAAATATGGGGACTTATGTAGAATGAGAGGAAACATGTTATATTATACTTCAAATATTTATTAGGAATGTGGTTTCTCCTGTTTAGTAAAGTATCTTTTGGTTTTGACAGAGGCCTCAATGACAAACCTTACAGTTTGAACAATCTATTAATTTTGAAGAACTTATTAAGAGGTAAATTCAGCTCATTTGTGATAAAATTAATGGCTCTAAAGAAGAAAAAGGTTAGCGGTACAATATGCCTGCAAACAACTTCTGTCTTGTAAATATAAATAAACATTATGAATATTTCAAGGAATCAGACAAGCTAGACAGAAAATGAAGTCCCAGTTTAGACAAATTAAAATTGTGATGCCTGAAGTGGTACAACTAGAGACATCACCACAACATTACTATTTGAAACCAAAAAGCAGTTTTTTCTAAGCAAAAATTATTCAGCAGAAATTTAATTTCAAGAAACATTTCAAGTAACACTCTAACTCAGAAAAATAAGTGTTTGATTACTTAAATCATGCCAATAATTAGTTTAATTAATCATCTCAATTGATTTGGTTAAACCTGAATTTTTTTTAAATTTTTTTAAATTATACCTTAAGATTGAGTGTCAAACTCATTTTATGCAGATATCAAAATATGTATTTGATACAGAAGTAACATGTCTTATCTACTTTTAGTGAACACTTTTGCTTTCAATTTAAAAAACTGTAATCACTTTTTCATATGCTATTGTTGCTTTTATAAATTATTCACTTCTTCTAAGAAGTCTCACAATTGGTAAAGCTGTTTGTTAACTCCTGGAAATTAGTGAGTCTTGGAAATGAAAGTATATGATATAAGTAAAATGGATCAGTCAGTAAAATCCTATCAAAACCATCAGGCTTATTGATCAACTCTCTGGGTAAGAAAGCTAATTAATTCCTATCTGGTTGTGCCTTCACTTATCTCGTGAGGTTCCATAGTGCACTAGTTTGTGGACTACTAAGTGTGATCCAATAAACTTCTCTGCCTTGGTGAAAATGTCCTAAATTTTTATTTTCCAAAGCGATAGTCTCTAGACACATGGGACTATTAAATGTTAGGAATACAGTTAGTGAGGCTGGGTGCAGTGACAATGCCTATATTTCCAGCACTCTGGGAGGCCAAGGTGGGGGCATTGCTTGAGCCCAGGAGTTCGAGACCAGCCTAAACAACATTGTGAGAACTCATCTCTACAAAAAAATTAAAACTGAAAAACTAGCCAGGTGTTGTGAAGCATACCTGTGGTCCTAGCTACTCAGGAGGTTGAAGTGGGAGGATCCATTGAGCCAAAGTGTTCAAGGATGCAGTGAGCTGAGGCACCATGCACTCCAGCCTGGGTGACAGAGAGAGAGAGAGAGAGAAACCCTCTCTGAAAAGAGAGAGAGAGAATAAAAAGAAAATGTGGCCAGTAAGACTGATAATCATATATATATATATATATATAAAATTAGAAACTAATATACATGTCTATGTGTGTATACATATGTGTGTGTGTGTATATATATATATATATATATATATATATATATATAAGTATATATTAGTTTCAAAGGTACATAGGCAGGTTTGTTACATAGATACACTTGTGCCAACAGGGTTTGTTATGTAGATTATTTCATCACCCATTTATTTAGCCTGGTTCCCATCACTTATTTTTCCAGATCCTCTCCCTCCTCCCACCTGCCACCCTCTGAAAGTGCCTACTGTGTGTTGTTCTCCTCTATGTGTCCCTGTATCCTCATCATTTAGCTCCCACTTACAAGTGAGACCATGAGGTATTCGGTTTTCTTTTCCTGTGTTAGTTTGCTAAGCATAATGACCTACAGCTTCATCCATGTTGCTTCAAATGACATAATCTATCTTTTTTATGGTCGCGTATTCCATGTTGTATATACAACACATTTTCTTTATCCAACCTATCGTTGATGGACATTTAGGGTTATTCCATGTCTTTGTTATTGTAAAAAGTGCTGCAATGAACATATGCAGCCATATGTCTTTATAACAGAATGATTGGTATTCCTTTGGGTGTATACCCAGTAATGGGATTGCTGGGTTGAATTATAGTTCTGTTTTTAGATATTTGAGGAATTGGCAGTTGCTCTCCAGAATAGGTGAAGTAATTTACACTTCCACTAACAGTGTATAAGTGTTCTTCTTTCTCTGCAACCTCGCCAGCCCTGTTATTATTTTTTTTTTTTACTTTGTAATAGCCATTCTGACTAGTGTGAGATGGTATTTCATGGCACTTTTGATTTGCATTTTGCTAATAATCAGTAATGTTGAGTCTTTTTGCATAGGATTGTTGGCTGCAGGTATGTCTTTTTATAAAAAGTGTCAGTTCATATTCTTTACCTAATTCTTGATGGGATTTGTTTGACTTTTTTGCAATATTGTTTAAGTTCCTTATGGATAATTAATTTTAGATGCTGTCAGAAGCATAGTTTACAAAAATTTTCTCCCATTCTATAGGTTGTCCGTTTGTTCATAGTTTCTTTTGCTATGCAGAAGCTCTTTATTTTAATTAGATCCCATTTGTCAATTTTTGCTTTTGTTGCAATTGCTCCTGGAATCTTCATCACGAAATTTTTACCCACTTGTGTTTCTAGAATGGTGTTCTCTAGATTGTATTCCAGGATTTTTATACTTTTGGATTTTACATTTAAGTCTTTAATCCATCTTGAGTTAATTTTTGCCTATGGTATAAAGAAGGGGTCCAGTTTCAATCTTCTACCTGTAGCTAGCCAGTTATTCCAGCATCATTTATTGAACAGAAAGTCTTTTTCCCATTGCTTGTTTTTGTCACCTTTGTTAAAGAACAGATGGTTTTAGGTGTGTGACCTTATTTCTGGGCTCTCTATTCTGTTCCATTGGTCTATATGACTGTTTTTGTACCAGTAACATGCTGTTTTGGCAATAGCTCTACAGTACAGTTTGAAATCAGGTAGTTTGATGCCTCCAGCTTTGTTCTTTTTGCTTAGGATTATCTTGGTTATTTAGCTCATTTTTGTTCCATATGATTTTAAAATAGGGTTTTTTCCAGTTCTGTGAGGAATGTCATTGGTTGTTAGGAATAGCATTGAATCTACAAATAGGAATAGCATTGAATCTACAAATTGTTTTGGGCAGTATGGCCATTTTAACAACATTGATTCTTTCGACCATGAGCATGGAATGTTTTTCCATATGTTTGTTTTTCCATTTGATTTTTTGAGCAATTTTTTAGTTTTCTTTGTAGACAGGTTTTATCTCCCTTGTTAGCTGTATTCCTGGGTATTTTGTTTTTTCTATGTTAATTGTGAATGGTATTGCATTCCTGATTTGGCTCTTGACTTGAATGATGTTGGTGTATAGAAATTCTAGTGATTTTTGTGCATTGATTTTGTTGATCATTTTTAAATTAAATTAAATTAAATTAAAATTGAAATAGCCTATCTAAGGATAGCATTAAAAATTGAGCTTGAGACAATGGTTTGCAAGAAGTGAGTTGGTTTGGTAATGTTATCCCAGGGGGTGAGGATGAGGGAAAAAGAAATTGACATGAAGAAGAAAAAGTTAATATATGAATGCATTATCAAGTTGGCCACAGATTATAGCATTCATGTTCAGTTTTTCAGGGCTTCTGAGGAGATTTCTGACATGTATTTCAAAACTGTCTACTCAGAAAATTAAAGGGACAAGCATTTGTCCTTTGTTCTTATTCCCCATTGATCCAGAAATTCACAGGCATTGACTTGTCCACAATTAGAAGTTTTGTGTGTGTAAGTGCTAAGTGGGTTTACAGGGCATTTCTTTCTCAGGTGCATTAGGAAAATTATATAAGAAGGAAAGTGATGGATATGGGCCCATATAAAGTGCTTATACAAAGTTAGTGGAAGCTTGTGAGGATCCGGTTACCACAGCACTGGCCTGAAAGGAGTTAGAGAGCTAGTTGAAAAGATTCCTATGCAAAAGTATAAATGTTTTAAGTAAGTACATAAAGCAGACATGGTCTCTGACGTTGTAGAAATTATAACAAGGTAAAGTAGATTAAAAAGTGAGAAGAAGATTAGAAGTTTTGATGAGTGTTGTTGAGGAAATATAAAAAGTATACAGATAGAGCACAGTACAAAGAGAATTAATTCTGCAGAGAGATCAGTGAAAACCTCTCTAAAAAAAGCTGAAATGTGTTGGATGAAGAGGAAGCCACAGAGAAAATGCCATGCAACCAATCAGGAAAAATATGAAGAAAAGCAAATTTCTAAATTATTCCCTTTAGAGTGTTTTTCTTTAAAAAAAAAAAAAATCCTCAACCCACTCAACAAATGGAAGATAAGTCATAATAGCCAACCTATGGACTCAACTAATAGAGTTGCCAAAAAGAATGATCCTTGGTAGATTTATACCGTTGTTAAATGTAGACCAATATTCTGCTTTTCAGTGGTAGACAATAACAGGGAAATTCCTTTTCTCTAAATGAAAATATATAAACCTATCACTGAAACATAAAAAGTAGTTGAAGCCATAATTTTTGCTTTCAACATTGGAAGCAGAAAGCATCTTTAAAATGGTAAATTGCTCACTGGAAAACCACAACAAAACATAAAAGAGAAAAATATGTATTTTAAAGAAAAACAGTCAATAGATTTACACAGGTATTAGAGAACTCAAACTGGGGGGTTGCTTTGATCACTTTGACAGATTTGAAAATAGAATCTGACATCACTGAAACATTACTAAATTTTGGTGACTAAATTAATTTGACTCTCCTTGGGAGTGTAGATTAACTTTATTTTCTAATATCTTAGTGTGGGAAATTTAATGCACTTGCTTGAGGAAATTAAATTGAAGGTAGAAAACAGAATGTGTGAGCCAAGCCAATTAACCACCACTTGCTAAGTAATAAATCATAGATTTAGATTTTAATTTTTCAAACTATGTTTTATGGGACCCCAGTTTCTTCCCAATGAATCTCAGCCCCTTAGAATATTTTATTTTGCAGGAAGAGTTGTCCTTAAATGTTTGCATATAATCACTTACCTTAACATTTTCATTTCAAGCAAATGTATTCTTCCAACTTTAATTTGCACTTTCATTATTATTGTATAGTGGCTACCATTTAGCAAACACAATTTCTATGGAAAAGTATGGTTATTTATTTATATAATCCTCACAACTTCATCTAGACACCAGTTTTACAGAAGAGTAAAAATTAGGCCCAGAGATATCAAGAAACTTCTCTGCCTTGTTTTCTTGTGTCCTTTAGTGATTATACCAGTATCTGACACAAAGCAAGAGCTTAAAAAGAGTTGTCAGTAACTTTGCTGACTGACCAACTCGCTTTTATGTGTCATTTTGTCAATTTTAAAGAGAAACTCTAGACTTTAGCTCCCTCCCACACTTACCCAAAACAGAATCTGTATCTTTATTATTCTTCACCTGCTAACAGTTTAGCCATGGCTTGAATAAACTTTGATTTCTTCAAACCAAAAACTTCAAAAGCATTCTTCAAAATTTCCTATTTGTATGCCATATATCTAATTTATCACATGTGCAGTAGTTTCTTCTTCTAAAATATATTTAAAATCTGTTTCCTCTCCAAATGTATTGCCACCACGGTCCAAGCCAACATCTTTACTCTCAAACAGCATTAGTAATCTTCCATGGTCACTTTCCATCAGAGTCCACCCTTGTCAATTCTCCAAACATTTACCAGACTATTCATTTATAAAACAGTTAAAAGATTTTGAAAATTTCCATAACTTATAATGAAGTTTTTACTATAGCCAGCTAATTTTCACTAGGTACCTAAGAATCATTTTAACTTAATGCAATCATCATCCAGGTTCTTCCTGTCTGCTATACAGACAAAAGCAATGTGCTAAGATCACAGTACTGTAGTAGAGAAATAATTTAACTGATGCAAAGCCTCCAAAGTTAGGAGTTTTTATGTACAATCTGGAAAGCAGAGGACTAGGGAATGGGTGCTGCTACTTGGTTGAAGATGAAATCTTAAAAGTGTAGAAAACCATTTGCATCTGCCCTGGGTGTGGCCACAGGATCAGTTGCGTCATGAGTCAGGAGCCTGGGTAAGGTTATTCTGAGAAAATATCTCACAAAAAAAATTCTTAAGTTCTACAGTAGTGATATTATTCATAGGAGGAATTAGGAAGGTCACAAATCCTGTGACCTCTGGCCACATGACCCCTGAGCAATAAGGGACTATAGAAACTATATGCATCTCATAATATCTCATCAGTCTTACACTTTCAGCTGTAGAAACAGAGAAGGAATTAGTTTTCAATAGGGACTATTATTATTTTTGTTTCAAAATTAAGCTATAAACTAAATTTCTCCCAAAGTAAGCTTGGCCTCCACACAGGAATAACCAAGGATAGCTTGGAGATCAGAAGCAAGCTGGGGTCAGATTTTTCTTACTGTCATAATTTTGCAAGAGTAATTTCATTAGCATGTTTGAAATGTAACACTGAACATTATCCCCAAATCAGTGCAAGCTTTTATTTTTATCTTCTCTGTAATATCTCCTTAGACCATAATGAAAATTGTAAGCCATTCTCCATGGAGCTACTCCCTATTTCCCTTCAGAGTTTTATTTCTCTCTGAAGAATGATCACCTATCGACTATGCTTACTTATTGCATTTGCTGTCAATTTTCTCTCACGTAAAATGTAAACTCCATGGAGAATATTCCCAAATGCCTAGAAGAGTTCCTGGCACACAATAGGTTCTCAATAAACATTAATTGAATAATTGGGTGAATTAATCAATCATTCATGATTGGTTTACAAGACACTGCAATATTTTATGCACTTTTCTCCCTCCAGCCTAATCTGGTGACACCCTCATTTTTATTTTCTATGGTCACCCTGTGTGTTTCCAGTTCCTAAAACATTCTTCACCATGCTTCCTCATGTGCAGTTATTCGTGCCTTAGGACTTAATTTAGAAATCACCATCTCAGAGAAACATTCCTATAGTATCCCATTTAAAATAACTTTTTATTCAGCAACACTATCAATCTCTAGTCAACGTTCAAACTGTGCCTTTCATAGCACATTTCAATCTCTAGGTTTTTGTTGTCATTGTTCCTGTACCTAATTCTTATTTCCTTAATAAAATATGTGCTCCTTATGGGTATAGCTATACCATTTGTCATTATTATACCATTTGTCATTCCATTATCTCTATATCATGATGGTGCAGGAATTTTTCTGGACCTCTGTGTTGGACTTCAATAGGGATGCCCCATTTACTCGACCAGCTGCATTCAGCCTCTTAAGGGAGGGAAAGAGTGAGCAAGTTGAGCATGGGATCCAGCTGGCCACTTTGGGCACTGGCAACAGCAGGCTCAGTGTGGGCCCCATGGTGGAGTCCGGGAAGGGGTGCCTGTAACCCCCGAAGCCCCAGATGGTGTGTCACAATGCTCACTTAACTCCATCATCCATGGGCAGCAGTGTATCAGCTCAGTGTGCACCTTACCTTGTCAAGTGGGGTGGCTGCCTTCTGCCAGAGATGGCAAAGGGAAGGCACAAGCCTTTTTAGGGTACGCATGGTCAGTGGTGGGTCCCAAGCTCTTGTCCAGCATCTAAGAAGAATGAGGTCACATGGACACTTGAAGGATGGTGGACATGGAGAATTTTATTTAGCAATGAAAATGGCTCTCAGCAGAAAGGGGAGCTGGAGAGGTGGAAGGACAGGCAGGTTATCGACCCAGAAGTCTAGCTATCTCTGGCCAGCTCTTCTCCAGCCATCACTCCCAAATCAAGTTGCTGCTTTCCAGGCAAGCTGCTTCCCCGTCTCTAATGACTGAGTCTGGGTCCTTCACAGCCACTTGATGGAGGCTGTGAGGGTGGAGTAGGCAGTTTTGGAAAAGGCAACATTTGACGTGTAAAAACACATTATTCAGAAAGAACTAATTGGGAGAAAGCTGGCAAGCGGGGATAGAAATTCTCACTTTGGGCCATGGGTTTCAGGTTTTTCAGCACGAAGGTGGGGTTTTGCTGGATACCCATCCCTGTCCACCTATAATTTTTCCATCTGCTGCCTCTATCAATGGGATTATTGATGGTATTTTAATGTTTTTGAAATTTAACACACATTATTTATTTACCAAAATACACACTTGCAAAGATATTATGACATTGATTATTATAATTATTACATTCATTACTGAGTCTTCTTTACAATATGTATGTTTGGAAA
>NW_022436944.1:5288167-5302043 GCF_009761245.1 Sapajus apella | reverse complement strand
TTCACTGCTGTTGCCCAGGCTGGTGTGCTATGGCGCGATCTCGGCTCACCGCAACCTCTGCCTCCTGGGTTCAGGCAATTCTCCTGCCTCAGCCTCCTGAGTAGCTGGGATTACAGGCACGCACCACCATGCCCAGCTGATTTTTTGTATTTTTAGTAGAGACGGGGTTTCACCATGTTGACCAGGATGGTCTCGATCTCTTGACCTCGTGATCCACCCGCCTCGGCCTCCCAAAGTGCTGGGATTACAGGCTTGAGCCACCGCGCCCGGCGGAAAATGAGTTTCTAAGCAGGTAGATCCTAGTATGCTGGGCTAGATTCACTCCCAAGCAGAAAACCAACTATAATATGGAGTAACAAAGTTCTTGCCAGACCTCATTTCTAGAACAGGCCTTGTATCTTCTGTCGTTCTAGACTTTATTGGTTGGTGACATTTTTAAAACACCCGTTTGTTTTTGTTTCCCTCTCATTTACTTCATTTGCAACTTTTTCCCTCAAACAATTCCATACTCTGCTTCAGCAAATAAGCTGCACTTTTTGATATGCGTTAAGATTCCCAGGACTTTTTCACATTTCCAAGGGGCTTGGCAGAGTCCTTAGAAGAGTTTCCCTGCTCCTTTTCCACTTCCTCCTCCTTATCTCCTTTTATCTTAAGGTTTACTATCTGCAGTCTTTTGGTGTTGGCAGGGAGACAACTCATTCACCAATGTTTTGATATATGAAGTGACAATCTCTTTGTAGAAAACAATTCATTTACAAGAATAATTTCATTGTTCTGAGCAAGCCTCATTTCTCTCTTCAGTTTTTTTAGGCTCTCCAACACTTTTTACGGATTGGATCTACTTAATCATCAGATCCAATCTGGATGCTTTCATCAGTTAGTAAGCTTCGTATTATTGTACTGAACAGATGTTTTGTTTATATGTCTATGTATGTCTGAATGTATAGTATTTATGTGTGATTAAAAAAAGTTATTACATTGTCAAATTACATTGTTAAAGAGCTTTATTTATCTTTAAAAATAGATACATTAACATTTGTTCAGAAAAATAATTCCTAATCCAAAGTCTTTTTAAGTTCACCTGACTTAGGTGATCTTTGATAAATAAAAATATTGTTGGTATAACACAGCAGCCATGTCATCAGAGTTGTCAGCATTAACTACAATGCAGACCAATAACTTGTATCTTTTTAAATGCTTAAAATAATAAAACTATGATTTCAAGTTAAGATCAAATGTGGAAAATGAAGTATAATATCTATTATGTCATGTGTGTCAAAACATGAAAAAAATCTTTTTCTAGCTCTTTAGGTGTATTACTTTTGTGATGACTATCTAAGGTGCATATGCAGTAAAATAGTAAGGAAACAACTTGGCTACCTTGCTTTGTTTTGGGTTATGATATGTGTACTTAAAAATAGCTTTACAAATCTCTTTGGAAACTTACATCATTGGAGGTTTACTAAGTTAACTTATAATGATAGATATTCTTAAATATATGGATTATTTACAAATAGAATACCAAAACATTAATTGCTGAACAGTTTTATCTTTCTGTACTTCTGCCATATTGTTATAATATGGTATAGAGAAACTAAATATATTTGAGATTGTTAATAAACATGAAAACTTACACTTTGAGGAAACACATGATTCCAGAAATTATGAAATGTCATTCATCTACAAATTGCTGATTCACAATTGCTATGAATTAAAATTCTAATTAACATATGGTAATTAAAACTAAAATAAAAAGGAGAACAACTTAGTTGAGAAAATGAAGATAATATTTTGGTAAATGAATCTTAAAGATATGTTTTTTAAGAGAAAAATAGTAATTTTTGTCCTAGAGTAGAATGGTTATTTCAAAATGAGAAAGAGTAAAAATATAAGACAGATACCCAAAAGTATAAAAGAAGATTGTAGAAGTTTATGAACAATGAATACTGTAAAAGAAATTTTAGATGTGATCAACTTTAGAAGGGAATTATTCATAAGTATTTTAAAAACTTTAAGATTAATGCCAAAGCACACTCATGTAAAAGTAGAATTTGGTTCTGTTAACAAAAAGAAAACATGCTTTCCATCTGGAATATTCCTGGAGAAATCTCCAGTGATAGAGGTACTTGTTTTACTGGATAAGCTGTAAAATAGTCAAGTATTTCAAACACAATGGCATCCAGGAAAGCTAACTCAATAAATTAGATTGGCCAAATTATCAACTTGGTCAATCAATTATCAACTGATGGCAATCAGAAGCAATCCCAATGGGAAACATAAATTGACCCCTTACAAATAGTCATTGGAAGGCCAATGCCACTAATAATAGAACTTCATGTATCTCACATTCATGAATTCTGACATGACTCATTATTGCCAAGATTTAAAGCAGTGTGCCAAAGTACATTTTCACCAGGTAAAAGCCCTTTATGACTCAGCAACAACCTAAGCATTTACAACCTAGAACCTGAAGATTGTTTTTTTTTTTTTTTTCGTTTGTTTGTTGGTTTGTTTTTGATATTACATCACAAAAAAAACTGCTTTGGAAGTTTGTTGGAAGAGACCATATCAAGCTCTACCCACATGGAAGTAAAACTTGAGGGCCTCGAGGCTTAGATACGCATCTCTCAATCTAACAGAGTCCCTTCAGAATCTTGGGACTCTAAACCCACTGAAGACCTCAAGGTAAAACTAACAAGAGAGGTTTTTCTCAAAACCAGGTGACAGTCTAGACTGCTTTCCTAAGATTACAGCTCAAGACTTCTCTTTTTTGCCATCATACACTCTCTTTCCTTTTTTCCTCTTTGCCTGTGTTTCTTTTCCATTTATGTATGGCAAGATAATTAAGATTTTCTAATCAATACCTTTCACAAGGAACTTAACTGAATGTTTGATATGTCATGATAAACTTAAATCCTCACATGCTATTAGAGATTTTTGGTTCATCCTATAACAAATTTTCCAGATAGTCCAAATAGAATATGTGCTTTTTTTCTATAGGATTACACTTTCAGTTTCAGGTATTCAGATGCCTTTTTAAAATCTAACAGTAGGAAAAACCTATAATAAGGGTTTTGCAGCTAAATTATACCAGAAATTAAATAAGAAAGCAAAGAAATGATAATTGAAAATTTATAGGCAAATGTATCAGCTTAATCCCTTGTCAGTAGCCTCCAACCACAAAATCATATTACAATGTAGCCTCAGATAAATATTACCAGTGCTTCCCTGCTTGTGACGCCTAATGCACAAGGCATCTCACAGGGAACTGTCTGTTGTGCCCCACCAGAATATACTTTATCTCTACAGGATTTAATGCTCAACATGTGGGCAACTTCATGTACCCATAAGTGGAAAACTAGAGGCCAGCATGGGTTCGGAATTCTAATAGTACCACTGTCACTCCAAAGCAAATTGGAAACTGAACACCTCTTAATTTGCACTACGGAATAAAGAGGAATTTGCCAGCAGGCATAAATTCTTCCAAATGGGCATATTTTAGGAGAATGCTTTGACTGGCTAAATGTAAATAAGGTTATGATTAAATATCTGTCTCAAACATTAGCTATTATACTGACTCCACTGCAAAAGCTACAGTTGCGCAGCAAACTTCTTTCGCTAATATTTTTTTAGGTCACACAATTGCTTTAACCTATCTTTGGCGAAGAGCAGGTGTATGCCATAACTAACACCTCCTGCTACACCTGGATAAATATGTCTGCTATAATTAGAACTCATCCAGATACTTGGATAAGACAAATAGATTTCTCTTCTGGTTCATTTTTGATGTGTTTGATTTTCATCAGTTTGGTTCATTGGAGCTCCTTTTAAAGAGTACATTTTAGTCTCATAGTTTTGTTTGCCTAACAGCTATCATAATAGTTTCCCTGGTATTTTATATCTTCTCAAGAGTCTTGAATGTTCATATGCAGCCATCCCTTATACATCAAATTGTCTCACTATGGTTAAAACAGTAAAACTATGAAGAGAACATAAAGAAACATTCAGCTGACATATCAACAAGAATTGTAAATTCCATACTGAGAGGAAAAAGTCCATTATGATGGTCACAGAGAGTGGTATCAATGCTGAAGATTTTGGGCAGCCTTTCAGTTTTGAAGGGAAAATATTAAACTAAATTCAGTCTGAGGTTCCCTTGGTACTTAGAGTTCCTACATAGCAAACTGCAACCTAAATTAGTATGTAAACAAACTGCAACCTAACTAAAGAGTATATATTCTGTATATATATACTCTAAACATTCAGTTAAGTTCCTTGTGGAAGCTATTGATTAGAAAATCTTAAAGAATATATACTCTTTAGTTAAGTTGCAGTTTGTTTGTTTACATACTAATTTAGTTTGTAAATACTAGTTTGTTTACATACTAATATGTATATATCTTCAGCCCATAGCAGACATCCAACTGATCAGACCATGTCTACATAAGGCAAATGCTGAGTTATAATCCATCGAGCTGTTTCTGTAAGTCATTTTCTTGTTCTGTCTGCAAATACTGCCTGACTGCACTCCTTGATGTAGCTTTGTGAAACCCTTTTGGTTCTGGGTGTTGTCCGATTCAGGACTCATTCTTTTGCTGGAATAAATTATGCTAAATTTAAGTTGTCTAATTTTTTTTAAACACTATACACAACTTTTGGTTTCTGGTAATCCAGAAATTCCTAGTTTAACATATCCAAATAAAGTTCATCTCAGTTGTAGGGAAGGGGTTTCCAATTAATTTACGGTAAACATGGCAACTTAAATTTTTGTTATTGTGACAACCACACTAAATTTCTCACAAGAATTCATCTTAAAGATACAAAAATTTCAAAAGAAACATAATGCAAGATTGCAATAATGCTTTCCTCAATATCTGGGTAAAAAAAATATGTCATGCAGAAATTTCTGGCCATAATTAACTTAAAAACTTGGATTTTAAATTTAATTGAAAACTGTGTTACTTAAGAACTTCCCTGCCATTAACTTTGGCAATCAGTGATCTCTGAGGAGCAGGAAAATCATATTTCCAGAGTTATTACATTAAAACTTCTTCAACTAACAATGTTGGGCAAACTAGATATTCACAAGCAAAAGAATGAAGTTGGGCCCTGACATTGTGCCTATAAAAATAGCAACTGAAGAGGATCATAGACCTAAACTGAAGTGCTAATACCATAAAACTCTTAGAAGAAAATATGAGGAAAATCTTCACTGCCTTGGATTTAGCAGTGTTTTCTTGGATGTAACACCAAAAATCACACAGAAAAGCAAAAATAATAAATTGGATTTAAATTTAAAAACTTATGTGCATCAAAGGATGTTATCAATAGAGTAAAAAACTATCCTGGAGAATGGCAGGGTATATTTGCATATATCTGAAAAAGGATTGATATCCAGATTGCATAAAGAACCCTACAACTAAAAAACAAACAACCCAATTTTTAAAAATGGTCAAAGAGGTTGAATAAACGTTTATCCACAGGAGATATACAAATGGCCAATAAGCACATAAAAAGATGCCTAGCACATTAGTTATTAAGAATACATAAATCATTATTATAATATTACTTTACACCTACAACAGTGGTTATTAAAAAAAAGAATATAGTAAGTGTTAGCAAAGATATAGGGAATTGGAAACCTTGTGCATTTCTGGTGGGAATGTGAAATATTGCAGCCTCTGTGGAAAACAGTTCAGCAGTTCCTCAAAAATTGAATTAAATAACCCACCAATCCTATTCATAGGTAGATACATAAAAGAATTGAACACGGAACTCAAAGTCATACTTTTGTATTGATGTCCATAGCAGCATTATTCGTAACAGCCAAAGGTGGAAATAATCCAAATGTTCATCAATAGATGAATGGACAGATATGCTATATATGGTTCTTTGGAATATTATTCAATATAACAAAAATAAAATTCTGATGCATGCCACAATATGGATCTGGAAAACATTATGCTAAGTAAAACAAGAGAGAGAGAAAATAACAAATATTGTATAATTCTGTTTATCTGAGGTATCTATAATAGGCAAATTCAAAGAAACAGAAAATGGAATAGAGGTTACTAAGGGCTGGGAAGAGGAAAGCATAGAGAGTCGAGTCATTGCTTAATGGTTTGCAGAGTTTATGTGTCAGGTTATAAAACAGTTTTGGAAATTGATAGTGGTTGTGGTTACACAGCATTGTGATTGTTTTTAATAACATTGAATTATACACTTAAAATGTTTAAAATGACAACGTTATATTATTTACACTATACCCCAGTGAAAATTATTGTGAGTTTATATTTAGCATGTGATGATGTAGTATAGGTTTTATGGGGCAAATGATTACCTTTTAAAGGTAGTAATTCACATCATGATGAAGTCTCAGAGCGCTATGCCACAGTAATAATTATATCCAAATATTTTAAGTTATTTAAGTACATTTGGTAATAGCCGGTAATAATATGAAAGTTGAAATTGTGAAAAAAATAGATATAAAATATTATTTTTGAGCCAGTTCACATTAGTACCTTGGGAATACAAGCCTAATATCTATATATTTGCCTTATAATTAACATAAGAAAAGCAATAGATGACATCCAGTGGAGATTTCTCAAATGATCTAACAGTATTAATAGTGTAATCTTCACATAGATGTAAAAATGAATCCTGAAAAGTAATGTTACACAGACATAATTATTTCGTGACTTAGACTTGAGCTTATATTTTAAAAATTCCTAGAAAATTATAACTTTAAGCATGAATAGCTAGATTTTTCTCATATTTTTTCACTGTGAGATATTAATAAGATAATATGAATATATTATTAAGAAATGTCTTTCTAATAATACTTTTCACCACTTCAATTCTTCTCTATTCAGTCTATTTGCACTAAAATGAATTATTCTAAATTTTACCTTTTAAAATATATTTGAGAGATGAATATTACCTATCAGGTATACAATACAAATCTATGATAATAGAAACCTGGAAATCTTAATTACTACTGAATTTACTTATTATATAAAAGAGTTTTTATGTCTTTCTCTCTATAATATGTCACCTTAAGCTTACAAAAGTAGGATAAATAGTAATAGATTCTAATTTTAACAAATCAAATGAAAATCACTTGATTTTATTTTTTAACAGTCGTAGAGTTTCTTGGCTTTTTAATTTTCTTGAAAGGAAAGCTTTATGAATAAGCTTTATAAAATTTGATATTGAATTTTCTGGTATAGAATCTTAGATATTTTTAAATTAGTAAATGATTGGTTTTTCAATTGTGGTAGGCAAAATTTTGGAATGGCACCCCAACAATGTCCTTATCCTCAGAACCAGCAAATAAGAAATTGACCTTAGGATGGGCACAGTGGCTCACGTGTGTCTTCCCAACAATTTAGGAGGTTAAGGCAGGAGGATTATTTCTGCTCAGGAGTCTGAGACAAGCCTGGACACCATGGTGAGTCCTCTCTCTGCAAAAAAAAAAAAAAAGAAACTTATCTGTACATGGTGGCACATGCTTGTAGTCCCATGGAGGTGGAGGCAGGAAGATCACTTTTGCCCAGGAGGTCAAGGGTGCAGTGAACTGTGAATGTGCCACTGCATTCCAGCCTGAGCGACAAAGTGAGAGCATGTCACACACACACACACACACACACACACACACACACACACACACACACCCTTAAAATGAGGACACAATGTATGAGGAACTCTTTTAATCACATGAATCTTTTTAAAAATAGACAGCCTTCTCCAATTGATGGCAAAGAGGAAGTCAGAGAAATGCCAATTGTGAAAATCACCTAATATATAATTCCTGTATATCATCTGATGATTTGTTTTACTGTGTAGCTTATTTAAAAGTTACGTATGATTTAGTCAGATTTTCTCATCTATTTAAACCACTTCCTAATTTGAAGACAGAGGAGGCCACATGAGAAGAAGGCTGTGGCCTCTAGGAACAGTGAATGACCTGTACCTGTCAGCCAGCAAGGCTACAGGGATTCCAGAATCACTGCTGTGAAGGGTGGCAGAATATACCACTTCGAAATATAGATTACTTTGTGCTAAAGGCACTTGAGACACATTGGATGCAAAAAGGGCATTCTAATCTCCTTTCTTCTTCATCCAAAAGGAAATAAAAACTCCCATGTGAAGATACCCTCTCTGCCTATACTAGAAGAAAAGAAACATAACCAAGAGGCATAATCAAGAGAATTCTGTACAAAGAGATCATGTTAAAATAATTCTTATTTTTCTTTTATCTCCCACAACATTTACTTTTCCACAATTGCCTTTGTTTAGCTAATGTAAAAGCATTTAGAAAAATAAAAAATAAATTTAAAAAGCATTTAGGTTTTGCTACTTCTTTGGGTCCTTATTTCTTTATGAGGGTCCTGTGTCACATAAAACTTATATAAATTTGTATGCTTTTCTCCTGTTAATCTGTTTTATGTCCATTATATTCTGAAGCCCAACCAAAAATATAAAAGGATAGAGATAAAATTTTGCCTCCTGTACAGCTGTTAAAATTAGATTTTCTAACCACACGACTTAGCTTAAACTGGATTCTTTCAGTTTCCATACAAGTGCCTATTGTTAGGTTAGGTATTGTGAGATACTGGCCAGACAAACCAGCCAAACCTACCTGAACATCTGACCTACAGAACTGTGGGATAATAGATAAATGTTTACTAAGCTAAAAAGTTTATGTTAATGTATTATGTGGCAACAGAAAATTAATACACATGCTTTCAAAAACTAAATAATTTTGCTTTTGTGATTGTTAAACTTCTAGTTCATTCAAGGGGCAAAAGTCATATGCCTCATCAGTTCTAGGAAATAAGGTAAATAAGATTGTCCTCCGAAATAAAAATTGTGAAATAAAGAGAAAGGTGCCCAATTTGCCTTAAATCAGTGGATTATAAATTTTCAGACAAGATGCTAATTTAATAAAACTATGAAATCCTTTTCTCAGAGAAGAAAAAAAGCTTGCACTCATAGGCTCAACACTTTGTGTGGAATATCAAGATTGATTGTAAGACACCACCTCTGACAGGACAATTCTAGTGCCCACAGAGCATAAACTAAAATAGTTTAATGTATCTCCCTAATCAGTAAAAAAGTCTAAATCATTTAGAGTAAGAGGTAAATTTCACACACATTTTGAAGGGTCACAGGCACAAACGAAGGCAAGGCCCACGAAGTCACTGCACTGAAGCACTTCCCTGAGCCCTATGTAAGTATCTGGCAAACTTTGATATATTATCTCCAAATGTTAGAAGCTGTTGGATTTTTATTTTGAATTCTTTAACTATGTCTCTTTTATCTGGTTACTTGTTATAATGGGTAGCTTATTTTAAAATAAGCATGAGTTAGTAAGATTCCCTCACCTATCTAATATCCGGGAAGGGATACCTCATATCATATCTTTTAAATTTTATTCTAAATCTTTCTTAGCTTTACTGACATATATTAACATTAACCAGCTGAAACAGCTTTTGGATAGTGATGAGATTGAGTTTCTTGTCCTGCAAGCCAAATGTCAATCTGGACAACGATTAATTCATTAAAGTACAAATATGTGTGGACAGAAGGTCTCCTCTAGTTGATACCCTCACTTCCTTTTTGGGTCTTAACTGAACTTGTCCACATTAAAAAAAATAATTTCATATGCTTAGTATTAAAAATCTTTTTAAAAAATTTGATGTAGGAGTTAAATTTCATTACAGCACATTGTTCATAGCTGAAGTTAAAAAGGCTGGTAATACATAAGTGTTCAGAATGGTCAACATTCAGGGGACTAATTAAAAAGGTGAACTTCATTTACAACCTTTTGTCTAAATAACTTCTGTTATTTCCTTAGACACCGCTGGAAACCTTTCATTACAAACGGCAGGCACTGAGAACTCATTGGAAAATTAATGAAAACTATTTTTCTATTTTTTATCGTGATTTCTTCACTCTTTTCTTTCCTAAAAAGTATATAATCACAAAAAGTAAGATGTAACTCAGATGTTTGAATAAATTATTTCAAGTGTCAATACCTAAAACTTTGGCGGCTTTGAGATATATACTTTGTAGTTCACATTTTTTTCAGATAGAACTTCAACTGAATTTGTACTATATTGCATTGTTAAACATATGACATTATTTCATAAGCTATCTTTAAATGTCGCTGCAACCTAGGGTTGTAAAGTATTCCAATAGGATAAAATAATTTTCTATCATTACTAGAGTGTTGTTTCTAAGAGCAGTAACAAGCACAATAGCAATTGTTTTCTATGATTTTATATCTTAAAAATGTCCTTTTTATTCAGCTATTTGAACTGTGAAATTTTGAGTCTATTTCCTTTTTTGTTTTCTTCATGATATATCTGAAGGGCAGAACTTTTAAATTTTGATGATATCTAAATTTTTTTTTCTGTTATGGTTTGCATTTTTTTATCCTATCCTAAAAATGCTTTGCCTAACTCATGGTCACAATGATATTTTCCTTTCTTTTTTATCCCCCTGAAGTTTAATAATTTTAGCTTTTTGTTTAGGCATGTAATCTATTTTTTAATTTCATGTCATGTAAGTTCTATGTTTCCATTTTGTTCTCATGTATTAATGTGATATTTATAACCAGAAATTTTATGTGACATAGGAGCCCTGATAAAGAAATGAGCACCCAAAGAAGTAGCAAATCTACGTTTGTGTAAAAAATTCTATACAAATATTTACAAGTTACTAAGTGAAAGTGTTTCAAAATGGTTGAAAACATGAAAACTTCCCTAAATGTATTTAGCAGCACCTTCCTTTCAGAGAACAGAAATTTGAGAATCCTTTGAACTATAGTAAGTTTAAATCCTAGTGGAGTTATTTTTAAAAATAGGGGGACAAATTTTGTTGTAGATAAAGGAACAGTGCAATATCTTTCTAGTAAGCCTGCTCTAAAGTCCTCCAAATTTAAGAAGTTTATCAGAGAAGTGCCTAACAGCTATTACTGCTATCAAAGTAATCAGTTCATTGGCTAATGTTTTGAGGGTGAATAACCATTGAAATTTAATGATAACATCAAGCTAAATTCCTACAAAAAGGCATACACAATAGGGAGCATTTCATCTTATTTTGATAGGAAAAGCTATTTATTCCGTTAGTCCTTTATCTCTTTAAGAAAACAGCTAACAAGGTATACAATTGCTACATCAATTTTAATATCCCTAGATCATTTCAAATACATAAAATACGGTATTTCTGATAGAAAATGCCTAGATTTTATCTGTTTATTGATATCCTCCCTCTCCCTCAAATTATGCTGTATGTATGAATATTAATTCTCATTACTCCAGAGTAACTATGTACTTGTATTTTTTTCCATTCCTTAGAAAGCACCAGATCTACTCCTTGGGTAATAAAGCATTGCAAATTGCAGAAATGAGAGTTGAAATCAAATGTTTGAAGGGAATCCTGCTTTGATCACTTTTTAGCTAAATTGGAGGATTCATTAAGTGTTCAGATCTCAGTTAATATGTAGGAAAAAAACAAATGTCTTTCTTTTAGATTTGCAGAGTGGTTTAGACATGTAATGTTTAAATCTGTGTATGATGCTAGCCACAAAATCTGTCATCAGAAAATATGTTTCCTTCTTCTCATTTAGTGATAACAAAAGGAATGAAGGAATTGCAGAGGTGTAGAGATATCAGGGTCAGGATCATGTAATCAGATAGAAAGAAAGAAAATCAACATTATTTCAATGTCAGGAATATAGTAATTTCTTTCACCTATCTTATTGTAGTCTCAGGATAGCTTATTGGAGCAAACAACTAAATGTTTGTGTTTCCTCACAAATCTTAATCCTCATTGTGATGATATTAGAAAGTGGGACTTTTAAGAGGTAATTAGGTAATAAAGGTGGAGCCTTCATAAGCGGAATTAATGCCACTATAACAAGGACTCCAGAAAGTTCTCCTACTCTCTTTCTGCCATGTGAGGATGCCAGTAGAAAATATTAGTCTCTAAGATGGAAGAAGAACCCTACCAGAATTGACCATGCTGGCACGCTGGTCTTGGATTTCCAGCCCCTAAAACCGTGATAAATATTAGGTTAGCGCGAAAGTAATTCTGATTTTGTCATCCTCATGACCAACTTTATAAGCCTTTGTTGTTTATAAACAACCTAATAAATCTTTGTGGTTTATAAACCACCCAGTCTATGGTAATTCGTTATAATAGCTCAAATTGACTAAGGCATTGAGTGAGTTTTATTGTTAATCATTTTATAAATAAAGATCCCAAAGTTAATGTGGATAGGAGCAATGTAGACTTGTCCAATCTCTACCAGTAGGTTAACAGATGAAAGAATAGAAACTAAAAGTCAGACCTGGCTATAGAGCTACCATCTTCCCATCTAAACATATTGTTCTCCATTATATATAGAGCAACAGTTGTTGAAGTATAAGATTTATGGCATGTTCTATATACTTAGAAATTCTAGGGTTTATATTAGGTATAAAATTGTACTTTAGACAATTTAGTGAAAGATATTAAACAATAGACCTGTTTCCCTACATATAAATTAATAATACACTACATAAATGAAACTCTCTCTATATCTATCTATATCTATATCTATATATCTATATCTATGTAAATATATAGATAAAATTAGCCACCCTGGCTAATTTTTTGTGTTTTGTATACGTGTGTGTGTGTGTGTGTGTGTGTGTGTGTGTGTGTGTACACGCACATTAACTCATATCTAGGTGATGGTAGCTATTTTCCTTTAAAAATTGAAAAATGGGTTCTCAATTATTTTCTTGCAAATTTAAACATATTACATTAAGATAGTAAGACATCTCTTTTAAACTAGGGTTATTTCAAAAATTGGTTTATCAAGGTATTAGTGATAATTAGAAATTTTAATATTACAAAAATAAGTTTTATAATGAATGAAACATAGAAGAAAATTGAACTTTGATCTCAAAGAACAAATCATCTTGTAATTATTAAATTCTGAATATTATATCTATTTTATACGCTCAGCACTATTTTTGTACTTTCAAAATATTTATTAAGGGAATTCAGATTGCTCGTAATAGCTTTCTTTGCTAATATCTTTATTTAAGACTCACCATAAGGAAGATTAGACGAGTCTAATTGAACCATAAGATTTTTTTTTTTTTTCATTTCCAATTGAATGTTTCCTTCCCTCTTTCCTTCCTCTCTTCTTTGCTCACCACCCCTACCCTTCCGGCCACAAAGCATATTCTAGTTCTGCACTATATAATTAAGTAGAATTAAAGTTTCATAACAGTCCTAAGGGCCATAAAGAAGCTTATCGCCTCCAGTTTGTAGCATACAATGTTTCTAATAGACACAAGTAGTGACCATATGCTTTAAACTGAAAATAAGAACTTAAAATCTGGCAAAGTTTGGAGCCACGATTTGTAGGTAGACACAGTAGAGTCTACTGTGTTCGTGTCTTTCAATGATTTATGATGACATTGTGACAGCATTTATAGAATGGAGATAATAAATTCCTTGTTTGGTTGCTGCATGGACTAAGAGAAATAATATTTCCGACTGCCTAACCAGAGTATAGCACATTAACAACTGTCTAATGCATGGTCAAAATGCACTGTGACCATTTTCTTTTGCCAGTAGGGATGAATAAGAGACAGTTTTCGTCAATGGGATTTAAAGGAGAAGATTTGTGCTATTATTAAAATCTTCTGAAGCTGGGTGAGGTGGCTCACACCTGTAATCCTAGCACTTCGGGAGGCTGAGGCAGGTGGATTGCCTGAGCTCAGGAGTTCCGGACTAGCCTAGGGAAAACAGTGAAATCCCACCTCTACTATATATATATATATATATATATATATATATATATACACACACA
>NW_022436944.1:5213856-5287767 GCF_009761245.1 Sapajus apella | reverse complement strand
TATATATATACACACACATACATATACAAAACACAAAAAAATTAGCCGGGGGTGGCGTCATGTGCCTGTAATCCCACCTACCCGGAGGTTGCAGTGAGCAGAGATCGTGCCATTCCTCCAGCCTGGATGGAGCAAGTCTCCATCTCAAAAAAAAAAAAAAAAAAAATTTCTGAATAGGGAGTCATTAACAAGTAGGATTTGTGGAAAATGCGACTTAATTCTTGGAGACATAATGTTACATTGTCAGCTGGCTGAAACATCACTATGTTAAAGTAGAAAAAGGTATTTACACATTTGCATGACTTTTTTATTCTTTTAAATGTGACACTTTTCTTAACCTTGCAAATAAATGTTGGCACAGTTTTTTTAAACTTAAATAGAAAATATATTATTTGATAAAAGGATCATTTTAAGCTCAAGAAAAGAAAAATTACAAAGCCTTTTCTAAAAGGCAGTAAAAGTGTAAGGTATATCAAATAATAGGAAAAGTTTACTTTTTAATTAGAAAGTTGGATATTCAGGTAATGAAAATCAGTTAGAGTTATCTTATGGTATGCATTGCATTTAGAGCACATACAGAATTGTTTTTAGTCGTCAGCCAAGAATAATAATTTTGATGGCTATGGCTATTACCTATAAATTAGCATAACATCCATTACTATTACGTGTTGTAAGTTTGTGGAATAAATATTACCTTCAAGGAGTTAACGTGGATAGAATTTTACTGATACTCGACAGACTTAGGGTATGGTTTAATAAGGACAAAAATTAATAAATTAATTCTAATTAGAATAAAAATCAGTTCTTAAGGACTTTACTGAGGCTTTTATGACACTGTTGTGGTCACTATTGTTTCCCATCCTGAATGGTTGGTGTCATGATCTATTAACTGTGAAATATTTTTAATATCATCTCTGTTATGTAATGAGTTATGTTTTCCCACAATTTATGTACTAAAGCCTTAATCTCCAATGTGACTGTATTTGAAGACAGGTCCTTTAAGGAGGTAATTAAAGTTAAGTGAGATCAGTAGAATGGGTCCCTAATCCGATAGGATTGATGTCCTTATAATAAGAGGAAAAAACACCAGAGATTTTCTTTCTGCAGGCGCAGAAGAAAGGCCATGCGAATACATAGCCAGAATGTGTCTGTCTACAAAACAAAGAGAGAAAACTTACATGAATCTAACCCTGCTGGCACTTTGATTTTGGACTTCTAAGCTTCAGAACTGTGAGAAAATTAATTTATGTGCTTTAAGGCACTCAATTTATGGTATTCTGTTATGACAGTCTATGTTAATGCATTTTGATTACCATAAAGGAACACCTCAGAGTGGGAAACTTATAAAGAAAAGACGTTTAATTGGCTCATGGCTCTGCAGGTGGTACAGGATGCATAGGGCTGGCATTTGCCTCTGGTGAGGGGCTCAGGAAGCTTACCGGCATGGCAGAAGGCAAAGGGAAACCACCACATCACATGGCAAGAAAAGGAGCAGGAGAGTGAGAAGGGGTAGGTCCCAGACCCTTTTAATCATTCCAGATCTCATGTGAACTGAGGGAGAATTCACTTTCATCAAGGGGATGGTGCTAAATCACTCATGAGGGATCTGCCCAATCAGCCAATCACCTTCCACCAAGACCTGTCTCCAATTTTGGAAACTACATTTCAGCATGAGATTTAGAGAGGACAAACATCCAAACTATATTCCAGCCCAAGCAGACTAATAGATTCTCTGTATGAAATTATGAAAATGACTAGAGTATTATTTTGTTCAAAGTGATTTAGTTTTTGCATTAGCACTGGTCTCCGTGAAAATATTTTTCTCGCATCTGTTATAAAACAATACTGACAATCATACTAATCATACTCTAAACTTAGATATTTATGACGGTTGGATTTGACTGATTGCTCTGGTGCTGCTGACATAGTCCAAGACTTTTTGAAACGAAAGTGCATATTCTCATGCAACCTTGAGAAAATTACAGTGGACATAGCAGAACTGTAATTCACAATGGATCCCCCAAACAAATTGTGACACCCCTTCTTTCCAATCCACTGAAATATACCTAAAATAGGCAAGAGGGAAAAAAACAGAACACAGCAACATTTAGGCAAAAAAGTGTGAAGTCTATGATGCTGGCATGCTAAATGTAATTAACAATAAATGTGACAGTTTAGAGTGATTATATGTGAATGAATTTCAATCCTGAGTTCCTTTTCCTTTATTATTTAACTTCAAAAACCTGGTCCATCCACATCTTTTATTACTATCATCAGCTTCCCAGAACCTCTACCAGGATGTCTGCTGCTTGGAGCCCATGAGTATATGTCCCAATTAGGCATAGCCCAAGGTCAAATGTGTCATTCCAGAGAACCAACAGTAGTTCATAGCTAATTTATGTTTCCTTGTCAAAATGCTTAAACCACATATTTTAGAGCACTAACTAGAAAAACTGGAAAATAAAAACTCAGAAAATGTCACCTGGAAATGACTTCCTTGGTTAGCATCTGCATAATATTTATCTTAAATATTTTCTGCCTTTTGATCATCTTCCATGGTCAGTATTTAAATTATAATTTATTATCAAAAATTACTCCCTGCATCGACTTCTGCTTATCTTTAGACAATATTGAAAATGACCCTGATTGTTTTTTAAAGCTAAAAATTCTGGTTCACACATGAAACGTCCAAAAAGTAATTGTTTTTCTGTATTTCGAAGAAAACAAATTATGTGCTTCAAGAACTCAAGTTGTTTTTAAAAACATAATAACATAGTATCCATTTCTATCATATTATTGTCAAACATAAAACACCTATATAATTTGACCATCTTAGGGTGCTTTCCATTGGAATCTCTGTAACATCATTGACTCTTTTTTTTTTTAATGGGTTCTCACTCTGTCAATCAGGTTGGAGTGTGATAGTGTGATCATAGTTTACTGTGGCCTGAAACTCCTGGGCTCAAGTGATCCTCCTGTCTAAGACTCACATAGGTGGGATTACAGGAACTAGCCACCATGCCAGGCCTAGTTAATGGTTTGTATACAGCATGTATCAAATTTATATAAATGTTCTGTTATTGCTTATAACTGCTCCAAAGATTTTGATAATTTACATACATCCTGTTGTACTTACTGTCTATTGGTCTCTGTGTTACATGTTGAAAAAATACTTGTGAATGGGACAGATGCCTGGAGGTGAAAAACAAACCTAGTCAACAGGTAGGCTTTGCATAATTGTTTATAAAGTAAAAAATTAAAGGTAACTGAATGCTTATCAATTTTGAGCTGTTTTATATCCATACCATAAAGTATAAAGCAATACTTTTAAAAATGTGTAAAACCTTGTAAACTCACATTAAAAAAATACAGACATACTAAGTGACAAAAGGAAGATAAACATTTTGTATTGCTTTATCTCATTTATGGAGAATGGTTTGGAAAATGAGATTAATCAAGTAGTAACATTTATTTTATCTGGGTCAAATGGAATTTCTATTTCTAGATCCTTGAGGAATGCCACACTGTCTTCCACATGGTTTAACTAATTTATACTCCCACCAACAGTGTAATGGTGTTCCTTTTTCTCCACATCCTCTCCAGCATCTGCTGTCTCCAGAGTTTTTAATGATGGCCATTCTAACTGGCGTGAGATGGCATCTCAATGTAGTTTTGATTTGCATTTCTCTAATGAGCAATCATGATGAGCATTTTTTCATATGTTTGTTGGCCTCATGTATGTCTTCTTTTGAAAAGTGTCTGTTCATATCCTTCACCCACTTTTGAATGGTTTTTTCTTTTTTTTTTTTTTGTAAGTCTTTTTTAGTTCTTTGTAGATTCTGGATATTAGCCCTTTGTCTGATGGGTAGGTTGTGAAAATTTTTTCCCATCCTTTTGGTTGCTGGTTCACTTTAATGATAATTTCTTTTGCTGTGCAGAAGCTCTTAAGTTTAACTAGGTCCCATTTGTCTGTTTTGGCTTTTGCTGCCATTGCTTTTGGTGTTTTAGTCATGAAGTCCTTGCCTGTGCCTATGTCCTGAATGGTTTTGCCTAGGTTTTCTTCTAGGGTTTTTATCGTGTTAGGTCTTCTGTCTAAGTCTTTAATCCATCTGAAGTTAATTTTTGTATAAGGTGTAAGGAAGGCATCCAGTTTGAGCTTCCTGCATATGACTAGCCAGTTTTCCCAACACCATTTATTAAACAGGAAATTCTTTCCCCATTGTTTGTTTTTGTTCAGTTGTCAAATATCAGATGGTTGTAGATGTGTGGTGTTGCTTCCGAGGCCTCTTTTCTGTTCTATTGCTCTATATCTCTGTTTTCATACCAGTACCATTCTGTTTTGATTACTGTATCCTTGTAGTATAGTTTTAAGTCAGGTAGCATGATGCCTCCAGGACTGTCGCTTCAAAGTAGAATGTGAGATTTATCTTTTAATCACTCTTCTCCCTCATGTTTCTTAAACTTTCAAGTTAAACAAGTTACAACATATTTTATGTTTTATTTATTAACTGATTTGCTTATTCATGTTTTACTCATTATATCTACATTGCCCTGTTTGTATACTCTAGGAATTTTGGAAATTGACCATGGAACTCACCTACTGAAACATGTCCAACATTTCTTTGTTTACCTAAGGCTAAATTAGTCATTATTGTCATTCAAATATTTCCTCACTCTACAACCAGCATGATGACTAAGCTAAGAGCCCAAAGAATCTAAGTCTTACAGAGACTTACAAATTTCTTTAATTCAACAAAAAGTACAGCTGAATATAATCATATCCTTAAGTGACAGTTTTTTTTCAATTTTATATTAAAATATATTTGAGGGTTAGGATTAAATTTTATTCAACTTTGTATTCTCTCAAAGGCCTTAGTAAGAATAAGATTTAATTTATTCAGCAAAATATATTGAATTTATATTAGTACATAATGTCTGTGGAATCTAAAATACACAGGCAAAATAAAGTTGCTAAAGCAATTTTAAAATTTCTCAGGGGGAAATACAACTCACAACATTTCAAGATGTGACACTCATGCTTAAGATATCTATTGCTGCATTCCAATTTGAAAACTAAATAAAGCATATTCTGTGTAAGCATGAAGAGGGCAACTTGTAAGAGAAAGAATCAGAATGGATTTGTGGCTTAGAGTTCTTTCCAGCATAACACAGTTGGCACCATTTCCCAATCCCTTTGTCTTGCGAACTAATTTTACCAATCAGGTGGTAGAAGTACAGCATAACCAAGGAAGATCTTGTTGAAATAATGTTTTAAATACCACCTTGACTTAGTCCATGTAACCATAGCATTTAGACTTACTTAGTCTATTCTAACTCAAGAAATGGTATCATTTTTTGAAACAAAACTTTCTGTTTATAAAGAAAAACTGTGGTCTGAAATCTGTCTCAAAATGGTTTGTGTTATGCAGAGTAGGAAATAATTCAAAAGAGAACATCTTCCACTGGGAATCTTTTTTTTTTTTTTTTGAGATGGAGTTTTGCTCTTGTTACTCAGGCTGGAGGGCAATAGCGTGATCTTGGCTCACCACAACCTCGCCTCCTGGGTTCAAGAGATTCTCATGCCTCAGCTTCCTGAGTAGCTGAGACTACAGGCATGTGCCACCATGCCCAGCCAATTTTTGTATTTTTAGTAGAGACGGGGTTTCACCATGTTGACCAGGATGGTCTCAATCTCTTGACCTCATGATCCACCCGCCTTGGCCTCCCAAAGTGCTGGGATTATATTCCACCGGGAATCTCATTCACTCATTCAAAAATATTCAGCACAAAGTTTGGAGAAACAATCCCATTGACGTCCACTTCCACTCATTGCCCAGCACATGAGTTAGGTAATGATTTTTATTCATATGTCTTTCTATCTTCCTTAAGCTGATTTAAAATATTAAGAAGCTTTACACTTTTTCTGTTTTTGCAATATCTCTGCAGCAGTTCTGGATCATGAACCTGGACTGTTGAAAACCACAAAAATAAAAAAGACAAAATATCAATTACAGTTTATACAATTTTGTGGAGGAGCAGGTGGCTGATAAAAAGCCCCACTCCTTGGTCTTGAGTCAAAAGCAGCAGTTGAAGAGCAAAGAGCACCCTTTCCCGTGGAGTTTAAATTAAATTCGGATTTGTTTCAGCAGGGCCTTAATAGAAGCTCTGTGATTGGGATGCTTTGGCTTAGCTGATAGCTCCACATGCTTTTGTTATGTCGAAACCCACTTAGTCATTCTGTACACTTAATAAGATGGTATTAGTGATTACCAACTGCTACATGTATTAAATGTATGATTATTATTTGTGACATTGTGCCACAGTTCTTATAATAAAAGCATATTAGTATTGCTGTCATTATCTTTTATATTTATGGCTGGCATTTAGTCTTTACTATTTTACTTTTCCAGTCACAACTGCCAATCCTACTGCTCCATATCCAGCTAAATTCACACTCCCTGAAGAAACTCCCTCTGTATATAGTCAAGGAAAACTCTGTCTCTGGAAGACCTGCCATTGTGAAAAGGATTTAGCAGCCACTACCAGCACAGTGGTGCATTACTGGCAGGAACTTTAATAAATGTTTCTTTGAGTTGCCATAGAGAGAAGAACAGAAGAATAGGTAGAGGAGGATAAAAATTAGATAAGAACTTAGATACTCTGTTTTCTTTATCTCTCTTACTTTTCATCATTTTACAATAACCCTTCACACGTTTCTTGATTTGTGTGGAGAGTTAACAACTTTCTATAAACATTAAAAGCAGACTGGAGTAGGTTATCCAACTAATGAATGTGTTTGCACTGCTAAACTTAGTCATGTGCTGACTTTGGGGTGCAGGGAATTAATAGATGAGCTCCATTTCCCTACCTATTTTCTTTGGTATGTTTTGGGCCACCCAATAAAGACACAAAAGATATGCAGGAAAGGGCATTTAACAGGCCAATATGTATGTTTACTTCTTGGCTCCTGAAATAGTAAACAGAAAGTTGTTCCATTCTTGTTTGGAAAAGTTTTAGATTATAAAGGAAACATGTTTCTGGGGCTTGTCACAAAATGCCCTGAACATTGTATAGTAAAAGACAAATGATATCTATTTGATGTGAAGAAGAGTCTTAGGATATGTGTGTTTATATAGTCAGTTTAGTTGTTAGTCACTTGAATCAGCTCAGGTTAAAACAAATGAAGGAAATTATAATGAAGATAATATAAGAAATTGAAAGAGAAATGACAAAAAGAGTATTAGACATCTGAATAAGGGTTACATGACTATTAATAGCTGATATTCCTCAAAATTAATTTCACAATTTACGGTATTTCAATCTTCAGAAATAACGGGTTCCAATAAACATGAGGCTGACTGAAGGCACCTGAATAACCCTTTCTGATGTGAGACTCCTATAATTTTCTATAATTCCTCCCCACAACCAAATAAGAGAAGAAACTATTTTATTTGCTCATATTGTTTTAAGATTTAACTCTCAGTAGATCATTTCCATTTTTTAAAAAGTCATAATCATGGAAAGCTTACAGAACCTATGGCCTGTGGGCCCTTGCAACTCAGGAGAGCTTTGATTGCAGCCCAGTATAAATTTGGAAACTTTCTTAAAACATTATGAGATTTTTGGGTGTGATTTTTTTCTTCTTTTTAGCTCATCGGCAATTGTTAGTGTTTTTTTTTTTTGAGACAGTTTCACTCTTGTTACCCAGGCTGGAGTGCAATGGCGTGATCTTGGCTCACCACAACCTCCGCCTCCTAGGTTGAGGCAATTCTCCTGCCTCAGCCTCCTGAGTAGCTGGGATTACAGGCACGCACCACCATGCCCAGCTAATTCTTTGTAGTTTTAGTAGAGACGGGGTTTCACCATGTTGACCAGGATGGTCTTGATCTCTTGACCTCGTGATTCACCCGCCTCGGCCTCCCAAAGTGCTGGGTTACAGGCGTGAGCCACCGCGCCCGGCAATTGTTAGTGTTAATGAATGTTATTTGCAGTCCAAGACATTCTGTCTTCTAATGTGGTCCAGGGAAGCCAAAAGTTGGACACCCATGATTTAAATGTTAGAATTACTTATATTAGTTTATTAAATTGTTGCCATTGTTCCAAATCTTATTATTTAAATTCACACTTTCTAAATGGGAAGTTGTCTTCTTATGGTGCATAATTAATATAAACTCTGTTTTCAAGGTGGACCAATTGCTATTGGCACACTGCCATTATTTATCACATTTTCTTAAATGAAAAACAATTAAATAAAGACATTTAAAAGTTGTATAAACACTTTAGTAAATTAGTTTAAAATGTTTCTAGGAATGTATTCTACATGACTATTTTTCTTAGAAATCATGACAATTAGTTACTCTTTTGTGAAGCATAAAGTTTTCTTTTACTATTTCAATTATAATGTCTTACAACTTCAGAATTATTTGTCTTTTGACACTTAAAAGCATAAACTTATTAACATGCAGTGGTATTTATTTGTTTTTACTAAGTAAAAATCAATTTTCTGCAAAATATAATGTATAAAATCTAATTCCAGCTTTTTTTATTGGTGTGTATATATGGTGATCTGAATAAATAAACATCAAAGTGCTAAGGTAGATTATCAATGATTGTAAGGAATTACTAACATTGATTGTTTCTAAACTGAAATTCATTTTTTATTCACAATTTAACCAATGTTTTTAAAAAAGAAAAAAATATGAAAAAGGAAAATAAGGAATATATACTTAAAAATAAGAAGAAAATGTCCTGGATAAATTTGGGATAATTTGCTAAATAATTCAACAGCTTTGAATTTTCTTAAAGAACCAAGGCTCATCTGTGTTTATAGTAAAAATATGGTGATTCTAGCCAAGTTAAGAGTTCTCAAATTTGAAGAACAGTTGTTCTCATGGTGTAAATGGGGCACACTGCCCCTTCTCTTTTGAGTAATGGAAAATAAGCAATGTCAAGAAAATAGTACCTAAGGAAATGATACCCAGTTGTTATTATCAAAACTAAGTCGTATGGAAATTCTTTGAAAACCAGAAATAGACCAGTGAATATAGTCAAGCTAGACCCACAAGTAGTTTGCTTTCCTAATGTCTTTCCCAGTCTTCCTAGTGCCCAATATCAAACAATGTATGGGTTCCAGTATACATGAGGCTGACTGAAGGCACCTGAATAACCCTTTCTGATGTGAGACTCCTATAATTTTCTATAATTCCTCCCCCCAACCAAATAAGAGAAGAAGCTATTTTATTTGCTTTTATTGTTTTAAGATTTAACTCTCAGTAGATCACTTCCATTTTAAAAAAAGTCGTAATCATGGAAAGCTTACAGAACCTATGGCCTGTGGGCCCTTGCAACTCAGAAGAGCTTTGATTGCAGCCCAGTATAAATTTGGAAACTGATACATGTGGACCAATAGCAGAATATTTGCATTCAGTTTTTATCAAAGATCTTTTAGTCTTATCAGTTTCCCTATAAGGAGAGCTCAACTCACATACATTAGGTTAGAAAAAAGAAGAAAGTTGATCATTTTAAAAGTAGCAAAGCAAGTAATCCTCCTATGAATAAAAGTATTCATTTCACCAAACTGGGGTTGGGGAGGGGGTTCCTGAAAAGAAAGAATATTAGAGTATTCCATAAGGAATACTTTATTAGAAGTGATAACAATTTTCTTAGATAGGGAGGGAAAGATAACCAGACATGAAATAATCATTCTTTGTGAGAATAGAAAATGGGAATGATTAGGTAGAATTTTAGTGAATGAACTTTTCTTTGTGCATCCTTCTAGTTAATATACTTCTCTCTTATTCATATGGTAGTGATAGATTTCTATGAACACCGCTTTTGATTGGTGTATAAATAACCTAAAGCAGAGATCAGCTTAATTTCTGAATACATCTCCAAATTGATAGCAAAAACCACAATCTTTGAAGCCAAGTTGTTTGCAAAACCTCAGCATTTTGAAATACACACAGGCACGCATACACATAATTATCTTAAAAATTACCTAATTTATCATAATGTAATCATTGATAAAGCCTTTTATTTGTTTTCTATTGTTATTGTAACGAATCACCACAAACATAATCACTTAAAACCACACTGATTTATGAATATTTGGGGCACCTTACAGTTCCGGAGGTCAGTAGTCTGAATGGTCTCATTGGGCTAAAATCAAGGTGTCACCGGGCTGTGTTCTTTTTGGAGGCCATATTAGAGGCTCTGTTTTCTTGGGTTTTCCAGCTTCCAGAGGCTGCCTACATTCCTTAGTTCATGGCCTTTTCTATTGTCAAAGCCAGCAATAGACAGTCAATCTTCCTCATATTACATCATTCAGACTCTGACTCTTCTGTGTCTACCTTTCTACCTTTAAGGACCCTTGTGATCATATTAAGGCCAGAATTATCTCACAATTATAAAGCTGTCTTATTAATTAACAACCTTATTTATTTCTGTCTTAATTTTTTCCTGTCATCAAACATAACATAGTCACAAATTTTTTGAATTAAGACATGAACATATTTGAGAATCCATCATTGTGTCCACTACACGGTCTAAAGCAAAGACTGTTTCTCAATAGGTCTTCAAATTCATTACATTACCACAATTTTTGAATACAAGTTGCTATCTGCATGAACCGAATGTTTTGGGACACACGCACACACACACAGAGACTTATGTCAGAGGATTATCTTTAGCTGTCTTGAACCATCAAAAGCTAACCATTAGTAAAATCAGGACTATACTATTTCCTGTGGCTACAGCAACAAATTACTACCAACAAAGTAGCTTAAATGATAGAAATGTGTTCTCTTAGTTTTGTAAGCCAGAAGTCTGAAGTCAAGGTGTCTTTAGAGCCACTATCCTTCAGTATCTCTAGGGTAGAATATATTTGTCACCTCTTATAGCTGCCCACATTCCTTGGCTTGTAGCCAAATCACTCCAGTATTTTGCTTCTATCTTCCCATGGCCTTCTCTTCTGCGTATGTCTGTGTAATCTCCCCTTCTCTGTCTGGTGCTGATACTTATGATGACATTTAGTGCCCAGTTAGAAAATTATGATAATCTCCTCATTTCAAGATGTTTAACTTAGTCATATCTGTGAAGACCCTTTTTCCAAATTAGGTAACTCATAAGTTCCAGTGACTATGATATTAACATATCCGTTGGGCCACCGCTTAATCCCTTATTTTACCAAAGGTTATCTTTTGATGGTTCAAGACAGCTAAAGGATATAACTTGTATACCAAAGAAATAATTTGGAAAATATACATAAAAATGTAAGAACTCATTTTTTTTTCTCCATTACACAAATAAAAGGTAAATAAATTTCTAAGCCAAGGTCTACTATAGTCTAAGAATTAAAGTAAAGCTAAGTAAGTAGTACAGCTAGATATAGTATAGTGTTCCAGGCAGGAGGAGGTGGTAAAATAGAAAATTCTGATAGGCTTAGGAATCCCTGAATGTCTAAATAAATACACCTTTTACTTCCCAACGACAAGTCTGAGAGACAAGAAAGAGACTACAAGCCTCTGAGAGAAGTTTATATATCTACCTTCATGGTGAAGAAATTAAAAAAACAGGTATGTGAGGTGCTACCTTAAATAGAAATTCAGTGAGGTAGTAAGATAATTCAACGTACAAGCTTTAAGACAGGCACAAAGAGTCTTGGCTTTTCTGAATAATATACAACAGCTGAATAGTCCCTATGCCACTGAGAAAAGAAGAAAATGACTACCCCTGAGCTATTCAATCTGGCCAGCACCATGTTGGAATGAGTATGTTGCAGAGAGATTGGAGTAGGTAGGCATGGAAACATAAAAGCAAAAGAAGCAACAGGAACATTACAGATGTATGGGCAGCACAAGTTTCCTGACAAACAAATAGCAGAATTATGTATATATTTTTGCAAAGTCCTGCAGGGGAGAAAGGACCATAACAAAGCATATCCCCTATTTCCAAGGTTAACCAAGATGGTACATGAATCTCTGAAAATTAAGTCCCCACTAAGCAGAAGTGCAGAAAGAGAAAGAAAACCTGGAACTCAGTTTACCAGTAGTTCAAAACATTGCACACTCAAAGGTAGAAGGAAACAACAAGCTAAACTAAGTTCAGTTAAAAATACATAGTTTCAGTTTTTTCACATCTGAGCTTGGTAAATGTGAAATTTGCTTTATAGTTGAAATGTTTACATATATTTATATGTATTTGTATTATATTTGTATAATTGTATTAGCAATTATATTTGCCTTCTATCTACATTTTTTTCCAATCAAGTAGTAGTTTGTGCTGTGCTTGAATGTGTTCCACATGAGAAAACTCACTAATTCCCAAAGGAGCTTATTTTTACCTCTGTCCAATTATGTGAGAACACTTTTCCAACACTGGCCTAAGAAATATTTCTCCGGTTGTTTTTATCCAATGTTCTCATGGAAACTTAAAGAAATAACATGAAAGGTCATACATTCTAAAGATCACTAGCTGTAGCTAATAGAAATACAATATTAGAGGTTAGTTAAGTGAATGTGTAAATTGTTGCTATTTTGTATCATATGGTAAACTCAGTTTGTACTTCTTGCTTTTCTGAAGCTCTCCGATTATTACTCCAGAAATAAAATTAAAGTTTATATCAAGTTTAAAACATTGAATCATGTGTCTCCATTAATATTCATCAAGTAAGCTGATATCATAGCCAAGTAAGGCCCATTATTGCATTTGGATTTGAAGCATGTCTGTCCCTAACGCAAGAGTTTGTAATAGTGTTTCAGTTTTCGGTTCACCTTCTGTTACAGAATTAATCAAGTTTATTTCAACACCTTTACTTTTCTATTCTTTGCAGCCTTTTTATTTTTATTCTTGCCTATGTCATAAATATTTTATAGCTAAATGATAAGCTCAAGGGAAAGACAGACCATTTCACACCTATGCTGTTTAAAATTAAACAGGCATTCTTTGTACACATTTCTACATCTTTAGTGTGTGGCCTTGCACCTTTAGTTTCCTAAGAAAATCTCCTTTTATGAACTATAAATTGTTGTGATTACATAAACTAAAGTCAGAACATTTTAAATGGCTCCAAACAATAGCAGGCCAAATATATTTATATTTTGAAATATACATATTATATATAATATATATATACATGCATACAAATATACACTGACACATATACACTTAAATTATAATGATATTTACAAACATGATGGTTTAAGTGAAAGGAGAGTGTCTATTCTTTCTGAATTAAATATAATTACATATTCTAGTAGAAATGTGAAAATGTATATACTAGAAGTTATTGACATTTACATAATGAATATAAACAAAAATAGATTTGAAAGCCATAGAAATCAAATAGGCATCAAATTTATTTTTGTAATGTACATAATGAGGTATTTTCAATAGTTTATTCCATGGTGCTTATCTTAACCTTGGGTAAATAAAGAAATGGTGTTTGAGCAAATATAGCTCTATATGATTTGTTTGTTACTCAAAGGATAAATGTTTGAGTGTATGGATACTCCATTCTCCATAATATGCTTATTTCACACTGCATGCCTGTATTAAAATATCTTGTATATCCCATAAATATATACACATACTATGTACCCACAAAAATTTTTAAAAATAAGAAAATTTAAAAATAGATAGATAATGATGATATTCCTCAAGGTAACTTAACACTGAAAGTCTGCCTCAGCTAATCATAGCATTTCATCTTATCTTGGAACTATAAATGTATCTAGTTTAGAACCTGGACCCTTTTGTTTCACATGATCATTGATTGAAAAGGAAACTTGGAAAAAATATAGATATTAAGTAATTTAGTAATTAACAGGTAATTTTTATACACAAGTATATTTGTAACGTGGAAAAGAAACATAAGCCTTAATATAGATTGAAGAATTTATATTCTTATAAGAATATAAAAACAATATAAGAACTTATATTCTAAGAATTTAAAAACAATAAGAATATAAAGACATAAAATATAAATATGAAAGGAATATAAGAAAAATTGAAATATATCCCTTATATTCATTTTCTTATATTTTATCTTTCTTTTTTTATATTTTATCAAGCTTCTCTCAATTTTCATAAATCCAAAGCCATCACATTATATCTGGTTCAACTGTTTATTTCTAATTAAATTCCTTTAATAGGATGAGTTTTCTTGGAAATGCAAAAGTCTGATTATGCATAGCAAAGCTGGCATTCTGACTACTGCAAATAATTCACCTGTGTACCTCTGCCACACTTATTTTATTTTAAGCAAATTAGATAGATCAGTTGTGTCCTAAAGCACTAGATAGGTTAAGTCAGGTGAAAACTGAGACTTCATCACTGGAAGTTAGTACTAACAGTAAAATAACATTTTCAGAAGCAACAGTTATGGCAAAGATCTCATTGGATTGGTTTAAGTGAAAACAAAATGAACCATAGGAGATAGTATGCATAGAATATTCTTTAAGATTATTTTTCTAAAAAGGGAGAAGAAAATGGGGGTTTCCAGAAGGAATATTATGTTCAGGGTAAGTTTTGTGTGTCAGCTTGTTTAATTATATAAACTCTTAAGACATAGCAACTTCTTGTATGATTATGGACTAAGCCAATAAGGTATTTGTACCAAAACTAACAAAATATGGTGTTGTTGAAAAGATGAGGGTGGCTGGGTTTTTATACACATAAGAAAAAACTGAATTTAGTGCATCCAAGAAAAAAAAATCATATAGAAAATGTATGTGATAAGGAAGTTTTATGGGATCTCTTTTTGTGGCTTCTGTTTTGCAAGTGAGGTAGGAAAAACAGACAATCAACTGAGAATATGGAAAGAGGAAATTTTGGAGGATTGAAAGGAGAAAAATAATGAAATAGGTATCCAGGAGAGTGAGAGAATAAATAGGATAAAAGCATGTTGTAGTAATCTTTGGCAGTCATCAAAGATAACTTAAAGTTAGTAGTCATGAATTTGAAGGCAGCCCTGTCTGCACTGTGGCCTTTTCTTTCAGCTAAGTTCAGCTGCATAGGTGCAAATACCTATGTAGCAACAATGCAATTGGAGCTAAAAAAAAAAAGATTGTGAAAATGAAACCTGCGTGGAACAGGAAGGGAGATTGATTTAGACTGGAGGTAGGAGACCTGATCCCTAATTGGCTTTGAATTGTGAAAAATGCTTCGGAATTAGCTCTGCAAAGTGGGGAATATTCCAGGTTGATGGTTGTTGAGATCAAACAGATGAAGCAATTATGGACAAATGAATTGGAAGGAAAGAAGGTTGTCAACAACAATGTAGCAGTCTGGCCTTGGGAGTCAGTTAGGATTCAGGAGTGTTAGACCTAGGAGGCCAGGAGGTAGTTGTTTCATGCTTAAGAAGAACAACAGAAAAAATATAGGACTTAGAGTGGAGAGGAAAAACTTGAACTGGCACTGTCGCCCCAGCTGTGGAATGTAGTGGTGATCTCAGCTCACTGCAACCTACGCCTACCGGGTTCAAGTAATTCTCCTGCCTCAGCCTCCCCAGTAGCTGTGATTACAGGCATGTGCCACCACACCGACTATTTTTGGATTTATAGTAGAGACGGGGTTTCACCATGTTGGCCAAGCTGGTCTCTAACTCCTGACCTCAGGTGATCCTCCCGCCTCACCCCGCAAAGCATTGGGACTACAGGCATGAGCCACTATGTCCACCCAAGTCTTTAATGAAAACATGAATGAGCAGCTGGTGGAAAATAGCTACAAACGGAGATTCTAGAGTATTATAGAACAGCCCTCTACATTACCGTCTCACAAAGAATGAGTAGAATGTCTAGAGATGGCATTATGTCTTTTGTTTCTTCACCATATGCAATTAAATTGCTGCTTGTTTTTCTACTTCCTGAATATTTTGAACTTCCTCTCACTTTTGTTCTTTCATTTCATGCTTCAGATTTAATATTTGGTCCTATTTATTTTCCTCCATAGTCATTGTAAAAACAACTGCTTATTCCGCATCACTTCTTCTCTTTAGCAATTTTTCACTCTTCTTACTCCAAATAATTCTATTACTCCCTAATACAGAAAGTGAACTATTCCAAGCTCCTTAATATGTCTCATAAGACCCTTCATAATGTGTCCCCATGCTTCATCTTATGTAATTCCTTGCTTGGTACTTTAAGCTTCAGCAGTAATAGTTCTAATATTCTTCATTAGATCATACAGGTTTATCTTGTAACACATTTGCTTATTACTGCACTTGACATACAGAAAATCACATAATTATTTCCTTTTATCTATATCAATCTGTAAATTATTTGAAGGAGGATTATGTGTTTATATGAGTAGCATACTGCCTGGAGTAGAATAGCACTCAAAACATGTTTATTTCATTGGGTTGGATTTAGTTTAAATCAAATTACTATAATTTATATATATATACATATATATATAATTTATATAGATATATTACTATAAAGAAATACCTGAGACTGAGTAATTTGGAAAAAAAAAAGAAAAACAGGTTTAATTGGCTGATATGGTTTGGCTGTGTCCCCATCCAAATCTCATCTTGAATTGTAATCCCCATGTATTAGTCCCCTACAGGGACAGAGCTAATACGATAAATATACATACATATTAAAAGGGGAGTTTATTAAGTGGTATTTACTCACACAATCACAAGGTTCCACAACAGACCATCTGCAAGCTGAGGAGCGAGGAAGCCAGTTGAGTCCCAAAGCTGAAGAACTTAGAGTCCAATGTTTGAGGGGAGGAAGCATCCAACACAGGAGAAGGATGGAGGCTGGGGGATAAGCCAGTCTAGCCTTTTCATGTTTTTCTACCTGCTTTATATTCTCTGGCACCTGAGTAAATGGTGCCACCCAGGTTAAGGGTGGTAATATTAAGGTTATTGCTGCTTCCTCTGGCAATGCAGGATTAATCTCCTCAGATAAAGGTTGGAAAGGCTGATGACAGCCTGGGTCAGGGAGGGGATGTTGCCACCACTGTTTATAAACATCTGGCATTTCACCTGCTTGCACTCCTTCCATCCTGCCGCCCTGTGAAGAACGTGCCTGCTTCTCCTTTGCCTTCTGCCATGAGTGTAAGTTTTTTGAAGCCTCCCTAGCCATGCAGAACCATGAGTCAATTAAACCTCTTTCCTTTGTAAATTACCCAGTCTAGGGTATTTTTTCATAGTAGTGTGAGAGTGGGCTGATACATTGACTCATGTTTCTTCAGGCTGTACTGAAAACATGGTTTCTGGTGAGGACTTAGGAAGCTTTTACTCATAGCAGAAGGTGAAGCAGATGCTTACATGTCCCATGGTGAAAACAGGAACAAGAAAGAGTGAATCCAGGGAGAGATGCCACACACACTTTCAAATGACCAGAAGTCTTAAGAACTCACTATTATGAAGACAGCACCAAGCCATGAGAAATCTGCCCCTATTACCCAAACACCTCCCGCCAGACCCCACCTCCAGCATTGTGGATTACAATTTAACATGAGATTTGGGCAGGAACAAATATCCTAGCTATATCAGTAGATATGAAGTCCTTTATGCGAACAGAGGAGGAAGATAACAATTCTGTCTTCAGAACTTAGGTAACCTGCAAGTAGCACTAATGTTTATAACCGGACCTTGAGGGATAGGTAGAATTTTAGTTGCTCTACAGTTAAAAAGTGAGTATTCCAAAAAATAAAAATGGTCTGAACAAAGACATAAAGGTAAAGTAGGTGACATGGTGGCAGGACTATTTATGGTCTGTATTGCCTGAATATAGAGCTTAGAATTTCCCAGTGGTGTAGAGTAAGAGACACAGCTAGGTAAAATAAGAGCATGGGCATAGATTTAGAGACAATAACAGTTAATTTTGCATTGATATATACACGCATGGATGGAGTTTAACATATTTATGGAAATATTATAAAAAGCATCAGTGGGGTCAAGCATTTCTAACTACAGAAATGGCCTTATCAGATGTGTGCCTGTTTTTAAGCACAATCATATAAGTAACCATGTGAAGTTTGCCATTAGATTTATAACCACAAATGGCAAAACCTTTATTTTGGACCAGACAACTTTTATAAGTAATGTGATGAATGCGTATATATGGAGAAATTTCTGACTAAATTTTCAGTCTTTTTTTCTTCCACGTGGTTGATCAGAATGAGTTTTAGCAATTGCAACATGCCAATGAACCCTGGCGTTTAAGTTAATAAGGTAAAAATGAAGACATAGTTTGTTCTCTGAATGGTTGTAACAGCCTGCTGGATTGCAGCAATCATGAAGCAGCTTATGCTAGGAATAAACAACAAAGAAAAATACAAACAATAGTGGGGAAGAAAAGGGTGTCGCTACATTTAAACAGGTATGGGAATATATTTGTGACCCTAAAATGTCAAAAAATGGCATACAAATACTCATAGAATGTTTGAAAGGCTCTGCTATAATTGTTTTTATTATAATGGTAATAATATGCAATATATTTTAAAAATTATTTTTCTAGTTCACTATTAAGTGAACAAAAAGTAAATAGAACAATTCTGTAAAATTAAATTTAATAATTCCATTTATGTTCAAGTAATTTTTTTATTTTTTGATGTCACTCTAGTATGTTGAGCAATATTTCCATAAGACTCTTATTTCAAATTAAGTTTAGTTTCGGAAAGAAAATTGTATGTTCTTATTTAACAAATATTTGAAATGCTTTTTCAAATCATTTCTAATATTAAAATATTTTAAAATGTATTTTGTTTAGATTATCCAAAATAATTATTTGTATTAATAAGTTGTTTAAAATATTGTTAGCTTTTCCAGGAGAAAAAGAATTTTTTTGTGTGTGCCATTAGGTTGAGTCCAATTTCAAACTATCATGTCCTTAGGAAAATATTGTCTTTTATTTTTAGGTATTTATCTAACAGAGAACTGAGCCATTTTCAAAAGGAAATCATTCAAGTAAAATAAGAAGAATCTAAAACACACATAATTTTAATTATCAAATAAGATATAGCACCTGAATTTATGTGAATATTATAAATTAATAATGATAATATTTTTTCTTGTAATATTTTTCTAACAAGTCAAGAAATGTTCATTCATTAACTTTTATTCATTCATTCATTTATTCATTCAACAAAATTTACCCTTGGGAAAATAGTAGGGAGGTAGCACACAAAACGATGAAGCAATTGTAGGGGTTTCCACTCTAAATATGAAAATAAGGTAAGTATGCTTCACTACATGATGGTGTTATTAGATTATGTTAGGGAAATTTCCGCTTTATCTGTTACTGTAAACGCATAGCATTGGTTGATAAAGAATTAAAACCACGCAGTACTATATTTTAAAATGAGAATATCTGTGATTTAAAATTCAAACACTGAACAAGGCAGAGGTATAGGCTGCTGAGATCTGGCTATCAAAAGCAGGTAGATATGGCAAGAAGAGTAGAACAATGGAAATTAAAAGTTATTCATATCAGTGAGAGATGGATTAAGGGGGCTTGATACCTGCATCCAGAAATAGGAAGGGTTTTCCCTATTTAAGAATACTTCTAGAGAAAATTGCAGCACTGTTTACAATAGCAAAGACCTGGAACAAACCCAAATGCCCATCGACGATAGACTGGATAGGGAAAATGTGGCACATATACACCATGGAATATTATGCAGCCATCAAAAACGATGAGTTTGGGTCCTTTGTAGGGACATGGATGAACCTGGAGACCATCATTCTCAGCAAACTGACAGAAGAGCAGAAGATCAAACATCACATGTTCTCACTCATAGGCGAGTGTTGAGCAATGAGAACACATGGACACAGGGAGGGGAGCACTACACACTGGGGTCAGTTGGGGGGAAATAGGGGAGGGACGGTGGGGGGTGGGAAGCTGGGGAGAGATAGCAAGGGGAGAAATGCCAGATGTAGGTGATGGGGAGGAAGGCAGCAAATCACACTGCCACGTGTGTTCCTATGCAACAATTTTGCATGTTCTTCACATGTACCCCAAAACCTAAAATGCAATAAAATAAATAAATGGGAAAAAAAAAGAAAAGAAAAAGAAAACAAAGAGCTACCAGCCCAGCACGTCTATGCGCTGCACCACGTGAAACCCCGCAGGGGGTCCACAGATCACCAGGAAGCCCATGTCTTCGCACGGTAACCTGGAGGAGCCTGCAGACGCCAGATTTCTGAATCTCATTTGCCACGCTGCCTATGTACCAAGGGAGAAGGACCCAGACACAGACTGAAAACCAAGAAACTGCATGGGACTCAGAGCCCTGAGTCAACCCAGAATGCCCGGATGGCAGGCTGAACCGCTGCCGGATCTGCAATGACATGGCTCTGTACAAGGCTCAGATGTGGAGCCTGGGAGAAGATGATCGCCACCAGTGGCACCCCAGCGGTGGAGTGAGGCCTGGATTTAATGCCCAAAGTGTGCACTGCCCCGAGAAATAAATGTTATTTTAAAGCCAAATAAATACAAATAAACTAAGTTTTAGACATTGGGAAAAAAAAATCATACTAAGGGCTATTTGAGCAATGACTTACAGCTACATACATGAACAAGAGTATAACACATTAAATCCAAAATCTGGTCAATTTACTGGTTGGCTTGCTCATTGGATCTAATTTATTTTTAATATTCTAATCCCTATAAGAAAAGGGAGATAGTCAAGTTTCTTCCATTTAGTTCTAACGTGGCAACTCCACAGAAACCAAAAATAAGCAAATACAAAACTATTAGACAAACAAATGTCAATGCAGAAAGGTCAAAAAGGAGAGAAAATAAGTGTTTCACCCCTAATAAAGCTGAAAATCAAAATTCATGAAGATTTTGAGAAAAGACATGAAGAAATCTACTACAAAAACAAAAATTGAAATACAATTTTGACAAAATTAATAAGAGATATATATGAAAATAAAATTTAAAATCAGTATGATTATCTTGCTAAAACAAAGAGATGACAACTAAAATAAGAAAAGCAAATGGATTCAAACAACACCACAAAATTCCAAGATGTTACATAGCAATGACAGGAAGTCATAAAAGAAATAAGAATGGATATAAGAACTATCAGCCAGGAGCAGTGGCTCATGCCTGTAATCCCAGCACTTTGTGAAGAAGAAGCAAGCAGATCACCTGAGGTCAGGAGTTCAAAACCAGCCTGGCCAACACAGTGAAACCCCATCTCTACTGAAAATTTTAAAAAAATTAGCCAGGCTTGGTGGCGCACACCTGTAATCCCAGCTACTTGCGAGGCTGAGGCAGGACAATTGCTTGAACCCAGGTGGCAGAGATTGCAGAAAGCTGAAATCATGCCATTGCACAGATTTCAGTGCAATGACAGAGTGCACTCTGTCTCAAAAATAAATAAACAAATAAAAACTATCGATTACTTATCATGGAAATGAAAATGAGTCACAAAAAAACAAAAGAATATATCTGTGTGTTTATATCTGTTTGTTTGTATATTCCTTTTTTCAGTGACTGTTCATTTTAATTATATTTACATATTTATATATATATATTTTTTTACTCTTTATTTATATGTATGTACATAACTAAAATTCAGTTGCTAACATTGGGTAGGGATGGGTAGAGGCGATTAGGATTAGGAGATATTAACAATGTCTGTAATATTGGGTTCCTTAAAGGAAAGTAAATATGAAACTTATTTAGCAAAATGACACTATTTATGGAAGTATGTTAGTAGGGCCACAGGTGGTTTTATTTATTAGATTATCTTCTACACATACATATATTCTTGAAACTATAATATTGATGACAAAAAATGGAAAGAGAGCACATTATTAACAATTTGGGTGATTTTATATTTCTATAGTGAGACATCTATATAACTAAAGTTTTGCAGATGATTAAATCTTTGGTACTAAAACAGGCAGAAATAGTAAAAGTATAAAATCATTGTGTATATGTTTGTATCTGTGTAAGACTGTCAGTAAATTTATATTTTATTAGTTTATAATATAAATGTATTATTACCAATGTACGTATATGTTGATGTATAAATGTATGCATGTTTGCATACATATATAAATACAAATACATTGGAGAAGTGGAGAGAGAGGGAGACAGATAATCAGCTGCAAATGGGAAAGTATAAAATCTGTTGTCATATTAATCAGGCTGGAATGACAGGTGAAGATAAAGCCAGCTACTTAGTTAACAAGAAACATGTTTTTTTTTTTTTTTTTTTTTGCCAAGATCATTCTGCAACTTTAAAGAATCATAGCAATAACTTCTTTGAATTACTACTATTTTCTTATTTATAGCAAAATTTTGTTTTCTACTTCCAAAATGGAAGACTACTGGAAACTCTGTTGTTTAAAATTATATCAGTATAAATATACTATCTTAGTCTTACCTGGAGGATCTACTTGTCTTTGACACAGAGAAGCTGTCTTGATTTCCAATTGTGTTGGAGAATGCCACATAATGGGTGTATGAACAAAGCATTCAACACTCATTAGTTTGTAGTTTTCAAATAAATAGAAAATTGTGTTCCCTTTGCAGTCCCATGTTCACATTGACCCCTTTGCAAACAGACTTACTTTGATTTGAGCCAATCAAAACACTTTATTTACATTTTACCAAATTCAATCCTTCTCCCAAATCTCCCAATTACTTTGTGTTTTCCAGCTTTTTTGTGTGAGATATCCATGGTGGCTTTAGACTGTGGTTTCTTTGGCATAAATCAGCATACCTGGCTTTCTTAAACTATAGATTTATCTTTGATAGTCCTAAGCTAATTAGACCCAAAATAGACACAGAGATAGATAATCTCGATCTATTTCACTATTCAAATATAGACATTCTAAATAATAGTTTAAAAACACAGAGTCAAAATAGTGAAAACAAATATAGCTGATGGCATAGAAAGATAGTTCACCTTCAAAAATCTGACAATGTAAGACATCAAATTAATTGACTTCCAAAAAATATTACATGCAGAAAAGCACATAATATAATTCAGTACTCCTTTATGATATTAAAGGCAGATTCTTAGCAGACTGTGATTCAAAAAGAACTTTATTAACATAGTTAAGACCATCTAGTATATACAGAAAACATCATTAATATTAAAGATACTATGAAATAAATTTCCACTAAATTTAAGGGTAAGACGTGGAAGCCATATTTCATGGTTTCTATTATGTATTGTCCTGAGTAATTAAAGCAATGAGATAATGAGATAATAGAATAGTAAATATTATGAACATATATATAAAAAGGAGAATAAATTAATTTTTATATGATAACTTTTGAAATTTTAGCATAAGATGAACACATGAACTGGATACAACATCAACATTTAAAATGTGATGTTTTATATATCAGCAATTGAAAATGTATCATAAATGAAATTTTTTATTCTCATTTTTATATTTGTGTTTTTAACACTTTTCAATTGTCTCATTGCATTGCTCAGGACAATACATAATAGAAACCACGAAATATAGCTTCCATATTTTCTTTTCAAAGGAACTCAAGTAGACTATGCTAAATGTAACATAAAAGTAAATGACTAAGAATAGACAAGACAATTTGCAGAATAAAATATAGAAATTTCTCTGTCAAATTTCAAGACATGCTATAAAGCTTTGTAATTAATACTATTATTATGGAATAAATATAGAGAAATAGATCAATGATACAGAATAAAGAACCTAGAAACAGGCCCACGCATTTGGAGGAATTCCACCTATGACAAAGATGATTTTACAAATTGGTAGAAAAAGAATCGTTCATCTAATAAATGATTCTGAAACAATGGATTATTAAGATAAAATATGATATACTGCTGAGCCCTTTTAATATTTACCTAGTTTCATTTAGAAATAAAATATTTCACCTTAGTCTTCATTTATGAACAGCTTTCTTAAGCCTTATGATATAGTTTCAATGCATCTTTAATGAAGCAAGTAGAGTGACTGGGACATCTGAAGTCTATATTTAAATACCCAGAACCTTTTTGAATTATTCTAAGTTTGGAATCATGCCTATGTTTCGAGTTGCCAAGAGCCTGATCCCCAGATGGTGAGATAGTAGGACATTACTATATTTTGCATTAGGATTTTAGGGCCTTTTATAGTACCTCTTTATTAAATCAAGGAACAGTAAGTTTTGCCCTCACAGAATATTGTAAACAATAAATTTTTCAAAAGAGTGACCTCAAGCCTAGGCACGTGTAATTATTTGCACCATTTGACTCAAGTGTGAGAGAGTAAATAGTTCTATGTCTTCTCGATCTATTTCATTATTTTCCAAACTAAATTACACATACCATTTTTAAACCAGTGTGTGTACCTAAAATTTGCAAAGAAGTATGTCCGACACATTTTGCGAGAGTAGAAAGAAGATAAAGTGGGTAAGGAAAGAAGACTGTCTTTGGATTTTAAGGTTAAAATTGCTGAAAATAGGACTACTTCTTAAGGAATTGCAGGGTGGAATGTCTGGATGCAGATCAGCAGCAATTCTGCCATCTGGAAGCTTTAATTCCCTGCAGCTAGACACTTTTAAAAGGCTGCTCATCCCTTCCGGTAAACTTAGCATTTCTGCTGTCTTGGCAACTATGTACTTGGTTGCAGGCTGCCTCTTGCTATTAAGTTATTCTTGTCAGATTATCTCCGCCCCCAGACTGGAGGCCATGGAGTGAGTGTTGGACTAGGTGCGACATGCAGCAAACCTTCATCCAGGTCAGATATAGCTGAACAACTCACTCGTTGCGTTTCCTGAAGATATGGGGAGTAAGTTAGGAGTAGTGTCTTGGGGAAAAACTACAGTTAGGCTCAGGAAAACCTAACAATCAAGCTTTCATAGACAAAGAACAGGGGAAATGGGGAGAGGGCAGAAGGACAGAGATTGAAAAGCTAATTATCAAAGAAAGAAATTGAGACTGGGAAACAAAAACAAAACAGAATTTAGTACTTAAACATAAATTGTAAGGCAAAATCTTAAGTCTAAAAGCATAACTTCAGGTGCCTTTAATAAAATACCCATGGTGTCAGGCATGGAGAGAAAGTGAACGGTGTATAAAGTAGAGGCCCTGTCTGAACAATTAAATTCATTCCTCAAGATACTTGACTTGATAAATATTTAAAGAGCCTCTTTTCTTAATTTTGCTTACAAAAGAAAATATTCTCTTTATAGACAGCAAGATAGATATTGATATAGATGTATAGAGCGTATACAGTCATCTCTAACCAGGGAATTGTTTACATTACTCCTATGGATAATTAAATTTATGTATGTTCAAGTTTTTGGCATAAACCTTAAATCATCTCTAGATTACTTGTGACACCTAATACAATGTAAATGCCATTCAAATTTATTTTATAACATTTAGTTTTTTAAATATTTTTTATTGTATTATTTTATTTTTTTACAAATATTTTTCATCTGTGGTTAGTTAAATTTGTGAATGTAGAACCTGCAAATACAGAAGGCAGACTGTGAGCATAAATGCAAGAAAACAATGAGAAACTCCTATGGATGATATAATAAACAACAGATAAGGAGATAATTGTATGAAGATGTTTTCATAAAAGCTTTTACTTGAAATAAAGCTGGTTCCTTTAGGGAGTCACATGAGTAAATGCTTTGCAGTTGTCAACAAGCAGTTCAAATCTGGTCAAAAAGAAAAGTATAACTACAATAAAGCATGAGAATCAAGGTACTTCAAAAATTGCAAGCTCTACCATGAAAAATCACATATAATAAGTGTATATTACATTTATTTATATAATTAACTAAGGACATAAAAAACTTTTGAACTATGGAGAAGGTTTTATTTTTAGAAAACAGCATTTTAAGTATTTTAATTAACCTGTTTCTTACATTCATCAGGATTATTAATTGCAAGCACCAGGTATTAGATGCTTAGAAATATTTCTATGGTTTTCGCTAATTTAAACAGAAAGGGAATTCAGATAAAAATCTTGATAGCTCACACAAATTGTGGTGGATCTCTGGAATCAACCTTGGAGGCTATGTAGAAGGGTAATGTCAAAAATTAGTTGATTCACGTAACTGCTTAAATGCTCCTTTGCTAATAATTTCCTGTGTTACTTCATTTTGTTCTGTTATAATAGAATACCATAAGTTGGGTAATTTAGCTTTTAAAAAATTATTTCTTACAGTTTCATAGCATGAGATGTCCAACACTGGAACACATAAAATCTGATGAGGGACTTCTTGTTGCATCATCCCACGGTTCAAGGCTAAAGGATAAGAGAGCCAGAGAGCAAGAGGAAGCCAAGCTTGCTTTTATAAAAAGCCCACTGTTGTAAATACTACGCTCATGAGATAACAACATAAACCCATTCATGAGGGCAGACCCCTCAAGACCTATTCACCTCTTTTTAGGCCCCACCTCCCAACACTTGTACTGGACATTATGTTTCTAATGCATGAATTTTAGGGGACACATTCAAACCACAGCAGTCATTCAGTACAGATGCATCTCTAATTCCACCAGCTCTGCCCACTGTGAGCATTGCTCAAACCATTTCCACTATTGCCACCTGAATGTAGATGTAGCTGGCTTCCCTGCTGCATACCTCGGGAGAATAGCTTTCTCACATTTACTGGCTTTTGTATTTTCAACTGCAAAAGGTACAAGTGATTGAAGAGCTCTAAGTCGTATGCCAGCACCTTGACTACTGGTGTGCCTAAGAGAGCAAGTAACAAGCAGTTTATTTTTCAAAACTGGGGAATGGACTCTGCCTTATCACTTGTGATGGTAATTCATGATCAGTGGCTCTACAGCCTCTTAATTGTATACAGGATATGATTTAAAGTATACTTTTGTTTATAGGATGTATCAATTTTACTCAAGAACACTTCTATCTTGTAAAAGTTTCGTGTTTTGAAATTTGATATAATATTCTCAGAGATTCTGTTTACCTCCTACTTCCTGTTTGCTTGCTGGCATTCTACATATGACTACTATCCTCAGAAATATTTTAATGCATAGCTCAAGTATTCACAATGGATTTGTGCCATACACTTTTGATTAAAATGAGTATTTTTTTTTTAATTGGAGCCAAACATTTTACTTTGGTTTGATGGAGACAAACCAAAAAACTGAAGGTCATAAAATCCTCAATCAAGTAATTTACTAAAATATAATCTTATAAGTCAGACACTGTAGCCCAACTACTCAGGAAGCTGAGACAGGTGGGGGGATTTCATGAGCCCCATAGTTCAAGTCCAGCCTAAGCAATATAGCAAGACCTCTGTATTTTAAAAACAAACAAACAAACCTTCTTTGACTAGATAACTATGAAGCTTTGTGGTGATATAAACATTCGTTTTGATTTATAATTTAAAAACAAAGTCAATTTCTCATTTCTGACTTTGATCTCTTTATCTTATGCGATTCCATTCTTAATATTTTTAGCATGTAAAAAACAGCAGCATTGCTCTAGCAAATATGAGCATTTCTACCAAGTACACAGTCTCACTAAGTAAAACTTGGCTGATAGTTATGAATTATTACAAAGAAATATTTATTGGAACATGCTATTTGTCTTAATTGTGTAGGTCAAAGAATGCTATGCTTGATTGTGTGGGTCAAAGAAAGCTATAAACCAAATATAGATTAATACCTTGGTTTCTCAACATTTGGATAATTGAACATACTACCCCACACATTTCTGTTAGAACCACCCAGGTTTTTAATTCATTGTTATTATCAAAACAATAGTATCATTAGAACAAACTTCAGGTAAATGGTTTAAAAATTTTAATAAAAAATTTAATATGATTCTATACCTCATAGATTTTAGTCTGGGATGAAGATGAACTATCTGCATAAACACAGATAAGAGGAACCACTCTTGTGACCCTTACACTCTAGGGAAACCTGTATATCACAAGCACATATAAGAAATAAATACATTGAAGAAAATATAGATGAAACTGGAATTCAGTGCTCAGCTTAAAGATATATATTTTAAAGATTCCCTATTGTTACCAATATGCAGATACACATCCTCAAAGCCAAAGGTGATAATCCCTAAGCATGAAAGTCTGTGGGTTGTGCTGCTACTGAGTCTGTAATCAGACACTTCTTGTGAATGTGGAGGCTCTGAATTACAGAAACAGGTAAATTTATTATAAAATTGTTTTTCTCAGTTTCAGGAATAAAAATAGATTCTTGTGAAAACGAAAACAAAAGCAAAATCAAAATGATATACTTTTTAAATGAAATTTTTTAGCCAGTTATTTCAAATACTTTTTCTTCTTCTCCTCCCCACCTCCTTCAGAAACTTTGTTTACATACAAGCTAATGCTTTTGTAGCTGATTTTCTGTTAATTCTTTTTTTTCCAGTACAATTGGCCTTCTGTATCTATGGGTTTTCAATCCTTTGTCAGCTGAGTACCCGAATGTGAAATCTAGGGATACCAAGGTCCAAATGCATCACTTCTCCATTGAAATTAATGTCTATTTTCTTGCTTCCTTTGGTGTTCCAGTTTGTCTGGAGGAATTGGGAATCATTTGTACAAAGTGGTTGAGAAAAATTTTACCCTATTTTGTAAATCTCTTTATTCTGAAAAATTGGTTAGATCTAGATAAAACATTCAAGAACCATGGTCCTAATTGTTAACATAGCCATCTATAGAGACATTGAACATTAGATTTCTAAGTAAAGCTATTTTATTTTTATCAAGATATTTTAGAAGATTTATAATTATATTTTCAAAATTTTGCTTCTAAATATTCAATTTCAATTATTTAGATTAAAAATCAATGAACCAACAATAACTTGTATTTTCCTTTTAATGTGAATATAACATTTGAAGAAAAACATGCATAATAATTTTTTTTCAAATTTTAAATTTATTTTACCTTCAATTTTTGTGTGTATTTCAAACACAATTATGTCTTGTTTCTAGGTCTTTTAGGACATTATTATCAATAGTGACTTTGACTAAATAAATGCAAAAAATATATACATAATATTTTATACGTAATGTAAATTTTTATTTTATTATTTATCTGAGTAACCAAGATAAGCATATTGTTTTCCTCAGCTTGGTTAAACTCTAGTCAGGTTTCTTTCCATCTCTAGATCTTGCTTTCATCCTGGTCATTACAGAATCTAAATCTAAATGAGTTAATCTCAGAGGTCTCTTCATTTTCTTTTCTTGAAGTATTTACTTTTAAAAACTTGTCATTATAAATTTTCTCTGCCCCTATGAGATGTAATCTATTTAAAAGCCTCTTGCCAATTTTATAATCTAGGACTATTTTTTTCAAGAACTTGACAACGATAACTCTGAAATATAATTATCAAAGAAGATAGAACCCTTATCTCTTAGTCTCTGTGAGTAGGAGCCTACCTCCTGTGGATACATTTCTCTTAGTTATAAAATGATTTTGTATTATGACAATATGAGAAAATTTGCTTTTAATAAACACATATGGCCTACAATCCTTTCCTATTCCTGATCCTGCCTTAGCTCTTTAAAACTCTGCAGGCCTCTGTTTCAGTGGAGTGGAATTTAGACTAGGTTGCAGTCTCTCTCCCCTAATCCTTTAGCCTTGAATACATTCTTCCCTGCGTGTTTAAATTTGCCCAGTGTAATTTTTGCTTTGACACAGGTATCAGCAGAATCAAAATAATTAAATATACTTATATTTGATAAATTCATGTTTAAAGTCATAGTATAACCATATATTTTTAAATTTTGTTATAATTAACATATATTAACCAAGGTAGAAGGAATGTTTTATTTAATCATTTGTTAGTGTGACTTATATTTTGAAATATGTGAACATATGGTATGAAGTCCTGCTGGGCCCTGCAAATATTTAAATGTGGTTGAATCCTAATATCTCTACAAACTCTGAAGTTAATCTGTGGCTTTTTTTATAACAATGGCCATTAGAAAAGAAAATTTGTGTGTGTAGATATATATCTATAGATATATATCTACAGATATATATCTATAGATATATATCTGTAGATATATATCTACACACACACATACATATATATGAACAACTTAAGATAAATATGAACAATTCATGTGTGGAAATAAATTTTGTATACCTATGGTGTGGGAAATGATGTCTACTAATCTTGATTAAATTCTGATTTATCCAAGGGCCATGAATGGTTGTACAGAGTTTTGTAGCTGATGAGAAGACCTATTATGACTGTTTCTCCTGTCTTCATATGAAAAACACTTTCAAAAATAAAGCGTTTTGTTTTGTTCTAAAAACTTAATGGTTTCAATTAAAAAAAAAAAAAAAAAAGGTGTTCCTGAAACTACCATATTAACCAGTTTGAAAAATTTGAATTTTGCCTTGTCCTAATAAGTCATTATGTTCTTATAAATACAGAAATATTCTTGTGTCAAAGTCAATTCTCTTCATGTCCAACATCTACTAATATTATCAGTATTTGTTCATAAAATAGTATTGCTATCGCCCAAATATTCCATCTCCAAATATCTTTACATTTAAAGAAGATAAAAAAAGGGGAAGGAGGTGTCATAGAATATTCAAGCAACTATCAAAATGGAATGTAATATGTTATATAACAGAGAGAGATACAAGCAGTTCCTTTCATATAAATTGTCTTTGAAAATTGCACATAATCAACCAGGTCCAGTGGCTCAAAGCTACAATCACAGCATTTTGGGAGACTGAGGCAGAAGGATCACTTGAGGCCAGGAGTTTAAGACCAGCCTCGGCAACACGGTGAGACCCTTCTCTACACAACATTTTTTAAGATAAAATTATTTATAATAATTATTTCTCAATATGCATATTATTTTATTAAAATTGAAGCACATGAATGTAGTCTACAAATGTAAGATGTGAAATTGTGTTCCAGTGACTGGCCCACATTGTTCCCTATCTCTAAACTATTATGCAAGAAACCTGGAAATCAAGTTATCTCACGTTTTATGACAAAAGGACTCCATTTAAGCAGATATTATTACTCATGTAGCATTTCTGTACAAAAATAGGTTTTACGCTATTATTATACTTATTAAATATGGTTATGTGTTTGTGATATTTTACATTTATATAGAGGCTTCTGGTCCATAAAAATATTTTATGAAGCCATCTAATATACCGCATTTCAAATATTATCCACTTGGGTAATATATTTTGGAGACAATGTTAATAGAAAAATTATGTATCATATAAACAACTCTTGAGTAACCATTTTAAAAAAGATTTATGAGCTCAAAACACTTTCGTAAAAGTGTGTTCCTGTAGGGTTAAAACATAATGTATCAGGTTAGAGACTTCAATGCCTTGAATAAACTTTGGAAAATGTATCATTAAACATAAGAGGCCTGATGACATTATGAAAATGGTATTAACCTTATCCAAGCCTTACACACAGAGATACATTTTGTGTAAAAACTTATTCAAAAAACACATATGATTCCATAAAGATTACAATAGTATCTTCAATTTTCTCCTGATTTTATTCTCATCCCATAAATCAGCCTCATGAAGTATCTGTTTGTCATAGTCTTAACTGGTCCACAGAAAAAGTGCGAAATAAATATATTTTTATCCTGCATTATGGTTAGCTGAATTTCATTTAGAATATGTGCTGAGACCAGCTCAGACGTAGAGACCCCAACCCAGGCAGCCTCAAAGGAATTAAGAAACAGACACAAAGAGTGCAAAAGTGGGAAACGGAAGGGACATCAGGGGACTGACAGCATTTCCCAGCTGAAAGCCCAAAGTAGACCACTCTGAGTCACATAATTTATTCTCTATGAACAAGTGATTATTTTTAATAAGCAAGTGTTCAGTGTTTTTTCATAGAATAAAGGTAGACTAAACAGGCAGAGAGTGCCCATTCACTATTAAAATAAAAATAAGCTAGAAAACAGTCTTTGTGAGTCAGCAATGGGGACAACGTTATGTATCCTATGTTTTGGGAACGGGTTTAACTAGTGCATGACCAGTACATATTGCTCACTATCCTATAACGCCCTGAGCAGTTTTCTGCCTGGGGAAGGCTCAGCATTCCTTGCTGTTGCTTCTCCATAAACAGTATATGATCCATCACACACACGTCAAGACCTTTTCCCAGCAAATATGTAAACTCCCTATGTTTAATATAACATAATTGCAGCATTAAACCTCTATAAAGTTTGAGAATTTACACTATTTGTATGCACAACATAAGCAAAATGAAATGAAAATAAATGCATATGTTATAGTTTAATAATCTTAAAAACTTAATGACAAATACATGTGTTGGAATATTAACTAATTTTGAAAAAAAAATTTTAAATAGACACTAAGTAGCTGATATTATGTCCCAAATGATCTATTTTGAAGGAAATATATAAGAAGATGTGAGAATTTTTTAAGCACACTTAATTCAGAATTTGTGTAGGTTGTATGACTTCTCCCATTTTTTCCCCAAATCTGTAATACAAAAATAATACTAATTTTGCCTTGGTAGGTTTTTTGTGAGAATAAAAATAGTAATACATGAAAAGCACCAGGAAACAGCATGGTGAGGGTAAGATTGATATGTTATGGGTATTTAATAATGTTTTAATGTTAACAAAAGCATGACACAATATAAAATAGAAAACAATTACATTATAGTGTCTATTCAAAGTATCCTTTGTTGAATGTAATACTAATTATTGTCTTTGATCTCAAAATGAATCAATGAAAGTTTTTATTTCATATGCTTTTAATGGTGATGTTTTGATATGTTTTTATTTCATGGCATTTTTGAATTGTTTTTCATTTCCTTTAAGTAGAGCTGAAAATAAATTAATGTAAAATTCTTCCTAATGGTGCCTTCTGGCCAAAAGGATTCCACCCCTTAATAACAGAAGAACACATGCCACATCTACACAAAGAAAAATGAGTTAAGGAGAACAGGAAATGTATATGACTTATTGAAGCTGAAAGCCCCCTCAATTTCATGACCATTTGAGCATGAAAATTGCTTAAAAATATTTATCGTTTCAAGTGAATAGATTTCACTCAGGTATGCAAATTGAGGCTCAGGGAAGGTTAAAACTTCTGAAAGTTCATAACTTAAAGACTCTGAGCTAGAATTGAAAAATATTTTTTGTGAATATTTATTTTTTAATGTGTAATTCAGTCTCCTATTTTGGTATCTTCTTAATAAGGTAGTTCATTCTACTTAGGGTCATTCAGCCACCTCAGGTCCACTCAGGGCCAAAAGAGAAGTCAAAGCCTGGTTGTTTACTGGATTTAACTGCAGTTGTACCTCCCTGACTTCTCAAAAACCCCTGAAAGCATGCAGAATATTTTAAAATTCCCTAAAAGGGAAATAATTCCTTTTTCTTCTCTTTTTCTTGTTTTCATATATTATGGTTTTAATTTTCTCACCAAACACTAGTTTATCTTTAGCCCTTTTTTCATCTCCTACCATGTACTTTTCTGACCTCCGTCATGTATCTCCCCTCCCTTCATCATGTGTCTTTCTGCTACAGACACAGAGTATTCATGTATGCTTCTTGTTGATTGAAAATACTTTCACATTGAAAATCAATTCCTGTTGGGGTGAAGATCTTTATGACTGCTTGCCTTTTAATTTGTTCTGTTACTCTAGTAATTCAACTTTATCTTTTCCCTTATTATAACCACTTTTTAGATATCAGGGACTCTTTTTGTCGTAATTAGGTTGGTCTTTAATAAGTCGTAGTTTAATAGCTCAAGTGAGTTCATATAAATTCCACTTCATTGCTGGTCTATTTGTGCCAATGTAATTCCCTTTTTTTCATCGATGTCATCTCTACACTGACTCCTAGCTACACTTACTGGTCGTCTCCATCTGAGTTCCGCCTAAACTCACAAATAAGTCTCTGATAACTTTTTCCTAAACCTCTCAAACACCAACAGGCTGACTATTGGATTCTCATAACTTGCCTCTTTAAATTGCTCTCTCCTTTTGGAATTTCGTGGTGGCTTCAATAATCACTTACTACATGTCACTAATCTCAGAATATTCACGGGACCACCTGTGTGTTTGTGATTCTCTTATTACCTGCCCTCTAATTTGATTCATGGATAGTTTCATTTTAAAAGTTTATCATTTAGAATTAAGCAAATAATTAAATCAATATTGTTAATGAAATATTTTTGCAAATATTTTAAAGAGTTTTATAAAAATATAGTTATTGAACCTCTGTAATTACTCAGATATTTTGCAGATTCACAATAAGCAGACAATAGAATCTTGCTCTCGAGGGGAACAGATATTAATGGAATAATTATTATAATGGATATATAGTAATAAACTGAGATAAGTGTTCTGCAGGAAAAAAATCACTTGGCTCTATGAATGCATTTTAAGAAGGTCCTGTACCATACAAAGAATCAGAGAAATCTTTTTGAAAAAGTAACACTTGACCAAAGGAAAAGGGGTGAATATTGGCTGAACATTCAAATGGGAGTGGTGCTGAGATTTGGAGAGGGCCTTCCTAGTAGATAAAAGAACACATGCAGCCGGGCACGGTGGCTCACACCTGTAATCCCAGCACTTTTGGAGGCTGAAGCGAGTGGATCACGAGATCAAGAGATCAAGACCATCCTGGTCAATATGGTGAAACCCCACCTCTACTAAAAATACAAAAATTAGCTGGGCATGGTGGTGTGCACCTGTAGTCCCAGCTACTCAGCAGGCTGGGGCAGGAGAATCACTTGAATCTGGGGGGCTGAGGTTGCACTCCAGCCTGGTGACAGAGCTAGATTCCGACTCAAAAAAAAAAAAAAAGAAAAAAGAAAAAAAAGCATATGTTATGCTGGTGGTGGAAGAGTGCATTCCAAGTCTGAGGGACCACAACAAAATGCCACTGTGCCAGAGTTTATTAAACCAGGAGAGTGCTACATGATGAAGCTCCAGAGAGAGGCAGACATCAGATAACATACAGCTTTATAGGTCATGTTGAGCAATAATAGATTTTAAGCTTCATGAGTGACATCACAAGTTTGTAAAAATCATCCTAACTGCATTGTGGGGAATAGATTGGAGAAGGACCAGCTTGGATGAGGAATAGCACTGAGGTTATGGCAGAATTCAACTGAAAATCAATCACAGGTTGGAGCATTCTGCACACAGCGTTAGAGAAGATTGGCTACATACATGACAAAGGTGCCAGAATTAAATATGGAAAATGTACCCAATACCCCATAGTTCCCATTCGGAATAACTTGTATTGATAGATATCTTCACACAATAAAGCACTACAGTATTGCTCCTGTGTGCCCATGTATGCTCCTTGTAATCATTAAAACCATCTTGTGAAGTAGCTACTTCTTCATTTTTTTCCAAGTCAAGATAGTTTCAGAAAATTTAAATGCCTTGTCAAAGGCTACACAAATGGGAAATAGCAGAATTGGTCCTTCTGAACCCTTACTTCACTTCTTTCTCTTTCTATTTCATTGCATCCATTAAATTTAACCCACTTCTCTTCCTTAAGCAAACAAACAACAACAAAAAAACTATATGCCGTATAGGAGAGTTAACACCTTTCTGCATATGCTCAGCTGCAGTTGCCAATTCTTCTACAGTCGTAATCTGCTAAACACTTAACAATGACAATAGCAATGATGGCAACAAACCCAGAATACAATGTTGAGCATTCGTAGTTCAGTTTCTCCTCTTTGCATATGTTAATGAATAATTTTAATTCTACTTGGTCAACAATTTAAAATAATGATTGTAGCTCAGGCAATTTTGAAATGTACTTTAGAATCTATGAACATGTTTTGGACAGATATGCTCTGATGCGAATCCCAAGGATATGACAGAAGGCAAACACCAGTCAGCATCATTTAAGAGTTATTTTCTTCATTAAATTTTCTTCCCCAATCGTGGGTAATTCAAATTTTTTAAATGTCTAAAAAAGGCTCAAGACTCCTATCAGCTATGAAATTATACAATCTTAAATTTAAATTTGTTACATACTTATGTGGAAAAGGGAATAAGTTGTGTCCATTAAGCTAAAGTTGCTGACACAGTACTCATAATAGGTCCTTTCCCAGAGGTTTTATTGCAGTCATATAAAAAGTTATTCATTTATGACATTCCAAAAAACTTTTGTGCAGTTACATTTTTGAGAGATGGAGCAGGAAAATATTAGTTACTGTTTGTAATAACTTAAGCAACAAACATTTGGGCAAGTAACAACACTGCTAGTTTGCATTTTCTTTTTTGTTAAAAAAATCAGAATGTAAAAGAATTCCTAATATAAAAATTATTTTAAGTTCTATAGGAAAAAAATTACATCATTTCTGAAAAAGAGGCCTTGTTTCTTATTATTACAGTCATACCTTTTCTTTTTCAGACATCATATTGATGTATACAGAAAATATTCTTCAATACAATTGCTTTGTAATGCTTGGAATTTGAGGGAAATTAAATTTTACATGTTTCTTTATGCTTCTGTCATATTCATCTTCCTTCTTCATAATTAATTCAGACTTGCCAGTAAGCTTTCTATTATTTTTTGCCTCTCTTGAGAAGCTTTTGTAATGAAAAGAAAAAAAGAAATTTCTCAAGGTAAGCATATGCATTTCAAAAGAAAATCATCTTGGAAAATTATCATTATGTCATACATTATTTTAAGAGTTTTGTAGGAATGACCTTCCTTCTAGAGATATGAGAGTACATATTAAACATTTATACTCTGAGAAATTAACTTTTGGCAGAGAGGAAAAAGGAGAAAAAAAAGATTAAGACGTAGAGTCTGGTTCGATGAACCTGGCTATGAATAATTACATTAAATTTAGCTCTTTATATTTTGCACACTCTATAAAGTTATACATTTAACAGAAACTAATTTTCTTTGTGAAATAAAAGTAAGTAATTAAAATAGAAAAACAGAAAATAATTTTAAATAAGATATTATGTGGTAGTGTCTTTTATTTAATATCTACTTATAAATTATGTTTCACAAAGTATACACTTTTCATCCAAATTTACCATATCTAAAGACAAAATCATCCACAAAATGTTTAATTATCTCTTGACATTTATTATTATTTTATTTCAATAGCTTTTGTGATATAAGTGGTTTTTCGTTACATGGATGAATTCTATTGTGCTGAATTCTGATATTTTAGTGCACCTGTCATCCAAGCAGTGTCCAGTGTGCCCAATGTGGAGCCTTTTCTCCCTCACCTGCCTTTTTACCTTTCTACTAGTTCCCCAAGTCCATTATATCACTCTCTATGTCTTTGCACCCACATAGCTTTGCTCACACCTACAAATGAAAACATATCTTCTGACCTTTTTTTAAGATGAGTCCTGAGATTCCCAGTGTCCAAAGGAGAAGGGTTTACAATTACAAATGTTTTTGGCTACACCTGTATGACACAGAGATTTGTTTTTTTTCATCCACATAGCTATGCACAAAATCTGAAAAGGTGATATGGCATTAAATTGACCCCAATTGTCATATTTCAAACTTAAATAATAAAATGTTTTTAGTCTAATATATGTTATAGTGCTTATGCTTTGAGATGTTAATGCATAATTCCACATAATATTACAAAAAGATAAAAGGCCTGAAATTGTATCTGAAGCAAAGTTTAGCCTGAGGCTAAATTGCATTCATTTTGCCATCATAAAGCTATGGCATACTTTATAATTTGCATTATTATATAATGGTGTCCCCCTTGCACCTGTAAGTTTCAAATTGAAATCAATGCCATACAAATCTAAAACTAGCTTTTTAATTAACTTACTCATTTTAAAATAAACTGCAACATTATACCTTGTTATAAATGATGAAGAATGTTGGCTGAGGTCCATCAAATAATTTCCAGATGCCAACCATATTTTAAGTAATTCTACAGTACTGCTGAAATGAACATGTTTTAAACCTTTTGCATCCGAATTCATATGAAACATCACCATGGCAACATGATTCTAAGGAAAAGATATTTTAGAGCTTAAGAAAGCTGAAGAGTAAATGTCAGATACCAGTAATTCTGAGTTTTTGCTCTTTGAAGAATTCCATATATTTGCATCAATATTCAAACCTTAAATCTTGGTTTATAAGATTAGCAAAAATGCATTTACTTATTAGTAAAATTACCAGCCTTATCCCAACAATCATGTAAAACATGTTACGATTGTTGGGTATTTCTGAAATGAATACAGATATAGTATCATTACATTTTTGTTTATGAAGGTATTCAATGTTTAATATTTGTATAGTGCTTTTAAATTTTCAAACAATTCTGAGTGACATTACAGACATTTTTATAATGGTTTATTTTATATGAAGAACATCAGACACCATATAATTGTGTTACTTTTGATCATACACCTGTTTGGGTGTTAAGTAGTCACAAAAGGAGTTTCAGAGAAGAATCTTGGTCTCTGGACCTGTACTTGCCAGTCTCATTTTAAAGCAAAAACAAAACAAAACAACAACAACAACAACAAAATGAGTGGGTAGTCACATATTCTAATGCTACCCTTATTAATTTCCTCTTTTTCTAAAAAGAATCATAGTCATAGTCTCATATGCACAAATTGAAAATGTGTGTCTTCACTTCAGTGAACTGACTGCCTTGAAATACTTCTCAAAGTATCCCTGAAAGTGTAAATAAATTTTCACAACTTCTCAGCATACCTGTACTAATGGTTTGTTAATCATATTTTGGGTTCTGTTTTTGTTTTATGTTAGTGGAGAAATTTCTATTGAAATATCCTGCAAACTGCATAAATACAAAAAATCTAAAATGCAAAGTAATTTATTTGAACACTTCTGAGAGTGTAGAATTAATAGACATTTACAGATCAGTGTGGAGAGACCATGTTTTCTGAAATTTACAATCTTGATGAATAATTTACTAGTTTTATTTTAGAGTGTTAATAAGAACATAAGCAATGAATGTGCAGTATGCAAAATGTATTTCTTTGTAGTTTTAATACTTTTAGAAAAGTGTCCAATAATGTTCTGTGATAATATTTTGTTTGATAATACCAGTACATTAACCTGGAATTATGTGTGTTAATTGATAATTTGTTTAACGAGAAGGACAGCATATAAAACATGATGCCAACGTATATCCTTTCAAGAAAGCCAGTTAATGTTTGAAAAAACTTTCTTAAAGTTCTTTAGGTTTTGAGATGATATTGTCCTTCTTTTGAATATGTAATTTAAACTCTGGAAAAAATCTCTGACACTCCTTTAATTAAATGATTCTCATATTGTTTCATCTAGATAAGGCCTTTAGGAAAACAATACTTGAAATTATATTTGCAGGATGAGATAATTGTTTAAATTATACTGCTAGAGAAGAATCCAGGGTAATTATTGGTTATTTGAAGGCATCAGCCTCTTCTAATTCTGTAGTTAAAACAAGCTAATTAATGATTGTCATAAGCTGGAAACTTATTAAAAACAAAATTTACAATAGATTTTTCATAGGGTTCTAATTATTGAATCAATAATTACTTCCAGAAAGTTTTTTTTAAAAAATCATTTAAAAATTAGCAAGGAAGAATAACAAACTAAATTATCAAAAGAATAGAAAAGTTATATATGAAATGCTACTGTATTAGAACTCTTCTGCCTAGAATAACGCATACTAGGGAAGTTTAAAATAAAATTACACAGAAAAATAACATGGCAAGTAAAGCGATAGTATGAACTTGGCTTTGTTTATCAAGTCAGATCTGAAGAACTAAAATAATCTTCTGAATAAAAAATATTTTACAAATAAAAATAATTTTTTTTGTGGAAAAGCAACTTTTTAAAGAAATAAGCTCTTTATGGTTAGGATTATAATTTGAAACACTATGTTATTAAATTTATTGTATAAATTGTTTCTGTAAAGTTTTTCAAAGCATACATTGTTGATTATAATTATAATTACAAAACTTTTTAAATTATTTTTCATTATAATGGCCTTCCACAAATCACTCATAGGAAAAGTAAAATAAGATTAAATCAAAACAACATTATGTATAGCATATGAATTGTCATGATTTATTGATTAAAAAATTAAATATATAATCTCCCAAAAGTTATTACATCCTTATTAGTATCTTGTTTGAAAAAAGATCAAATAAGTTTGCATTTTATAAACAAATAAATAATTTATGTATTTATTCACATTATCCACTTATTCAACAAATATTTATTGAGAACCTACTGTGTGGTATATACTGCAATACACTATGGAAATGAACATCACAGAACAATCTCTATCTCACAAAAAAATTCTATTTTTCTCAATTATTTAAAAATGTTGTATACATACTTTTCTTTGACTTTCAACCATCTGGAAAAGTACCTTGAGTCTTGACTTTGCATTGCTTATGTAGGTACAGTTTCCATGGCCTGTATTTTTCCAAGTGTCTAAATTTCTCCTGAGTAGTATTTAGGCATCTAGGGCAGCAAATCTCTTCAGTCCACAAGGGAACCACTTGGATTGTTATTGCTGCAGTTCGTTAAGCGGTACCCTATTGGTATAGAGTTAATAGGTGTTCTAAGCACCTAAGTCACTACCTGTGACACATTTTGCCTATGGAAATGTTTACACATGGATAATAAGGTTAACTGTTAAAAGGTTAATTTGTCTTCTGTCCACGGGTAAAAAGGAACTACTAAGCATATATTCAAACAAACTGTGGGTTTTAGTCATCTGAAAAATGGAATTAACTTGACTCAATCAGGATGCCAAGTATTGATAATATAGATATTGACTATTTTCAAATTTACTACAAATTTACACTGGTGATCATAGCTTATTATGTTAAAAGTCATGATTGTTTAAATATTCTAAAATGTAGGTTTATTGCTGAAAAGACCCCCATTTTTTTAACTCCTCTTAATGTTTACCCTAAAATGATATTATACAGTAAAAGATTATATGCTAAGGAAAAGGCAAGCCAAAAGAGTAATTATCACTATGTGACCTCGATTTAGAAAGAGAAGGAGGCAGACAGAGAGAATGTACTATGTTCAACATTGTCTTATATAGCAAAGAAGAGGAAGATCAATTCTTATTTGAATTAAAGTTATTTTACATCTTAATCTACACTTTACCTTCCATCTTTAATTCTTTCTGAAAATGTAACGGAAGTTTTATATTTACATTTTATATATATTATATATATATATATATATATATACACACACACACACACACACACACACATGCGCACACATATATATAATTTTGGTTTAGGGACAGGATTTGTTTCTATTCTGGCTTACAAAAAGTGTCATTAGTTTCTTAGCGCAAATTGATTTTTTAATTTGCCAGACAAAAAAGTTTCAACTTTGGATTTTGAGATGTAATATTACACAAAGTTTCTTATAAAAGTTGCTTCAAAATTTTTTTAGAGAATGAAGTTTTAAAATTTGCTTCTAAATGTTATTTATAACTATCCACTCTCAGCTATTTATTCATTTGCTTATTCAATCAACAAATATTTATTCAATGCCTACTATGTACCAGTAAATACTTTTGGCATCAAGGATGTAGTTGTGAACTTTAAAGGTGGTTTTCTACTTTTCTGGTACCTATATCTAAAGAAGAACCTGAAAAGTAAGATGAACGAATGAAAGATTGAACAAATGAATGAATGAATAAACAAATAAATCAATGAATAAACTAACAAATTGGACAATGAGAAAAATGAATAGGGTGCTATGATAAAGAATTATGACCCCTTAATATTGGGTGAGCAAGGAAGAGGAGGTGTCTCTGAGAAAGTGACACATAAACTGGGACCTTAGTGACAGTACAATGTAACCAGGCTAGGATCTCTGTTATAGATATAGTAGGCATGAGGCCAGAAAATCCAAAGGCCTTAAATTTCAAACAAATTTGGGGCTCTTCAGGAACATACCAAAGTGGAGTCTAGCTTGACTAATGCAAAGATCAGGGCCAGTGTTACAACATGAGGTTGGAATGGGAGGAAATGGCAAATTGTATAGGGTCCTGAAAGTTAAGGTACAGAGTTTTTGATAATGTTTAAATACAAACAAAACCTATTTGATGAATTTAACTTGGAAGTAACATGCTTTGGTTGGAACTTTTAAAAGACTGTTCTGGTTACTGGAAAATGAATGACAAGGAAAAAAAGAACAGAAGCAAGAAGATTAGTTAAAGACAGAAGTCATGGAGGACATGGAGGTTTTTGGTTCAGTCATCTTGGTATATTTCCTGAGATAAGCAATATTTAAATGGCTGTCTTAATTGAGTTTGAATGTTAACATTAATAAAGTTTTGAGTGATTGCTTTTAAAGGTAATATAATCTAGAAGACAGAATAAGGCAATTCTATGCCAATAGAAGCTTAGAATTGTAGAGTGGCAGTCCCCTAACTTTCAGTTGTATAAAATCTTTGAGATTAAAGAGGTAGGCTAGATATACGTTTCTCAAAATTCCATCTTTAAAAATTAATATATTGTAGATACAAAAAACAAATTTAGAACATCCTAGTCTAATATTTCTTTGACTGCTCTGATGTAGGCTATTCAGAAATGAAATTTAGCTTCAAATATTCCATAAAGAAGTAATGGTCCCAATATCTAATGATTTAGCTCACAATTCTCTGAGGATTTCACACTGCTAAAAGTTTTATAGCAAAATTACCAGCGAGGATCTAATGTCATTCAAAGGACACGTTCTGAACATCAGACGGCCCTTGATTTTTGTAGCTATGCTGAACCAAGGCTGTATAAAATACGCTCTTCCCAGGAAATGCCCTAAACAGCTTTGGAAATAAAGAAAGAGTACAATAATAAAAATACTCAGGTTAACAATCAAAATACTCAAGAGAAACTTTTTTTTTAGCATCATGTTAAGTTCAAGAAAAGAGTTATCTAGTTACTGAGGAAAGTAGAAATGCTATATATCTCATCTTTGTTATCATAAAGCTCTGTTTCACTTGCACTTTTACAATGCATTTTTTATTTTCCTTTTTTGTGTGCAAACTTTATGTTGCTTTGAAGTTAAAAGTTCAGATTTTGAAGAAGTTAGCCCTTTGACAATAAGAATTATTTCTTTTTTTTTTTTTTTTTTTTGAGACGGAGTTTCGCTCTTGTTACCCAGGCTGGAGTGCAATGGCGCGATCTCGGCTCACCGCAATCTCAGCCTCCTGGGTTCAGGCAATTCTCCTGCCTCAACCTCCTGAGTAGCTGGGATTACAGGCACGCGCCACCATGCCCAGCTAATGCTTTTTGTATTTTTAGTAGAGACGGGGTTTCACCATGTTGACCAGGATGGCCTCGATCTCTTGACCTCGTGATCCACCCGCCTCGGCCTCCCAAAGTGCTGGGATTACAGGCTTGAGCCACCGTGCCCGGCCGACAATAAGAATTATTTCTAATGTCGCTCCAGTTTTTTAAAGAAACATCCAGCAGCGTCTAATGAATGATGCACCTTTCCATGCCAGGAGGCAGCTTTTATTCAACTGTGATTCACACTAAAAGCAGGGGTTGCTCTGTTGCTAATGAAGTTTACTAAAGTTACAATTTTAAGTTTGTTAATAATAACTAATATGTTTTAAATCAGTCCAATAGTGTTAGCTTGAAACCATAAATATGTTATTGTTGTTACTTATTTTAGGAAAATAACTGTGATCATTAAGACACACATCAAGTATCTTAGAGCATTAAGACAAGCCTTAATCCAAAGGCCAATGCTTGAGGGACAGACCATTATATAACATTGTTTCACTAAGATGCTGAGATCCACACCTGGATTGGCCTTCCTTCTGCTTATGCATAAAGTCTAGCTAGTTAAAAGTGCATAAATAAGAAGAAGTGGTACAGAAACCATGCTGGCAATATGAACCCAAGTCTTAAGGAGCATTATCACCTTGGGAGAAGAAGATGCCAAAAACAAAAAAATGAATTCAGATCCATTTCGCTAGATGCAATTTTTACTTAGCATTATATCAGAGCTGGAATGGTGCTTGGATGGTACTACTATTGGCCAACTTCCTTTGAACTGCCTAGATTAATTTTTCTATTCTTGAATTTTCATTCTTTTGATTCAAGGACTTGTGCTTTTTTGAAATAGAAAGACCACAGGAAAGGGTAATGCACTAGGCAGTGTACAGTGATTTTTTTTTTCAATAAGACTTACTTGTTAAGTGGTTACTTACCAACTGATGCTTGAGTACATAGCTATATCTTACAGTAGGAGATAAGCAGACATGAATTTGAATCCTTGCTTATCTTTTTATTAAAGTTCGCATCCTATGCAAACTTAAGTCTTTGAGCTTCTTTCATGATATACACGAGATGAATTATTACATTATTGCAATGAGTGATACTATTAAATGCATTCATATAAAAGAACTAGAAGGACTTGTTTACTACAATAGGAAGTAAAAATTTATTAGTTAAATTTATTTGACAAATACCAGCAAAATAAGGTTTATATATTGGTGATGTTTGGAACATGGATTATTATCTGAAAGATGTTGGAAAACCTTATGAAATGAAGGTGATAGAATACACTGAGGTTTATAGATTATAAGACACAAATATAAACATACTTTGCATATAAAATATTAGCACAGAAGATGAAATAGTGAAAAACATGATGTACAGTTTATCTCAGGGAAGCAGAAATACATCTTAATAAATACAGTCACACAAATGATAATATTTTCATGTTTAAAATTAAGCTTAATCGCAGAACTTACTGTAGCCTTCCCCTAATTCTTGAGTTTGCACAAAAATTTTGGAAGCTCAGGTTGTGTTCCCCAAATAGGAAATTAACCTCTGTTTCCAATCTGTTACAATCACTGATGACAGCTGTTTTGTCCAGGGCATTTTATGCCACTCCACCTCTGTGCCACCCTTGCAGCATGGTTTATTAGTTTCTCATTGTGGCCATAAAAAATACCACAAACTTTTTTGGAGAGCTTCCAATTCCAAAATGTTGAGGAAGCAAGCCAGCTTTACACCTCCCCACAGAAAACCTAAAACAATTACACAGTACCAATGTTATGACCAGCAATATTTCAGAGCTCAAATATGAGGATGAGACAGTTTCCAGGACAACAGAAATTGAGAAAACTCTTAATAGATGATAATAGAATTAGACTTCCACATCTGTGATTCCCCTCTCCCCATTCAGCCCATCACCAATGCATAAAGTTTGCCCTAAACTCATGGTTTCTACACTGGAATAAGTGATATTGAGGTGTAGAACGAGTTTCCACATCATCTTGGGTTCTCTGGCAGGGGACTGCTCCTGTCTTAATTCCAGGAAGCATTGCGAATGCCAGAAGCAAAAAATATCCTTGAGGAAAACAGACGAGGAAGCAAGATGACTATTCCCCACCCTGTATGCCCTTTGACTCAGCCAAAGGAAAATCATAGTGGCTTTTCAGCAGCACACACTATAGGAGGTTTGTTCCGCAGGTCCCCTGGACACAAACCCCTAGCCTGCCTTCCCACATTGCAGTATCCCCTTTGGAACCTTTCTCATTTGGGAATGGTAGCACTCAAACTTTTACTATATGCAAAATTTATAATAGATATACTAAAAATTAAAAGCAGAAAATTACAAAACATACTACTAGAGAAAATTGTTTAATTACAAAAGAAGAAGTAAGAGAGAGAAAGAGGAGTTACAAAACCAGAAAACAAACAAAATAATGGCAATAGTCTTTACTTATAAGAAAGGAACAGAATGTAAGTGGGTGCAATTCTCCAGTTAAAAGGCATAAATAGGTTGAATGGATAGCAACAAGACCCAACTATATGCTGCCTACAAACACACATGGACTGAAAATAAAAAGATGAAAAAATATATTTTATTTAAAAACTTTAAAAAAGCAGGAATAGCTATACTTAGATAAAATAGGCCAAAATCAGATTGTACAAAGAGATAAAGAAGGTAACTATGTAATGATAAAGGGTTCAATCCAGCAAGAGCATATAACAATTATAAATATGTATGCACACAGCACCAGAGCTTCCAAGTATATAGAGCAAACATTAATAGATTTACAGGGAGAGATACACTGCAATATAATTATAGTTGGGGACTTAACAGCTTACTCTTAGTAATGTACAGATCATCCAGACAGAAATCAACATATAAACATTAGAGTTTAACTATACACTAGACCTAATACATCTAACTGACATTATCAGAATATTTCACACAACTGCTACAGGATTTACATTCTTTTCATCAGTACATGGAACATTCTTTAGAATAGAACATATCTCACATCATAAAAAAAGTCTCAACAAATTCAAAAAAGCAGAAATCATATCAAATATCTTTTCTGAGTACAATGAAAAAAACCTAGATATCAAAAAGAAGAGGAACTTCTGGAACTTCATAAAAACATGAAAATTAAACACCATGTTCCTGAATGACCAATGACATGATGAAGAAATAAGAAAGACATTAAAAATTTCTGGAAACAAAATTGAAATACAACATAGCAAAATCTATGAGATACAGCAAAAGCAGTAGTAAGAGGAACGTTTATAGCAATAAATGCCTATATCAATAAATAGGAAGACTTTGAATAAATCCAAGTGATATGGCTTGTCCATGTCCCCATTCTAAATCTCATAGTGAATTGTATTCCCCATAATCCCCATGTGTCAAGGGCAGGACCAGGTAGAGGTCATTGGATCATGGGTTTTGTTTCCCCCGTGCTGTTTTCATGATAATGAGTCTCATGATATTTTATGGTTTTATAATCATCTGGCATTTCCACTGCTTACACTCTCTCCATCCTGTTGCCCCGTGGAGAAGGTGTCTGCTTCTCCTTTGCCTTCCACAATAATTGTTAAGTTTCCTGATGCTTTCCCAGCAATCTGGAACTGTGAGTCAACAAAACCTCTTCCCTTCACAAATTACCCAGTCTGATATTCTTTCATAGCAGCACAAGAACTGACTAATATGCCAAGTGTTTATAGACAATATTTTTGACAAAGATGCCAAGGATACACAATGGGCAAAGGATAGCCTAGTCAATGAATATTATTTAGACAACTGGATAGCCACATGAATAACAATAAAATTAGCCTCTTATCACACACCAGTTACAAAAATCAACTCAAGTTGAATGAAAGACTTCAACATAAGACCTGAAGTCCTAGAACTACCAGAAAAGAGCATAGGGACAAAACTCCATGCCTTGGTCTGGACAATGATTTTTTTTTTTTTTTTTTTTGGATATTAACCCAAAAGCACATGCAACAAAAGCAAAAATACACAAATAGGATTTCATCAAACTAAAAAGGCTCTGAACAAGAAATAAAACAATCAACAAAGTGAAGACATACTACAAAGAGATACCAGCTCACGACAGTTAAAATTATTTTTATTAAAAAAACAGAAAAAAAAATAAATGCTGACAAGGATATGAAAAAAGGAGTGCCATCATTCATACACTGTTAGTGGAAAAGTAAATGACTACAGCCACTATGAAGAAGAGTGTGAAAGTTCCTCAAAAAAACTAAAAATAGATCTACCATATGATCCAGTAATTCCACCACTGGGTATATATTCCAAAGAAAATAAATCAATATATCAAAACTATATCTGCACCCCCATGTTTATTACAGCACTATTCACAATAGCCAAAATATGGAATTAACCTAAATGCCCATCAGTGAATAGCTGGGTAAATAAAATATAGCACATATAATAACCAGTGGAATATTATTCATCCATTACAAAAGAATGAAATTCTGTCATTTGCAGCACAATGGATGGAGAAATTATGTCAAGTGAAATAAGCCAGACACAGAAAGACAAATATTGTATGTTTTCACTCATATTTTGAAGCTAAAAAAAATTATCATGGAGATACAGAGTAGAATAATGGTTATCAGAGACTGGGAAGAGTAGTGGGAATAATGATGGGGTTGGTTAATTGATACAAAACTGTAATTAGATAGTAGGAATAGTATCTAGTGTTCAGCAGCCAATAGAGTGGATATAATTAACAATAATATATTATACATTTCAAAATAACTAGAAGGATGGAATTGCGATGTTCCTAACACAAATAAATAATAAATGCTTGAGGTGATGAATATTTGGTTATTAAATATTGTGTACAGCCACTATGAAGAAGAGTATGAAAGTTCCTCAAAAAAACTTGTATTGAAATTTTACATGTACCCTATTAATATGTACAACTATTATTTATTCGTAAAAAATTAAAAAATAGATGAGTGTTTATTTAGATAACCAGGGAACAGAAATCTGCTGGGACATCTGCAGACTTCTGCCTATTACACGTGGATATCTTGATAAAGCGGGAAATCTGTGTCTAGGTTTTTACCTCACCATGCATCTGCACAGTAAAAATAATTCTGAGATTTTATCCTCCTCAAGGGTTCTTCAGAGAGATGACAATCCTGCTAATCTGCAAAAATTTATTATCCTCACTTTGTAGGAAATCTATACCCTCTCTTTTTCTCGCACTTCCCCAAACATAATATTCTCAATGAGGTGAGGCTACCACAAATGACTGTTAGAGATGATCTTTAGTTGCTTTGCATTTTATAAGTTCTAAATTCCTATATCACCCATTTACCTGAGGTAAGAAAATAGAAAAATTCCAGCTACATTCCTGTATTAAGAAAGTAGAAGGAAAGCTAATACAAATTAATAGCTAAAAAATTATCTCACAATATTGGAAAATTAGTGTTGTGGAATTATTTTTTTTTTGAAATTGATCTGAAATTATTGCTTTATTGACAGAAGACTAAATCTTAAACTATGGAATAATCAGAATGAACAAAGTATATAAAAGCAAGAAACTTCTTAAAATGTTAAGAAAGGCTTAGGTGCTTGTAATAGTTTGTGACAGTTGCTGTAGCAAAGTGTCACAAATTATATGGTTTAAACCGTAGAAATTTGTCTCACAATTCAGGATGCTGGAGGTCTAAGATCAAGATGTTGGCAGTGCCATGCTCTCTCTGAAAGCAAAAGGAAAGGTCTGTTCCAGGCAACTCTCCTAGCTTCTGCTCCTTGGCTTCTTTCTACAAAGCTCCAGTCTTCACATGGTGCTCTGCCTGTGTGAACATCAGTCTCTGTGTCCAAACTGCACCTGTTTATGAGGACAGCAGTCATAGTGGATCAAGGCCCACCCTACCAATCTCATTTTAACTAACTTGTTTTCCTCTATAATGACCTATCTACAAATATGGTCACATTCGTAGATACTGGGGGTTAGGACTCAAATTTTATCTTTTTGGGATAGACACAATTCAACCCATAACATTGCCTTTCTTTACAATGAATACGACATGTTTTATTTGCAATATTTACTTTGTTTCACTCTGAATGTTTCCCAGAAAGAGTATTATGTTTGGAGTTTAAAAATTTGGGTTTGATTTTAAGTTCTGCTATAAGCAGAATATTAATATTAATATTCAAGTTATCTCATGATTGAGAAGAGGGTAGGAGTGGGGCGGGGGAACACTGAGGAAGGCGGAGCATAAGGCAGACCCTCTGCAAGCTCCTGGCTTGCTCTCTCTTCTAATGCTCTTCAGGTATAACAAGACAACTCAGTAACATAGTCCTACAACCAGAGCCTGGAGGGGAGCCCAAAGAGAGCTGGGAGCCAAAATAAAGCCGAACACAAACCATGATTCCTAAATAAAAGTGTAATAATAGGTTCGCGTGTGTGTGTGTGTGTGTGTGTGTGTGTGTGTGTGGTGTGTGTTGTGGTTTTAGAAAAATTGAAATCTTCATGGATTGGAATACTGTTTTTCTTTTCAAGTTGAACTAAAACTGGTTTTTAGAAGTCTATGCAATGGATTTTTCTTGAGTGGATGTGAGCCTACTAAGGGGACCTAGTAAATCCGCAATCGTGGAAAAGGGGACCTCTCAGTGCTGCTTACTACTTGCTAACTCCAAGATGCTAATTGTCCCAGTTTTTGAATCCAAATATTTTTAATCCGTTAACTCCACAGTTTGCACTGGTACTCCCCTCTGTCATCAATCATCATTCTCTACTTAGGATGTTGAGAACATTTCCATTGTTCCCCTTTCCTCTCATCTTATCCCTCATGAAAAATGATACACAGTGAAGCCAGAATTCGATGGCAAAAATATTAGCATGGACAATTCCTAAGGTAATTACTATTTTCTTTAAATAGCTGTGAACCTATCCATTTTGTGACTGTATTCATACAGTTCCTCTCTCTACAATGGCACAGCCCCTTTCCGTCAGTATACATCTATAGAATATTAAAGATTCAACTCAAAAGCCAGTTTTTCCCCAAAGCGTTCTTTGAATTCTGCAGGCAAGTTTAGAAGTTTATTTTTTTCAAATGTTGCCATAAAATCATTTAGTTGTTACAATATTTTGTCTAGGGCACACAGGAATCTGGATTCAAGAGGCCTAGAGCTTGCCTGGAGTCTATGAACCATTTGGGAGATCACTTGAATCTAACCCATAATTGGAGTTTAGGCATGTACAGACCTGCTTAATTTACATAAAGAATACGAAGAACATAAGACAGTGGCTGCTGTCTTTCCTTCATATTGCATAGCACACCTTTCTATAAAGAGAAATTTTACTTTGTAGGGCAGCACAAATCCCTTTCAAGCAAACTTACCCCCATCAACATGTCATCGTGCTTACAATTCCCTGGATTTCATTTTCTTTGATAGTGCATAATGGTCTCCAGAAATCCTGTTGAAAGATATACAAGTTTTCTGAGAAACTGTACATTTCCAACCATGTTTATATAAATCTCCTTTCCTTCATTCTTCTTCCACTAATGGTGCTTAAGCTTCATGCATACACCACTCATGGTTTATGAAGTATTTCTTCACCAACTTTATTAAATGTTGATGGTACCATAAGAGTTAGTTTCTTAGAGCTCTTATGAACATTTCAATTCTATGCTTGTCATCAAATATTTTCCAATATTCTACTGGATAGAACTCAGATCTTTTTTTGAATTCATACCTGTATAACCTATATTGTAGCTATATCAAATAGTTACTTAAAAAAAAAGAAAACTTGCTCTTCAGTTATCAAAGCAGGCTTCAGAATCATGCAAGAGGCATTTTAAACACAGATTACTGGTCCTCACTCATAGAGTTTCTCGTTTTACAGTTCTGGGCTAGTCCCAAGAAAGTGCTTTCAATCAAGCTACTATTGTTGCTAATGCCCCTAATTCTGGGAGCGCAAATTTGAGAATCCTTTCTGTCAATATTTAGATCTCCATTTGTTTATTCTTGATAATTTTTTTGTTAGCATTGCTTTTCCATTTACTTTTTCCTTTTTAAAAACGTGAAATGACACTTTTCTGAAAATAGAAAGTGTTTTCCATAAAAAATGGATTCTTTTCTTTACAAATACATCTATTAAGAAAAGCATTTTGAGATATATTTCTACGCTTCTCCTTCAATAACAAATACATCTTAAAAAACATTTTGAGACATATTATTATAATAATCATTATCTAGTATTCCAGTTTTTTGTTTTTATATGTCTTTTACATCTTGCTAGATCTCTTTTAGGCAATTAATCCCTAGAAGCCATCTTGTATCGGACACACAGAAGATATACCGTATCACTAAATGTACAAATAAATGATTGAATGGAAGAAAAAATTATGGATAGATAGATAATCTGACACTAACCCTTTAGCATCATTTAGGATGGATCAATTTGTCACAACTTCTAGTATAGAATATAAATATCCAAGAAACAAAAGTCTTCCAAATTTTGGAAGAAAATAGAATAATAATTTTGAACAAAAGGGTTGGTTAGGCAAGGATAGCCTGAGTACAAGCCCTAAGACATTAAAATAAGAAAGATACTGGTAGGACATGAGCCCACAGAGAAAGGACATTTGACAGGGTGATAAAGGGTGAATAAAGATACACCTTCCACCACCTCTCAGTGTATAGCTGTTTCACTTTAGTCAGGTAGGGACAGTATGCAAATACCATCAAAACCTACAGAAAGCAGGATTTTTCCAGATCTCCCTTCTCTTTCTGAGTTGGGATACCCCTTTTATATTTAAACCATAATTATTGAGCTCTCATCATCTTACTCATTGCTTCGGATTAAACTCTTCTTCAAATAGGCTATAACTTGAATGACTCAGACCTGAAAATGGAAGAGTTTTCCATTCAAAATATTTTCTAGACTTACCATTTATAGTAGATAAGCAAATTGGCAGAACTTGATAATTGATCATACAGGGGAAATTATTCTAGATGCCAAAAGCAGACATTTATTTATTTTAAAATTTAATTTGAAACAAATGGTTGCTTATGTTTCATATTCATAATGGTTATCAATTAATCATTGAGAAATGTCGTCCTTGAAATATAAAATTTTGTGGCATTTAAATGATGTGGTAACAAAACAATTACTGGACGTTTTTCAGTTACTCTAATGTTTCTCCTCATTCATCTCTAATATTTCCCTCAGGCTGGTGATAAAAAATACCATTGAAGACAATGTGTTCCACTCCTAGCAGCATCTGCTACTTTGACAACTAAATTTAGAACATTTTTAAAATTCTTTTAAAAATTATAGATTTATTTCACATGCATTGTTCCACACCGGATCAACTCAGAAACAGTCACATAAAATTTCCTAGGAGATCAGTTACAAAATCTAGGTCATTTTCTGAGCATATATTTTAAAAACAGAAGAAGCTAAAAAAGACCAGAATCAGAACAAACTCTTTTTCCAAAGAATTAATGTACATGTATAATAAAAGGTTTCTGTCTCTTATTTAACCAGAACTTCTTCTTGATTTTTTTTCTCTCTCTCTAATACGCATATATAGAAATATATATATTTATTCATATATAAAATTACATACCTATAGGGATAAAATAATAGTCTTTTACTTTAAAAATTACATGGATAAAAGTTAAAAATAGTCTTTTATTCTAGTTACTATGCAAAACAATAATTTTTGCTGGACATTATCATATTAAAACAGAAAATATGGCTGACCAATAAATATGATTGTGATATTGTGTGTGTGCGTGTGTGTGTGTGTGCGCGCGCACATGCATCTGTTGTGGTAGAGCAATGATAATTCAAAAATTCTTTTAGAAGCTACAAGGCAAAGTAGATTTAGAAAGACAATGGGGTTGAAATGCATCTTCTACTCACTATGCAAACTTACTGCACATTCGTTTTCTTATCTGTAAATTGAGGTACTACTACCTAATTTGCATTTTTCATTTGAGTAAATAATAAGGTAATATAAGTATGTATCAAAACAATTAATAAGTAGAAACTTTATTATCATTTTCAGTATTTAAAGAATTATTGCACACCTTGCCTTATCCCCCCAGTATTTCTGCTAAACTTTGCACTGAAAGAGTTAATTAAAATTCTTCTTAATCAAACTATCTACTACTATTATGTACATGAGAGAAAGAACTGTAAGAAAGAGAAAAGGAGGTATGAAATATCAGCTGTTTTTAAAGTACCGAGGTCTATGTCTAAATTCAAGGATTTCCTTGGTAGACAACATCTACAGATGGAGAGACTTCACTAAAAATATAATAAAAGTAATCAAAGATAAGAACTATCTCCAGGTGCATCTATTTTAGGGCATATTCTTGAAGACATCAATGTGAGAAACTCCATTTTACTAGGCTAAAAAATAAACAAAATAGGAATGTAGCTGAAATTCACAAACATACAAACTCATCATGTATTTTACTACTTTCACAGCAATTATCATTTTCCTGGCCTAGCTCTTTGTTTTCTCTTTAAATACGTACGCACTTTTTAAAATTTGAACCCCAGTCCCAAAAGTCCAATGTATTATTCTTATGCCTTTGTGTCCTCATAGCTTAGCTCCCACCTATGAATGAGAATACAAAATGCTTGGTTTTCCATTCCTGAGTTACTTCACTTAGAATAATAGTCTCCATTTCCACCAAGGTTGCTGTGGATACCATCATTTTGTTTGATGGCTGAGCAGTATTCCATGGTGTATATATATGTATATATGCACACCACATTTTCGTCAATTATTCCCTGAAATACGTTTTCCAAATTCTTAGATTTCTGTTCCTCCTTGAGAACACCAATTATTCTAAGGTTTGGAGGTTTAACATAGTCCCAAACTTCTTGGAGGTTTTGTTTATTTATTTTCTTAATTCTTTTTTCTTTGCCTTTGACAAATTGGGTTAATTCGAAAGCCTGTCTTTGAGCTCTAAAGTTCTTTCTTCTGCTTAATTCTATCGCTGAGATAGAAACTCATACAAACTCAACCTGATAGCCAAAGACAAGTGCATTTTGCATTTCTCTAAGTGTATCCTTGATTTCTTGAAGTTGTGATTGTTTTTTATTTATGCCATCTATTTCACGAAATAAGTTTCCTTTGATAGTCTATATCATGTTTTTTATTTCATTAAGAAGGAACCAGAAAAACAATTCTGGTAGTATGACAAAACAACATGCTTCAACACCCCCAAAAGATCATACCAGCAGCAATAGATCCAAACCAAGATGAAATCTCTGAATTGCCAGAAAAAGAATTCAGAAGGTCAATTATTAAGCTAATCAAGAAGGAAACAAAGAAAGCTTGTGCTCATAGTTCCAGCTACTCAGGAAGTTGAGGTGGCAAGATTGCTTGAGCCTAGAATTTTATGACCAGCCTGAGCATTATAGCAAAACCCTCATCTCAAACAAAAACAACAAGATATGTATTTTTCATAGTTATTGAGGCTTAGAAGTTTATATTAAAGGCAACTGTAAGTTTCATGTCTATTGTGACCGAATTCCTGGTTCATAGAGGGCCATCTCCCTGCTGTAACCCTGCTTGGCAGGAGGGACCAAGGTATGTCTCTGCAGTCTCTTTTATAATGGCACTAATCCCATTTATGAAGGTTACTGCCTTCCTGACCTAATCCCTCTCAAAGACCTCAACTCTTACTACTATGGGATTTGGGGTTAGAATTTCAACACATGAACTTCAGGGAGACACATTCAATCTGTGGCATATATTAATAGATTTTTTTGAATTGGGCTAGTCTTACATTTCAGAAATAAATCCAATTTAATCACAGAGTATTATTTTTGCTTTATACATTTTTGGATACATTTTGTTAAAATTTTCCTGATAGGTTTATGTTTTTGAATCTATGAATATGAGGGGTTTTACCTATGATTCTCTTTTTTCATGACAGTAACTTTTTATTTTTGCTCTACTGTTACTCGAATAATAATTATAATTGTATTAAAATAAAGTTTCTAAACTTTCATCAAACAAATGAATAAACAAAAATCTGTCTCTGACAATTTTGTTCAGTTTTGTTTATCTTGGGGAGATGTGTTGGTGGTAGTTCATTCTGAAGTATAGAATTAGCATACGCTAAAGAGTTTAAACTGCCTTCTAAGATTTTTTATTTATCTTCTGGTTAATGTAGGCAAGTTCTAATCTATCCAATTCTGTTTTCTCTGTGACATAGGAGATGAGGTTATATACTGGTAAAGAGTGTGGGAGAGGGCTGATGAGATCACAATTTTAAGAAAAGTTTAGACCTAGAGAATGTGTTAAATAGACACTATAAAAATTGTCAAAATAATTTTTTATAGTAGGATATTTCAAAGCAGAATTTAAGGGTCATCAGAAGATGGAAATCTCTAATTTATCTTTTCACTGCAATGTATGTTTGTGAGAATTTTCCAGAAGTATTCGGCTGCTCCAGATACAGACTGACCAGGTAGAACAAAGGACTAATTTGAGATTATTTGTATTTTGTGTATGTGCATTTGAAGAAACAAACTGAGATACAAAATGCATTCAGCGAGGTGCTTAGGTGCACAAATCGCCATTATAATATTTAATTTTTAAAATAAATATACACCCAAGCACCACTATCCAGGTCAATATTCAGAACATCTTTATGACCCACAAAGTCCTGTCATGCCTCTTTCTAGTTCATCTCTAATCCAGCTGTAATGACTGTTCTGAGTTCTATCATCATTGATTAGGCCTATAATTTCTTGAACTTTATATAATGAAATTATATATATTCTTTAGTGTTTGGCTGATTTTTCCTTACAAAATATCCATGAGCTTTTGTTTGAGTAGTTTGTTTTCTATGCTGCAGAGTGATCCATTTTATGAATACATAACTATTTATTTATCATTTACTACTTGATGAATGCATTTGTGCTTGTTGTGTTCTCTGGAAAGCGCATGTTAAGATAGAATTTGGTGTGCAAAAGCTAAAATAGAGAATAACGCCTGTAAGAAATAGAAAAAGTCACTGAACTGCAAGGTAGAGTAATTAATATCTTAGCCAGACTTCTAGAAAGACTCAAAGCAAAAATTGCCCAGTAGGCTGAACCCTTAGTTGTTCATTAACTGGGGGTTGCTCCCAAAAGATGGTGACCTCAGCTACTATTGCCTTGCCCATAAGATGGCCAGAAGCTGCTCAAAAAAGACCTCAGATACCACCACATTGGTCACTCAATTGCCACAGGCCACACTGATAAGACCATTACATAAGCCCAAAAGGTAAGACAGATTTTAAAAATTAGGCAGCAAGATTTTTGTTGTTGTTGTTGTTGTTGAAGTTGAACCCAAATGGTGCACCTGTATTTCAAAGTGTTTTTTTCCTAGTATTTGACAATTATGAACAAAGCTAAAACGAGCATTCTTATAAATGGTTTTGACTCTAATAAATAATTTCTCACATAAAAATATGAGTTTTAGGTTAGCTAAAACTTTTTTATCTTTAGGAGATACTGTCAATTTGCAAATGTTAGTGCCAATTTACCTAAACACAAACAACATAGAAGTACCCGTTGTTTTCCATTCTCATCACCTCTTAATTTGTTCAGCCTTGTTCAGTTTGTTCCTTTATACCACCAAAATTTCTTTATCCATTTACTGACGGGAGTTTGGGTGTTTTTGTTTTGTTTTGTTTGTTTTTCAACTTCCATTATTATGCATGAATATATCTGCTGGGTTGTATGCTATGCATATGTTTAAACTTTTAAGAAACTGCAAAACCATTTTTAAATTTGCTTATTTATTTCACATTTTAAGTAGAAAGGTAAAAAATTTTAGTTCCTCCTTGTTTTTGTTAAAACTCTACAAGGTCATTCTTTATTATTTTACAAAGTCCCGTGGGTGAGTTGTGGCATCTCCTTGTAATTTACATTTGAATTTTCCTAATGAATAGTGAAGTTGAGTATTTTATTTTGCATTTATTGACCATTTATATACACTCTTTGATGAAGTATCCATCAAAATCCTTAAACATCTTGTTAATCAAAATGTTAGATTTCTTATTACTGAGTTGTAAATGTTTTATACATTCTAAACAAAATCCTTTTGCCAGTTTTTTTTTTTAGCAAGTATTTACTCCAATCCATAGCTTGCCTTTTTTACTGTCATAGCAGTTCTATGTGCTAATGTATGAACAATTTTTTAAGTTTTGATAAAGTTACTGATTTAGTACATAATTCATACTTTCTATTTTATATAGCTTTGTAGAATTCAAAGTACTCAGATTTTTTGCAGTGTTTCATTTTAAATGGCTTTAGTTGTAGTTCTTACATTTGAATCTATGATTTATTTTCAATAGATTTTTGTACATTGTATGAGGTTGGAGACAAAGTAGTTTGTTTTATGGCATTACTATGCGATTTTTCCACCACTACTTGTGAAGAAGTTTGTTTTTCTTGATTGAATTGTATTGGCAACTTTGTAAATAATTAATTGACCATATATATGTGGTTAAATTACAGGGCTCCTGTTTCATTGCTCTATTTATCTTTCTTTACACCAATATTCCAGTGTCTTGATTATTTACAATAAGCCTTAAAATCAGATAGTATAATTCAACAATATATTTTTTACAAAGTCATTTTAGTTATTCCCAGTCCTTTAAATTTCCATGTAAATTTTAGAATTCTCTTGTCACTTTCAAGAAAATAAATCTTGCTGGGTGTTCTACAAATAAAATATATGGTAGTAAATAGGACCTCAGAGCAAAAGCCAATTCTGTACTCAGTTCCGTAGGAAACAAATGCACATGTCCTAGCAGCACACTTCACTGTTATAACACGTACAATCGACTTCACGTCATTATATAGTTATATTTGGGTGGAAAGTGGAATTTGGTAGCTGGAGACCCTGCTCAAATAATTCTTTTAATAATTTAAGACCCAAATATTTATATACAGCCTATGTCAAAAAGCATAATTAATGTAACAGGACATGAAAGAAAAACAATAATAAATAAGATATCATTTACTCAAAACGTCAGAGGCAATAAAGTGAAGACTGAAACACCTAATGATCATCATATGCATCAAGTGATGTAGATTGAGATTAAGAGAAAAATTACTGATTTCTGGATTCGATTTCCTTAATAAAAATGGTACGAGATTTTTTGTCTACAGAAGTGGATTTTTTTTGTTCGCCTTTTGCTTCTGTTATTTGTTATCAGTTACATATCTCCAAACACATATTGAATGTCCTGCCTCTAGTCACCCGCTTTACATTTCTGAGCAGCCAAGCATCTGTATTTTGTAAACCTAAAGTTTACTCTTAACACTTGATTAGTTTCTCCAGTGAAGCCAACATGCATGCAGGAACCCCGCGGTTCCTGTGGTTATTGTTATGTTATCTGTAGACGGTCTCTCCACAGGGGCTGCCATATCTCTGCCAGTCCCATGCCTCCGCCACTTACTCCTACTGATTTTCCTGCCAAGTTCAATGCTCTAAAAAAAAGAATAACCAGCTATGAGCAACATGTTCTTTTTCTGCAGACTGACAGGACTGTGCTTTAATCTCCTCTTGTGTCTCCTAAAGGAAGCTTTTGTAACAGTTTTTGCTGACTGTCAGACTACTGTAAGCAACTGCTCATGATACAGTGAGGGGGAGAAGAATTTAGAATTATTTACATTTAGTTGTCAAGAAGGATGTTGAAAATGAAACATACATATGGTAAGACAGTAGGGTATGCTTCAGAATTGGTATTCTGAATGGAATGTTTTTCCTTAAAAAATGCACACATATAGAAGTTTTGCCTGTATTTAAGGAACACAAATATGGCTTACTTCATAAAGTAGAAAGATGAATTCTAAATTAAATTAATCCTGGATGTTTTCAAGAAAATTTATATAACATAATTTAAATAAATCATCCTTCTACTCTAGGCCTGGCTCCAGCATTTCACTAGCCATCTTACTCTTCTCACTTATTATAAAATGAGCTGAGGAAACCAACTTCTTAAGTAGGTAGAATTTGATTATGGAAAGGATACTGAAATAGGTTTAATATGATATAAGTTGTAGAATACTATAATTATTTGTTTATGTATTTTTCAACCTCACTAGGGTCTCTTGGAAAGAGAATCTGTGACTGGCCTGTGAATCTATCCAGTCTAAATACAGTATCTAATACCTGCTATGCACGCATTAGCTTATCGAGACTAATACAGTAGTCTGGCACTACACTACGCTACACTAATTTTGAGAACTTACCACTTAACCTCCTAGATGTCAATTTCTTCAGTAAAATGAGTTTGAGGTAGGTTAAATGTTACACATTCTGTATCTATGCTACTTAGCCTCTATATGGTCATAATAATTGCATTTTTAAAAAATTGAGTTCACATAAAATGTGAATCTTAGGGATTTCTCAATTATCTTTTTTTACACAATAAACCACGCTAAAGTTTATTGATTTTTGATAGTGTAGGATTAGAGGTCAGGGTAGTTTATAAAATGTAGATATAAGATTGGGAGCCTGGCTGGTGCCATTGACTGGGTGTTTGATTCTCTTCTGCGTAGGCGTCTCCCCTTAGCTGTTTTGGCTACTTCATGTAATGGTACAGGGGTTCCAAAAGGAAACCCTGTAAGAGAACAGCTCCAAAGAGCCAGCACTTATCACTTACTAATGCTTCACTTGGATCACCCTTACAGATAGCCCACTGGCCAAAGTTAGTCACATAACCAACTCCAGAGATTCTATGGAAGGAGATTTCACAATGACATGAATAACAGAAAGTGTGGTTATGAATTTTCCCAATTCCTTTGTTTTCTCCCAGCCTACTACATTTGCATATACATAGTTGTCTCTTGAAATATACAGAGTTGAACTGCACGGGTGCACATATACATGGATTCTAATCCACCAAAATTAGACGGAAAATACAGTATTTGTGGATGCTAAATACTATATACAAAGGGCAAATTTTCACATACACATTTTCAATAGGGCCAACTGAAGGACTTGATTATGAGCATTTTGGTATACATGGAGGTCCTGGAACCAATGTCCCATGTGTGCTAAGGGAGGACTGTACTTAACTGCTCTGTTGGCATTGAAGTTGCCTGTCCTTATATTAAATGATTGCTATGCTCTTTTTACTTGATTCTGGGACTTTCTTCGAAGAATTATAATATGGTCTAAAAAATATGCTGTAAAAGTAACTTTATAAAAAAATGGACATATGATATACTCAAATGCTTTAAAATCTCTTGTTTATCTTTATCAAAACATTTTTATTAATAGTATTAGATACTTATAGTTTTAAGAGAGTTCCATTGATTTAAATCTTTGCCAGTGAATTACTTGTACATGTCCTAAAAATAGTGTAGTTTTTCAGGCATGAATAATTTCCTGTGATTTATTTCCTTAAATTCGACATATCCATCTGCATATTACAATAGGACAAAATCAAAATATAAACTTTAAGGGAAAATCTATTTTTTCAATGTACATTATTTGCAAGCATTTTCTTATATGAATGTACTTACTCTATTTTTGGCATATAGTCAACATACATAATTTCACATTGTAAAAGGAAAGTGTAGAAAAGTGTATGTGTGTGTATATGTATATATATATAATCAAAATAATTATATAGGTTTAAGTTATCACTACTTTGACATTTTTATCGTTTGGCTTTGCCCTTGTGCCTACTCCTCTTTTAGCCTGTGGATTACGTATAGTCATCACATGTGTCATAATAATTTTCAAGTGAAAAAGGAGCATGAGTTCTGTCTTCTTGTGTCTCTCCTTTTGGGGCAAAAAATACTTTTCCAAAGGATAACTGGTGTACTTCACCTTAATTTTGATTGGCAATAAATGGTTCATGTTGCTATTCTTAGATTTGGTATTAGCAAAGAAAAAGAGAAAAAGATTACCATGAATAACTTAGATTAATCATTTGAGATGGAATGGGTCTTAAAGAATCAACCACCATGGATATTATTATAAAATAGATATTTTTTGTCAGATACCCATATACATTTTTAATTATATGATCTGACGTGTTTTTGGATGAAAGCTAGCTTTGTGTAACAGAAAGAACGGGGAACTAAGAGTCAGAAATACTGAGTTATAACCACTCCTCTGTCTTATCATGTTCACACCTTTTATTTAAAATGCTTTAATGAGATATGTTTTTAATTCATGAGTGCTTTTAAAATATTAGATAACAATGCATGGACTCTATATTGCTTAACATCCCAAACAGGAATGAAGCCACTGCCATAATCAGATACATTAATATTTTATCAGGAAAGTTATGAATAGTCATACTAAGAGGAATTAAAATAAAGACAGTAATTTGCATCATGTCAGTTCAGGGCAGAAATTATCACCTGATATGTTATTTTAAAAATTAATTTCAGGTTATTTTTTGTTTTAGAATTATGGAGAATATATTTTGGATCTACAACTAGATGTAAGCTTTGGTAGCACTCAGGTTTCTCCCAGATAAATTTATGTATATGAATTACATAATTTCTAAATTTCTTTACAAAACTGATACTCTATGAATCCATGATCTAACAAAAAGCAAAGGCAACTATTTTATTTCACTTGCTTTATTATATGTATGAAACCCACAAGCAACATTTCCATAGATAGGCTACACAAATGCCTCACAGAGTAAACAACTGTCAGGGCTTGGCTTACCTCTTCTTAATGTCACCCTGTTGGTCTAGGTATGGCTCAGGATAAGAGCCAGGACATTTCTGATTTGGATAACAGTTTTATCTTTGAGAAAAGATTAAAACAGCATAATTAAAATGAAGGAATGTTAAAGTGGGTAAAATGTGTATTTTGCTTTTTCTTCGTTTCCTTTCTCTCCTGTCCATCTCCAATTGGCCTCTCTTTTATGTTTCTCAAAACCTTGATAAATTATGCCCTCCACCAGAGAGCCCCATATTCCAAAGGTAGCGCCTATGCCTTCTCTGCTCTGTTTGAAATACACTGTTTTCAGTAACTGACAGGTGAAATTACAGGCATCTGGATTAAGGTGGCCTGAGGGAAGTGAACACAGAAAATCAGGAAATATATTGAGACTTTTTTGAAAATTCCTGAGTGTAATATGCATTAGCATTTAAGATGGCCCTGGATGGGTGAGAAGAATGGGGGTTGGTAATCCTACCCTTTCTCCTCATGATCTCTTTATATAAAACACGAAGTCCAGGTTTACACATTTCATGTTTTTCCTCAATGAAAGAGCACGGAGAAAAGAAAAACATCAGAATATGCAAGTGGATGTAAGATGATTGTAACCATCAAAGCAAATGTGTTTCTTAATTTCCCAAAGTTTTGAAAACATCAAAGGGTAGACATAAGTCAGTGGAAACTTCTATTTCCATTTCTCTGAGAATTAGGAGGCCAATTGGCTTCAGAAAAAAAAATGCAATGAAATGGAATTTATTTGTGTATTTTTTTGAACCCACTAAATTCCAGTGTCTGGTTCTCACTCAGCCCTGCAAGTCCAGAAACCTGATATTTTAGAACAAAGAAAATGCACGTATCTACCATCCTTATCCTAACTGTCATATACTGCACACATAGGGATGAGCGCTTAAGAACTAGAATGACAATTTATTAATTTAATTTTCTTTCAGCAGAAAGTCAAATTATAACCAGAGTATCAGTTTCATAACCTATAACAACAAAGCGAAGGAATTATTTGCAGAGAAGCACATGTATCCATTTGTTCAGAGCATTTTCTTTCCTTAAAGGCAAATTGTGTGAGAAGCCAACCTCTCAAAAAATATTTTTGTGAGAAGCAAATCAGAGTATGTCATAAGATGACATTCAGCTTTGTGTCCCAGGTGTGGTGACTTAAAAGACATGGGAAAATAAATAAATAAATAAATAAATAATAAATATATTTAGTCAAGTCTTGTATCCTAGTCAGGGCTAAAAGTTACCATCAACACTGACCTCTACAAATCACTTCTATGATTCCAGGACAGAACAATCATCCTTTCGTCTTTATATAGGTCCATTGATGAACTTACTTTGAATTATTTTGGTACTGAGCAGCAATCTGTTTCTTGGGAGACATTGCTTTTCTCTGTTGTAATTCATGTGTTCATTTTAATGTTATGCAATGAGGATAAAATTTATTAACTAAGAGTGCCCAGAATCTCACTCTTCATTACCCATGATAATATTATACAGAAATAATAATCTTGAGTTTTGTTTTGAAGGTTGAATAAGGTGAAATTCTATCAATTTTTATTTTTACAGGCAATTAAGAACTGCTGATTAACACAGTGACCTAGTTGTCTCCTTATGCCTCTTTGTTCTTTCAAAAAAGACTCAAAACCTCCTAAATCTTCTGAGAAGTCAATAACCCTCCCTAAGATCTCTGTGAATTCCAAGGAGTTAAATTAATGAGGTAACTTCAGACTTGTACATACTTATTCCACTGAAATATTATTCTTCATTTGTATCTTTCAACCATCATTTTGACACTAACTCTAATATTAACCTGAATATGGGTCCCAGCCTCATATCTTATTGTCTTCTAAAAATAAAACAAATACAGTCAGACAAAAAAGGAAAGATGGAAGGAAGAAACAAAGGAAAAAATAAAGGAAGAAAAGCCAATGTTTTTGTGACTATACCAAATATATTGTGGTGAGAATTGCTATTTCAACATTAACATTTGTAAATGTCTTATCAAACAATCTTGTTCTGTGTGTGTGTGTGTGTGTGTGTGTTTGTTTGTGTGTGCCATTGTTATTAAAATAATACGTGCTTCTAGTTTTGTAAGATGAATGATAATGGCTTATAAAGAAAAACAACAGTCCCTTATACAAACCCTCCTCATTCCTGATTGCCGTTCTCCAAAACTATTTTCAACTTCTACTCATTTCCTCTGGTATTTAACTTCACATTTTTAAGTAATTTGTGTCTCTCCCTTCATTTTTCAGTTTTAAAACTATTCTTTTCACATAAAAGTTACTGTAGAAGATAAGGATTTAATGTCCTTGAACCTACCCCACTCCCGTTTTCACACAAACAGAAAATGCACAGGCCTCCTCCCATCCTCCTAGCCTCTTCCTACGTCATTTTTCTTAAGTTGATATATGGTGTTTACTAATGTTATAAATGTATTGTTCACTGTTTATTTAAATTGTAAGCATATTGTTCACTATAGGTATCACTATCTATAGTAATACATCTATAATACATAGCATAAATATATGTGTATTTACTTTTTATTATTCACCCTTGAACTTCCTAGTTTACTAAGATTATATCTTACTGTAAAACTTTTAGATTAACATAACAATTTAACAATGACATTTTTCATTTTTCTTCGATTTCTTGGTTTCTTTTGCTCATTCCTAATTTTACTAATGAAACAAAATATAAATTAATATTACACTCAAATACATCAGATGTATTATTAGTGTATCTCCCTCTACCCCCACAAAACCCTGGAAACATCTCTCCTGGATGATTAGTCCTCTTGATTCTGTATGCACCAGTTGCCCTACAGGACAACTCCACAACTGTTGTTATGAAACTTTATCGATTTTCAATACTTGTCCCCTTCAAATCTAATATTTAAATGTGATTCCCAGTGTTGGAGCTAGAACCTAGTGGGAGGTGTTTGGGTCAGGGGGCATATCCCTTGCGAATGGCTTGGTGTTCTCACTAAGGTAATGAATGAGTTCTCACTCTCTCAATCCACACTAGAGCTGGTAGTTTTAAATAATGTGGCACCCCCCTCCAACTCATCCTTCTTCTCTCCTTCCTCCCTCTCACTATGTAATACCTACCCCCTTTACTTTCTGCTATGAGTGGAAACTCCCTGAAGCTCTCACCAGAAGCAGAAATTGGCACCATGCTGCTTGTATAGCCTACAGAACTGTGAGCCAAATGTGCCACTTTTCTTCCTAAATTACCAAGCCTCGGATACTCCTTTATGGAAACAAAAACAGACTAACACAGAATCCTTCTCATTTTCCTGGGAATTACTTATGTATTCTTCCTGGGTTGAAACATTTATTCCCTGCATACCATTTTATTTCTCTTTTGGTGTATTCCCTGGTTTTGATCAAGCATATTTTTCAGAATTTTTCCAAGAAAGAATGAAGACAAAATAAATTGAGAAAACATTTCGCATGTCTGAAAATGTCTTTACTCTATTCTCATGTTTTTATAATAATTTTTCTGCATATAAATCCTGATTGAAGAACATTTTGTCTCAGAATTTAAAGTTATTTCCATGACATCTTCTACCTTGCAGTTTTGCTGCGTAACCGCCTAGTGCCGTCTTGATCCTAGATATTCTGTATGAGACTCAATTGTTTCCTTAGGAGAATTTTATGTTTTTTTTCTTTTTTTCACCAATATTCTGAAATTCAAGAATTACTCATTTTGTTGTGGGTTTCTTTGAATTCATTGCATTGGGCACTCAGTGAAATGTCATAATTTAGAAACTACATCCTTCAGTTTTGGAATAGTTTCATTTCTTTGATCATTTTCTTTCCTCAATTTTCTTTTCTTTCCTTTTTACTAGACATTTCATTTATGAATGTTTGCTCTCTTAGATTAATCCTATTAAAATCTTTTTCACTATGTTTTTTCTCCTCTATCTCAGAGATTAGAGATTTTGTTTGTTTTGTTGGTTAACTTTTGCGTTATTGTCTTGAAGTTTTATGCTTTATTTTGTTTTTGGTAATTTTTTTCTCCTCTGCGCATTGACTTCATTTCTTTCAGTATCCTCTTTCTTGCCCGTAAATTTATTCCGTGATGCCTGCTAAAGGATAATACACTAAAAAGTTTATCAGACCTCTTCATATGTGAGTAGACTTCATCTTAATGTGATTTTGATGCAAACCAAGTAATTTTCTGCCAATTTTTATTTTCCCTGGTTTTATAATCCTGAATGCCAGCATTCTGGGAGACAAGAAGGTGAAGTGTAAAGGGAGTCTTACCATTAACTATTCAGATTTTCACTTCATCTTCCTCTTTCCAGCATAGCATCTCACTCTTTGCTCTCAGCTTGCCTGATATGTCAACCCTGGAAAGGAAAGCTCCAGTTTTACACTGAGGAAAGACCAAACTGCCCTTCAAGAAGTAGCGTGATTGGTGTTTCAAATCAGGATTGCTTCTTGTTTGTTTTACCCTACAGACTGGCCTTTATCTTCCTCTAATTTGTCAGTTACCATTTGTCCATTCCATTCCAAAAACTCCAAACATTGTCATCTCAGCTATATCTTTACTTTCATTCTCTTTGTTGTTCAGTGTAGACACACACACACATATATATATGTGTGTGTATATATATGTATATTTCTGCAGGCTACACATGAAGCATAGTGTCATAATCAGCTTCTAGTGAGGGTCTCAGGACGCTTACAATCATGGTGGAAGTTCAAGTTGGGAACTAGCACGTCACATGACTAGAGAAGGAGCAAGAAAGAGAAGGGGGTGTTTTCAGACTCTTTTAAACAACCAAGGCTCACATAAACTCACCATGCAAAAAATCAGTCATCAAGAGGATGATGCTACACCGTTCACGAGGGATCTGCCACCATGATCCAAGACCTCCCACAAGGCCCCACCTTCAACATTGGGGATTATATTTCCACATGAAATTTGGAGTGGACATGCATCCTAACGATATTATTGCACCCCTGCCCCTCCAAATCTCATACTTTTCTCACATTACAAAATACAATTATCCTTCCTAATAATTCCACACAAAGTCTTAAATATTTTCAGCATGAAGACCAAAGTACTAAGTCTCATCTGAGACTCATCACCTTCCACTTATAACCTGTAAAAACAAAAATAGTTATTTGCTTTCAAGATACAATGGTAGTACAAGCATTGGGTAAATACTCTCATTTGAAAAAGAAGAAATTGGACAAAATAAAGGGGAGTAGGCCCCATATAATTATAAAGCCCAGCAGTGTAGACATTATACCTTAAAGCTAAATAATAATATCCCTTAACTTCATGTCCTATATCCAGGGCACACTGGTGCAAGGAGTGGCTTCCCAAGGGCTTGAACAGTTCCACTGCTGTAGTTCTACAGTGAGCAGAACCAGCTGTGGTCACTGGTTGTAGTTGAATGCATGCAGCTTTTCCAGGCCCAAGATGCAAGTTGCCAGTGGCTCTATCATTCTTGGGTTTGGAGGGCAGATGCCCCTTCCCACAGCTCCAGTAGGCAGTGCCCCCGGAGACGCTGTGGGAAGGCTATAATCTCATATTTCCCTTCAGCATTATCCTAGAAGGGTTTCTGTGTGAGGGAAGGCTTTTATCTAGACACCCAGGCTTTCCAATACCTCCTTGGAAATCTAGGGGGAAGCTGCCAAGCCTCCTTTGCAGTTTGATAACATCCCATGGAATCTACCAAGGCTTATGTTGGTTTGTACTCTCTAGAGCAGCAGTCCGAGTTATACCTGGGACTCTGAGCCACAAGTGGAGCCACAGCTGGAGTAGCTGGGATGTGAGAGGCAGTGGTTCTGAGGCTGAAGAGGGCAGTGGCACCCTGGACCTGACTCTCAAAACCATTCTTTCCTCCTTGGCCTATTGGCCTGAGACCTTATCAGCCTGGACTTCATTGCTCATATTTCTATTAGCATTTTGGTTGCAACAATTTAACCAGTCTCTAAGAAGCTCCAAATGTTTCCTCATCTTCCTTTCCTCTTCTGAGCCCGCAAAACTCTTCCAACTTCTGCTCACTACCCAGCTCCAAAGACAATTCCACATTTTCAATTATCTTTAATGCAATGCCTCATGCTTTGGTATCAATTTTTTTGTGGTAATGCATTTTTGCATTGCTATAAGGAAATAAGGGAGACTGGGTAACTTATAAAGAAAAGGATTTTATTTTGGCTTATGGTTCTGCAGGCTGTACAGAAAGAAAGGTGCTGATATCTGCTTCTGGTGAGGGCCCTAGGAAGCTTACAATAGTGGTAAAAGGCAAAGTGGGAGCCAATTCACCTGGTGAAAGAAGGAGCAAGACAGAAGGGGGAAGTTCAAGACTCATTTAAACAGTCAGATCTCATGTAAACTGAGTGAAAACGTATGTATAATAAAGGAGATGGTATCATTCATGAGGAACCCACCCTTATGACTTCCATGATCCAAACACCTCCCACCAGGCCCCACCTCCGACATTGGAAATTACATTTTAACATGAGATTTGAAAGGGACACATATCCAAACTACATTACACACACAAACACGCACCGACACACACACGAACACACATGTATTTAATTCCTTGACTATCATTTCAGTGAGATTTTCAGAAAATAAAGATAAGCAAGTATCTATCATACTGATCCTTGAGTCTTTCAATTTTTTTCATAAATATAATATGAATATATAAATAATGTGAAAATATATATAATATGAAATACTATATATATATATATATATATATATATATATATATATATGGTTGAAGAGAATTTTTAGAAAATATCATTTGCTAAAAGGCTGCCAGGTTATTTGCTAAGAAGAAGGATGAACTTTCCCCCTGTTCACAATAACTCTCATTTCCATCTGAGACTTCATCATCTTAGCCTTCATTTCACAAGGTGTCCTCGTTTTTACTTCTGTTTCTGTTTTTCTTCATGAGCTACTCACAAGGTAAGCATAAGCAGGCACAGAAACTTCTAGCAGAGAAATCACAGCTTCCCTTACCTCTCAGCACCCTCTTGTAACCCTAAAAACAGTTTAATCTGGTTCAAATTTAATAATAGAAATTTGCGAGTTGCATTTCTGTGCAGCAGATCCCCACATTGTAGGTTACATGTCAAGTAAGTATGCCAAATGCATGACCTAGGAGCCAGCAATAATGAAAAAGTCACACGGAAGTAGAACCAGTTGACTTGAGTCAAGGAATGGGGACCAAATTCAGAAGCAAGGGATCCCTTGTTTTGTTGCAATATGGACTTAAGAGCCAAGGACGTCAGCATGACCCAGAGATCACGCCTCATTGCATTTTCCTCTCTCTTTCATTATAACCCTCTACCAATAAAGCCTGTCTCCATACCCCCACCTTGGAAAGACAGTTTTGAGCATTCTCCCTCTCTTTTCTCCAGTGACTTTGCCATAAAACTTATTATTTTCTCAAAAACGTGTTGTGGTATTGGTTTCTATGTACATTGGGCAGCACATCTTTGCTTGGTAACACTTTATCATTACACTTAGAAAGCAGAAACCGGGAAGGTAGCTGTTGTGGTGGCAACTGTTGTATCCTTGAGCGCTACCTTCTGGGCATGGCTGGGGTCAAAGAGGCACAGGGGTGCACTGGTGACCTCAAGGATGGGTACTCTTGTGTGGCTGTGCACTGCAGGCAAGAACCACCATCAGCCCAGGGGCAATCCTGCCAAGTAGGTCACACAAGCCTCAGTTGCCCAGCCTGCCTCTACTTGGATAAAAACCTGCTCAACCGGGGGAGCTGCCCCCGCTAGAGACACTGCTCACATTCTCAATCTTGATCTTAAATGTTCGTTGGCCATACTGCCATGTTACTGGAACAATCTCTTCTGTCACCTACTGTCTGATGAACTTATCTCCCAAACTGTTGTTTCATTTCATGCAGAGGAGTTTAGCTACATCATATATTGTTTTCAAATTTCTCATTGACTCATACTCATAGACACACTTTACATGATCTATGTTTAATCTAAATTTTCATTGATTGTATGATGTATCACTATATAATTAGCCACTAAAGAGAAAGGCTGCTAATTATGACTTTAAGACATCTTCAATTGTAAGACAGGTCTTGATTTTAAAATATAAAACTATTAATTTTGGCATCAATGAAATATTGTAAATGGTTTATCCCATAATCTTTTCAAATGAAACATCTCAGAGAATTTCAGTATTAAAACAAGAAAATGTTGACTGCAATAGTCTGAATGAGGACTAGCAACTTAAGTGGCTGTAAACCAACTTTTTTTATAGCTAGGCTTTACTGAGCTCTCTAATCATTGTAACTACTACTACACAGATGCAGATAATTTGAAGATATGGTTTTCGTGAAGGAAATTATGCTTTACTTCCAGAGTAATAACAGTGTGGTATTTAATTAGTTGTACTTTAAATTTTTTTCTATTAAAAATAAACATTAATCTAGCTTTATTATTAGCTATTGAATTTGACGTGTGTTATTAATTTAACTCTAAAATGTGTGAAGAAGCAAATATTTTTCTTCCAAATGCCCATACAAATCAGATGTATTCATACATATTCCCAAATTTACTTAAAGAGTGAGATTTCATTTTTGACATGATACTCTTTGAATAACATGAGATAGTCTATTAAAATAAGTAAATTCATAAATAATAAGTTATTTGAAGAAAATGGAACATGTAATATAATATTAAGTATATAATCTAAAATGCATCTTATATAAAATACTAAATGACCATATACGTGGTTAGAAAACTTTTTATTATTTTTCTGTGGAATTATTTTTTGTCATATTTCCCACATAGAAAATGGAAATATATAAAAAAGGTAAAATTTGGGGTGTCCTGCCCTGCTTAAGTCCCACTGCTGCAGGCAAAAGTCGTAAATCGGAATGAAATACAATAATAAAGTAACCTAGTCTTTTCATTTAGAATTACATAATTTGAATTTTTTCCTGTTATGTTCTCCCCTACTCATAGGCATTTCTGTGGTGAGTATATACTCATATGACACATTAACCAAGAGTAGGTATTTATTTACCTATTACATTTAATATAAAATTGACATAAAATCCTTACTGACTTTTATATCTATTTTAAATACAAAACACATATAACAAATGGAGAATCAGGAGTTTACTTCAACTAGATCAGATAAAATGGCTTGTGGTATGGAAATACATTCCGCAGTGAGTTATTACTTATCAATTGTAAAATATACTTTGCATTGACTGAAGTTGTAGTTACGTCATGCATGTTGGATGTCTTTTATCTTTTTTATAGTTTACAAAAGTTTTATTAGTTCTAAGAAAATAACTTTCAGTGTCCAGCACAACAGATTCTGAAGAGTAAATACTGATAGAATATCTTTTTTCTTCCTAAGACAGACTGTCACTCTGTCACCTAAGCTGAAGTGCAGTAGCCTGGTCACAGCTCACTGTGGCCTCCATCTCCCAGGCTCAAGCTATTCTCCCACATCTGCTCCTCCCCATGCCCTGTAGCTGGAATTGCATATGTGTCCCACTGCACCAGGGCTAATTTTATTTATTTATATTTTTTTGTAAAATAAAAACCTATAGGTCTCAGTAGGTTACCATGGTAGGTCTTGAACTTCTGGGCTTAAATAATCCTCTCACCTCAGACTCACAAAGTGCTAGGGTTACAGGCATGCCTGGCCTAATTATATTTTTAAACCTTAAGAAGAGTCACCTGGAGAGTCAATAGCCCTGTTAGCACTGGCCTCTGCTTTGAGTATTGGAGAAGGATTTCCATTGAGACAGTGTGAAGATGCTGGTAAACCCTTCCCACACACAAAGAAAGTATAAAATTGGACAAATTTGGCAAAAAACATCTTTTCAGGACTGCAAGTTGCCAAAGGCAGATAAATTGAAGGACATATATTCTTGGGAAACTAGTAGAACTTTGGGAAAACTCTGCTGCCAACTTGCCTTGGGCAGCTCCCAATGCTCCCAGTTCAGTTGCCAAGAAAAGTAGCTTTACAAAGGTGAAGATGGCAAGGGAGGAGAGTGAAAGGGGAAGGCGATCAGAATCATTGCTTCCGGAGGAGTGGAATTGATTTATAGTGGGACATACAACATTGCAGTTTTATCATTTAAAAGTGACAAACTTGACCGAAAATAATGGGGGGAAAACCCACAGTTTTGCTAGCCTAAGACAGCAGCCCCACTTGTGGTAAGCAGCATACCCTTGAGAAAATTAGGAAAAAGATCCTGGAAGTAAGAGTCACAGAAGAACGTAATGTATTTGAGCACAAACTCTGGCTAAATAATTGGTTGGCTAATAGGCTAGACAATCACTAGTAAGCTGGGCTAAAAGAAAATAAGAAGAAGAAAAAACGGAGCAGAGATATCAGCAACTATACACCATGGGGAAAACTTTCTGCAGTTTGAGTCCAGGCAAGGTAATTAAAAAGTAAAAGTAACACAGAATCCAGATGGATCAACTACATTATATGATCAAAAATGTGTAGTTTTCAATAAAATATTACAAGATACACAGGAAATAGAAAAGTATTACCCATACTCAAGATTAAATGCTGTCAATGGAAACTAATCCTGAGTAGACACAGATACTGGATTTGCTAGACAAAGGCTTCAAACAGAATATTATAAATATGTTTCAAGAACTGAAGCAAAATATGAAAACAGTTAACACATAGGGAAATTTAACAGAGAAAGGTAAACTATAAAAGAAAATCGAATGGAAATTCTAGAGCTCAAAGAGTGAAAACAAAACTAAAAATTTGCTAGATTGGCTCAACAACAGGTATAAGATGGCAGAGAAAAATCAGTGTACTTTCAGAGGAATCAATAGAAATTACACCATGCGTGAGACAAAGAAGAAAAAAATTGAAGCAAAAACTTTAGTGATTTGCATAAAAATCTTAAGCATTACAACATGTATATAATGGGATTCCTAGAAAGACGGGAGAGAGAAAGGTTATAAAAACTCTGAATGAATAATGGTAAAAAAAAAAAAAACTTCCAAAATTTGATTTTAAAAGCATATTATTCCAAATAATTTATGTAGATTCTCCAGCTTATAAGGAGATGAAATATAATTCCTCATGCCTTAAGCGTATGATATATTAGAGACTTTCTTTCTAAGAATACAATATGGTAAGGAAGAGAAAAGTAACTTTTCAATGGGAAAACTTTATGAATATTACCTAAAGCCAGGTGATGGAGGTTAACATCAACATTAATAAGACATTGGTAATATACATTCTAATATGATGTGATAAGAATGGTAGTTTGCTGCTGTGGTTTTCCTCCCCAAGACAGATTATGTCAGTGGAATAATGAGAAAGGCATCAAACAAAGTTTAATCAAGGCACATTTTACAAAATATCTGAACAGTAATTATCAGAACTATCAAAGCTATCAAAAGCAATAAAAGTTTACATCGTTCTATTATAAAGACACATTCACACGTATGTTCATAGCGGCACTGTTTACAATAGCAAAGACCTGGAACCAACCCAAATGCCCATTGATGATAGACTTGACAGGGAAAATGTGGCACATATACACCATGGAATACTATACATCCATAAAAAACCATGAATTCGTGTCCTTTGTAGGGACATGGATGAACCTGGAAACCATCATTTTCAGCAAACTGACACAAGAACAGAAAATCAAACACCACATGTTCTCACTCATAGGCGGGTGTTGAACTATGAGGACACATGGACACAGGGAGGAGAGCATCACACGCTAGGGTCTGCTGGGGGGGATTAGGGGAATGACAGTGGGGGGTAGGGAGTTAGGGAGGGATAAAATGGGGAGAAATGCCAGATATAGGTGACAGGGATGGAGGCAGCAAACCCCAGTGCCGTGTATGTACCTATGCAACAATCCTGCATGTTCTTCACAGGTACCCAGAACCGAAATTGTAATAAAATATCTATATAATAAATAAATAAATAAATATATATATAAACACACACATACACACACACACACACACGCACACACACACACACAC
>NW_022436944.1:5204396-5213756 GCF_009761245.1 Sapajus apella | reverse complement strand
ATATATATATATATATATACATATATATATGTATATAATAATTTTTAAAAAAGAGAATGGAAAAGAAGAAAGGCAATGGGCCTGGGGCAGGGCACTCTTATCTGTCATGTTTCAGTGTAGTGTTTCATTACTTAAATATTCTTTAAACTCAGGGGCTTGACAACATGATAATCTTTGCTAATGCTGAGTGATGGATATGTAGATGTTTATTATACTATCCTCTGTATTTTTCTGTATTCAGATTACTTTTTCCAAAGTTAAAAAAATACACACAAATATATAGTAAGTAAAGGAACTACTCACGTTAATATTTGTGTTTTTCATATATCTGTAGTAAGTGTTTTCTTTAGAACTTTGTCTTGAATATTATCTTGATTTTGGTTTTGTATATGTGCTTCTGCCTAAACCTTATTGTCCAATTCCCACAGCCAACATTCTGAAATTTCTAGGTCAAGCCACTGGCCACTAACTGACCAGATAATTTTGTCACCATTGCCCACTTAACTCAAGTGAAAATATAGCTTTCTCACTACATTCTGATAATCTTTTCCAACACAGCCTGCAGTTTCTTTCTAAGGGCAATTACCTTCTCTTAAATAAAGTGGCATAAGAATTGTCAAACTAGGCCAGGCATGGTGGCTCATGTCTGTAATCCCAGCACTTTGGGAGGCCAAGGCGTGTGGATCACTTGAGGCGAGGAGTTTAAGACCATCCTGGCCAACATAGCAAAACTGCATTTTGACTAAAAATACAAAAACTAGCCAGGCATGGTGGCGTATGCCTGTAATCCCAGCTACTTGGGAGGCTGAGGCACAAAAATCACTTGTACCCAGGAGGCAGAGAGGCTGAGGCACAAAAATCGCTTGTACTCAGGAGGCAGAGGCTACAGTGAGCTGAGATTGTGACACTGTATCCATCATGGGTGACAGAGTGAGACTCTGTCTCAAAGAAAAAAAAAAAGAGGTGTCAAACTAATCGCCAATATTCTCTCTCCAATGTATTTTAATAATCCCAAAAACAGGGCAAGTTGTAAAATAAATTCTCTCTCACATATACAAACATACATTTGTATATAATAAAGTGACTTATAAAATTATAAAGTAAAACTTAACAATGACTAACTCTGTAGAATTTTTATTTCTTTTTTATTATCTCTACTGTATTTTCTACAATGGACATGTATTTTATAATTTTTAGTAAGAAATTTTATAATAAATAATAAGAGCCATTACAAAAAAAATCGTCAAAGACAAGAGAAAGTGAAGGGGAGCACTAAATGTCATATGATATTATAGATGGGATCTTAGGGTAGCAAAAGGACATTAGAGAAAAACTGAGAAATCTGAATAAAGTATGGATTTTAGTTAATAATAAATTACCCTTGGTTCAACAATTCAGAACAAAGTACCATATTTATGTAAGATGTTGTCACTAAATTTGCTACAATTTGTTACATCACTAAAAGTGAACTAATACACATTTCCACCAACATTATGTAAAAATTAGTTTCTCTGCATCCTCACCAACACTTGGTATAACCAGTTTTTTCAATGTTACCATTCTAACAGCTGCCTAATGTCATCTCATTGTGGTTTTAATTTGCAATTTCTTAAAAAGTATTGGTGTCAAACATTTTTGCATGTTCTCTGTGACATTTGTATAACTGCTTTGCTTAATATGGGTTCAAACATTTTTTGATTAGGTTAATTATCTTTTACAGCTTGAGAAGTTCTATATATATACTAGATACAATTCCTTTATCAGATATATACAAATATTTTCATCTATTCTGTGACTTGCCTTTTTAATTTTTAATCATGTCTTTGAGAGATTTAAAAAAATTTGATGAAGTCCAATTATTCAATTTGTTCTTTCATGGACCATTCTTTTGCTGTCATAGCTAAATAATTTAGCCAAACAAAATGAATGAATGCATAGTTGAAGGAATAATCTAATCATGCTTTCAACACTGCCAATGTATTATGTTTATCTTAGGCATGAACTTTAGATATCCCATTCTTATACCTTATTCATCCCCAAACTCCATACTTTCTAAGTAGTCTTCTTAAATTTAATTTATTATGGCAAAATAGGATAACTAAAAATAGTCATATTATCTGTGCCAAGAAAGAAAGGACCATATGTTTCAAATCATGAGCCTTAGCTTCAAAGAAAGAACATCAGGAAGTTAAATATTCTTTCAGAAATCCTTCCAAACCTTGGGTATACACTACTATTTTTTCTTCATAGTATCTGCCATCTTCACCACATGCCTTTAACTAGGTTGAGGTGGGGAATACATGTACTTTAGGACAAATAATAATTCTTTTAAAATATTACTACTCTCTGTTTCTCATAGTTAATAACACTTTGCAGTTTTAAAAAAATTTGACAAATGTAGCTAATTAAAAAAGGAAAACCAGACACCAATTAACCCTGCCAGTATTATGCAGTTAATGAAGAATCACTATCTGGTTTTTGTAGCGTAGAGAATAATAGATACGAGATGTACTATGTGAAGATTAATCTAATAGTCTGTGTGTATTAGATAAGTCAATATTTGTGGGAGTAAGAATCAGTTTATAGATGTCTGCTAAGAAGTAATTTTGCAACGATACCAGAATGTCCTGATATGTAAAGGCATATTAAATTTGAATGAATAAATGCTTGGTTGAATGTGAAAAATGAGGTAGAGAATTCTTAGAGCAAAGTAAATAAGAGAATAGGTCATAGGCAAAATCAGAAACTGCTAATAGACATCACTATGCAACATTCCCCCGATCTTATCCCAAATTATTCTGCCTTTTGCTTCTACTCCACTCAAACCCACGGAGTCTAACAAAGAGAATTATGTGCTGAACCACGTTATGAACTTTTAATTTCTGAAGACATTTACTTGGGATGCTCCCTACACATTGAAATACACAGAACTTCTAGATTCCACTGTATCATTCATTCTTAGGGTAACATAAACAAGTATTTCTTAAGCCACTACTTGACGAGATTGTACTAGGTTTTATGGCTGGCAGTAAACAATTCTAGTAGAGTTTAGCAAGTGATACAGTGCGTATTGCTGTTAAGTGTGGAAGGACCAATGAGGCTGGGGACAAATAAGAAAAACAACAAGAACTTGATTCCATAAAAACAAGTTAGATTTTATTTTTCATGATGCAGTTTTTCCAAAGTTGTCTAATAAAAATCACCAGGAATATTTGAGTTTTGATATTGGGAAATGATTCTGGTAGATATACAGAAAAAAATTGAGGTGAGTTTACCCTATCCACAGATGGAATATTTGCAAGAAGTAATTTAGGTATTTAAAGTTGTAGGATTGGAGATAAAGGGGGAAAATTTACAGTACATATTTGAGGGGTAGTATAAATGGCACCTACTCATTGAGGTTTTCATTGATCATTTTTAGGTAAAAATAATCTTTCTATTGCTTATGTACTTGCATGTCTGTATGTGTGTATAGGTACATTTGTGAGTATATATGGGTGAATGTGTATACATATGCATGTCTATATTAGTTTGTAAGCTCTTTATTAAGGCAAGATATGTTCAACCAGAAATTAAGTGCTTTATAAGTTGTTGCTCAACTACTACTTACTGAATATTTGAATAAACTTAACCTACATTATTTTAAGGCTATTAAAAGAAAACTTTGGTTGAGGATAGAGCTGTGTAATAGGCTGGAATTCAGCTTCAGGGTTCTGACTGACTCATTAAGAGTTTTTTTTTTTTCTTTTTAAACTATTTTTACTATTTTTTCCCCAAGTGTAAAGTGAAAATAATAATGGTTACCTGACTCAAAGGGGTATTGTGAGGACTAGCTTGTTGACGGTTTTAAACTATTTTGAAGATGGAATGTACTATAAATAATCTAAGGAAAAAAACGCAATGGAATAAAACACTTGAATCAAAGCTTTATGAAAGTTTGTATGTCTTTTAGGCTGGCAATCTTCTACAAATAAATAATTCTATGGGAAATTACACAACGTTCTTTATTTTCTTGCCTCTTTTCTACTTTCTTATGTAGCTAATATCTGCCTAGTGACTCAGTTCAACAGAAAAGTTCTAGTAATGCCACATGTTGTAAATAGATGGTACACATAAAGAAATTTAATGAAGATTATAAAGTGGTTGCTAGTCACACTGCAAACATTAGTCTTTTCAAAGACAGCACTATATTCAGAAATTACCAGAACTATTTTTAAATTAGCCTTATCATTATAAATTCTGGATATAGTTGTAGAGAGCTTGAAGCAAAGCTCACTTTTGTGTAGAAATAACTGTTAATTTTTCTGAAACATTAATATCAGAGCTAGATAGGAAGTTCATTTTTCAAAACAATTGTTATTTTTCCAAATGATAAATGAGACATTCAAAACTCTGAAAAGATATTATTTCGCTTAGTCATTCTTATTGAGAATATTTACACAATTATGCATTTACATACCCTATTTTGTAAACTCAAATCCATACACATATAGCTTAAAACAGAACAAAAAAGCTGCATGCCAAAAAATTTGTGAGAAAAAACTGTTTAAAAATGAAACCAAGTGACCAGTTTTACATGTTCTTCAATTGGGTTGATACAAGATGTACTATGTGGAGATGAATCTAATAGTCTGTGTGCATTAGATAAGTCAATATTTGTGGGAATAAGAATCAGTTGATAGATGTCTGCTCAGAAGTAACTTTGCAATAATACCAGAATGTCCTGATATTCACCATTCTATATTCTATAATTTAGAATATTGGCTCATGAATCTAACATTTCAATCCGTATTTAAAAACAAACAAACACAAAGTTTTTTTAAAATATCAAATTTCTTTGTAGAAATAAGCACTGCTTACCGTCATCTCACTAGTTGTTGCCACAAGAAACATATCATATATTATTAGGTTTTCAACTTGAATTATAAAGTCAAAAGTGGCATATTTATTTATTTCTCAAGTATATTATTGTACATCATTAAAATATCAGAGCAGAAAATGCTACAGTCATTATTATTTTTAACATTTAGTAAAATATTTTAATCTCAAATCTGTATTAATATTGTTCATTGAAAGTACCTTCTGATTTTAGAGATCAATGATTCAATAGATATAAGATCAATGGGTTCATCAAATAGTAAATAGCTAGAAATTCAGTACACATGGGGGTGAGTATATTATAATGCTCTGACTATACACCTCAAATCCAGTAATTTAGTTTAGGAAGATAAACAGATGTGAACATATTAACAAATAATTAAATGATAAACAGAATTTTGGTGACTAGCAAAAAATGTGTGATGTAGAAAAACTAAAAATTAACTTTGTAGAGAAAATAGGCTGACAATAATGTGGATGGGCAAAAGGAAGAGAATGGGCATTTCAGTAAAGATTGAAAGACAATTTAAAAGGCAGATAGTTTTAAAATTCATATATTATTAAATGGAACGGAGTCAGGACAGACAAAAACAAATAAAATTTTCATGATATATTTGTTAGTTATATTAGATATATTTAATACATTCTGACAAATGTGTTGAATAGGATATAAGGCTGTTGAGCATTTGTCTGTGTGTTTAATCATCACAGCCCCAAGAACAGTTGCTTTCCTAGAGTAGGAGCCCAAAAAGATTTGCTGAGACAACAAATAAATAAGAGATGACTTTGTAACTGGAAGTGGTAAGCTGTATGGATCAATCGCAGCTCCTTGAGCAGTAGAGTGGCAGGATGAAATGTATTTGGAAAGCGTATTTTGGCAATGGTTATGTGAGATGACACTAGAGGAATCATTACATGACATTGTTGGTGGAACTATTTCTTTATTTTTTTTATTATACTTTAAGTTCTGGGATACATGTGCAAAACGTGCAGGTTTGTTATGCAGGAATACACATGCCATGTTGGTTTGCTGCACCCGTCAACCCCTCATCTACATTAGGTATTTCTCCTAATGCTATCCCTCCCCTAACCCCCACTCCCAACAGGCCCCTGTGTGATGTTCCCCTCCCTGTGTCTGGGTGTTCTCATTGTTCAACTCCCGCTTATAATGAGAACATGCTGTGTTTGATTTTCTGTTCCTGCATTAGTTTCCTGAGAATGATTGTTTCCAGCTTCATCCATGTCCCTGCAAAATATATGAACTCTTCCTTTTTATGGCTGTATGGTATTCCATGGTGTATGTGTCACATTTTCTCTATCCAGTCTATCATTGATGGGCATTTGAGTTCCAAGTCTTTACTATTGTGAATATTGCTGCAATAAACATACGTGTGCATGTGTTTTTATAGCAGAATGATTTATAATCCTTTGGGTATATACCCAGTAATGGGATTGCTGGGTCAAATGGTACTTCTAGTTCTAGAACCTTGAACCATTTATATTGGAGGTTATTGCTTGTGCTTGATTTGGCCATGGTTTGAACATCTTATCATGTATGGGTTCAAACAGAAAAAGAAAATTCAACATTACAAATATTACCAATTAACTCAATCTGACGTTTATGCCTTATGATATCTTGCTGAGCTATCATAGCATTTGCATTATACATAAGCAGTGAAGCAAGAAGGAAAAGGCTTTGTATTCACTACATTTGGCAGCAAAGTTGTATAAAACAAATTTGTTCTACATTTATATTAAAGTTGATGTCTGTGTGCCTCTGCCTGTAGAAAATGAAGAGCCAAAAAAGAAAGTGTTTTTTCTTAAAATTGAGCCCTAAAACAAATATAAAACTAAATAACAATGACAAAAATAAAAGCATGAATAATTTGTGTAATTATTTGTTTAGTGATGATTAAAAGGTAAGGTAATAATTAATTTCTTTATTCTTACGTTTTAGCTTCGTCTCAATTCTCTGGTACCAAATAGATGCAGAGTTCTTAAAATCTACATGTCCCAATTTCACTATCATTATTATTAATAAAATATGTGGACATTCTTATAACTACATTATCAATAATTTGTTTATGGATAGCAATTTTTTCACTAACATTTGTATAAGGCTCTAATTTCATGTACATTATTTTGGTTAGCCTCAATAAGCAAGTTGTTTGGATGGGGCATGTGTTACTGTATTTTATAGATGAAAAATCTAATAATCAGAAAAATAATAATTCCATATTGTCCCATAATTGCAGAACTATAGTCTTTTAACTCATTTATTTTACTCTATGACACTGCTGTTTCTCATACTGCTTTTCTTTCACTGGGGACTTCTTTTTTACCTTTAATCTCTTGCCAAAATTAAAATTTATCTCTGAAATACTACACATGCCCAAATTCATTATTGATCTAATTGAGAACAAAGCATTTTGTGTAAGCTTAAATATATGAAATTCTACTTTATGTACAACTTGGGAACAAAAGAACCGTATTAGATAACTTAATGATTTCTCTGCAAAAACACATGCACTACAATATAACGTGATTATGTTCCTCATAGTCATGACAGTGAAATGTAGAAGCGAAGAAGATTCTCTGGACAATTTTTAAAAGTTTTTATGAAGCCATATTTTTAACCTGCTTATATCTTTAAGCCTCGGCATAAGTAATTCTGTGCAGTCCTAACTAGTAACAAATTCAGATAATTAAAATTCAATAAATATTTTGCTACTGTACAAGGAACTTCTTTTCTTCTATCTTCATCTATTTGAGTAGTCAGTGTTAAAGTATTCAATATTAGCTCACTAACACTAATTAGCTCACTAATTAAATAAAGATATAATTCACTAAAGAATTTATATTATTATTTCTTACAGTATTAATTACCACACAAATGATGGAGAAAAATGACAAAAACTAGCTCCTACCTAAAAACCTTGCCTCCCCTCACAGAACAGAAATAAAATAAATCTTGAGCAAAAGTACTAAATTATCCTACAAAGTCATGTCAGAGATAGAAGGAAATCATTCCGAAACAATTACTTTAGCAAGAATGACTAAAACCTCATTAAAGCAATTAACATAATTAAGAAAAAGTGTACTTGTTAATATGGCTCCTTGACTTCAGAAATATTAAGAAAGCAAATTTTGGATGTGCTTATTCAAGCACCATGATACTTGGTTGTTTGGTCTTCATAAGGACAAAATCCCATATTTTGGATTTGAATGAATAAGGTTGTCTTCGTAGAATGGTGCTTTCACACATTCAAAGCACAGAGTGACTTTCCTTTTTCTGATTCTATGCTTACCAAACACATTTCTGATTGTAATTTGACTATTAGTCTAGCATAAGTACAGATAGCATTTTAGTTATATTTGAGTATAGCTTGCCAAAGAAGAGAAAATATGCTGATCTACCTTTGAGCTCAGGCTTTAAACATCTGTCTCTCGGGATTTGGTTAATATGAGCCTTTTCCCGTGATACAAATCTATTCTTAGCATGTTGATACATCCAGTTCTTGTGCTTGCCAAGGCTTATGAACTGCCTGCAGGCAGCTGCAGTAAACGTGAACACTCAAAAATAATGAGGACAAATGAGGCATCTTGTAGAGAGCCAACGCCTTTCTAGCAACTCATGTGCCCAAGGCAACTTTCATTTTAACTTTAGAATTGAGCATTTACTATGTATTCAGAATCATGCTAATTGTTTCAGAGAATTCAGAGTTAGAAAGCTTAGGCTTTTTTCAAAGGAACCTAAAATCTCACTTTTGAAAAAATTTTATACTTGTCCTATGAAAGGCAGTGATTGAGAAGTCTAAATACGAAAGACAACATAGGGTTAAGATTAGAATATCATCATAAGAGAAAAATTATCCCAATTCTTTTATTTTATATTAACAGGTGAAAGAAAACTATTGCTTTTCTATTTCTATACAGTGACTAGTGTTATCACCTTAAGTCATATTTCTCAACTCCTCTGTTAAATACACTTTAATGGCTTCTTATTGCACTTAGAATTATATGTGATATATTCAACGTGAATTTGTATCAGTCTTGTGCCAAACTGCGCAGGCTCACCTGAGCCTGCTCTACCCCTTTTCAACTACCCTCCATGACAATGGCCTTTTTTCTTTCTGGGCTCTGTAGTTTCTGTATAAATAGACTGTTGGAGACATGGGCTCAGGTTTATTATGGAGCTCTAAAGTGAAGGAGGAAGCAAGAATAAGCAAAAGGAAAAACAGAATACAAATTCAGTCCAAGAACAACCTCAGTTGGTACCACAGGGTACTCTAGGGCTTGGATGACCTTTCAAAGTCATTGCAAATTGAGGCAAAAGGCACAAGCCTGTGCCTCCATCTTAAGACAGAATCTAGGTAGTTCCTCACAGCATCAGCTACTCTTTTTTTTTTCCCCCATTTATTTATTTTATTGCATTTTAGGTTTTGGGGTACATGTGAAGAACATGCAAAATTGTTGCATAGG